>NC_136462.1:3923387-4548387 GCF_902686455.1 Sciurus vulgaris
CCCTGAGTTGCTCATGGCCCTGGCTAAGTTGCTGAGGCTGGCTTTGAACTCACAATCCTCCCGAGCTGCTGGGATTACAGGTGTGCACCACTGCATGTGCTATTACAATCCTTATATAACAGCCCTTATCTAATAATCTTCAACATGAAGGCACCTAACAAAAGAACATCAGATATTTGAGGTAAAAACCATACAGCTGTACAGATGAACTGGTGGATCCACCATTACAGGTGTAAACTTCAATGCCCTCACCCATGGCCCAGTCCAGAAGTCTCCCCTGCCCTCCTCCAGGTGCTTTGCAGGGTCAGACCTTATAGTTATGTCTTTAAATCACTTTGAGAGAATGTGGGGTGAGATCAGGGCTCAGTTTCATTTTCTGGATATGGAGATCCAGTTTTCCCAGCACCAGTTATTGACGATACCCTTTCCCTGTGTGTGTTCTTGGCTTCCATGTTGAAGACTGGTTGACTGTAAATGCACAAATTTATTGAGGTGGGGGGAACTCTATTCTGAATCTGTCTATACATGCTTGAGAAGAAGGGGTACTGTATTATATTGCTCTGATGGAATGTTCTAGAGTTGTCTGTTAGGTCCATTTGGACTTTCAAGTTGTTTCCTTTCTGCTTTTTGTCTTGAAAGCAGTGATTGAGGGCTCCTAATCTTGTCTTGCTTCTGTATTTGCCTAGTATGTCTTGGTGCCGCAGAACTGGGTGCACACATGTGCGTGATGATTAGATGTTAATGATGAACCCTCTATCACTGTCCGACAGTCTTCTTGCGCTCTTGGAAAGAGTGTTCGTGAATGAAAGTCTCTTTTATCTGAGGTAAGCATAGCCCCTCCCGGTCTATTTTGGCAACATGGGCATGGATATTTTTTATGATCCCTTCACTTTCAGGCTGTGTGTGCCCTTAAACCTAAAGTGAGTCTCTCACAGACAACACATTGTTACATCTTTTAAGAAAATCTATTCACCCACCCTACACATTTTGATTGAAGAATTTAATCCATTTCTATTTAATGTAATTACTGATAGTTCAGGACTTACTGATTTGTTAATTGTTTTGACTGTTTTGTGGTTCTTTGCTTCTTTCTTCCTCTCATTCTGACTTCATTTGGATTTAAAAAACTTTTCTTTGGTTGTAGATGGACACAATGTCTCTGTTATGTTTATTTATTTTTATGTGGTGCTGAAGATCAAACCCAGTGCCTCACACATGCTAGGTGAGTGCAGGGTCACTGAGTCCTGGCCCCTTCATTTGTAATTTTTTTTTTTTTTTTTTTTTTTTTGTGGTGCTGGGGATCAAACCCAGGGCCTTATGCTTGCAAGGCAAGCACTCTACCGACTGAGCTATCTCCCCAGCCCCTCATTTGTGATTTGATGCTGCTTTTCTTAGTGACAAACTTTGAATTTTTCTTTATCTTTTGTGTATCTATTAGGAATTTTTCCTCATTGTCGCCATAACATTTTACACTGATAACGAGCTAGCTTTAATTGCGTGCGAAGATTTTACAATCTTATTTCTCTACGTTTAATGTTAATGGCGTCTCCATCCACGTCATTTTCATTGTGCACCCATTAACATGTTACTGAAGTCACAGTTATTTAATACTTTTGTCCTTCAACGTCTGGAGTTAAAAGGTGATTCATGCGCCACACCGCCAGGATCAGTGTCATGAACTGAGGACAGCCACCTTCACCAGCGAGTTCTATGCTTTCTCACTTGCCTGCTACTAATTAGCGTCCTTTAGTTTACACCTGAACTCCAGTTAGCACCTCTTGTAAGACAGAAATGATGAGTTCATGGTGATGGGCTCCCTTAATTTGTCTGGGAATGTCCATCATATCTGAAGAAGTGCTGTTGAGCATGATACTCCTGGTCGGTACTTTTGGTATTTTTTAAAAATATTTTTAATTGTAGATGAACACAGTACCTTTATTCTATTTACTTATTTTTACGTGGCACTCCCCCACGTAGCTGTTTTGGTGTAGTTGCTCGGCACTTTGAACACATCACCACACTTTCTCCTGGGCTGCAAGTTTTCTGCTGAGAGATCCACTGACAGCTTTAAGTAGGTTCCTTTGTGGGCAATGAGTTGCTTTCTCCTTGCTCTTTCAAAATTCTTTTGACTTTCTTTTTTTATACTGGAGATTGAGTCCAGGGGTGCTTCACCTCTGAGTCATGTCTCCAGCCCTTTATTTTTTCACTTTGAGGCAGGATCTAAGTTATTTAGGGCCTCGCTAAATTGCTGAGGCTGGCCTCAGACTTGTAATCTTCCTGCCTCAGCCTCCCAAATTGCCAGGATTACAGGCATGTGCCACGGTGCCTGGCTCTCGCTGACTCTTGATGATGTGATTATAATGAGTTCTGCTGAAGTCTTCTCTGGGTTTATCCTATTTGCAGATTCTGAAATTTATGAATCCTGAGATCCATATCGCTCTTGAGATTTGGGGTTTGGAGCTGAGGTTGTAGCTCAGTGGTAAAATGCTTGCCCAGCATGTGTGAGGTACTGGGTTAAATTCTCAGCACTACATGAAAATAATAACACAAAGGTACAAAATAAACTTGCGATTTTCACCAATTACTTTTAAAAATAAGAATACCATCCCTTTCTCTTTTTTTATGAAACTGCCATAACATACATATTAATTTGCTTGATGGATATGTATCCTGCAGATCCCATGAGACTCCACTGGTTTTTCCTGTCTTCCTGTTTTCTCCTCTGACTGGGTACTTTTAAACGGTCTGGTGTTCACAGGCCCTTCTGCCTGACTTAGTCTCTGGGAGCTCTGTTGCATTTTTCTTCCTGGTCATTATCTTCAGTCCCAGAAACTGTTTGGTTCTTTTGAAATTATATTGATAAATTTCTTTTGCTCACATATTATTTTCCTGATTCCTTTGAGTTGTATGCATTCTCTTATCGCTCACTGAGCATCCTGAAAATAATTATTTTGACTACTTTGTCAGGCAATGCATAGATCTTCACTTCTTTAGGGTCAGTTTCTGGAAAATTTGCTTCTTTAATGGGGTTCAGAGATTTCCTTGCCTTTTGGTGTTTGTTGAAGGCTTTTTGTTTTTGGGTACTGGAGATTAGTCCAAGAACACTTAACCACTGAGCTACGTCCCCAGGTTATTTATTTATTTAGAGACAGGGTGTCACTAAGTTGCTGAGCTGGTCTCAGACTTGCGATCCTCCCCCTGGCCTCCCCTCAGCGCCCCCGCTCGGCCTCCTGGGGTGCTGGGATGGCAGGCACCTGCAGTCGGCTGAAGTCTTAGGTTCAGTCTTGACATTGGACGCTGCCACCTCCGAGCCTTCACTGGCTGGCTGTGGAAGTGAGAGGTCGTCCTGACAGCCTGGCTCGGCATTCTGGGGCATCTTAGACCTTTCCATCTGCAGTGCACCCACTCTCGTCTGACCCAGAAGCTAAGAAGGGTCGAGCCTGGTTACTGTGGGTGGGACGCCGTTTCTGTGGGCACAGCTGCGCCATTGCTTGTGCCCTCGTAGGGTTGTAGGCTTCTCTCCACCGGCTGCAGGACAGCTGCTGAGAGCCTCCCACTCACTCCTCTGGGGAGCACCAGGAAGGGTTCAGGGCTGAGGGCCTCCCGGTAATCCACCAGTCCGCCTGGCGGTCAGCGTGCTCATGCAGGACTGCGGGGGCTCCCGACGCCACCACCAGGGTGGGTAGCTGGGGCGAAGGTGGTGTCACGTGTGCAGGAATCCCGGTGGAGTCCACAGGCACTTCCTAGGAACCCTTCCTTGTGAATTCTGGGCCCGCCTCTCTGTGCTCCTGCTCCTGCTCCATTTCACCGGAATATCCACCTGTGCAGGTTGCCGCGGTCTGGGCGACTCCACAGGGAGTCCAGGCACTAGCGAGTCTCCCGGGCCGAGAGGCCCTCCTGTGGCAACGAGAGACGTGGCCTTGGGAAGAGTCGGCCCACTGAGGAGAAACTGGGGGGCTGGCTTGGCCCACAGGACCCCAGCCCAGCATGCATGAGGCCTGGGGTGAGCCTGCCACAGAAGACCCGTGGCACAGAGGACTAGGAGAAGCCATCCCGCCCCGCCAGTGTGTCTACCGCGCGTACACACGTGTACACGTGCCTGTGCACGCGGAGACACGACAGGTGCTGGGCCCACTCCTGCACCCCAGGACCCCATAAGGGCAGTCTGTCCAGGGGTGAGCGTGTCACAGTTAGGGTTCGGCTAGACGCCGTGGTGCACACGTCTGTGACCCCAGGCTGAAGCAGGATCGTGAGTCTGAGGCCAACTGGGCCACACAGGGAGAGCTGGTCTCAGAAGAAAACAATGAAGAGAAAAGGGTGTCTGCGAGGCCGGCGAGGGGCGAAAACGCGCATGCGGCCCGTTCCTGACGTCACCGTGTGGGGCACACTGACAACAGGGGAGCTCACACACCGGTGGGGGCAGAGGTACGAGGCACCTGCCTCTCGAGTTTGCTGTGAACTCTGAAGTGGCCCTATAAAAAGAAAGTCTCCAAATGGCACATTTCATTTTTTATTTATTTTTTTGCAGTGCTGGGGATCGAGCCCAGGGCCTTGTGCTTTCAAGGAAAGCCTCTACCAACTGGGCTATGTCCCCAGCCCCAAGTGGGACATTTTATGAACAGAAACCATCTTCTGAATAGAGTTCATTTTAAAAACCATGAATCTTGCTTACTGTTTTAACAAACCCGTCACGTGCAGAGCTGACCAGCCCCTCTGCGGCGTCATGAGGTGGATACTCTGCTTTTTCACAGCTGTTGTTCCTCATGCATTTGTGACTTCTGCTGAAATGAAATACACACGACGTGAAGCTTTCCGCCCCAACCTCGGAGAAGGGCATTAAGTACATCTGCTTTGTGGTGCAACCCCACCATCAGCTCCAGAACGCTCTTAGTCCTGAAAACGAACTCTTCACCCAAGAAAGCTTTTTTTTTTTTTTTTTTTTTTTTGTGGGGAGGAGGTGTTGGGGATTGAACTCAGGGGTGCTTAACCACTGGGCCACGCCCCCAGCCCTTTTTATTTTTCTTATTTTGAGACAGGGTCTCAGTAAGTTGCAGAGGCTGGCCTCGAACTTGCCATCCTCCTGCCTCAGGTTCTGAAACCACTGGGAGTACAGGTGTGCGCCATGGTGCCCAGCTACAAGGAACACTTGAAAGGGTGCAAATGAACAGCCAGGGGCTGGGGCTGAGCCGTAGAGCACTTGCCTAGCATGCACGAGGCCCTGGGCTCGATCCTGAGCACCACATAAAAAATAAAATGAAGGCATTGTGTCCATCTACAGCTAAAATGCAGATAAAGCAGTCAGATGGAGCGACAGGCAGGGTGAGGTCTGCAAGCACGGAAGCTTCAGTCCCCATGGAGCTGGGTGCCACCCTCTGGGTGAGGTGGCGCTTTGTCGGGAGGCCTCTGCCAGTCCTGACTCAGCAGAGCGACGGTGGGCACAGTGCGTGGGGAGCTCACCTTCATGTGACGTTTATGACAGCATGATTGTTCCATTTTATTATTGCTGTTGTTACTCTCTTACTGTACCTAATTTATAAGCAAGCCTTACTACAGGTATGAATAGAAAAAAATAGTACAAGCCAGGCACAGTGACACATACCTGTCATCCCAGTGACTTGGGAGGAAAAATCTCAAGTTCAAGGACAGCCTGGGCAATTAGTGAGTCCCTGAGCAACATCCGGGAAACCCTATCTCAAAACGAAAATTAGAAAATGATCAGTGATACAGTTCAGTGGTAAAGCAAGCCTGGGTTCAGTTCTGGTACTAAAAAATAATAAACTGTTCCATAGTACTCTAATATTTGGGGGGTGGATACTGGGACTGAACCCGGAGGCACTCGACCACTGAGGCACATCCAACCCCCTCTTGCTGAGACAGGGTCTCACTGAATTCCCTGGGCTGGCCTTGAACAGCCCTTCTTCTGCGAGTTGTTGAGATTACGTGGTGCATGCCACTGTACCTGAAACTAACAGTTCTTTTTTGGTACTGAGGATTGAACCCAGGGGTGCAATAAGCACATTAAACAAGAAAGACCTCAAGTCATCCAAGTCACATCCCCAGCCCTTTTCATATTTTATTTAGACAGGGTCTCACTGAATTGCTTAGGGTCTTGCTCAGTTGCTGAGGCTGGCCTTGAACTCCTGCCTCAGTCTCCCCAGCTGCTGGGATTACAGGGTGTGCTATCATGCACACAGTCATCATTTCTGTAGAATGAGGAGTGATGTCTCCACTTTCAATTCTGACTTTAGTAATTTGAGTCTTTTTTTTTCCTTCGTTCCTCAGCTGAACATCTGTCAGTTTCACTGATATATTCAATTAGCTAACTTTTGTTTTCATTGATTTTTGTTGCTTTTCTATTCTCTTTCACTTATTTTTTCTCATTTCCTTTCTTCTGCTAGCTAGCTTGTTCTTTTCTAGCTCCGTGAGTTGTCAAGTCAGGTTGATGACTTGAGATCTTTGTTTGAAGTGTTTACTGCCATGAACTTTCCCCTTGGCACTGTTCACTGCATCTTTAAAATTCTGCATGTTGCTGGGTGCAGTGGCACACACCTGGCCAGCTACTCCAGAGGCTGAGGCAGGAGGAGGATCCCAAGTTCAAGGTCATCCTCAGCAACTTAGCGAGGCCCTAAGCAATTTATTGAGATCCTGTCTCTAAATAAATATAAAAAGGGGAAGGGATGTAGCTCAGAGGTTAGGCACTCCTGAGTTTAATCTCCAGTATCTTTTTAAAGTCATTGGAATTTAATACGGCCCAACATATGGTCTATCCTGGAAAATGTCTCCTATTCACTTAAAATGTAATTTAATTGTTGGACAGTCGTCCACATGTATGTCTGTTAGAGCTAGTTGGTTTATCATTGTTGTCAAGTCCTTACTTATTTTCTCTCGAGTGTGGGTGTGTGGATGCCTTGAACTGACTTTGTGTCTATTCCTCCCTTCAAGTTCTGCTTCTCGTACTCTGATAGTGTCTTGTTCCATGTGTACATATTTTACCCCCTTGCTGTATTGAAACTTTTATTAATAAATAAGGCCCTTCTTGGTCAATAGGGGCCTTTAAAATTTTTTTTGTTGTTTTGTGGGATTGAACTTGCTACCTCCCAAGTTGCTGGGATTACAGGCCTAACGTGTATTCTTTTTGGTACCAGCTTGGAGTCACTAATGTCCTTTACTCTCACGCTGCAGGCCTCCCAAGGCATTTGGGACATGACAGGTCTACTTGCGATGAACTCTTTCAGTTTTTGACATCGTCTTACTTTCCTGGTTGAGGACCCCACCACCTTTTCTTTTCTTGTAGCATTTTGAACATATCAAGCTACTATTTTCTGGACTCCGATATTTCTGATGAGAAATCTGCTGATCATCTTCTGTAGGAATTCTTGGGAGGGAGGGGAAGTCCCTCCTCTTGCTCCTTTGACCGTCTTGGCTGTTGACAGTGTCATCGCAGCATCTTGTGGGGATTTTCTTGAGCTCGTGTCAGAGTTCACTGATCAACTTGGGTGCGCAGTCCTGTCCTTCCTTGACTTAGGGCCCTGTGGCTGCTGATTCTCCACGCCATCTCTCTCTGAGTCCCAGGCTGCGTGCTGGCCCCACATGACCTTGCCTCCACTCACTCCTCATCTTCTTTTTCTTCTGCTCCTTGGTCTCGGGCGTTTCCAGCCTCCCATCTCCTCCTCAGCTGTGACCGCTCACATCTGCCTTTGCATCCTCGAGTGTAGCTTTCATTTCTGTCCTCCTGCTTTTCAGCTGCAGGAGTTCCTCTGGGCTGGTCTAGGTCTTCTTTCTGCTATTTCGCGTTTCCTTGACTTGTCCCATTCCTCTCTTCAGCTCTTTGGAGCATCAAGACAGCTGAGGGAGCATCTCAGTCCAGCTGTCACCACTGTCTCGCTCAGGGACTGCTTCCGCTCTGCTCTCCGGTGGGTCGTGCTTCTCCTGCGTCTGGTGCTTTCGGGGCTGTCTGGTTTTGCTATTGTTGAAAACTGGTCATTTGCATCAAATGATGAGGCGATTCTGGTAGCTGGGTTCCGTCCCTCCCTGCTTTGGGTTTTGAGTCTCACAGGCTGCCCCAGGCTGAGGCCCAGTCTGAGGTGGACACTTCAGGTCTCTTCTGGGCCTGGGCCTCCCCTTGGACATGTGCAGTTTCTGACTTCTTACATAAGTATGTAGGTTCTTTTGAAGGTCTCAGTCTTTTTGCCTGGCTTCCAAAAGGGGGAGAGAGAAAACAAAGGCGACATTAAAATCAACAAGCACAAACCGGCTCTGGCCCTTTGAAGCCTACACGTTGCTGCAGCCCACAGGGCAGTGTGTGTGTGACACTGCTGCACAACTCTGTACCTTCCTTTTCGCAACCAGAAAAAGCCATTAGCCAGCAAAACACAGATCTCTTCTGGGTACAGAGGCCCCCCTGTAATCCCAGCTGTCACAGCAGCTGAGGCAGGAGGTCCACAAGTTCCAGGCCAGCCTTAGCAACTTGGCAAGACCCTGTGTCAAGTAAAAAGAGAAAGGGCTGGGGGTGTGGCTCAGAGGTAGAGCGCTGCAGGGTTCAATCCCTGCTCCGGGAAAACAAAACAAAAATGAAAACCAAACCCCAGAGATCTCTGTTTTTATTGCAAGTCAGGCCCTTTTGTCCACCATGGCCGGCAAGGTGTGTGCAAATGGAATAGGGAGTCTCTCTGCCAGGGGGAAGCGGTAGCTGCTTCCTTGCTGTGAGCTAAAATTCACAGACACTAAGGACAGTTTATCATGGAGGCCCTTCCTGGAAGTCACAAGCTTCGACAGGCCAAGTTCCAAAGCAGTTGCACAGTTTGAACCTGAACACAGGGTTTTGGCCAATGCAACTGCCATCTAGCCATGGTGCCTCCCGTTCTGCGGAGGTGTAGGTTTCACCAGAAGTTATGGGGCAGGTTCAGGCTCAGCTTAATCTATGACCACCTTCTACGTCAGCTTTACAGAGATGGCTTAAGCATCCACTGATGATCTGAGTAGGTCCAGTTCACAATCAGCTGAAATTTGGCAATTTTCTAATCTCACATTTATTAGCTGAAGTAAACATGGGTATGTGTATAAATATATGCAAGTATACATATATACAGATATGTATATTCTAAAATTATATAGTCTAATTACACACATATACAATTATATGTCTGTGCATGATTCAACTATGCTGAAACGGGATAAGAAAGTTGGGTACATGTCTGATGCTCTCTTAATGGCCAGTGGTGATTAATGGGTGTTGGAGAAATAGTTCATCACAAACTCGCTGGTTGCATCAGTCATAGTGACGTTATTTGTGGTGCTGCGCACTCACGGAGCCATGCTGCCAGACCTTTCTAAATTTTGAGACAGGTTCACACTAAATTGTTGAGGCTGGCCTCAAGCTTGCAACCCTCCTGCCTCAGCCCTTTGAGTCACTGGAATGACAGGGCGAGTCACCACGCCTGGCCAGCCATTACTTTTTTTTTGTAGTTGTAGATGGACAGCATGCCTTTATTTTTTTGTTTATTTATGTGGTGTGGAGGATCCAACCCAGTGCCTCCCACGTGCCAGGCAAGTGCCCTGCCGAGGAGCTACAGCAGCAGGAACTGTCCCACAGTCACCCCTTGGGAGGTCATTAGGTTGGCTCCCGCCTCCTTTAGACAAAACCCCATTATTGTGGGCGCTTCTTTGGTCTTGGCAGAAGAGTCCATGGCTCCTCTGTACACTTCTTCCCATACCTGAATCCAGCCACTTCTCCAAAAAGGCCTCATTCCTTGCCATGGGGAATGGCATTCAGACACAACTGGGCTTTGCAGTGAGCATGTAGAAAAGGCCAGATGTGCACCCCAACCTGGTCATGCTGCTCCAGCCTGGGGTCCTCCACACTTGCCTGATGTCCCAATCAAGCTCCCCCTGGGAAAGTCTGCGCCCCACTTACTAGCTACCCCTACACCAAGTGCCAAACCCCAGTTAGCTCTGGCCCCCACACAGGGAGGGGTCTCAGGGCTGAGGGGAGGAGCCTACCTTGGCACCCCAGTCCTTTAGAGTTACTCGTCTGGCCGCAGGAAGCCCCACTGGCGTCTTCTCTGGAGCGGGGGCGGTCTGCTTGTCTCCTAGCTGGAATTCAAGGCTCTCTTCTTGCTAGTGGCTTTGGGGTGTCACGCTACACTGCCGAGCTGCTGTCTTCTTTCATCGAGAGGCTGGGCGCTTGAAGGATTCCCCTGAGCTCACAATGGAGAGCAGGCCACGCCACCTGCCACCTGGGGCTGATTGCAGGCACTGTAGTTGCCCTGATTCAGTGGCTAGTCCCAAAAAGGTGGGGACCTTTCCCATCCCTTTCTGACCTGCTCCCCGACCACAGCTGAGCTGCTGCAGGGATTGAGTCAGGGAGGCAGTTAAGTGGCCACCTCCTCGCCAGGGATCAGCCCAGGAAGGTACCTCACATAATGGGATGAAAGGCTTGTGGCTGATATCCAGTGATTCAGGAATGGAATCCAAGCCTTCAATTTGAAACATGAGAGATTTGGCTTCAAACAGTTAGAAAATACTCCTGGACAACATGGGCTGGAGCAGGAAGCCCGAGAAGGTGGGCTGGGAATGAGAAGTAGAGATGGGGCAGGCATTTCAGGGGCCTGGGGCCTGGCTTGTGACGTGGAGGTACAGTTGAAAACACTCAGCTTTGGTCAGTTCCTCAGGATGTCTGGGAATTAACGGGCAGCTGTGACTCCCCCTCCTGGAAGTCCATCAACAGCCACAAGGCCAAGGGCCAGCAGGTACTCATTTCCCCTCGATGCACCCAGATTCTTGATTCCTGTAATAAGCATTTATGTGCCTATCATTCCCAGCTCTGCAGACCCAGCCGCAGGACAGTCCTGACTTGGAGGAACCCACGCTCCAGGGGCTGAAAAGCTTATCCAACATCTCAGTCAAATGCTCAATGACTGCAGTATTAGGCAGGGCGTGTGGGGGCAGCAGGCTGCCTCATTCCTGGCAGAAGGAGAAAACTGGCATGGCCTCTGTGGAAGAGTGGTACCTGTCAAATGTAAACTCCACCCTAACCCAGAGTGTCCAAGCTTAGCTATGGACTCCACAAGAGCACGGGCACACAGAAAACAACACAGGTGACTTCCTGCTAGTACCACAAAGGACCTTAGGTGCCCATCACCCGATGATGGTTCCAGCAAATCATTACAGCCACAACAGAAAGATGAGGCTCTTCACGTGTCCCAGAACAGGGGTCAGTGTGTTCAAGTGCACAGCACACCTGCAACAGATCTGTGGCTCATCTCTTGGAGACTGTGTGAGGAACCGCCTGCAAGGGCTCCTTAGGGGAGAGCCCAGAGGCCAGAGGGCGAGATGGGAGAGCTTCCTTCTCACTGTTTGCCTGCATACCAGGCACAGTGGTTATTTATTTATAAAATGAGAATTTCCATCACTTCTTGGTGGAGAGCAGAGTGTGGCTAGGGTGGCAGAAGCTTGGGACGGAGCCCTCTATAGGGAGTGGGGATGGCTGAGCCTGAGGGGCCAGAGCTTTGCAGACGTGCAGCAGTGTCACGCACCCAGGCAGAGAGCCCACGGCGGGCGGGGAAAGGGCTCTGGGTCTCAGACTTGTTCTGCTGACGCAGAGGTCGAGTGATTCTGCTGCAGCTGAGACCAGGGAATGAAAGGGGTGCCCAGTGAGTGTTCAGGTCACAGGTGCTGACGAACCCCAGGAAGGTGGTGAGCTAGCTCAAGGCTGGTGGCCGCTCCAGGCCTACAGCTGTGCTAGGACAAAGGGCAAGTGCATTTGGGGGTTTCCCTTGGGACGGGTCCCAACCAGCCAAGGGCAAATAGCAAACGTGGATCACCCATGAGCTGCTCTTAGCACAAATGAAGCCACGAGCACAAAGCAGCAGAGAGCGACAGCATCCGGCTCGGCCAGGGCACCAGAAGTGCACACCTGGAGGCTACAGAGTACGGCCCATGGGCTGCTCTTCAGGACACACGTGCGCCAGAGGTGGTACAAACACGAAGTCGTGAAGGTGGCGCCGTCACTGCCTCTCCTGCACTACCAAGGGCGAGGGCTCTCAAACCCTCCCTTCAACTGACTCGCCAAGGCCTGGACAGGCATGTTACCCGTGTGCTGTCTTGGCCAGGATTCCTCAGAATGCAGAGCCTGAGACGAGGGTTATGGGTAGAGTTCAACTGTGAAGTGCGGACCAGAGTGAGATGGGGAGGAAAACTGATACAGGTGCATTCTGGGGCTGGTCACCTCTATGAGCCACTGAGTTGGAGCCCAAGGATTGTCCCAAGGCCGCCTGTCTGCAGCACATGAGGTGCCTCTGCACTCCCCAGAGGCTGCCTGGGGACTGCACTCCTCCTTACCTCCAGGCTGCCCCTCTGAGTTCCTAGGAGTGCTCGATGGACTAAGGCATCGAGTGCTGTATGTAGCGCCTGCCTGCAGGGCAGCAGCAGGATCAAGGGTGCGTGACACAAGGCACAAGAGGCAACCCTGGAGACACCTGCATATGGCCTGGAGGAAAGGGGCCAGGACCTGGGGCTTCACACACCCCTGATCTTGGTACCATGTTGTCTCCCTGCTGTTCCTAATTTAAGCCTCGCACACCTAGTCCTGCCTCGAGATGAACTACTGCCTCAAGTTTCTGCAAAACAACAAAGGCCAAGTCCAAATGGCCCTTTTCAGTGCCTGTCCCAGATGCCTGGTGTCTTCTTGCCAGAGGGCTGCCCCCGCGGCAGGGACCTCCCTTCCCTGGCTTGGATTCCCTTTCCACTTCTTTCTTCTGCTGTCTCCTGGAAAAGCCCAGGGTTCTGCCCTTGGCGCTGGCTCCCTCTTGTTTACACCATGAGCTACCTGCACACATCTGTGCTCTCAGAACCTTGGCCTTCTCTCCTGGTGCTCTCTTCAGTGCTCACCCAAGCAGAAGGCACCTTTCATGCAGGGTCAGCTCCAGGACAAACTCTCCTGTGGGTGCGAGATGGCGGAGCCCTTCCTCTCATAAGGGCCTGGAGCACTGGCCGTGCACCCTGCACTACCCCTGGGGTACGTGGTGGGTTTTCTCCAGTAGACTTCTGTTCTGAGAAGGCCCAACCCTGCCATGCTACCCCAACCTTCTACACCAGGCAAAAATCACAGCGAGGGACCCATCCCCCTACTGCCAAGTCTCTTTGAGACAACGCCGAATTTCAAAGTTAGGTTTTTGTAAATTTCTACTATAGTTTGGACCTGCCGTGTTGCCCAAAGGCCCACACTAAAGGCCCAGTCCTCAGGCTGGCACTACTGGGAGGTGGTACAGACAGAGAGGCTGGGCCTGGTGGGCGGTCTTCAGGTCCCTGGGCTTCAAGGAGATGGTGGGGCAGGTTTGGTGTGTGTATTCTGCATCTCAGTCATGAGGTGAGTGGCTTTGCTCTGCCACACTTTCCTGCCACAATGTGCTCTTGCAGGCCTAAAGCAAGAGGGTCAATCCACTATGGACTGAGACTGCCAAAGCAAGCCTCTTCTCTGTAAGTGATGGACTCGGGAGTATGCTGCAGGGACAGAAAGCTGACCAGTACACCATCCGGCCAGACCCAGCACTCCAGCCTGCAGAGGGAAGAGCACAGGGAGTGGAAGCGTTCTGCATGCCATTCAGAGAGGGACCTCAGCCAAGTGACCTGAGGAAACAAAGGAGGCACACTAGGGGCCCTGTGGAGCTCAGCTTCCAGAGGGCAGGTTGAAGACTGGCCAAGCTGCAAAACTCACCCGACATTTACATTTGAGCCTCAACTATTGCAAGCTTTAGGAACTCGTGTCCCCACCTGACACCACTTGTAAGATCACTGTACACCCAGGAGATCATCACAGTTCTGGCAGAGCCAAGGCTAAAGGTAGGTGACCCTGGGCTGAGTATCCACAGGATTTAATCCTGGGGAAATCAACATCTGGAAATCCCAAGGCCTGCCTGAAAGGGAAGAACACCCCACTTTATATGACGGTGGAAATGGGAATCCAGAAAATTGCTTTGTTTCATATTTTATTACATCAATGGCTTGAAAATTTTTATTTAACTTCAGCAAATATTGGAAATAGAAAAATGAATTCTGCAGAATTTCACAAATAAATCTTCCAATTTCCACTAACAAATGTTATCATTCAATGGCTAAGCAATTATAATGCTATGAACATTCACCACAATGAATGTGCTGAAATAGAAAACAGGCAAAAAGAGACATGAAAATATTACTTACAACAGCATTATCACAACATATTTTCTTTAAAATTCCAACATGGATTTTATCACTTCAAAAGATATACAGCATTTCCATTATATTTGCACACTTAACCTTATACATCTTTTAAAATCTTGAAAAAATTTTAAGCAATCTAAAAAGCACTTAGCAAAGTTGTAAGTCTACATAATGGAATACTATCCACTCCAGTATAAATTTCTGTTTCAGGAGAAGGTGGCTGTAAACACTCATTATTTTACAACATGCATAGACTGTCCTGACCTTCCTTGCTCTGACTTAACGTTACTGGAATTGTGCTTCACTACAATTAGGAAAGGCTGCAGAGATCCTGGGGGTGGCGGAAGGGCACTGCACAAGGTCACTAGATTCGGACGAGCGGGCTACCTCGAGTCAACCCGTAGCAAAGTTCACTTGATACTAAAAGCTTGACTCCTGGGTCACAGGTTTTGAAACAGGCTTGAGAGGGAAAAAGAGGCCCCCAGTGGACTTGGCTCCATCTTTCCTTTTCTCAGGTAAAAGCAGGGATCCAGCTAGTGCAAAAGCACCGCTGGCTTATTTTTGGTGTGCAGTTATACCAATAGTATATCTGATACTCAGAAAGCCAAAAATAGGGTATAGTTGAAATTTACAGTGACAATGAACATATTTAAAAGTGGTATATGATATTTGAATAAATTTTACCTAAACAGAAAAGAGCTTAGTTCACCACAGTAAGCTTGTGTGTGTGTGTGTGTGTGTGTGTGTGTGTGTGTGTGTGTGTGTGTGGCGGGGGTACCAGGGATAGAACTCAGAGGCACTCAACCACTGAGCCACATCCCCAGTCCTATTTCGTATTTTACTTAGAGACAGGGTCTCACTGAGTTGCTTAGGGCCTCACTTTTTTGCTGAGGCTGGCTTTGAACCCATGATCCTCCTGCCTCAGCCTCCCAAGCCACTGGGATTACAGGCATGTGCCACCACACCCAACCACAGCAGACTTTCAAAACTACTTTTTCACTTTTGTTTTTGCATTAGAGGCTTGTGCCCATCAATGGATCGTACGTGTTAAAAACTACCAAAAACTATTAAAAGGAAGGGGTGTCTCAACACACACACCGAGACAACCCAGCAGGTGTCCCACACTAACCCGGGGCTCCTGCAACATCAGCTCCCGCCTGGACTGTACCACTACTAAGCTCATCACACAACTGAGGCCTGGTTACTTCTCGGTTGAAAGAACTATGTTATAGAGTCACTGCTGCTGACCAGCCAACACATTATTCAAGTAACAAGGTGTTTAAATGGATAAGTGAAAAAAATTCTTACCTAACATTTTACACATCTACATAAAATTAAATAAAACAAACTTTTAATGCATATGCAATACAATTTATATCTTTTAGGATTTCTAAACTAAAAGTTAAACTATTATTTGTGTCCATGATACTATGTTTTGCACAATAACTTATATTTAGGAGAAATTTTCCACAAAAATATATATAATTATGACATTCACATTGATAATTTTTAAGAACACAAAACTTAAGTGACATTCCATCTGAAGCAGTTATTACGTCCCAAACCCAACCTGCCAATGCACCTAATTCTTGATATGTTAAGAGTCTTCATATAAATAAGACCACACCACGCAGCTTTGAAAGCTAAGTGATTTCTTGCATTTACATAATTGCAAAGACAGCGTAATGAAAAAAGTTAAAGACACAGTGCTATGTATTCACTGCAGCGATGGCAGGCAGCTGGGCAGACTGTCCTTTCTCTGTCAAGTGAAAACAACACGCCCTTTCCCTTGGAGAAAGAGCATAAATTCAGTTGCTAAGATTACAAGTGCACCAGTGTTTGACTCTCCAGGGATGGAGGCCACTCAGTCCCAGGAACCAAGTAAGGGGACACTGTCATTCTGCCTGCATGCCACCTAAGGGTTACTATTCTTCTAGTCATTGCCAGGAGGGACCAACTCTTTAGGACCGCCTCGACATGGAGAAAGAAAGCGCCCCCGCAGCCACTGCCTACCGCTTCTGTTTGGGGTGGGAGTGCAGAGGGCAGCGAGAGCAGCCGGCTTCAGCAAGGGCCTCATGTCCCGCAGACACAGAGCAGAGTGCAGGCTGACTGGCTCTGTGCTTTCTGCCACCTCCAAACACATAGCGGGCGTATGAAAAGGACTCAGTGCTGGCATCAGTGCTGCCTGTCTCCAGACAGCAGGCCATGCCCAACAGACGCCTGGCAAGGGGCAGGACCAGGAAAGCTCCCGCACTGCTCTCTGGAATGACCTTCCCTAAGACATCTCAAAAAGAACACACAAACCTTTAAACCCAGGTTTCGAGTTGAACCTCTTCCTAAAGAGAAGAACAGTTGATTTAAAAAAAAAAAAAAAAAAAAAAAAGGCAAGGTGCTTGAGAATCAAAACACATCAAATTTTAATTGCATATTTTAAATTCTTAAGAATTCTGTTTATGCCTTAAAGCATCTGCATTTTTTTCTTTTTGGTATTAAAAGCAGAAAAAAATATTCGAAGGATGCAAACAACAATAGAAGCTACCTCCACGTGTTAGTGCAGAAGGGCTGGCTGGCTGTGGGTGCTGGAATGCTCCTGGCTGCCAGAGCCCCAAGCCTCAGCAGGCCCACAGTCTGGGGGAGAATCAAGGTGACTCCAGAAGTCACAGAACATTCCCTAGAAAACTGTACTTGCTCCCAGTTCAACAAAAGGCATGACATACCACTTTGTAGATTTTCTTTTCATCTTGGTCTTACTAGACCAATACTCTGATCACTTCTCTGTGCTGTACTCTGCTATTAAAAGAGAAGGGATGGTGTTTGTGTGATCATATCAGTACACAAAGGACATAAAAGAACACATGAAGTGACACACAACAGGCCAGGCACACCAGGAGGACAGGAACAAACCATATGTAGCTTCTATAAAACCATCACCAGTTATTCAAATATGCTTTAATGAGCTAATCATGACGTTCAAAATCTGCACTCTGTCGGAACCTGCAGAAGCTCTCCCTGTCTCCTATCTCAATGATGTCATCTTTGGCAAGCAATAAACTTTAAATAAGACACTTGAACAGAAAAGGGATCGATGACATGGTTGCCAAAAGGAGAAGGCACCAGTTCCAATGTACGAGCACCAGGTACAGTGATATGGACCGAACCGCTCAGGGCTGTGGCGGCAGTGGTGGGGTCGGGGTCAGGAGAAGGAGGGTGCACCACCCTGGGACTACAGTGCTGAGAGCTAAAGGCAGAAAGCACTGAGACCCACATTCCCTTCAAGCCACAGTGTCCAAGGAGAGTTGCTCTGAGTGAGCTTTTGATCACTGGGGAAGGAAGAAAGGAGGGTGATTTAAGTTGACTAAACTCGGAAACTGTAACTCTACCCTGCATTTAGGAAACAGGAGGTGCATCCAGATGCTTGGCACAATAAAGGCTGCGCTGCAGTCTGCCAATACATTGTGATTTCTAAAGAAGCTTGACTTTACTTAGGTGGTTGCCCCAGAAGAGAGGAAGAGAAACTTTCTCGAAGGCCAACAGGGTCAGTAACTCTGAAAATTACATTATGCACAAAGTAGAAACTGCAGGCCATGCAGGAACAGAGTCGGGCCTTCCAAGACTACTTGTTCTGAAGCTGCTGACTGAGAAGAGCTGCCATCGGTGGGGCTCAAGGACTCCGCTTGGGGGGTGAGCCCCAGAGTTGAGGGAGGTATGCAGGCCGTGGATTCCCTGGCACTGAGGCAGAGGGAGAGATGCGACGGAGCTCTCTGGGAAGTGGCGCCAATGGGGAGGAACGAGCAAAGAATTAAGGCAGATGTAGCACAGGACTGGAAGTGTATGCCTTTTTGGTAATAGCTGCTTGTCCACAGAGATGTGATGCAGATGGCTAGGTGATGTCTCATAATACCTGATATCCTGGGTAACATGTAGTCCATACCAAGTGTTCAGAGTTATCAGCATTTCTCATGAGGCGGATGCGTATCTGACGTCAAGGACAGAAGCAGCCTGAGGAGGAAAACAGGGAGGGAAAGGGTCAAAGAGCAGATCAACAACACACTGCTAACCCTGGTGCCCTCAAGGAGGGCAGAGTGTGCACACACACCAACCCTGACAGCAAATAGTGTGAGGTCAGCAGGCATGACCCTGAGGGCAGGCAAGGGTGTGCCTGCTTCCTTCGTGATCATCAGTCTTCCCATCAGCATCACATGCACCATGGTGATGCCTTCTCCACTGGGGCTTGGCTAGCAGGACCTCTCAGGCAATCACAGCTACGCGCGTGGACTAGGGGAAGGCTGTGGTCCCTGCACCATGAACAAACCGCCTCTGGTTACCTGCCAGGGGGTGGGAACCGAAGATTGCAGATCTCTGTTAAAGTCACAAAGGCATCTCTTCATTTTTCAAAACAGATTTCCAAAGGGAATGTGGTGTTTTACTGCTGGGAAGCAACGGGGCTACGAATCTAAAATCTCAAAGTGCTGGTCCTTCAAGTGGAACAGCAATTTACAAGAATGGTTGTCAGTTAAATCAGGAGATTTGCCCTCACTGGTAATGAAAACTCCAAACTGTGTTAGCCCTAGCTTTCTCATGCTGAGAATGAAAACTAAAAAGCCACCCCCAGCCAGGGCGAGTGCCAAGGAAGCTAGAGCACAGCCTGGCTAAACATGCATGTGCATCTGTGGACTGGCAGGAGAACAACCTAGATGCTTCTCTCCAGTTTGATCACACTGTTGAATTCATTGTTCCTTTGCATGTTGTTTATCTCTTATGCAGATGGGGTGGCCAAGTCCAGTTGGCTGGGATCCAGGAAGGCTCCCTGGCTAGGCTGTGGTCACAGCACTGAACTCCATGGTTCCATCATTTTAAGTGGGACACTTCAGCATCCTTCCACACCCTTTATCCAAGGCTGGGTATGACACTGTCTCCTGTCCCCCATGCTTGGCCGCCTTAATAAACTTTGAATCTCAGATGCACAAACCCCTTGGGCTACCTTCCCTTCTTAGCTGGGGAAACTTATCTATAACTGACAGGCCATCGTACTACTGGCACTTCTGCAGCTTTGATGTCCTACTCCCTGCATGTTCTGCATAAGACACAGACAAAATCTGAGAATGAGGGGCAGCAGGACACCACCTCAGCTGCTGGTCCCACAGGGTAAATGAGAGCGTGAGACTACAACAGCTCAGGTCTGAGCACTGAGCAGTCAGTCAGCTAGTGCTCTAACACATCCCCATTGGTCCTGGGAAATGGAGATGCCCTTACAGGCTAATCTCCTTCTACAAACGAATACATAGAAAACAGAAAATAGCTGCAGATGGGCCAGGCTGGGAAAAGATATTACATGGCTGGGCCCAGAGGCACACACCTGAATTTTAGCAACTCAAGAGGCTGAGATAGGGGGATCAAAGTTCAAGGCCAGCTTGAGCAACCTGACATACTAAAAAGTAAAAAGAGCAAAGTGATGTAGTTCTATGGAAGAGTGCCTCTGGGTTCAATGCCCAGTATTGCAATCAATCAATCAATCAATCAAGAGGGGGCGGGGGGAAGGCATTACATGGAAATTCTGAAGCACACGCTACACAAGGAGAGGCTGTGAAGGACCTCCTGGACTAGTAACACTCGGTAACTCTAGGTCAGTCTGTGCATGACCCAGGCCTAAGATGAAGAGAAAAAGCCACATGCAGAAGAGCTGATTGCCTGTTGACGAAGATTCAGATTTCTCATGCTGGCCCTTTAAATACCAAGAGAGAACATTTCTGCTTTTAGCAGCCCTGGGAATACAGTTGGAAGATGCATGGAAGATGCTTTGAGTCTTACAAATCCTAACATTCTTCTCCCCGTTGTCCCCAACTTTTCTAGGACTTTAGGGAAGTTGATTTGTTACCAGAAGGGCAATTAACATAGAACAACAACAAAAAAATCTCTGCTAACAGGCAAAAATCTGAGTTTTGCTCAGATGCTATGAAGCTCCTGGGTCACAGGCTGGGCCACAAGGTGACACAAAGTACCACTCACACTGGCAATACTACAGATTATACGTGATGTAAGACTTTCCAGTAGAAGGCTCTAAAGAATCTAATTCTAACACCATTAATATGTTTCAGTTCTTTTCTAATGGAGAAAAGTGCCTTGAGGCCCTTTCTAGCTAAGGTGCACAGGCCCTGGACAGACTAGTGACACAGCAGAAAACAGGCAACTTCAAATCATTCCCACATGGTTTGAGGAAGACACTGGTGAGGAAGTGACTTTCCTCAGAAAGCTAAACCTGAAGTTGCCGTGTCCATGAGGAAACTCACAAGTGTGGAGGTTGCCTTAGGCTTCGCCCAGTGTATACCTTCCCTGGGGGCAGAGGCCAGGCCGCAGTGGGATGGCCAGGAGAGGCGGAAGACAGTAAGGAGCCAGGCAAGAAGCAGGGAGGGAGGAGAGGTCTCTGCAGCAGAGCTTCTGTCATCATCCTAGCAGACAGCGCTGATGATTCAGTGCCACCATCTCAGACGGTGATACCTCGGCATCAGCCACCAACTCCCCCCCCCCCCCCCCCCCCCGCCAAAATTTCTGGCAGCTGTTGCACCTAGAATTGCCCCATCAGTATTTAAGCCAGTCAGCTCCAAACAGCACCAAAGTCTGGGAGAGGGCAGCAGGACACACCACAGGGCCCTGAAGTCATGCAGCTACCCAGAGGGGTCAGTAGCCCCATGACCAGCTCACAACACACGAGATGTAACCGAGTCGTACAGACACTCTTAGGGCATTTCCAACATGTTGTTCCATGACAGTTTTTCACTGTATTTAAGCAGCTACTGGTCATGTGGAGTATTTTGTGGCTGGAGGGAACCAGGATAGAACTGAGAATCTGCTTGTCAACTAGAATGTGAGTGGTATACAGTGACAACTGGCCGGCACCAGCACACGCATATTAGGGCCATTACAGGCAGGCATTTCCCATGCAACTGAATTCTAAAGACATTTCACTAGAGGAAAAGTTCCCTCTTGAGAAAACACCTGGCCTCTTCTGGGCAGGGTGCATAACTCACACTCACCTCCTCTTCCTCTTCAGGCAGCTTGAGAGCTGTGTCTGGGGACTTGACAGGTTTCTGGCTACTGGGTCCATTGGTCTCCTCTTTACCATGTTCTGCTTCCCATTCTTGCAAAACTTCATCTATGTTGAAGCGGCGTCGATAATTTACAAAAAAGTTTTTCACCTGTACCACTGACTTGTTCCCAATCACGTCTGAGATTGCCTGAAAATCTCGGCCATATTTCCTGATGGCTAAGGATGGAAGAGAGCATTTTTTCAAATACAAGAGAAAAACAATGTTTAGAAAACCCCACAAACCAAGGCTTACCCTTTATTCTGATAAGAAAACATAGGCTTTAACTAGCAGGTACTATCTCAACATGTCACTCCAGTGGAAAGCCATGGCAGTCAAGTCTAGGCACACCATGTGGATGCCGGCACATGCTCAGTGAGCTGATCTGTCTTCCATCACACATCACAGAACATGACCTGCTCATGACCTGCTCAAGTCCTACAGTGCCCAGGGCTGTGGATGCTCTGATCATAGTTTTTCAAGTTCCCAAAGTCCAGAACACCACCTACCTTAGAATTCTAACACTTTTATCTGTATCTTTGGGGAATTTACACTTTTTGACTATTCAGAGCTCAACAAGCAAATGCTAAAGTGCAATACTCACACCCTTAGAAAACTGACTTCCAGCCAGGTGTGGCAGCACAAGCCTGTAATCCCAGCAGCTGGGAAGGCTCAGGAGGGAGGACTGGAAATTCAAAGCCAGCCTCAGCAACTTAAGTGAGGCGCTAAGCAACTCAGTATTACCCCGTCTCTAAACAAAATATAAAAAGGGCTGGGGATCTGGTTCAGTGTCCCCGAGTTGAATGCCTGGCACAAAAAAAAAAAAAAAAAAAAAAAAAAAGAAAGAAAGAAAAGAAAGAAAGAAAAGAAAACTGGCTTCCAGGTTAGTTTTACAACTTGTGAGAAGTGGGAAAGGAAGAATAGAAAGGACAGTCAGGGAGCATGGTCAAGATGATACCCACCAGGAGGCTGCACTCTTCCACAGGAATCAAGTGCTAGCATCCAAGTACAATGCTCCCTTACCTAATCCCCCGAACCCCCTGCTTTCTGAGGACACCCATACCTTGTACAGCCAGTAGCTGCTCTTCTGTGGTCCAGCGGGCGTTGCACTTCTGTATGACCTGAATATGCAAATGCAGCATTAGTACATCACACCCAGAGATAAACACAGTCCTATCAGAGTTTAATGAGTCTTTCATTTTCTCCTGTCAAATTGTAATGTCACCAAAGATTGTAAAATCGTGCTCATACCCTTCTTTTCTAAGAAATTTATTTTGAAGATGTGTCACAGACATTGCATTTTAAGCACATACATGTGGGTACAACTTCCTGGATGACGTTCCATAACCCTACCTCTGGAAGTCGATACAGCTCTATTCCACCATCAAGCTTTTCTTTGAGAGCACTGTTCGTCTGTTTAATATTCTGAATCTAAGAAGGAAAGGAGATTTTCATTTTAAAAATGAAAGCTTACTACAAGAAACAAAACAAAAAGCCCCCACAATAACAACAGAAGACAAGAGCAAAACAATTCCTCATCCCTGTTACAGACCAAACCTGAGGTCTCTACAATCCCCTGATGGTATCTTTTATCTTGCAAGACTCTTGAAGCTACTTGATCAGAGCAACAGGTGAGGGGCAGCCAAGAAGGCAAGGTGGTGAAAAAGTGCCTGGTGCTCACAGGTGACAACCTGAGTGGCAAAACACGCAGCTGCAGTCTGCCTCAAAGGAGAGGACATTTCCGGGCTTCCCATCACACAGAAATGAGCTGAAGTAACAGCTGAACAGGCCAAGAACCCATGTGGCATTGCAGTGACAGCTTCCCAGAGCTCTACCCTGTGCTGCCCAGGTGCAGTGCTGGCCTCCTCGAAGGAGACAGAAGGCAGCAATATGCCAGTGCGTTTCCCACACCCTGACTCTGGTCAGCTGCAATGTCTTCATTTTCTCACAAGTGAGCCTCTTCCTCGGTCTTGCTTTGACTCAGGGCACCTGGTCCATCACTGCTCTAGCCCAATCAAAAGACAGACACAAGCATTGCAAACCAGCGGCCTGTTTTCCTGTGCACCCTTTGACGAGGCAGGCCACAGGTCATGCTCTTTAC
This sequence comes from Sciurus vulgaris, assembly GCF_902686455.1. Taxonomy (NCBI): domain Eukaryota; kingdom Metazoa; phylum Chordata; class Mammalia; order Rodentia; family Sciuridae; genus Sciurus; species Sciurus vulgaris. The sequence continues at coordinate 3,946,770 of NC_136462.1, forward strand.
TTTGAACTTCAGCAGAGGCATTTCCATGCCACACACCAGAGAACTCTGACCTCGTGGTTGTAATCTTTGAATCACCACACCAGCAAGTCAGAGAGTGAGGGAAAGAGCAGGATGATTTTCTCAAGTAAAACATCAAAGAAATTCACAAGTGGAAGATGCTCCTTTATGAGCAAAGGAAAAGAAGAAGCAGGACTTGAGGTAGGGTGGGGAAGAGGGCATTTTTTGACAATCCCTCCTATCCTCTTTTAGAAGAACCTTTTTTTTTTTTCTTTCTTTCTTTTTTTAGTTGCTGATGGTCCTTTAATTATTTGTATGTGGTGCTGAGAATTGAACCCAGTGCCTCACATGCACTAGGCAAGTGCTCTACCACTGAGCCCACAATCCCAGCCCTAAAAAACTTTTATATTTATGTAACCTTTAAAATCCCATTGTTTCTAAGTTTCCAGTTTCCCATGCCCTTTCCTATTATATTTTTTTTCTAAAAAATTCTAAAGAGGGGGAATGTACAGGAAAATTTTTCCTCACTGTAGATCAGTAGCCAAGTAAGACCAGCCCGTGCATACCAGAATGTGACCATCTGCCATCAGGATGCCCCAGAGTGTACTGGAAACAGCAACTTCCAATCTTTCCACATTAAGACCAAAGACAACTGAGAGGAAAATAGAATGTGCACCAAATTCACCCTACAATAAAGCCACAAATGAGGACCTTGGTTTCTTAAAATCTGCTTCTTTCACTGGGTTCTGAGGAGGATGAGCCAGAAGAGAAGAAACTGGTCCTAGAGTTTTACTCCCAGTGCGTTCTCAGTGTGACCTGAGCCCGCCAGCACTGGCCACCCTGCAGCTCCTGCACCCACCAGCCACCCACAAAACTCTGGGGAGCCCACCCACCTAATACTCCTTAGGCTAAAAACTAGACTAAGCTGCTGCCGACAGGGAGCGGTTTGGGCCTGGAACACTGTGCAGCCCTGGCAGTCCTGGGCAAAGGGCCACTCTCTTCACGTAAACTGGCCTTTCACAGATGGCAACACTGGGTATACACTGCACTGTGATTAATGAACACAAGCATTTTCCAAGGAGATTAGCATGTTTAAAATATGCATTTTCTATCCAAAAGCAATAAAGAAGCAAGGAGATTAAATGCAGACATGAAGTGAGTTCTAACTTCTCATCAGCATACACCTCTAGTCCTGACACTTTTCACCTCTGAAATATCCAATGTTTATAATTGGATTAAGAAAGAGGTTAATCGTCAACATTGTACCAACTGGACTGGACACCAGAGGGGCAACTAACGATAAGAGAGGGGACAGAGTGATGGGCACTAAGGCAGATGGCCTGGCCCCCACCCAGACCTCCCTGTGGAGCACAGCTTTCTCTTCCCTCCCTCACTGTGCACACAGGGATATCTCTACTGTCAGACCACTTCATTCTGCACCCAGAGGAGGCCCAGTGCAGCAGGCTCCACTTGCTGTGAGCACAACAGAGCGCCCAGCCCCATTCTCCCTGGTGTCTCTGACAGCTGCTGATGCTATTCTCTTGGACCAAAGAGGAGCGTATGGGGGGCACTGGTAGGCAGGAATCTGCTGGGGCTTCTGGTAGGGAAGCTTAGATTTTCCTGCAATTAGGGACAGGCAGGTTAGCTCTACCTCATCTCCTCTTCTTATTGCCCTGAATACAAATGTAGGGGTTACAAAATGGCTCCCACAATATCCCACGTGGGGCAACAGCAAGAAGAGAAGCCAATAAACTAAGAATGGCAGAGGAGAGGACCTAAAAGCACCTGGATTCCTGGAACCACCTGTAACAGATGAAGTAGTGCCAGCAACCATGGATGCGATTCTTCCTGCTACTGGAGAAAAATCACTCCTTAGTTATCCGAGCTGTTAGTGGATTTCATCCCATTATTTTTAAGTGTTTCCCTGATACACTAGCAAACTTGGACATACAGAGTAACTGTCCCTCACATGACTAATGGTCACTGAGTCCAGAAGTGTACTTGGCAGTCACAATACTGCTGGCTGTGGCGTGGAAGCACTTATCTCCTCACCCAGTAAGCTGGGCTCCAAGCTGTCCCTTTTCAAAACTGTCAACCCCCAAGCAGCTACCTTCACATTACAAAAATCTCTGCCTTAGCCAGATAGTGGCACACACCTGTGATCACAGAAATTCAGGAGGCTGAGACAGGAGGAGTGGAAGTTCAAGCCCAGCCTGGGTGACTTAGTGAGACCCTGTCTCAAAAAAATAAAAAGGGATGGGAATGTAGCTCAGTGGTGGCAAACCCTTGCATTCAGTCCCCAGTGCTCAACAAAAAACAACAAAAGCCAAAAAAAAAAAGCCTGCCCTTGATGCGAAAAACCAAGGCATCATTTTTACCTCCTGTACTGAAGTCAGCAGCCTCTGTGGAAGGAGGCTTCGCCTTTCCTTCACATACTAACAGCAGCAAACATCAACCACAGGAACCAACTCAGCAGGAGGAAACCAGCTCCTTGCAGAGCAAGACCAACACGACTTTCATCAGAGCTCTCCATTGCAGACTGAGCCAAGCATGCTCCTGCACAGCAGCCCTGATGGTCCCGTGAGCTCAGGCCACAAGGATTCATCTCCATGTTCAAGAAGAGGCCCAGAAGATTAAGTGATTCTCCCAAGATGAGAGCTCAGCTGTGCCAACAGCACAAGGACATGCCTCCTCTCCCAGTGGAACGTCTGGCCCTAGTCTGTACTGTCTCCCTGTGAGCACCAGAAGGAAGACAGGTTCACAGACCCCACGTCTCACCTGGGTGATGACAGCTGGTCTCCCATTTAACCTTGCAAGGGAGAAATCAAGAGTAACAAAAACCCAAAACAAACTAGTTCATGATTTGCTGGTGCTTTTCTGGAACTGAATTCCAGAAGGGGGCAGGGAAGAGACAGAGAGACAGAGATAAGACACACACACACAGACAGAGTGAAAGGCCAATACTAGATTGCTATGTTGATTCTCCAGAATAAATGCACTATGCAATCAAATGAAAGGGACAAACCCTTTCTACATACCAGGCACAAATACCTACAAGAGAAAATTTAAAAATGCTTTCCTTTGCAAGAGTACTCTAGCAAGTATCAAATACCTAAGAACATGAAACTATTACAAAGGATGTATGATCCTTGTACACTAGGAAATGACAAAGAAGAGACTGAAGACCTAGAGATGTGCTGGGTACACCATGTTCGCTCGTCCAGAAGTCTCAATAAGGATATAAACTTAACAAAATCCCAAAGTTCTAACCATTTTTCTAGAAATTGGAGTCAAATTTCTTTAGGGAAGTACAAAGCCAGGGGTAATCAAGAACTAGAAGACTTACGATACCAGGTATGTCAATTTACATAGTACATAAAACTAGAACAGCATCAGTGAAGGATAAGCACACAGCCCAAAGGAACGGAGTGTCCCAAACCAGACCCATCAATACACAGACATGGACTTAAAACAAAGGTCCTGCTGCACTGCAGTGGGAAAGGGCAGGCTTTTCAATAAGAAGTGCCTGGCCAAATAGATGCCTGCGTTAAAGACACCAAACATCCTTTGCACATTACACAGAAAAACATTTCTAGGCAGGCTGCAGATCAAGATGCAAAAGGTGGGCCATGCTCCTAGGGAACATGTCTTCCCACCCGGGGAAAGGCTCCTAGTACAGCTGAAGCCCCAGCCAGTGAAACAAGCTAAGAAACGGACTGTCTTAAAGAACTCCACCTGGCTGAGGCAAGATGATTCCAAGTTTGTGCCTCAGAGACTTAGTGAGACCCTGTCTCAAAATAAAAAACAAAAGAGGCTAGGGTTGTGGCTCAGTGTTATAGTGCCCTGAATTCAATTCCCTGTACCGTGAAAAATAAAGTTCAGTGGACCATCTTCAGAACACAGTATTTAGCCTTAATCAGGATATAAGATCCAGTCACAGCTATTTAAGCTGCAGCCCTTCCCTTTGCCCACCCTAATTGAAAGTTAGCCAGCCATGTGGAGTGTAACCCCAAGGTCCTCCTGAGCAAGCGGCAGTGCTGCCTTCCCACGCGTGCTTTTGAGCCAGGTTGGTAGCGCACCTCCTGCAGAAGTGGTTTGCCTTGCTGAACTACTTCCCGGCATAGCTTGATTGATTGCGGCATCCCAGCATTTCTAACAGTACCCCCCCCCCCCCCGCCAAAAAAAAAAAAAAAGAATTTCAGAAGATGCCATTAACATGTGGCAAGACACAGAATGGGAAGCATGTTTATGAGACAAGTGGGTAGAAAACAACTCAGAACTTGAATAAAGACCATCTACAAATGAGGAAGAAAACAATCCAACATAAAAGAAATGGACAAAAAAGTAGATGAGTGGGTGAGCAAGAGGATAGCCAAATGGCCAACAAGCAGGGGACTGCAGGCAGGACAGAGAGTGGGACAAGACACAATTATAAAACAGAGAGAGAGAGAGAAACTGCTTCCAGGACACAGTGGGGACAATGTGCCAAGGGGCATTTTGGCAATGCCTAGGATGAAGTTGTTGTCACAACTGGTGGGGGGAGGATGAGTGAGTGGAAGACAGGGAGAGAGCTGGGAATCCTGTTGTGGTTTAGAAATGAGGTGTACGCAAAGTCTCGTGTGAGACAAAGGAAGAAAGATCAGAGGTGAAATGATTGGATTGTGGGTTTTTAGCCAATCAGTGCATTAATCCACTGAGAGGCAGGTAGGTGATTGGGGATGTGCCTTTGGGGTTTACATTTTGTCTGTGGTAAAGGGAGCTCTCTCTGCTTGCTGGTGTCCTCTCCTAAGCTGCCTTCCTCCAGCACACCTTTCTGCCATCATGTTTTCTCTTTCCTCAGGCCCAGAGCAATGAAGTTGGCCATCTGTGGACTGAAACCATGAGCCCCAAATAAACTTTTCCTCCTCTAAAAGTGTTCTTGTCGGGTCTTTTGGTCACAGTGAAAAAGCTGACTAAAACATACAGTCCAACAAGTCAAACAGTGCTGAAGGCAGGAAATGCAAGCAGGGATAATCGAAGCCCAGGTGAGCAGACAGGTCACATGGAGCCTACTGGGAGTGTGACCCAGTGCTGCACAGGTGTTAACTCGGCAGTTCCACACAAAGGAATCCATAAAGATGTGCCAACAGAAGCAAACGCATGATGCACTGGGATTCATATAAGCAATGTTTGTACCAGTATCACATGTAATGGCCTAAAATGGCAAAACAGCCCAAACGACTACCAGTAGTAAACAGGTACTTCGTGCTATCGAGCAATGAGAAAGAACAGAACAAGATGATAGCTCCCTGCTATGTGGATGGCTCTCGCATGCTGAAAGAAAGTGAGACATAAAAGAAATATATGATTATCACTCATATAAAATCCAAATCTGTGGCCTTTAAAACACAGAACCAAGGTCCTCTCCTGGGAGAAGGCAATTCATAGAAGAGGGGAGGGAATGGAGATCTGGAGATGGAAAAGGGGCAGTGCTTTCCCCCTTTCTGATCCAGATATGCCACTGGAGCGCATTCATGTGTCAAAAAATCAAGACACACGCAAAGACACACAGACCCAGACACACACACAAATGTATATACTGTAGATAAATTAAAATTCACGCTTTTTTCTGTACTTCAATTTAAAAGTAAATTTTTTAAAAGTTCATGAGCCAATATACAGTATTTTTTATTCAATTTCTTAGCTTTGTGGAAAGGAAACAGCCACTGTGAGCAGCAACACCTCCAGAGTAGAAGCTGACTCAAAGCACCATACTGGGGTACCTGTCGTTTGATGGAAACCAACTCCATGTCCAGCTGTCTCAGCACCGTGGTAGCAGCAGTGGCATTGGCAGAAACAGCCTCAACGTCTTCTTGGGACAGAAACATGCCTTTCGGAGGTTTCCTTTTGGCTCTATTCTTAGCTTGTGTGCTATGTTTTTCTTTTTTGACCTGAGGAACTGTCTCAGTAGGAGGCACCTACAGGATAGACAAATTTGATAAATGAAACTGAAAAGTAAAAATGCCACATGAATAGCAAAAAGCAGCCACAAACAATCTAAGACACACGCCATGCCACATGCTGATTATCAGCCATAAACTCTAATGGGCACTTAACAGACACAAACTATGGCTATGGGGATTTTGGTTAAATACTTCAGTGTCCCTGTTTCCTCTTTTTAAGAGACATCTTTATTCCATTTCTTTAAGCCTCTATTTAATAAGCATTCTCAGCTTTCTGTAGAAACACAGGAAGAAAAAAAACATTCTTCTCTTGTGAGCTCTGTGGCCATCTAGCTATCTACCTATATGACAGACAGATAAATGAAAATAGAGTTCTTTTAACCCAGCAGCTGTCTCCAGTAATGCAGACAGCCATTGGACCACAGAAAGAAAATAATGGTTTGGCATATGTAAAGGTCTTTAATTCTTTAAATCTTCCCATTGGGAAACACAAACTTCAACTGGCTGGGGATCCAGCTCAGTGGTGGAGCAGTTGCCTGCAGGGGGTGCATAAGGAGGGAGGAGGCAAACTACAGTATGAACTATGACTTTTTATACATTTTTTTTTGGACAACATTTAACTTTTAGAGCAAGTTTTACAACTTAGTTATCACCTAAAAACACGCAAGTGCTGCTAATTTTTAAGAAACAGAACAAAATCTTGGCAAGGAAAGGATTTGTGTCTTACTGGCAACAATCTTAAAGACATTAAGTTTCATAATTGTAACCTCGCCTTGATGAGGTAATATATACAGTGATCAAAGCTTAAAATATGTTCAGGCTTTTTGCTTTATATTTTAAATGAGTGAGCTAAAATGACCAATGCAAACTGCGATGGCAATGTTAACTTCTTGAACATGGTAGTAAAAGTGTTAGCAGGCAATAAAATGATGTTCTATATGGCACTATTCTATTTAATAAGATGACCTATTGACTAAGGACATGTTCTAACAACATTTTATACTGAAGAGAAACTAAGATCTGACCAGTTTTCTTTTTGAACTGGAAACTGTCCTATATAAATAATTATGAAAACTGATAAGACAACATGGTATAGAATAGGTATAGAATATCAGTGTTCCAGCCAGGCCTCAGAGGTGGCATATCGGTATGTGAAAAAGGGGTCTCAAATTTATGTGGAAGGGAAAGTAGACTATGGTGGATACATGGATAGAAATAATGTGAGGTGGGCTGTTTGTGATTCAGTGGTAGAGCACTTGCCTATCATATATAACGCACTGGGTTTAAATCTCAGCACCGCATATAAATAAAATAAAGGTCCAATGATAATTAAGAAAATAATAAAAAAAGTGAGGCTATAAATAATAAAAAAAGTGGGGTTATAGATCAGCGGTGGGGTGCCTGCCTACCACATGTAAGGCACTGGATCTGATCCCTTAGCACCACATAAAAATAAATAAGTAAAATGAAGGTTTGGTGTCCATCTACAACTAAGACATTAATTTAAAAAAAATAATGTGAGGCACCAAGCAATGACAATTATAGTTGATAACATTAAAGTTCTGATCGACCAGACAAAAGAAAAGGCATAGAATGGACAATTCTTCTTTGGCCATTGTTTGGTGTAGTCCCATTTCTGAATCATGTGTAGTCTTTATAGTTTCTAAGGATAATAATTAAAATGCTCTTTTATATAAAAAAAGTTCCACTTAAGTTTTTATAAAAAGTTTGAGTACATTTTCCTTTCCCAAACAGCCTAATTCAGTTAGCCCCTAGGATCTTGTTATTTGGACAGACATATCAATCACTGACAAAAATGCCTCCAGAAAGAACGACCGATCACCAGTTTGGTGATACATATTGAAAGAAGCCATAAAAATGAACAAGGAACACTTTAACACAACATTTCAGTTTCCAGGAATTAATTCTAGTGGAAAATATTAAACACACAAATAGTTACATGACCCTCAAAACTCAAAAGTGTTTAACAGCAGAGAGCAGGGGGGACACGAGGAACCCACACGCCACAAACAAGTGACATGCAGGTGTCATGTGATTACTACTATAGAGCTGAGTATCAAATATATTCGACATAAAAACAAATTCAAGGTAGAATAAACCTAAAATGTGGTAAAAATTACATTGTAAGATCCCTTTTAAAAATTATTTCTATTATTTTAGGAGTGGGGATGGAACCCAGTGGGGGCACTCTACCACTCAGCTACCTCCCTAGCTCGTTTAATTTTTTGAGAAAGGGTCTTGCTAAGTTATCAGGCTGATCTCAAATCTGCAATCCTCCTGCCTGAACCTCCCGAGCTGCTTGGATCACAGGCATGTACCACCACACCCAGCCTCCTTTATTATTTTTTAAAAATTGAATAGGTTCAGAAGTATATATAAACATGGGCATGTATGTTTTACAGAGAAAGCTGTCTGGAAAGCCACCAAAATGTCTGCAGCAATTACAGGTGGTAATACTGAAAATCACTTTATTTCCTTCTTTCTGTTTATCTGTATTTTCCTATTTTGTCTATAAAAAGCAAGTACTACTGCTGTGACAAAGTTTAGACATGTCTAGTTCCTTAGGTTTTTCAATGTTTAAAATAACTGTTCTTATATTTTTGGGATAGAGAACACTGAGAATTCTGACACCTTAGGCTTCATATACCCATATGAAACATAATGGTCATGTGTAACTATAGGGGCTCATGGACCCCTTGAATCTGGGGACTAAAAATCTATTGGAATGACTTTTAAGTCGTGAGATTAAGATTAACTACAGGACTGTGCTGCTGCTGCTGACCAAGAGGACACACAGAGTCCGTGTCAGCTCCCTGAAGCCTCTTCAGTCACCTCAGGGGTCCAGCCTGGGCAAAGCCTGGGCAAGCAACAGACAGGAGGGGCCACGAGCAGTTGCTTGGTGCAGTCCTGCCTTGCTGTTACCACCCTCTAGTTCAGAGAAGGCATGGGGACTGTTCTAAAATGAGCTCACTGGCCAATGCTAGCTTTTCCTGTAAGCCTTCCTTACAATTCCTGACAAACAGAATTCTAAGTTCTACAAAGCAAAGTTGGTCCTGTTTTAAAAGTCCTACTAATCTCCTAAGTAGAATGGGTAAGGAGGGTTTTACTTGTGTAAGTAGTAATAGTGTTTATTTCCCTAAAAGTACTAGGGGAAAAAATACCTCCTTTTTGCTTTCCTTGTTTGGATCAACCTCGATGTCAATGGGGTTACTTCCATTTGTTTCTTCCAGTTCATCCTCACTGGAAGACAAGAATAAGTTAATGAAAGGTTATTCTGTATTAATGCTATTTCATGTACAAACATAGCAATAAACTGATTTAATGGAAGATTTCATATAAAATTACTATATGTTTCCAGACTGCTGAGATAAAAACTTTTTATTTGTGGCACTAGGGATTGACCCCAAGGGCACCTTTACCACTGAAAACATTCCCAGCCATTTTTATTTTATTTTGAGACAGGGTCTTGCTAAGTTGCTGAGGCTGGCCTTGAACTTGAGATCCTCCTGCCTCAGACTCCTGAGTGGCTGAGATTACATGTGTGAGCCACTGCACATCACGGGAACTCTTATTTTTTTAAAAAATGAGGCAGCACGGGCTGGGGAGATAGCTCAGTTGGTAGAGTGCTTGCCTTGCAAGCACAAGGCCCTGGGTTCGATCCCCAGCACCGCAAAAAAAAAAAAAAAAAAAAAAAAAAAAAAAAAAAAAATGAGGCAGCAGAGTCTCACAGAAGTCAAGTAGCCTGACCTGGTTTGTCCAGTGAAAACCAATAGAACACCTTTGACAGAAGACACGAGGCTTCAATGGCAGCCTCCTAATGGACCTCCGAATCCACTCCAGTTGAGCACACCCACTATCCTGCAACTCCTCCCCAGTTAGTGCCAGGGCTGCAAGCAGTTCTGCGAAGGAGAGTGTATGAGAAGAGCCTGGGCTGAGGAATGTGCCAGGCTCTGCCACTACTTCCCCAGGCAGGTCCTGGGAGGTCAACCACCTCTCAGGTGCAACTGCTGTGGCTGTGCGTCCCTCTTGCTGTGCATGCTGACAGTGATGGAGGGGTCACTGTGCATGTGGAGGGTGGGAGCACAGCAATTCTTTGCACCTACAGCATAATTCAAGGAGCAGTACCTGGGCAGTGAGCAGAGAGGAGTGTCAGCCAGTACTCTCATGTCTTACTCAAGATATGCAATTCCACTTTATTTTACTTAATTCTGACTGCTGCTTGTAGTGCCAGACCCCATTTATAAACAATACACTAGACCTAACATATGAAGGGAATGAAAATTTAATCAAAAGTTACTAAGATTAGTGATCCTGAAAGGGACTCACTGGTATGCATGTCAAAGAATACGCAGATGTACACAGGTCAGCAGTTTTACTGTAGCTTGAATCCCATATCTGGAAAGAGTCTAGGAGATGCTCTTAACTCCACTCTCAATTTATACTCAACCCCAGAGATCTGAATTCTCCAAAAACGACACTCTGGTACTCAATGTGTTCTTGCACGTTATTCTCTTTCATTTAAGATAATATAATACTGTCCTGAGAAAGGGAGTTTGGGTCCCCTGTGGTTCATTTTCCATTTTATTTTGTATTATTAGTTCATAAAAATACACGCTAGAAAATGTGGCAAACATAACTGTTTAAAAGCCCCCATGTAGTCCTACCATTTTAAGAGGAGAGCCTTGTGTGCACTGCCTTCTGGGCCTTCTGGGCCTCAAGCTCTTTCAGTTCACAGTGGAGGAGATGGGCTTGGGGGCATGGCTGAAAGAGAGGTGAGTGAAACCTGCAGGGCCAAGGCTGAAGATGGCTGAGCACAGGGCTGAGAAGAGATGGCTCCACATGGCCTAACTCAGGACACCCTTCCTCACTACAGCTTACTAAGCTACCTGAAATAACACCTGGGCTGGGTGTGGCTCAGTGGTGAGGCTTGTCTAGCATGTTACAGCCCCTGGGTTCCATCCCCAACACCACCACCAAAAAATGGAAAAGAAAAAAGTTTCTCATTCTCACACACAAATGGACAATAAGAGAAGAAGGAAGCTTAAACTGTTATATTTTGTGTGGTTTAATATTTTTTTCCATTTTTTAAAACTGGTGCATTCGAGTTGTACTAATGATGGTATCTGTTGTTACACATTTGTACATGCACACTATATAATTTGAACAATATCACCCCCACTGCCTTCCTCCCACCCTCCCCTTTTCCCTCCCCCTGGTCCCTTTCCTCTGTTCTACTGATGTAGGATTTTCATGAGATCCCCTCCTCACAATCTTTTCTTTTTTCTTCTCTAGCTTCCATGTAAGAAAACACAGGACCCACTGATCTGAGTTTGGCTTATTTTGCTTAACAGGATGGTCTCAAGTTCCATCCATTCTTCTTTATGGCTGAATAAAATTTCATCATGTACCTATAGCACATTTTCTTCATCCATTCATCCCTTGACAGAGATCTTGACCATCACGTAGTTAGACTATTGTGAACTGTGCTGCTATAAACATGGGTATGCATGTCATGCTGACTTTAATTTGGTAGGATTAATACCAAGGGATGGTATAGCTGGATCATATGGCAGTTCCATGCCTACTCTTTTGAGGAGCCTCCACACTGATTTCCATAGTGGCTGTATTAATTTACAGTCCCAACAATTAAAAAAAAAAAAAAAAGTAAAAGTGTTCCTTCTTCTCCACATACTCTTCAGCATTTATTATTTGTATTCTTGATGACTGCCAATCTGACTGATGTGAGATGAAACCTCAGTGTAGTTTTGATTTGCATTTCCCTAACTGCTAACGATGTTGAATGTTTCTTCATGTATTTGTTGGCCACTTGCATTTCTTAAAGTGCCTGTTTATTTCATTCGCCCATTTATTAAATAGGTTGTTTGGTTTTTTGGTGTTGATTTTTTTGAGTTATTTAGATATTAAACCTGTCAGAACAGAAGTTAGCAAAGATTTTCTCCCATTCTGTAGGTTTCTCTTTACATTCCTAATTATTTCCTTTGCTGTGCAAAAGCTTTTTAATAGATGCCATCCCATGTATTAACTCTCAACATTATTTCCTGAGCTTTAGGGTTCCTACTGAGAAAGTCATTGCTTGAGCCTATGTACTGGAATGTTGACTCTATGTTTTCTTCTAGAGTTGCAGTTTCTGGTTTAATTTCTAGGTCTTGGATTCACTTCAAGTGAATTTTTGAGCAAGGCAGAAGCTTAGGATCTAGTCTCACTCTACATATGGATAACATTTTTTCCCAGCCCCATTTGTTTAAAAGGCTGTCTTTCTCCAGTGTATGTTTTTAGTGCTTTTGTCAAGGATCAGATGACTACCTGTGTGGGTTTGCTTCTGGATCTTCTGTTCCGTACCACTGGTCCATGTGTCTGTTTCTAAGCCAGTGCCAAGCAGCCTTTGTGACTGAAGCTCTGTAGTATAGTTTGAAGTCAGGTATTGTGATGCCTCCAGCATTTTGGGGGGGACTTAGAATTGCTTTGGCTACTCTGGGTCTTTTATTCTTCCAAATGAATTTTAGGAATTTTTTCCCCCTGATTCTGTGAAGAATGTCATTGGTATTTTGATGGAGATAGCACTGAATCTGTATATGCTTTTGGTAGTATGGTCATTTCAACAATATTAATTCTGTCTATCCAAGAACATGGGAGGTTTTTGCATCTTCTGAGGTGTTCTCCAATGTTATATAGTTTTCACTGAAGAGATCTTTTACCTCTTTGGTTAGATTTATTCCTAGGATTTTTTGTGTGTTTGTTTGTTTTAGCTATTGAGTTCTTTCCTGGAAAATTTGTGGTGAAAATGGTGGTTTTTTTTTTTTTTTTTTTTTCCCCATTCAATCTTCTAAGGATAGGATCATATCATCTACAAAAAGTGATAATTTGATTACTTCCTATTTTTATCCCTTTTATTTCCTTCTCTTGCCTGATGACTCTGTGTAGAATTTCCAGCAATATATTAAATAGGAATGGTGAGAACAGATGTCCGTGCCTTGTTCCAGATTTTAAGGAAATGCTTTCAGTTAATATTGATTTACTATGAGGTTGCTTTGGGTTTTCGGTACATAGCCTTTATGATACTGAGGTAAGTTCCTTCTATCCAATTTCTTCAGTGTTTTTTATCATGAAGGGGTGCTGAATTTTGTCAAAGGCTTTCTGGTTCTATTGAGATGACTAAGTGATTTTTGTAATTACATTTATTCATTTGTGTTATGTCAAACCATCCTTGCATCTCTGGGATGAAACCAATTTGGTCATAATGTACAATCTTGGTATGGTGTTGAATACAATTTGCTAATATTTTATAAAGGATCTTTGCATCTAAGTTCATCAGGGTACTGGTTTGGGAGTTTTCTTTCCTTCAAGTGCCGTTATCTGGCTTTGGTATGAGTGTGACACTGGCTTCACAGAATGAATTTGGAAGTGTTCCATCCCTTTCTATTTTCATGGAATAATTTAAGGAGCACTGGCATTAGTTCTTCTTTAAAGGTCTGGTAGAATTCAGCTGACTCCATCTGGTCTTGGGCTTTTCTTTTTGGAAGGCTTCTTATTGCTGCTTCTATCTCACTGCTGATTGTTGGTCTGTTTTTGTTTTTGGTTTTTTTTACATTCTCTTGATTCAATTTTGGCAGGTCATATGTGTCTAGAAATGTAGCCATTTCTTCTAGGTTTTCCAATTTATTGAAGTATGTTTTCTAAATAGTTCCTAATGATCCACTCAATTTCTATAATGTCTGTGGTGATTTCTCCTTTTTCATCTCTAATTTTATTAATATGGGTCTTCTCATTTTTTTTCTTTTGGTTAGTTTGGCTAAGGGCTTAAAATCTTGTTTATCTTTTCAAAAGTCAACTCTTCATTTCATTTTATTTTTTTATTCTCAATTTCATTGACTTCAGCTCTCATATTAATTATTTCCTTGGACTGGGGTTGTGGTTCACTTGTAGTGTGATCACCCAGCACATGTGAGGCCCTGGGTTCAATCCTCGGCACCACATAAAAATAAAATAAAGGTATTGTGTCCACCTACAACTAAAAATATGTATTTTTTAAAAAATTATTTCCTTCCTTCTACTGGTTCTGAAATTGGTTTGTTCTTTTTCAAGGACCTTGAGATGTATCATCTGTTTATTTGGAATCCTTTTGATTTATTTCTGTAGGCACTCATAGCTATCAACTTTCCTCTTAACTACCTTTTTAAGCTGTATCCTCTTTAAACAAACTAAACAAACACGTGTCAAATGACTCTTGATTACCATACCAAATTAATTTCAACCTATAAAACAAAAGAGCCCTTTCTATTAGAAGGAGCTACCTTTAAAGGGCAGGGGGGAAATGCAATGAAGTCACTCACTCAGAATCAAAGTGCCTGAGGAGGAGCACCCCAGTGTCACGCACACGTCAACCTCTGGCTGAGGGTACAGTCCTCCATCATAACTCTGGGGAGCCAGCAGCTCTTACAAGCTCCCTGGGTGGTTAGATGCCCCTGACCCCAGCGACAGGCTCACCTCTCCTCTCGCTCCCGCTTTTGTTTCCGGGCGTGGCGATCCATCACACTGGTTTTGGTTCTTGTCTTCTTCCAAGAGTAGTAAAATTTCACCAGACTTGCTATAGATTTATCAGGAAGCTAAATACAAAAAAGAATTGGTTTAGACTTAAAGCTAATCTTTAAAAATCAAATGTGTTTAGTTATACTTAACAAGGGACACTTTCACATATTCAGAAATATCCTAAGTCACAGCCCATTTTTCTGATAAAGAAAAACAATTGACAAAATACACTTTCAAATTACTCAAGCCCGTGAGTAGGCTTGGTCAATGAAAGACTGTGAAGTCAGACTAAGGTGAACTACTTTTCACATAACCAATGTCCTTAGCACAACTTTTAGCTTAATTTTTTAAAGTTCGTTTTAACACCATTAATACAAGTGTCAGCAAATTTTTAAATAGGAATCTACCAAATAACTTTGAGAATATAAAAGATATGCAGATATTCCCCTGGCAGACAACAAGGACCCAGCATGATCCACCTCAATCACCAAAGATCCTTCTGTTGGTTTAACTTCTGGGGTGGAAGGCAGAGGCTGAGTTCGCCAAGAGCTGCTGCAGGTGTGTCTGCACTGAAGCCCAGCACCCCCAGAGCAGCACTAGGATGCTTCTGCCTCTGAAGGCAGCTTCACTGAACAAGGGGAAACTTGTGTGGAGGATGATGCCCTCGTCTCTCACCCACTGTTTGGGCAGGGAGAGAGGGGATGTCAGTGGTCTCATCTACTCACCATTTGCTGGATTCTATGAAAAGTTTTCCCATGAAAACTAAAGGCTTGCTCAAATAAGACTTTATCTTCCACAGTCCACTCATCTGGGAAGGGGGTAAAGTTGGGCAAATCAGCCAATGATTTTTCAATATTATGCTTATGCCAAAAGAGCATCCCAAGGGCCTAGAAAAATGATACCAGTGAAATCTTAGACTGCACAAATAAAGGAAACACTAAAATGGAAGTCAGACTGGCAAAAGAACATGCATAACTTTAAATCCAAATACATGTTTGACTCATATACACTGTTAAGCAGAAGATACTGTCATATGCCCCATTTCCCCCATTATTTTTGAATGATCAAAGATGTCTTTACAAAGTTCTTCCGTGACTTCATTCTAAATAAATGAAACAAAAAGTGATGTCAGCTCATGAGACACCAACCAGATTTTCCTTACACTCAAAGTTTAAAGATGAACTTGCCAGAGGGTGTGCAATACCTCATAGAAAGGCCTTTTTGTGAGGGTAGAGAGGCAGGCTGGGGCGGGCTGGCATAATTAATTATACCGTTATCTAATCTATGTAATTTATGTACATTTTGATGACTTAGAAAAATAAAGCAATCATTTGTAACAAGCCTTAAAACTTGACAAATCTAAAATACTTTGGAACTTTTGGAGTGGTATGAATTCTCTAACCGTACCACATGGGCCTTTTGAAAGTGACTAACCAAAGCCCAGGTTCCACTGGTTGGTGGCTGGACATTATTGTAGTCTGCCCTGATATGATGATCAAGGGTGAGCAGCTCCACTCCATGTACAAAGGAAAGCATGCTGTGCAAAATATAGACAAGTGTGCTACCTGGAAGTCTTCAAAATCAATACAGTTGGAGAGGGGAATTTTCCTTCCTGGTTTGGAGTCCTCCTGATTAAAGGCAGAACCCATCCATTCTAATTTCTGCAGTTAAAAAACTTCCTCTGGTTATTTAGTTTCCTCCTCTGAGTTCAACTGCTGTCTGGTCTAACTCTGTGCCCTAGAGTTAATGACAGGCAAAAAACCCAGGATAACCAGCTTTCTCCCTGTGGGGTGCCCATTTGGTTTTTTTGCAGTAAAGCTTCTGCTGCTAGGGCTCCAGGTATTCCCAGAATGGCTTCTGCAGAGACAAACCTATGCTGGAGACAGCATCAATAAAAGTCACCAGCTGCTCCACTATGTGCTCGCTGAACCTTATTAAAATGAAAAGTTTCTGAATATTTCTGGTAATTACTGTTTTTCCAGTCAGAGTTGCATCAAAGAAGGTTCAAAAAGGTCCAAGAAAACATCCATGTTATTCCAACCAGATCAAATAGAATGCTTGGAATTGAAGTGCAGACCAAAATTCCAAAAATATCCTCTCTTCTGTACTTGGTGTTGAACTGCCAGGTTAGCCCGTGAGGCAAAGTATGGTCAGTCTGCATGTTCCAGCATCTCTCCAGATCCCTCACACTCTTCACCATCTGGTTCAGCACCTGAGAGGCAAGCTGCCCTTGTCATGAAATAAGGAGGCATCTCTCTAATTGCTGTGCCCGATACCCCACATGCATGCCTCAATCCTAAGTTCTGAGATGATACTCCACAAAGCGATGGCTCCTTCAGAGCCTCTTCATCTGGGCAAACCACCTCATCAGAATGGGGTGGTTGAGAGAAATTAACTGAGCTGCATTCATAACCAGCTAATGTAACTGAAGCTGTATTGGGGCCCAGATAAAGCCAAAAGGTGTACAGCTGTTCCAAGCCCAACAGAAGACATAATTGCCAAGCCTACCCAATTGGCACACAAAAGAAATTGTCTCCATATATTGCATATGCTGTTGGCATGCTACTTCAACATCATACGTAGCTACAAATATAGCAAGCGGCAGTAAAAAAGACACAACAATGCTTTGACGACGCCATAATTTTGAGGTCCATTCCTCCAAGATGACTCAGATTTATAGAGAAAAATTCTGCAAGGTAATGAGTGTCCATCTCCCAGGACAATTTTCCGCCTTCCCAATCCATCCTCTTCTTTTCATTTACTGAAGAGGGGTCTGTGAAATTCTGTTATGTTTTTCCCTTGTTCACTGCTATCCCTGAAGTCATAATTGTTTCATTCTCTGCCAGTTCACAGATCAGTAGCTCTCTGCATCTCAAGACCCTGGAAATGGCTCCCTCCCCCAAGTTTTTACTGTGATAAAATATACAAACCACAAAATTTATCACTGTGACCACTTCTACATGTACAGTGGCACTGAACACATCCACCTGTGGTACAAGGACCCCACCACCCATCCTCACAGCCCTCCTCCTCGTGTGCAGCTGAAACTCCACCTACCCGTCACCACCTCCTCCCCAGCCCCCGCACCACCACTCCCCTTTCTGTCTGTGCTGTCTTTACTGCTCTAGGATCTCACACGGAGAACCTTGCAGGGTTTGTGCGGTTGTGACTGGCTTACTTTCCACAGCATCATGTCCTCAAGGTTCATTATGCTACAGCATACTTCCTTTTTAAGGCTGCAAAATATTCCATTGTTTGTATGTACCATATTTTGCTTATCTGTTCACCTGTTGGGTATGTAGGCTGCTTCTATGTTTTAGCTGCTGTGAATGAGGATACAGATGCCTGTTTGAGATCCTGCTTTCGATTCTTTGTGTATATACCTAGAAGTGGAACTGCCGAATCATACAGTATTAATTTCCCTTCTCTCTCCTCCTCCTCCTTCCCTTCTCCCTTTCTCTCTTGATCCCAGATGATAGCTCTATCACCAACTTACAATCCTACCCTTTTTATTTTGAGACTATGTCTGGCTCAGTTGTTGAGACTGGCCTCAGCCTCTTGGGTCCCTGGGATGCCAGGGTGTGCCACCACACCTGGGTGGTGTCCCTTCATTTCCTTGAGACCGCCCACAGGCATAGCTGGTGGTAATGAACTCCTTTTATTATCTGTAAACTCCTTTACGTTTTTGAAGGACAGTGTTGTCAGATGTAAGATCTTGGTTGACAAGTTTTCCTTTAGCACAGTGAATGCATTAACCCTTGTCTTTGGGACTGCAGAGTTCCTGAGAAATGTGACAAGCTTAGGGGAGTCGGTGCATGTGCCAGTGGCTTCCCCCTTGCTGCTCTCACCTCTGAGTTTCATGCTGCATCTCGGCACGGGCAGGAGTTTATCTTATCTGACAGTTGCTCTGATATTTATATTCATGACTTTCATCAGCTCTGTAAAGTTTGGACCATTATTTTTATTTCATCAATGATTCTGTCATCCCTCGACTTCCTGGAGCTCCACAATACTTAGGTTGTTCTCCTTGATGATGGCCCCAGGGCCCTGGGGTCTGCTCACCCTTCTTAAATCTTTTCCTTTTTAAACTCCATTAATTTAAATTGCCCTATTTTGAAATTCACTAATTCTGCCTGCTCAAATTTTGAATCCTTCAAGTAAAGTCATCATTTTAGCTATTATAATTTTTAGCTCCAGAGATTTTTAAATTTCATTTTAGCTTTTCTCTTTTTATCGACATTTCCATTTTGCTCACCCATCCTACCTTTCTATTTATTTATTTATTTATTTAGGTTGTTGTTGTTGTTGGTGGTGGTTTTTTCTGGTATTGGGGATTGATCCCAGGTGTGTTTTACCACTGAGCCACCCCCTTTTTGTTTTTCATTTTGAGACAGTCTCGCTAGGTTGCTGATGCTGGTTTTGAACTTGCGATCCTCCTGCCTCAGTCCCCCAAGCTTGGCCTCAGCCTCTTACCACAATTCTAAAGCGAAAATGATCATGCTAAATGTTCATTTGGGGGGGAGGCAGAAGATGCTGGAACCGAGGGTACTCTATCACAGAGCCACACCCCCCAACCTGTTTTATCTTTTGAGATGGCTCTCCCCAAGTTGCTGAGGGTGATGTGGAACTTGCCATTCTCTTACCTCCTGAGTAGCTAGGGTTATAGGTGTGTACCCCACACCTGGCTCTAATGTAAGTGACTTTTCTAAAAGCACCTCCAATGTTCAAGACAGATTAATTAAAAGCAATGCCAAACCTAAAGGAAAATGTATAATTTTATATAATCTAAACTCATGGTACCTTTGATCATTGATATAAATGGGAAGTGTCAGTAAGTTATAGGCTGTAAGAGCCAGATCAATGCCATGGAAAGCACTGATTCCACTTAATATGCTTAAAACAGTAAGTAAGTAGAGGTAAGGATGAAAAAAGATTACATTACACTTTTGTAGAAAAACACGTCTTACCAATGTTCTGAATGATATTTAAATAAAAACCTTAATCAAGGGTTTACAACCTGAAAGTGACTCTAAACAATGAATATAAAACACTATGGGTTTGTGTATGACATCAGAAGTCAGAAGACAATATCTCACAGGCAGAATAATCCTCCACACCCACCCTGCTACTGACCGGGTGGCAACCACTGCCCTAGGGCCACAGACCTGCAGAAGTGCACCACCTGCAGGGCTGCCTCCAAATCAAAGCCTCTGTGTTAACCCTCACTTGGGCAGAAGAAAGCAGCCCAGGTTCTGCGGCACTGCCAACTGCCAGTGAAGCAGTGCTGCTACTAAGCACACAGAGAGCCCCTGATGGGCTGCCTCAGAAACCACTTTGAACAACAGCAAGGAAAACACCCATACCTGCTCCATGTTGTACCCGTGCTTCTCCTTGGCGATGGCGATATACTCGTCCACTGCAAGACAGGAGGAGAGGCGATGAGCAGACAGAAGATGGCACAGTCCGGTCCCCCAGAACTGACAGATCTGTGCCAGACCTGTCATGTTTAAGGCGGAACACCCAAGCAGATTGCAAAAAAAGCAAAATCACATGGTACATCCCATCGCAGACCTCACAGATATAAATCCCATGGAGAACTGTCAGAATGAACACACTCAAGTACTAACCAGCAGCTACCTTTAGGTGGTGAGCTTAATTTTTTTTTCCCCCCTCGGTGCTGGGGATTGAACCCAGGGCCTTGTGCTTGCGAGGCAAATATTCCCATACAAGGTGGCAGCTGCTGGCTTCTGGGAAAACACTCAACCCCCAGGAGAAGTATCCTCCTTCCTCCTCAGGACTTTCTAGTCCTTCTTCCCAGGTATGTCAGAAAAGCAACGAAGTGTTGGTCAACAGCACTGCCTTAAATTCATGTGTGACTTCCCTTTATGAATTACAAAGAAACACGAGCTTAAAAAGTAATAAAGAAGCACAGAACAGCATGAAATAAAATAGTAAAATTCCTTCCATTCCCTATCTCCTCTTGCCCCCAAATCTCATGCTCCAGAGGCAATGACAACTGTAAAAAGAGGCTTCCACTAGCTCCCTCGCCCATGGACACAAAAGTGACTTTGTCAATCAGACATCAATCCCAGTATACCGATGCAAGTACATGACAACCACATTCTTAATTGCTGTGTAACTGACAATTTAGGAAAAAGAGATCTATTATGAAAAAGAATTAAGATTCTTTTATTAGTATGTATTCTAATACTTGGGGGAAATTTTATTGTGTTAACCAAAAAAAAAAAAAAAAAAGGAAAAAGAAAAAAAAATCAATTCAAACAGCAATACCTATAATGCAAACTCAATATTAACATTAATACTAAGGCTCTAATTTTTTTTTATATTTAAAATTCAAACTTGCTGGTAACTTCACTCAGATTCTAATTTACCTGAATTTTAAAAAGTAACAAACTGAATGATCTTGGTTTGTCAGAGAAAGTTGAAACTGGTGATTTTAAGGGGTGGAGGTGGAAGAGTGGTGTGTGCCAAGGTGAATTCCTTGCTTTCCACTTTGCAATAGGGTTGATCATGCCAGGCAGTCACATGCTCTTTAGGCATGAGGGAGCCATGCAATGACCTGTCCTGCTGGGACCAGGCACAGGTATCTGCTGAAGAGTCCATTCTGCTGCCTCAGCAATGGACTTCACAGAGCCTGATCCATTCTCTCCAACCAGATTTAGCTAAAATTTCAAGGCAAAACCAAGCATTCTTGGATGCTGCTCCACTGTCATCTGCCCTTTTGTGTTTCAATACAGGCACTCCCTGGTGGTATGAAGGGTGCAAGGTACCAACCCAGTAGATTCCAGCTGCTGCAACTCAGGTTGGCTGTCACAACTGCAGTATCTTAAACAACCAGGTGCTCTTACTAAGGTGGCCTTTAAAATCATGCTCTTTCAGATGTGCTTGGAGTCAGCTGTAGAAGAAGGAAAGAACTCTACCACAGCTCCTTAAAGAAAGCCATTTGGTGGCACCAGGTGGGACTCTGAGGCTGTGATGAGGCTCACTAATGCTGCTAAAGAATGCCAACATCAACAATGTCCACCAAAGGGTGACAACCTGTGCTGAGTGAAGGCCGGGGCTACTGTGCTACTCCACGTTTTGGCTTCCTCCAGTGAAGTAAAGGCAGCAAGGTCAGGCAGAGACCCGAACCCAGCTGTCTGTCTCTGAGTTCATGAAGCAGAGCCTGGCCCACAGGAAGTGCTGATCTAATGACTGTGTTCCCTTCACCACTTTTCCTGACCTTCCCAGTGCTGAATTAAAGGGACTTAGAAAGCCACTGTTTCTGACTAAGCTCCTCTACTGGGCCCCCAAAGACCAGGCTAAAAACCAAAATGGAGTCAGACACATTAATGTCCCATGTCATCCACCTTAAGTTAAGGTTTATCTGATCTTCCAATTCAGCAGAATTAAACAGATAACAGCAAAATTTCCCAAATAGGCCAGTTTCAATGAGCATGGTAATGAAGTTCCCTGGCTTTAATAGTTACACTCTTGTAAACTGAAATAACCTGAACTTAACTGATCAGTTACTTTGTTTTCGCTGTCTCCCTAATCCACAGAGAAATCCACTTTTGGTTCTTGTGTTTCTTCCTCATTCCCTTTCTCTCTCATGTCAACCTCTTCTGCTCGGTGGACAGGCGCACTTAAGTCTACGGGATGAAATATGGTACAATTCTAAAATAAAAAATAAAGTCAATCAAGATCTTTAATTGAATTGCTGAAATTTGTTTTCACACTAGGAATTAGCTCTCACCACTAAAGCTGGGCCATTGCCTAACAGGGAAAACCAGACCACTCCTCCTGGCTGCCCCTTTTCCTCTGGATGTTCTGGACCAGAGTGAACTCTGCACAAATGCTGCTGTGGACAGGCTGTCTCTCACATCCCTCCTGCTACGCCTGCTCCTCAGCCCTGCACCTCCTTGACAATAAGAGGGACACTGCACCTACACCTACCTGCTCCTCCACGAACAGGAGCAGCTGCTGCTGGTCATTACGAAAATGGAAGATGCACATTTTTAAAACCTCCCACGTGATCTCCCTAAGTAAAGTAGAAATGCGCTTTCAACCTAAAAAAATAAAACCTGCTCCCAGCTGCCCTCATAAAACACAAAGGATAACTGATGCTTACGGGGGTGGAAAAGAGAGGAACTGGCAAGAGGATCAAGCTGCATGGCAAACTGCTCTCAGACAAGAAAATGGACCCTGAAGAGCTCCTCCAAAAAGGAGGAGCTTCCTGTCTCGGAAAGTAAGGATCTTGATTCTGCCCTGCCCCTAGAAGGTCAACCAGAGTTCGTCCCAATCTGGGAGTGAGGCGCCTTGTGGGCAGAGCTCAGTGGGCCAACTAGTCGGGATGGAGAGTCGAGGGTGCTCAGCCTGAGAAAATGCCCATGTGACCCCCTGGGGCCTGGGCATGTACACCCACCCACCTTCCCAGCACAGGAATGAGTCTGTGTGTGAGTGGGGGGCCTGCCTGATGCAACTAAACTGGCCCAAACCGGACAGCCAGGAGCTGGAAAAATCAGTCAGTGGGGTAACTGCTCCGTGCTAAAACTCCACTGCTTCATAATACAATTTAAAAACAAACAACAAAAAAAAAATCTTGCCAATTCCTACTGAAACAATTACTAAGAACTAAGTAACCCTCATTAGGATGGCGACCCCTCTGACTATAAGAGGTGCACAGAGAGTAGAAACCCATGCCTTTTTTGTTTTGGTTTGGTATTTCTGAGACAGGGTCTCACTATGTTGCCCAGGCTGGTTCCCGAACTCCTGGACTCAAGTCAGCCTCCTGCCTCCGCCACCCAAACAGCTGGGGCTAAAGACAAGCCACCCCACCCAGTTCTGTAGCTTTTCTGAAGAGACAAGAGCTTACCATTATGGCAAACACAAGTGAATGAGTTGTGGGGTTTTTGTTTTTGTTTTTTTTGGAGGGGGGGGAAACATCACTTAAATGCAGAAAGATCTCACTCATCAAGAAAATGTAAAAAATTCCAAAACTCAGTCAAATATTACTGAACTTGGGATGGTGCTGTGGCCCAGAGGCAGAGCACGTGCCCAGCGTGTGTGAGGCCCTGGGTTCGATTCCCAGCACCACATATAAATGAGTGAATATGATAAAGGCCTACCAACATCTAAAAAATTATAGAACTGTACTTAATATGACTAGAGCACTGTATTACATGCAGGTCAAAATGCAAAAGCAAAACCAATCTGATTTCCTGTTGCAGCTTGAGACCACACACAGAGGACAGAAGAGAACATAAATACATGAAGGAGCAGCACAGGTGTCAGATGGCATAGGGGCACCAGCTAAAAGTCAATAGGGATGGATGGTGATGACAACTCAAGGAAAGTCCCCAGTGACCTGGGAGGATGAGGCGGGAGGAGCACAAGGCCAAGGCCAACCTGGACAACTCAGCAAGGCCCCATCTCAAAAAATAAAAAGGGCTGGGGGTGTGG
The DNA here is from genome assembly GCF_902686455.1 of Sciurus vulgaris. Lineage (NCBI taxonomy): Eukaryota > Metazoa > Chordata > Mammalia > Rodentia > Sciuridae > Sciurus > Sciurus vulgaris. Next base: position 3,970,739 of record NC_136462.1, read on the forward strand.
CTCAGTGGTTGAGCACCTCTGTGTTCAACTCCTAGTTCTGAGGGAGCAGGGGAGCTTCAACAGCTACATGGATTACCTAAAAACCATAGTAAACCAGGCACAGTGGTTCATGCCTGTCATCTCAGTAGACTGGTACCAAAGGAGGTACCTGAGAGCTACTTTGTGCCAGTGTTCTAAGCCTTGACAAGGATGATGATGATGATGATGAATGGTACTAGGAACTGAGCCCAGGGGCACTTAACCACTGAGCCACATCCCCAGCTCTTTTTTATTTTGGGACAGGGTCTCACCAAGTTGCTGAGGCTGCTTTGAAATTGAGATCTTCCTGTCTCAGTCTCCCAAGCTACTGGGATTACATGTATGCACCACTGCACACAGCACAAGGATTATCTTTTTAATCCTCTGTAATAATTCTATTATCACTGTCACAAATGAAGAAACTGAAGCTCAGAGATGTCAAATTTCTTGGTCAGAGTCACACAGCTGGTAAATGACAGAAATGAGACAAATATACTTGGAGTGTCTGATCCTACAGTGTGTGGCCTTAACCCTCCATGTGCAATCCTGTCTCTTGAGGAAAGCAGACAAAGGGAGAAGGTTTTTCAGATAAGGACTGTCTCCAAGGGAAAGGGAACAAAGTGAGGCTGACCAACATACTCTATCTAGTGACTGGAGTTAAGAAAGTCAAGCTGTGGTTGAAGTGGATAAGAGCAGTGGTGCATGTCTACAATTCTAGCCACTTGGGAGGCTGAGACAGGAGGATTGCAAATTTGAGGCCAGCCTCAGCAACTTACCAAGACTGTCTCAGAATAAAATATAAAAAGGGCTGGGGGTGTGGTTCAGTGGTAAACTGCCCCCCTGGGTTCGATCTTCTATACAAAAAAAAAAAAAAAAAAAAAAAAAAGCAGCTGTGGTTGAAGTGATGGAAACTGAGGGTAAAAAACAGATGGATCCTCCTGCCAAGCTTTATTTGCTTTTATATTATGATTTAATCCAAACCAAATGCCCTTAGTACCATTGGCAAGAATCTCAACTCAACAGCAAAAGGGAAGGAATGCAGATGAAAACTCCCATAGTAACCTTAACTTATCCTTCCCTCCCCCAGATACTGCAGAGACTCAGAACACCTTGTGATCTTGCAGATTCTATGCAGAGCAATCAGATGACACCATAGGGTGGGCAGAGGACACAGCTTACAGCCTTCATAGAGCTGCTGAAGAAGTTATCGTAGCATTTGCAGTGGCATGGCTTAAGGCACAGGAAACACGACTGCAATTTCTCTCATACTCAAACTGAGCATGCCAAAAAATTTTAAATATAACAAATACCATGGTCTCTCCTTTTGTTATTAACATAAGGAATGAGTTATCACTGCAACTCACTGACACAGCTCAATACATCATTTAAGTGGGGCAATTGTGCCACCTGGTGGGCACCGACTGCAGTTAACATTCTAATGCTCCCAGTGACTGTCTTTAGGGAAGAGGGAGGGCATGAGACACAAGCCAGAATCTGCCAGAGCATAATGTGACCAAGTCCTTCCAAATCATGAATGCAATGCAGCTTCTTTATGGAGGTCTTTCCTAATGTAGTTTGAAAAAAAAAAAAAAAACAAAAACAAAAAAAAACTTCACTTTACAGAATATGTCTCCTTCCCTCTACCACCCCAGTAAACACAAATCCTACCCAGTCCCACAGATAACGTATTTGACAAAAAATATGGCTACCTCCTGATTGTATGTCCTGAGCTGACTTCCTCCACCCCGCCTTTCCATCATGATGTTTGTCCTGCCTCACTTCGGGGCCCAGAGCAATGGAGTTGCTTACACTGACTCTGAAACTCAGTTGAAGCCACTGGAGACCCTCACCAGAAGCTGAACAGATGCCAGCACCCGATTTTTGGATTTTCTAGCTTTCAGAACTTGTGCCAAACTAATCTTCCATTCTTTATTAATTACCCAGAACCAGGTGTTCTGTTCTAGCAACAGGAAACGGACCAAGATATTCTCTATATACATACCAATGACTACAACAGGGACCTTTATCCCCAAATTAAAAGCACTTTTAATAAACCACAATACATCATGATCACATGGGTAGTTTAGAATTCTCACACGGATGGAGTCCTAGTCACAGGTTTTAGATAACCTCCTGTGTCCTTTCACAGTCAATATCTTTTTTCAGGTGCTGAATATCGAACCCAGGGGCCTGGCAAACTAAATACAAAATCTACCACTGAGTTACACTCTCTATCAGATCATTAATATTTTAAATTATGTAATACAAGGTACATTAAAATGTTACATACATCTAAGTTACAGAACATAATAAGGCTGGGTGAAGTTGCCTGTATCCCAGCAATTCAGGAGGCCGAAGCAGGAGGATTCCAAGTTCAAAGCCAGTCCAAGCAGCTTAACAATACCTTATCTCAAAAAGAAAGAAAAAAACAAAAAAGGAGGACTGGAGATGCAGCTCAGTGGTAGAGCACCCCTGGATTCAATCCTCAGTACTTCAAATCAATGATGATGATTATGGTTAAATACAAACCCACCGTGAAGCTTATTCAATTGTAAAAAGTACAACGAGAGCAGTACAGGAATGGTGGCAGTTGCATCTGTAGCTCCTCACTCCTATCTCTGACTTCTCCAACAAGGGAGCGGAGTCTACACTGTGCACTGGTCATTTCCTGATGACCTGACCTACCTGCCTGGTGCTGTGCGGGCGCCCAAAAGGCAGGCTGCTTCGCACTGTGTGCTGCACCTTTCGGGCTGGCTTCTCCTCTCTGTTACTAGGATGGGCATTTTGGCGTGTTCTTCATTCTCACAGCAGCACAGGGTTCCCCGCTATAGTCACGGAGTCCGCTGTGTAGTTTCTGTTGCTATTAACGCTGCTCCTTTGAATATTGAGTATGTGAATGAACACCCCACTTGGTCATACACGCTGGGGTTCAGCTTGTGGCATCTGCTCCTATCCAGACTCCACCCCTGCACCCTCCCTCCATCCGGGATCCTGTACCACTGAGTGACTTCTGCCTGCCCTCGTCTCTACAACACAGTTTTTTCATTAGTATGAGTACGTGACCACTACTAATCTTAAAAGTTCCTTCACCATTTTATGAGAGGTTCTTAAAATTTTTAAATGCTGAATGTGAATGTTTTTACGGATGCTGACATTACAATTTTTTCCCAGGGCTGGGGTCTGTAGAGTTCCATGGTAGAGCACACACAGGAAGGCCTCAGCAACAACGGGGTGAGAGCGCTCCTGTCTTGGCACCATTCTTCACTCATCTGTGTAACCATCCCAAAAGACACACACACACACACACACACACCCCTTTTATACCATTAAAACCAACAGTCACCAGAAGCCCCTTTTTTTTTTTTTTTTTGACTAATCAAATAATATGTATCTTTCTCTTGAAAAATTCCCAAAGCACACTCTCAGAATGAAGTGAGCAAGTGACAAAACGTCCACTTGTGCCTCTTCCATATCAAACCAACCAACCTGACCTGTCCCTGAGCAGGCAATTGTGTAACTCAAAATAATCTCATTTGCTCCCACATAAATGTACCTTTGTATAATGTGAACCGATACGAGGAGCCATGGTCTACATTCCCTGACACTGACAGGAAAAGAAAAAAGAAGGAAAAGAAAAAGAAGGCTGCTGCTGTTGATGTGCCTGTCACAAAGCTGGCTACAGTGGGGGAGCCTGGACTAGGGGCAAAGCTGCTGTCCTCTGCTAACAGCCTGTTGAATAATCCCCTTTCCTCAACTAATGGGACAGAATAAGACCCTGCTCTGTGCCCTCACAGAGTAATGTAGAGGCTAAAATAAACACATGTAAAGAACTATTAGCTTAATTCCTTCATAAACATTAGTGAGACTCAAACAGAGGCAGTGGTGCAGTTTACAACCACAGATTAAATGTCTGAGCAGGAGAAACCAAGCCCAGTTCAACTCCCTCCAAGCTTTCTCCAGCTCAGCAGTTTCCAATCCTGACTCATCAGACTCACCTGACAAGCCTCCGGAACACACTGGTCCTGGGTGCCCACCTCATAATGTACACGTACACGTGCACACCTGCATGCCACAGGTCACCTGACCATGGGGACGCGTTCTGAGAAAGGCATCACTAGGCAATTTAGTTCTGCAAACACCACAGTGTCTACATACCCACACTGCAGCACCATGTGCATGTCACTAGACAACACCATCTTCTGATGCCGCCGTGGTTGATGAGGTCTGATGTTGACTGAAACACTGTTATGTGGCACATACATTACGTACGCATGCATGTGTGCACAGACATACAGGTGCACTTTATGCAAATATATGGTATTCAAAAAATACTATGTATATTTTGGTGAATGTTCACAAAATGAACACACCCAGCTCGAGGAAGGGCCTGACCACACTCTAGATGTTCTGTACTTTGTTTTTTTATAATGCTCCCAATGTTGTTATGATGGGCCAGTAAATCAGAGCACAATACTTATGAGTACAGGGCATGGGTTTACAGTTTTACTTCACTTAAAAAAAAATTTTTTTTAATGGTACTAGGGATGAAACTCAGGTGCTCTACCACTCAACTGCATCCCCAGCCACCCCCCTTTTTAAAATTTTGATAAAGGGTCTTGCTAAGTTGCTGAAGCTGGCCTTCTCCTGACTTAACTTCCCATTTACTGGAATTACAGGCATGTGTCACTGCATCCAATTCAGCACTCCTCATTTTAATATAATAAAAATGATCTCAAGTCACATATGGTAGTGCTTTAATCCCCAGCTGCTCAAGAGGCTGAGGCAGGAGGTTCACTTGACACCAGGAACTGGGAGGCCAGCCTTGGCACAGTGAGAATCTAAATCAAAAACAAAACAGTGAAACGAACAAAAATCCCACATCTCAACAAGCACAGAATTTAAAGTCCTGGCAATAAAAAATCATGAAGATATCAAAATTACAAAAACAAGGAGAAATGTGATTTTTATGTTATTACTACATAAGTGAGGTTTTTAACTTTATTATTTGGGGGTGGTACCAGTGATTAAAGTCAGGGGCACCCGATCACTAAGCCACATCCCCAACCCTATTTTGTATCTTATTTAGAGACAGGGTCTCACTGAGTTGCTTAGCGCCTCGATTTTGCTGAGGCTGGCTTTGTACTTATAATCCTCCTGCCTCAGCCTCTTGATCTGCTGGGATAAGAGACATATGTACACCATGGCAACCGGCTTTTTATCCCTGCCCCCCCCCCCCCCCCCCCACTTTGGAGCAGTGCTGGGAATCAAACCCAGGGCCTCACACAGGCTAAACATATGCTATACCACTAAGCTATGTATGCCTTTAACACCTTAATTCATGAATTCCCAATCATGCGAAAATTTTTCCTTCCTGTGCTCTATTAAAGAATACTGAGGGGTTTTGGGTAGAGGAAAAAAAGGGATGGTCAGAAGACGGATAGAAAGCTCTGCAAATCCTCGGCATGCCTCATTTCTGGGGCATGCATCCTCTAGCCCTGGCTCTTCCACCTTCCAAGGAGAAGGGGTCCTAAAGTCCATTCAAGCAGCTGAGGGAAAGAGGTTTCCGTCACAGGAAGCTGTCACACACACAAAAACACGAGTTACTTCCCCTGGAGGGACCCTCTCTTCAGCCCTGAGAAGGCAAGCAGTCTCTTGGAGACAGTGAGCATGTGTGTTATGGGGAGGGGCTTCCACAGCACAGCCCAACAGTTTCATGCCCAAAGCTTGTGGGTTTCTTCATCCAGTAAAGGAACCTTCACAGAAGCGCTATGACAGAAAACAGCTTCTTTCAGAACTTCTGAAGTACACTGCAGCAGGGTGATGTTTTTAATTAAGCTAGTATGTTTTACATTGAATTATTTTTCCAATGATTCAACAAATCATTCAGGCCTACTGTGTGCCTAGTGCTGCTCACACAGTTGTGATAAGATAATCTGTGCACTTTTGGAACTCTTACAGTTGGGCAGACATATAGTTACACAGATAATCAATCGCAATTGTCATAAATGCCAGAGAAAAAGAATCATGAATGCACTTAGCTGGGAACCCTGATCTGTAGTCAAGGAGGCTTTCTTGTCCACCACATTTTGGCATACTCACCTGTCATTTATAGTAAAGACAAACAGTAAAAAAAAAAAATCTACATCTTCATGAATGGAACATGGTTCCTAGATGAGAGAGCACACACCTGTCACTCCAGCAACTCAGGGGCTGAGGCAGGAGCAGCACAAGTTCAAGGTCAGCCTGGGTCACTTATTAAGACCCTGTCTCAAAATAAAATTTTAAAAAGGGCTGGGGATGTAGCTCAGTGGTTGAAGCACTTGTAGCAAATGTGAGGCCCTGGGTTCCATCCCCAGTACCATGTGCACATAGACTGGGACATGCTTAGGTAAATCAAGCTACAAGATGGGCTATTATTAAAGTTCAAATTTCAGTTTATTTTTTAATCACAGCAACTGGAGTTTTAAAACTGTTATATGCAGTATGATAACATGCGTGCTTACAACCAAAGTGCACAGAAGCACACACTAGTTATAGCTACATTGTTGGGGGCATAGATACAGAACACATGTTAAGAGAGGCACCTGGGTTGGGCCCCCAGAAATCCTAAACAGAAAAAAAAAAAATCTACATCAGGGGATGAAGGATTATAGGTCATTATTAATAATAAAACAAACTTATATGTACATATGTGATTTTTTTCTGAGGCATCTGAGAGTTATTTTTATATATTACAGTCAAATATTGAGTGTGTCTGAGTATATATATTCTACATAACCACAAAATAGCTAATAAATACTGCAACAATAATCTGTGTCCATATTCTAAGTTAGCTAGCTGAACCCAAAATGTGCTCAAAATTTTTAAAGTAAATCTCATAGCTGGGGATACAGCTCAAAGTATCTGCCTAGCATGCATGAGGCTCTGGATTCAATCCCCAGTACCAATAAATAAATAAATAAATAAACAAACAAACAGTAAATCCCAGTTATTTATTTAATTGCTACAAATACCAATCTGAATGTTTATTCAATGTGAACATATTTTACATAACCATAAGGCCATCATCACACCTAATAAAAGTAGCAAAATTCTTGGGTATGAAAAACAATGTGATACTCACAAGATGTCTAAAACCCAACCCCAGCAATTAAAGAGGACAAAGAGCAAATAAAAGTTGCATCTTACTGTGGCAACAGGATAAACCAGTCTGATCACTTTGGGAAGTTATCTGGCATCAATCTCTCAAAGCCGAGAATCTATACTCCAGATGGGATGAAGAAATAGGTCAAATAATGCTCCCATGGTAACATCTGCAGCAGTTCCAAACTATAACCAAACGTGCACTGTCAGCAGGAAGAAGAGGAAAATCATAACCAAAGGGCTGAGACTCTAGGCACAAGAGGGCGAAGGCTGAGAAGTGATGGAGCAAGAATGGCATCACCAAGTAACCACGGAGCTTTCACGCACAGGGACATTTGGCTTTGTTTGTCTGGCAGTCCAGCCTGTTTTAGCCAATTGTAAAGCACCTGGTAGGAAGTAGAAATGATGAAGGTAATTTTCACACACTCAAAAACTCATTCTAATCACAAGTCCTAATCTTTGCTACAGCCATGTATTTATAGAAAGCTGGAAACCAGCCAGTGTAGGCTTATCTTCCCAGCCCTGCTCAAAATGCAGTCAGAGGTGGGACAGGAGAGAGCTGCCGTGCACTCCGATGTCACAACACAGTGAAACAGGCACCTCCTGGTGCCGCATCCCCTTGGACTGTAGGCCACACTTGAGCCAGCCCGTCAGGTTGCCCACGTTCTCCTCCAGTGCCTACCAATGCACATAAGCAGTCACTCAAATGTTTACCGAGTTAAAAAAAACGGTGACCACAAGGTGAGTGGCTGTGAAGAACACATGGAGGAGTCCAGGTGAACCAAGTTGCACAGAAATCAGCTAAATACGCCATACTTGAAAGTCTCTATCCCAAGGAATCTCCAAACTCCCACTCTCTCTTCTTGTACCAGACAACAATGTGTGGTACACCCACTATGTACCAAGAAGTCTGAAAGAGCTAACACACGTACAAGTTCCCCCACTCGGTTTCCCAGTACAGTGGAGAGACACAAAATAAATATTTTAGAGGAAGGTGATAATAAGAGGAATGAAGGAAATAAGACAAAGACAGTAAGTGGTTCCTATTTCACAGTGTGGTCAGAGAAGGCCTCTGTGACACAGGGACACCCCAGTGGTGACAGCAGGAACTGAAGGCAGAAGTTGTGTGGAGATCTGGGAGCACGGCATTCCACAGAGGGCACTGAGCTCACAAGGCAGAAGAAGAGTCAGGCTACCCAAGGCCTGGTTACAACTGTCAGGTTCTGGTGAGACTCACAGGGATGCAGAGCCCAGGATGTTCTGAACACAGACTGCTCTCTAGTCACAACATAGGCGGCAAATGCATTCACCACACACATCTATGTGAAAGTACAGAACGCGTTTGAGTGTGCGTGTGTATGAATTCTCAACTTTCACACAGTACACAGTACTAAAACTGCGCTGAAGCAGAAGGGTCCTGATGTAGGAGTGGCTTGGTATGTGCTGCAAGTCTAAGAAGGGTTCCTATTAAGAAAAGCTAAAGCTTATTTTAAAATCCCTAATCTAATCTTGTATTTTGGCACAAATAGACATCTTACATGTATGTGTTAACTCTTCCTTAACCATTAATATCCAGCTCAAAAACAGAATCACTCAGTTTGACTGTCTCTGGTACAGCTAATAATTTCTGTCTTTGTCCTTTAACACTGAGAACCATGCTCCTTACCACTGTACCAGATTTTTCTCATTTTTCTAAAATTTTTAAGATGCAAACACTTAAATAACTGCACGAGCACTTACTATATATATCTTATAAAATACATAATGCATAAGTGAGCAGGACAATCTATTTGTGGCGACTTCCAACGGCCAAATGTTGCCTTGCTCACAGCAGCCCCAGACAGCAGCAAGCCCTCCTGGGAAGTGTGCTCCTTCAGGAAGTAACTGTCACCATCCCTGGGGACCTCAGTGCTGGAATCTACACACTAGCTCCAACCCACCTCTTTCAAATTCCATTTTCGAAAACTCAAACATCAAATCATCCTCAGATAATTCCCTTTCCTAGCCCCTTCTTTTCCCTAAGAATCCCCCCCCCCACCCCGACTACCCCAGGTCACACTTCTGCTGTACACTCAACCACACTTGCTTTGGTAAGCTTTGCTTTCCCCAAATCAGTAAAAGGAACCAGACTGGGCCTGAGATGTGACCTAATTACACATTTCAAAGCAAGACTCACTAGTAAAAACAGAACACAGTAAGGCACAGTGGTGCATGCCTACAATTTAGCAGCTTGGGAGGGAGAGGCAAGAGGACTCTGAGTTCAAAGCCAGCCTCAACAATTTAGTAAGGCCTAACCAACTCAGTGAGACCCTGTCTCCAAATTAAAAAAAAAAAAAAAAAGAGGAAAAAGAAAAGTGGGGGGCTGACAAGGAAGCCCAGTGGTTAAGCACCCTTGAGTCCAATCCCTAGTACCAAGGTGGAAAAAAAGCAAACCCTCTACCCACACAGAAAAAAAGCCAGATGCAAGAGTCCACACCTGTAATTCTACTGACTGAGAAGGCTGAGGAAGAAAGATCTCAAGTTCCAGAACAGCCTGGCAAGATCATGTCTCAAAATGAAATTTAAAATAGTGTTGGGGATGCCGCTCTGTGTCTCTGAGCACCCCGGGTTTCAATCCCCAGTGTCACAAAACCAACAACACCAAACACTCTTTTGCAAGTTTTTGGTACTCATATGTCCACTAGTGTTCTGCTAATCCTTAGTTGCTCCCTACACAAACAAAGTCCATCAGGTGAGTCTGCACCTCCCTGATGCAAGCGTAGGAACAAGAGGGAAGCGTACAGGTGCTAATGTGCACACTTGTAGTCTCAGCTACTTAGGAGGCTGAGGCAGGAGAATGCCAAGTTCAGGGCCAGCCTGGTCAACTTAGGGAGACCTGTCTCAAAATAAAATCTAAGCAGGGGTAACCTGAGATACAGCTCAATGTTAAGAGCACTTACCTAGAATGTTTGAAGCTCTGGGTTCAATCCCCAACACCATTATTTCAAGGGGTTGGGGCACACTGCACAGTGCATAGCATCCCCAGAAAATATGTAAGTGCAGCCAGGCAAGGTCTGGTGGCCTGAACTGGGGACAATGTGGAGTAGGGAAGCAACTGAGAAGGCAGCATGGAATCAAGGATCGAAGGGTGCAGGTACACCTGTAAGAAAGGCATGCTGAAGGCCCTGGACCACCCCATCAATTCTGACAAGTTCAAAGACTCATGACACTGCTGGTTGGCCTTCCTGAGTTTCTGCTTTGCTTCCAAAGTGCTGGCATGGCCAGGGCAGCCCACCTCAAACTGCATAGACACTCTCTGCCCTAGTCCCTACCCCTGTCTACACCCTAAGGCTGTCAAGAGCTTTCTAATGTGAATGCTACCACTTCCAGCTATAAACCCTTCAAGGGATCCTCATTCCTTTAAGAAGCCAACTGCCTTCTAGTTTCTTCCCGTCTCAATTCCTCAAGGGCACCATGGATCACATTCTGGCAATCTTCAAAACAAAGCACTGCTTTCCTCCTCATGCCCCATTCCTCCGTGGATGTGCTCTTCTGTTCAGAGAGCACTGGGCTCTTGTCCTGCAAGTGAACACACACTCAATGCCTCCCCAGTTTGCCCAAAGGTGTACAGTGTTCTACAGCTGCTCCCCAGGAGAGACTAGTGCCTTCTGCTCTGCTAGGCCAAAGGGATTGCCAGGGCAAGAGACACCCAGGACTGAAATAATCTAAGGGTCTACAGTCTTCTCCACTGAGTGACCATTTCCAGCCTCACCACACAATGGCAGACTGTTCTTGTCATTCAAGCCTCTGCCCCTACACCTTATACACTGTTTCAAACAATTTTCCATGATCATTTGTTGGAATATTGTTTCAACTCTACTGCTCTTATCTATGCTGCTAAGAATTATTTACATTTCTTCAATACAAAAGGTGTCTCTGCATAGTACCTGTTCTAAGCAAACCCCACAGGTTGTACCTCCCATTAAATGGCTTTTAGTTAGGCACAGCCCAAAGCAACCCTTGTAATATTAGTAATATTTTAAGTATTATGTACTTTATTAAATAAGGCCTGCTTGAAGGCAGATGTGTGCTAGGCGAATCTTGGCTACTAACTAGCTGTGTGACTGTAAACATTTGATGAAACCTCTCTAGAATTCAATTTTTTTGCCTCTAAAAAGGACTAGAAACAAATTATTTGTTCACATGTTCATTTTTGTGCTCTCTCTTCACCACTAAGCATAAGCTTTCTGCATCCCTCACCTAGTTGCTTCTATTTTTGTTGAGAAGGGGAAAGTTCTATCAATGATGAATGAACTCATATCCAATGCAACCCAAGCAAGATACTTCTGGGGAGAACTTCATTCCATGAGTCTAAGATTTACTTAAAAAAAACTACATGAGTCAGGAAGATGGAAAAGATGGTACTAAATAAAGGAAAATAACAACAAAATAACCCAGAACAATGAAACAAAATCAAGAGTTTAGACACACAGGTACACACAAGAGGCTAAACCAAGTGGAGGAGACCACATGCTCCTGCCTGCAGTCCAGCAGCCATGCTCCTCGGCGAACACCACACAAACCCTTGCATGAGAAGCAACTGCAGCTCTGGTCAGGCTGCAGAGCCCAGAGGCAGCCAGGAGGCCCTCCAGTGGGCAAATGGATAACCACAGCCTTCACATCTGGACAGGGAATGTCATTTAGTGCTAAACAGAAATGTGCCATCAAGCAGGACAAAGGCATGGAGGAACCTCAGAGGCATGGTCCTAAGTGGCAGGCCTTGTACTTTGAGTCCAACCAGACGGCCTCTGGAAAAGGCAAGTCTACGGAGACAGTGCAGGGTCAGTGGTTGCCAGTGGCTGAGGAGCAGAGGAAGATGAAAAGGCAAAGCACAGAGGATTTTTAGGGCACTCTAACTACTCTGCATGACAACTCCGACAGTGGAAGCATGCCATTACCCATGTGTTCATGCAGCACAGGAGTGAGCCCTAGTGTCAACATGGTCCATGGGTGACAATCTGGTGTCAGTGAAAGTTCATCAACTGAAACCAATACACCCCCTCTGGCGTGCTCAGGTACAAGATGTCCATGGAGGGGTAGATTACAGGTGTAGGGGGGCAGAAGGTACGTGGGCATTCTCTGTATTTTCTGCTTTCTTCAGCTATGAACCTAAAATTACTCTCTGAAGGACAGTCATGTGCCACTTAACAATGGGATACATTCTGAAAATGTGTCATTAGGCTCTTCTGTCATTGTGCAAAAACCAGAGTACACTTACACAAATGTATGTGGTATATATAGCCTCCTGCACACTGGGCTGCATTAGTTACAGCCTCTGCTCCTAGGTCATGGTGATCACAACAGCACAGCACTAATCACACACGAGAAAACGAAGCAATCAAAAGATGCAGAAAACATGAGCAGTAGGAGCTGCTGACATGACACAGCACGCGGTTTTACAGCGTTTTTTAGTAAAGAGAAGTACACTCTACGATAGCAAAGAGGACTAGGGATGTGGCTTAGTGGTAGAGTGCTTGTTTCGTATGTCTGAGGCCCTGAGTTCCATCCTTAAGATCGCCAAAAATAAGTAAATAATGATCATGATTCAAAATAAAATAAAGACAGAAACCAGTCCCATCATCATTTGTTTTCATTTTTATGCTTTGTACATGATTATATGGGCTATACTTAAAGGACAGGGAGAGCAGTATCCACAAACAAATGAGTAGATGCAAGAGCTACAATGCCACTGGATAATAGGAATTTTTCAGTTCAGTGCTCTTTTTTTTTTTGGGGGGGGGAGTACTGGGGAGTGAACCCAGGGGTGCTTTTACCACTGAGCTACATTCCCAGCCCTTTTTATTTTGAGACAGGGTCTCACTAACTTGCTGAAGCTAGCCTCAAACTTGGGATCCATCTGCCTCAGCTTGCAAGCAGCTGGGATCACAGGCATGTACCACTGTACCCAACTACATTACAATCTTATGGGACCACCATATATGCATTGATGGAAACATCATTATGCTACCGGGACAGTAAATAAGAATGTTCACTGCAGCTTTTATTAAAAGACAAGGGGCGGGGAAAGGACTATAATATTCAAATATTTATCTTTAGGCAATTTTGTTTAAAAAAAAAAAAAAAACAACTAAATTATAGTACAGCCATACTTTGTTATAGTCAAAAAGCAACTGTGGATGTGGTAAGATGGAACAAAGTCCCAAATATATTTTGAAGAGCATATTGATGAATAGTTTATATTTTGTGATAATAGTTTATATATTTATTAATATGCATAAAATGTTAGAAAAATATGTATTATAAACAATGGCTACGAAAGAGCTTTCACTATCTACATTATGTGTTACACACTGTTCAAATGTTTTACAGTACTGTTTTTTTAAGTTGTAGATGGACACAATACCTTTATTTTATTCATTTATTTTTATGTGGTGCTGAGGATTGAACCCAGTGCCTCACGTGTGCTAGGCAAGTCCTCTACCACTGAGCTGTAATCCCAGTCCAACACCATTTACTCTTATAAATAAGTTTTTAACTAAAAATTTTTGTAATAATCTTAAGTAATCCTAAGAGGCAGAATCTCAACAATTCCTTTGAGAGAAAAAGAAACCAACAGAGAAAAGTCAGGGATCTATAGGCAAAATTTCTTGTAATTTGCTAAAATCTACCCACATCCCAATTTCCTGATTCCACCTAAAGTTCAAGTCAATGAGGAGAAAGGCAAGTAGCAAGTAGAAAACTACTTTTTTTACCTATTACCAAGAAGAAGAACTAAAGGAAAGATGATAAATGGCCAAGAGAATAAATTCTGTATAGTTGTATTCTCTACACTTATAACACCAAAATTACATTTTAATGCCTAACTTTGATTAGATCACTAGTCAAGGGCATAATTCCCAAACTCCACAAGTACAAACCTACTCAGAAAAACCTGACTGACATGAAAGAATGCCACATGTACACGTCCTCACACTTGGGCAGTGAAGCAAATCCCTTCTAATTCATAATCCCATTCCTAGGAATGCAACCCTAAAAAATACTAAAACAAAAGAAAACAAAAAATGGACAGAGGTCTATGACTCAGTTTTTAATGGCAGACTATTTACAATAGCAATGAATTTAAAACAATTTGAATTTTCAGTACAGGAATGGCTAAGTACACTGATAAATCCATAGGATGAACTATTAGTGTTTTAAAATATCCACAAGGCATTTGAACAATGTGGGAAGTGCTCAAAACAACACACACACACATATACACCCATCATCTCACTTCATCTATACAATACGTAGGGGGAAAGTGACTGTAAGAAACATTCCAAAATGTTTAGCAGTTATTTCTGGGTGATGGGAAAATGGGTTAATTTTTCTTCTTTGTGCTTTTCTGTTTTCTAAACTTTCAACAGTATATAAATGTTACACCTGGATAGAATGGTGCATGCCTGTAATCCAAGCTACTTGGAAAGCTAGTAATGTTAAACAATAAACACAATACTCTCAGTCTAATGTGATTTTTTTAAGGAGAAAAAAATCTGTTTTGTGAGTTTATGAAAGCAGAATAGCAGAGGAAGGATACTAGCATTTTGCAAGATCACAAGTTTGAGGCCAGTCTAGGCAATTTAGCAAGATCCTGTCTCAAATATTAAATTTAAAAATACCTAGAGATGTAGCTAAGTGGTAGAGTGGTTACTTAGCATACATAACACCCTGGGTTCAAACCTCAGTACTGAAAAAAATTTTTTACTTTTAGACTGGTCTGTAAGGTTTAAAGCTTTAACTAATACTGAACAGGGACTAAACTAAAACTACAGGAGATTGGGGTTGTGCCTAGCATGCATGAGGAACTGGGTTCGATCCTCAGCACCACATAAAAATAAATAAAATAAAGGTATTGTGTCCATCTACAACTAAAGAATTTTTAAAAATAAATGATAAACTAAAACTGCAAATTTATCTTAGGCAATAAGCACCATTTTAAAACCTACTAACTTTCTATATTCTGCTCTTTCCTTCTAGGTCTAGAAAAAAAATATTAAAATCAAATTCTAACTCCAAAGACTGTAACAGGTAACAAAATACAAATAGGCAAAAGATGCTAATATAATCTTGGCTTGCAATGACAGATGGATGGTGGTAGAAGTGAAGACAGGACTGAGACTTGAAGGACTCAGTCTGAGAGACAAGTTCAGAGCCCAACCAGAAGTCCAGTAACTCTGGACAGCACTCTGGGCTCCATCACATAGGATCCACGCTGGTTCTACATACCCATGTGGAAGGCAAGCTGTAAAATGAAAGCAGGAACTTTCCCTTAGGTTACCGTGGAAACTGAAAGCTATGGGAACATGGACAGCATTTCAGTACCTGTTGTGCTTGGCATAAAGTTCAGCAAATGCCCACCCTCCTCAATATTCAGTTCTGTACACCACACCTGAAGATGGGCATTATGAACAGAATACATCCAGGAAGGCAACACGTGGAAAGAGACTCCACAATCAAACCACCTTGAAGAGCACTCACAGCAACTAGGCAGGTCAAACTTGGACTCAGAATAAAGGAGACAGGATGACTCATGTGAAGCAGACTTATTCAGCAGAGCCCAGCAAACAAAGCTTTACAACACAGGGAGGCAGATTTTCAGCTCTCTTTAAGAAAGAACAATATGTTCAAAAATGGCATAGATTGCTTTTTTAAGTCCCTACAAATGCTCACAAGCAAAGAAGAAAATCAGGAAATGCTTAGAAAGGTCTTCTCGAACATGGCAAAGGCATCAGAAATGCCAGTACTCTTTCTCTGCTATTCTGTTCTTATAAAAACTCGTTCAACAATAGCTTGATGGTGATAAAATTAAGATGTTCTTTTGAGTCAGGCACCTTGGCGCATGCCTGTAATCCCAGAGGCTTGGGAGGCTGAGGCAGGAGTATCATGAGTTCAAAGCCAGCCTCAGCAACTTAGGGAGGCCCTGTTCCAAAATAAAAAATAAAAAAGGGCGGGGATGTGGCTTAGTAGTTAAGCACTGCTGGGTTCAATCCCTAGTACCCCGCCCCCCCCCAAAAAAAAAAGAAAAGAAAAAAAGAAAAAAAAATCATATTAGATTGAAAAGAGTATTATATTAATTATGTTTAACATTACTACAAGTAGTTCAATTTCCATGTTCCAGGGAAGGTACTATACGGATCCCCCTGAGTCAAAATTAAACATATTTCTTTATATGTAAGCTCTTAACAACTTAAATATGCTAACATAGATGCTGAATATTCATGAGGAGAATACAGAATAGACATCATCTCTCATACTGTCTTAGCCCTGGAAACCCGTTAACACCTACTTTAATACTGCAAAATATAACCTAGGAGGAAATCCTAATTGAAGCCTAAGAGCTCCAGTTTTCACTGATGATTCAAGAGATTCCTTACGACCATCATCATTGATAAATTTCTAAGACTTACCATACTGCAGAACAATTATTTCTAACCTATGTTGTCAAAGATCTCAGAGGATCCAAGGTCCTTTTCTTCAGAAAAAAACTGTATATCAGATCAAAAACACTGCACAGAAGTTCAGAATTAACAAAGCCCATAAATGCCATCCATAGACCTCCCAAAAAAAAATGCTCAAAAGGAGGATTTATCTTCAAGTTATGGTGAAAATAAGAACTTTGAAAATGGCAAAGATTCATAGTAATATTGCAGATGTAAAATTAATCTTGAGTGAGCAGAGAGGACAGAAAATACAACTAATATTAACAGCTATAGAAACCCTACCTCTTGTCACAAAGGAAACTCAGTGTAACTCACTAAAATATTTGCCTAAAAAAGTTTCACACACTGTTAACAGAAAATTCAGAAATTTTATTTCCGGGTAGACTCAAGGCTTAATAGTAAGGCCTCTTTCCAATAATACACATTTGCCCTTGATGATCTTCCAAATTAAGACTTGTGTAACTCTTTGTCCTCATAAATCTATAAACTTCCAGCTGCGGGAGTTAATAAACAGCTTAATTTTCTTTCCACTCTGAGCTGTTTCTCCTACTTACTTCAATAGCAGCTTATACAGAATTTTGAAGGAGAAAAAAAAAAAAAATTAAGATCAAGAAACCACAGGTTAGGAAGCTAAAGTAAAGAAAACCATACTTTCAAACTCTACAAATGACTTAAAAATGTGAGAGAATGCAGTATGCAGAGGCACTCCCAATGTGGAGAAGCCGCCCCTGGTCCCATGGCAGGAAGGAAGGCTTCCAGACTTACGCTTTGCCTCGGACAGATTCTGATTGGGCGACCAGACCAGCATGCCAAGATTGTCCCGTTCTTGACTGCGCCTTGCCAGTTTTGCTGTGAAAAGAAAAAAAAAGTTTTCATTATAATTTTATAATTAAATATAATTTAGCAGATATAATAGCAAGCAGTAAGTAATACCAGCACTCTGGCCTTCTAGGCCCCAAGTAGTGAGGACAGGGGCCCCTTTTCCATGCTTCCCCAGACAGGGCATGGGGGAGGAGCAGGCTGCTGAGACCCTTCTATCTCCAGGTCCTTTCCTACCTGACTTTTATTTCCTAAATACAGGTGCATATGAGGCAGGTATCACTGTTGCCACCTGCCAGGTGGAGAGACAGCACAGCAGGGCACAACAGGGCAGAGCACCCAGGGCTCCTTCCCCTCTCTGCCCTCAGGTACACCCAGAAAGGAGCTGTCTGCCCCCCAGGTTCTTGCAAACTGTGAGTTCTCCATGTGCACAGCACCCTTACCCTTCTCTGCCAGTCTGACTTTTCAGTGACCTAACAACACTGGTACAAAGATTCTTTCAACAACTTTAACCATTAAAAATTTTTAACCAGAAAAGCAACTTCTAAAATGTCTTCGAATTTTTAAAAATCTGTGATGCAAAACAAAAGGCCAACAGGTTTATGTATGCCAAGTGTCCAGCTGACCACTGGTATAACTTGATTAACTGCAAACAGATGTCATATATTACAACAAGGACATTTAAAGCATTATCCTTTTTCCTTTTCTATTTTTTGAAATGTATTCTTATTATAGTAACCTCAGGATCATTGTGCCTCAGTCTCCTGAGTGCTGGGATCACAGGGATGGCTACAACAATGGCCTTTTTCTTCCAGTCTTATCATAACTGCCTCTAAAATGTGACTGAAGTTATGGACCCCACTCAACAAGAGGCAGAAACAAATAAAGAAACACCACCCCTCCCCCCACTATAAATAGGGAATTAGGAAATGCAGGGTCTGGTAAATTGAATGTATGGATGGAACAAGGTGTGAAGGATGAGGGGACAGGAATGTGACCAAAAAAGAGAGTGGTGACTACCTTTGAGCTTGCCTTTTTATATACTTCTGACTTTTAGAAAAATATCGATGGTACAAACAATCTAAAAATGAAATTAAGTCAAGAGAAAAAGCCGCCTCCCAAGTGCCCTTTCTTTAAGGGAGTAAATCCACACATGAGGGTGACGCCCTGTAGCCTCTCGCCTCCTGAAGACCTCCTGCCCTCACTCCACAGTTAGGCTGTAGTGTGAGCTGTGGACAGACAGGCATTCAGACCACAGCAACCAAAAGCATGGATTTAGCACACAAAACACACAAAAAGGTGTGTACAATTTTCAGTCATTAAGGAAAAGGCAAACCAGAGCTCCATGAAATGCATTCACATTATCCACTAAAAGATACCACACTAAAGTCATTAACAATCCCAAAGTGGCAGAACCAGAATTCTGTGCTGCTCGTGAGAGTATAAAACAGCAGTATCACTTTGGGAGAAAGGTCTGGCAGTTTCTAACACTGTGGTGTATCCATGAATGGCAAACAATTCAGCAATAAAAAGGAACACTAAACATGAGAACACAAATGAATCTCAAAATAATTAGCATCTAGTCAAAGAGTTACAATATGGGAAGGAAAGGGTTTTTAGAAAAATTCTAAAGGAATTTTTAGAAAAGATTTCCTTTAGAATAGGAGTAGATAGGAACCGATGGTAACAGTGTGAAATCATGGTTTACAGGATCAACTAAACTGTATATGTGGCGTATACACACGTATGCACTCATTTCCCACAGTCATCCACCAAGAGGGTCTTGAAGGAATGACAAATCAGCAAGAGTGAGTACATCAGTTCTCAGGCATGGTTTCCAAATATCAATAAAATAAACTAGCACTCCTTGAAGAAATGGTTTATTCGAGGGCTAGGACAGCAATATTAGAAACACTACAATATTTTGTTATGCTAGAAAGTAAGAAGGCACTCAGAGAACAATGAGATCTATCTCCCATGAGGCAACTCTAGAACAACTTAAGCAACAAAATGAATGAGAGTAATGAAATAACAAACTACAAGTCTACACCGATATAAATAAAATGACAGATAAATGGAAGAAAGCTGGAGGCAAGACAACCAGCAGAGCCAGAACCGAGCTGTGTGAAGGCCCTTCGCTGTGTGAGGCACCCCAGTCAGCGTGATACTGGCAGAGGACACAGAGGTCAGTGCAACTGAAGAGTCCAGAAACAGACCATGTAAATATGTTCAACTGATTTGTAACAAAGGCCAAAGGTACAAAAAGAATTCAGGTTAGAAAAAAATAAAACAAACAAAAAACAAAGAATATTTGAACAACTGGATCTCCATATGCAAAAGTGAACCTCAATCTGTATCCCACATTTTAACATTCTGATTTAAAAGGATCTTACAGACAAACATAAAATTATGAATTTTTTAGAAAAAAAAATATGGGAAAAATCTTCATAAACTTGGTTTAGGAAAACTGTTCCTAGGCATGAAACCAAGAGTATAATCCATAAAAGACAGTAAACTATGCTTTAGTAAAATTTAATAAATAACTTGCTCTCCAAAATACACTGTTGAGATACCCTGTGAAAATATGGGCGTCGCACACCCAACAAAGGACTGCATCCAGTATATGTGAAGAACTTTCAAACACAACAGTAAAATAACCCAATCTTTAACATGCTTGGCTAAAGATTTGAAAAAATGGCTTCCCCAAAGTAGTGTAAGTATGTGATGGGGTATCACACGAAAAGATGCTCAACATTATCAGTCATCAGGGAAATGTAAATCCAATACAATGTGTAAGCACCACATGCTTACGAGAATGTCTAAAGCCAAAGACAGGTGGCACTAGGTGCTGATGAAACCAAGAGCAACTGACACGTTCATGAATTGCTGGAGTAAAGCAACAGCTTTCGGGAGAAATGGGGTCCAAACCTTACCACCTCGGTGTGCCTCAGCTGCATTTACCATCAACTACTCAAAGATCCTTCTGGGGGGAAAGGACAAATGGCGGCAGAAGAGGATACAGCAGTAAAAACAAAGGAGCTGTTCACCTGCACAGAGACAAGGACACATCTCCCCAGCACCACCCAGGCAAAGGCAAGTCACCCATTCACAGGACACTCTGAAAGGGCCCAACTAGACAGAGGGCAGGCCATGGTCTCCAAGACAGAGGTGCAGGGCAAGCAGAGCTGATCTGAGGAGATGGACTGTACATCAAAATGGGTCAATTTTGCTATATCTAAACGGAGAACTATAAATACAATGAGAAGGGAACAATGTCATAGAAACTGGTGTGTGCTAAAGCTGCTGTCTGGAGTAGGTGATCAAGTATTAAAGACCTCAGAACATGAACAGACCTACCCAGAGCAACCAGAGAGGACACAAGGAAACAAATCACCCAGTGCCATCCGCAGAGAAGAAAGGGGTTTGCACTGGGGGTGGGAGTGACAGGGAGCGGGGAAAGCAGAAGCAGGGTGATCCTCCAGTCGGCAATTCCTTGTCCACACATTTTCCACATGCTGCTCAGACCTGTGGAAATTTACTGGTCCCAATTATTGTATTTTTTTTTTTTTTAAAGAATAAGAATGAAAAACAGCATAAAATGTCAATGTGTATATGAACTATGGGTAGAGGTTTTTCCCCCCAAGTATGAAAGTCCTTGCCCTGGAGACTCATTAAGACATGGCTTGGAACAATAATGTGCTGCTCAGTCTGGTTTCTGTTTTGTCTTCTTTTTTGAGACCAGGTGTCACTATGTCCAAGCTGCTCTGGAAGGCCTCCAGCCAAAGCCCCTCACCCATTTCAGCAGCCAGGAAGCTTCAGCTCCCAAGTAGCTTGCACCTAGGTGTGAGTGTTTCATGCTTCGGCTTGGGTGGACTACAATACCCAGTTATTTAATCAAACACTAACACAGGTATTGCTATAAAAGTTTAGTAGATAGAATTAACACCTTCAATCGGTTAACTATTAAGAAAATTACCCACTGTAACATGGAAAGGGCTTATCCCATCTAAATAAAGACTTTTTTGAGAAAAACTGAGATCCCATCCATCCATCCGTCTATTCAGTTCTAGGGATTTAACTCAGAGACACTTTACCACTGAGCTACATTCCCTGCCGTTTTTAAATTTTACTATTATTATTTTTATTTTGAGATGATTTCGCTAAACTGCTGAGGCTGGTTTTGAACTTGTGATCCTCCTGCCTCAGCCTCCCAAGTTGCTAGGATTACAGGCATGTGCCACAGTGCCCAGTTGTAAAACTGAAATTTTAGAGAAGCAACGGAAACTGACATCTCAACTCTACCCAGCTGGCCTGCCCTGAAGATTTCAGACTTGTCGGGCTTCCACAATCAGACAAATAAATTCCTTAAAATAAACTTCACATACATATGCAGATACTCACTCATAAATACTCTATCAGCTCTGTCTATCTGGACTGATAAGCATAGTCAGTACAGAAGCAGGTGCAGTACAAAAACTAAACTCTTTAACACCCATTAACAGTGACTGGATAAACTGTGGCTATCTGAATTAAAAGGAATTAAACACTGAATAAAATTAATCAGATCCATACCATTTCTATGACAAGAAGCAAGTTAAAGGAAATATATATCAGCAGCAATATTAAAATGTAAAAGTGATGGTCTATGTTATGGGGGTACACTCATTAAGGAATGTGTCTTATGTGATGGGCTGACTCCATGAGAATGTTATAGGCCAGACTCTAAGGGAAATAACTAAACAGACTCCATTTTGCTCTGAGACTCCATGTTATGTAGGAAATAAACTTCTCCCATGGGAACACCCTGCCTCTGTGCCCATCATCAGTTACTTGGTGTTACATGTTTAATAATATACAATGGCAACTCCTATGGAGTAACCAATGTACCATGTAAATGGTAATTGTGTGGATGTTAGCAACCATTCTTTAGTTTGTACCTAGGTAAGGGTCAGTTTGACCCACTTCCCCCTCTGTCGATGATCTCATGATGTTAGTTTGTAATTTTGAATCACAGCAACAGTCACATGTGATTTTGAGTATAAAAACCCCTACAACCCTGTGGTCGGGGCTGTTCTCCCAATAGCCATTTTTTGGGGCATTGTGTGAGGCAGTCAGCTGGCTAGCTTAATAAAGACTCTCAAATTTGGACTTCTCAGTGGTGATCGGTCTGTTCTTAAGTTGCGCCCCATAACATCTTATTCCTGAGGCTGGCTTGAATTTGTAATCCTCCTGCCTCAGCCTCCCAAGTTGCTAGGATTACACAAGAAAGATTTTAGCTCTCTCTCTCCCTCTCCTCCTGGCTTTCACTCTCTCTCGAGCGCTCCCCACCCCCCTTCCTCTCATTTTCTCCCTTACCCCACAGGGAGCCACTCTGCCTGTTTGCTTAATAAACTCTCTCATGAGAGTTCCCGCGTCCGGAGTGGTTTCTGGGTTCTTACATTGGTGCCATGACTTGGATGGGCTCTTCTACTGCCGCTTAGGTGGGTGGACTCCCATCTGTAGCCCCAGACCCCCAGATGCTGGTCTCACCTTCCATTTGGCTGGATGCTCTCCACATCCACCACTGGCCTTCAGATTGGTGAGTTTTCCCCTAGGTCAGCTTAAACATTCCTCTGCTGACCTGAGATGCGACTATTGATGGTCTGGTACCCTCAAGGTGGTTGAGGAATGGGGGGTCCCCCATCCACAACTTTTGCCATTACAGCTGGCCCCCTTAGTTGACCTTATATGATGGTGGGACCCTGATCTTTATGGTGGCGATTCTCTCTCAGGGTTGAGGCTCCTCTTTGTGCTCACTCTCGAAAATCCTGACATCGGGTCCTCAACTCTCGGCTTTTGCCTGGCACACACTGATGCTTGTGTGACGACCCCATCACTGTGCTGCCTTCTCGTCTCCAACCGACTAGTCTGTGACCTCAGGACACTCTGGACACTGGCTCGGCTGTGTGAGTCTCCACCATTGGATCTGGGTCCTCCATTTCGGCAGATTCACCCCTGGGTTGTCTACTAGACAATCTTAAACCCCTTTACCTAACCCCCGACCTAGGTAATCAATCCAAAATGGCCATGTAATTGCACAAAGCTTCTGTGAGAGAGCGTGCAGATGCAAAGGGAGTCCTTATCTTCAAGTCTTTTCTTTCTTGCACTTCTTTGCTCTTCCTGCAAACTCAAACGCCTCCTTTTGGCTTCTTCTCCCCCTCTTAATCCCTCCTCCTTTTCCAACTTCAGCTCAGCTTACAAACCACCCTCATACTGGTCCGCTGTGACAGTGGCCCCTCCGGCCACTGCTTCTCCATCTCCTTTGCCCAATTCTGTTTCTGCTTCCATTCTCCTACTCAGCCCACCCAGTCCTCCTGCCACAAGGTGCCACGCACGTATTCTAGCCTCCCATGGGAAGTGGCTGGTGTGGAGGAAGTAACCTTAACCAGCTCAACTGTCAGTGGTATGTCACAGTAAGGAGTATGATATAGCAGCCCCATTCCTCAAAAGTAGCCGGAGATAATGTTTCATGATTTTCTGCATCCAAACCTGACCTGATTCCCAACCAGGAAAAAAATTTAAAAGCCCTAAGCAATTCCTCCTGCCTAGCCTTGCTGAAGCCTACATTGGAATGTAAACTGCAGCTGGCTCTGAGAGGGACCAACCTGCGATTGAAGAGAAAAAAAAAAAAAGTGTCCATTTTAAATTTCTCCTGGACTGCAACACAGAACACTTTATCTCTCCCTCTCACCCCTTCTCTCTGC
Organism: Sciurus vulgaris; assembly: GCF_902686455.1. NCBI lineage: Eukaryota > Metazoa > Chordata > Mammalia > Rodentia > Sciuridae > Sciurus > Sciurus vulgaris. The sequence continues at coordinate 3,994,941 of NC_136462.1, forward strand.
CTTTTTCTTTCTCACTCTCTCATGCTATAATTAATGGCCATTATCATTTTTCTTCTTGGACTCTTGATTTTCCTAAATGCTATATTTTTTGAGCTCACAATTTTGATCCTACATACCTAGGTTAATGATTTTTGATCAGTTCTTTTTATCCAACTCTGGAGTTATTTTTGAACATCTGTTACATTGCAATGGAGATAAACGTTATAAGGCCTTTGTTTTGTGTTATGTGTTGTCTGTGTGCAACTAAATATAGCGCACATAAAATTAAAATTTAAAAAATGGATCCAAATACCTTTAATTCACGTAATTTTAAAAAGTTCAATTTAAATTGGGTAAACTAATAAAAGTAAAATGTCTTTAAAGTTAACTCACAAGTCAAACCAATAAAATTTTGATGTTTATAAAATGTCTAACATCAGTTTTTCTAGGACTTTTCTTCAACAGGAAAGAGGTGGCAAATACTGTTAGTACACTTGTCTGATACCTTGTTTTTGTTTTTGTTTTTTACAGTAAGATATGTGAAATTGAGTTGACATGTATGGGATTACCCAAATGTGTTTGTCAGACACATCTGATTAATTACAAAGTTAAAAATGTTAATTATTAAATAACATCAAGTACTCTAACTCCTTAAATTCCATGGGATAACATACTTAAACATTATTGGTGTTTTTATAGACTGATAAATAAAAAAGGGTTTACTAAGAGTTATGCCCTAACATGTACAATTCTACAGAAACACTAATTTACTCTTAACATTGTGTCTGTTAAGTTTTATTCTTTAGAACAATTAGCCTTAAAAATTAGGGTTCATACCATTATGGTTAAACAACAACATTAGAGTATTGTACCATGTTACAGAATCTAAATTTTTCTTTAAAAACTGAATTTGGTAATATATAAGTATCAAGGTACTTGTGCAATGGTCATTCTTTGTATATTAAATGTGTTCATATTTTCCAGGTATACAAGACTTTAAAGCAGAAAATTTATCAAGCTGCTATTCTCCAAATTAAACTTGTCTGTAATGGTAATTTTAAACTTTTTTGAGTAAATTTTATTGGGGATTTATTTCTATCATTTAATGTTCTAGCATTTTGCCACTTTGCCACACAAAAGGAAAGTTAAATGCTCTCTCAGTCTTTCTTTAATTCATGTTTTAGATATAATGTTAAATTGTGTTAATTAATGTTCATATAGACTCAGGAATCAATATATGTAAATGTCTTAAAAACATTTAAGAAAGAAGCATGGGCTGGGGAGGTAGCTCAGCTGGTAGAGTGAAGAAAGAAAAAGAGAAAGAAAAAGAGAAAGGGAGGGAGGGAGGGAGGGAGGGAGGAAGGAAGGAAGGGAGGAAGGAAGGGAGGAAGGAAGGAAGGAAGGAAGGAAGGAAGGAAGGAAGGATCAACATCAGAATTAAAACACTGCACTTAAGATTTGTAAAGAGCCATACCGTACCTGAGATAAGGCTCTGCCTCCCCTCCCAACTTACTGCATGTTAGAGTGGCTCCAAAATAAGCCAGACTTCAGCTTCTTTAAAGTTATATTTAAAAGACTGGTTCTTCTTGTAAAATTACTGTGATCTCAAAACAGGAGTGAAGCCAGAATTGGGGACAGGCAGTTAGTGTAGAAATAGGGGATTGGCCAAATCAAGGAAATAAGTCCATGAAAGCCATCTGCCTCTGGAAGTCTGGAAGTTGGAGACTGCCCTGGGAGAATGGAATGTCAAGGATCTTTGGAGGCCACTGATTACCAAATTTCCCTGCAAGGACTGCAAGCGAGGAGCTGCTAATTAATGCCCCCTGGGCCCTTGCCTGGCTGAATTACTTTGGCTCTCCCCTTGCCCCATCCGCTTCTTACTTTTTACATCTCACCTGCAAAACCAGGCCTAGTCACATAGGCAGAAAGGAGAGATAAGTGGGGAAAGAACTGGAGAACAAAAGATCTTCTTATTAAAAAAAAAAAAAAAAAAAAAAAACTGGGGGAATATAATATAATATAAAGCTGCTCCCCCACCCTTTTCACTGCAGTCATTTCCCCGCCTCCCAACTTATAAACTAGCTTGTCAGTCTGTGAACATCCTAGCTAGCTATTGGTTCATCAGTCAGCTTGCCAGTATCCCTCTCCATTATTGGTCCCTTGTTAGCCCGCGAAATTCCACTACTTAAGAATGGCTCCCCCGCCACCCCCTCCCTTCACTCTCTCTTGCGTGCACGATCTCTCTCTTTTCCTCTCTTATCCTGCAGGGAGACACTCTGCCTGTTTGCTTAATAAACTCTCTTAGGTGAAGGAAAAAAAAAAAAAAAAAAAGATTTTAAACATCAGGCTGATAGCCATTCTAAAAGGGGATTTTTCTTTGTGGCATCTATAATGTTACACTGCTCCCTGCAAATCTGTGGTAGACAAATGCTATTTTGTCTATTTTTATGTTCATACAATTTCAAAACAAAAGAATTAAAAAAGAAGTCTTTACTGTATGATTTGATGTTTCTAATACAGCTTCTGTATTCAATTTTAAAATCATCTCAGTGACCCACACTAAGGAAAATACTCTCCTATCCTATTTTTTGTTCTTCCCTGAAACCATGAATTAGCTACTTCTTATACTACAGTGGCATATTTTGTGTGTCCTCTGGTCAGAAGCAGAGCATCATCTTATGTTAACCTGACATTCCACCAGCACTGTGTGAGGACTGCAATCTCTCCACATCTCTGCCAGCACCTGGTCTTGACTGACCCTAGGTTCTAGCCAGCAGGAGTGGTGTCTCATTGCAGCTGGATGTGGACTTCCCTGATGACTAATGATGCTGGACATGCTGATGACTGGACATGCTTATTGACCATTTGCATATGTCTTCCTTGGAAAAACATCTATTTCTATTTAGATCCTTTGCCATGTTTTAATGGGATTCCTCGTCTAGTGCTGGAGATACAAATGGTGCAGTTCCTTCCAAGGCTAAACTGAGATGCTATATAGCCGCAGGTACCACAGCCCAGAGAAATGAAAACACAGGTCCACACAAAAATTTGTACACAAATGTTCATGGTACCATTATTCACATGATGGCCACAAAACGGAATGAGGCACTAATGCATGCCCAATACGGATTAAAATTGAAAACATTATGTTAAATGAAAGCAGCCAGTCAGAAAAATAAAAAACAAATAAAACCTGTTTGGGTTAGTGGTGTATGCCTATAATCCTAGGAACTGGGGAGGGTGCGGGGAAGAGAGGATTACAAGGCCAAGGCCTGCTTCAGCAAGTTAGTAAGATCCTGTCTCAAAAAATCAATAATAAAAATAATAAGGTCTGGGAGTGTAGCTCAGTGTAGAGTGAACCCAGGTTCAAGCCCAGTACCAAAACCAAAATCAATTAAAGAAAAACTAAGAAAACAAAAATAATATACCAAGCAACTATAGAGACTGAAAGTAGACAAGTGGTAGCCAGAAGCTGTGAGCTTGGGGAAACAGGGAGTCACTGCCAAGCGCAGGGTTTCTTTGTAAGATGATGAGAATGTTCTCACACTGATTTGTGGTGATGGCTGCACAGCTCTGTGAATGTACTGAAAACCACTGGGCTGTATTTTTTAAATAAGTGAACTGTCTATTTAGTAAATTACATCTCAATAAAGCTGTTATAAAAAACCAGAGAGATTACTTATTTTATATGCTTTTAGCATATTTTTCTCATGAGTAAATGAAGTTAAAAGCAAAAATATCAAATTGTAGATCAGAAAACCCATGTTATAAATTTAAAATGCAGATAATTCCTAGGAAAAGTGGGTCACTGGATAGGGAAAAAGAAATGGAATTTGTAATTTAGCTTCATATGTTCCCCAGTTTGAACTTCCATCATAAGAACACATTCATAATACTTCTTTAGAAAAATGTTAAGGGAACAACTAAAAATTGGGAAGAGTCATTTCATAATGTATCTCTTTCCCTAAAAGGAGAGAACTTGCACAAACTACTTATAGCAAATAAACACAACACACCTTCAAAACTCAAGAACTCTTGAGTGCTGAAGGGGACACCACTCTAAGGGAAATAAAGCCAGGCACATCACTCCACTCAGCTGCAGCCAGTCTGCTCAAGTGGTGCCACTTCACGGTATGATTATAGGGAGGCAAATTACCACAGACCAAGACCTAAAAATACTTGGGCAACATCACCTTCAGAGATGAACAGTCCTTCAATCTGGGTTTGCAAATACCAGTTATATTATAATTAATAAAATTCAGAATTTCAGAATTATGAATACATATGAAATCTTAAAGTAAGCTGAGATCACAAAATGAGTAAGCAACAAGACAGCATAAAAAAATGACAAAGTTTTTAAAATAACAAGCTAGTATTCTTTAAGAAAAATAGAATCATCCAAACTGCTTAATGAGTAAATTAAGCAGATGAGATACAGGCGAAGAAGTATAAAGCCAAAATATTAGTCACAATGCCGAAGAGATAAAATGATGGTGTAAAAAATGCATCCCTTGCTAGGGGTGCAGCTCAGCAGGAGAGCACCTGCCTATAGCACCCACGAGGCTGGGTTCCACACTCAGTACCCTACACAGAGGGCACAGCTGACAGCCTAAGCAAAGACTAAAAATTCATAAAAGAGTTTCCCAAACTGACCACGTACAAGGTCATAAATCAACTCTATAAACAAAATGCAATGACTAAGTAGCATCGAGATTATACTTTCTAGCCACAATGCAAGTAAAAGCTAAACCAAAATCCTTCATACAATACTCCTAAAAAATCCTCAGTGGAAGGAAAACTCTCAACTAAAAAAATTAAAATTACTTAAAACTGAACTATAAAAGACTATATAAACTTATGAGAACCAGCAGAAGAGGTAGTTTACCAAAAGTTCCATAGCTGTGAATGCTTATAATAAAATTAGGCTAAAAATTACTTTGCTAAGTATCCAACTGAAGAACTTGGAAATTCCAAATTGAGGAAAGCAGAAGTCCCGAAATGAAAATCAGAAATTAGTGAAATGGAAAACAAAGACACAAAGGTAAACAAAGTCAAGGGTGGTCCTCCATAAAAATCAATAAAATAGATTAATTGCTGCAGAATTTGGTAAGGTAGAAGATAGAAATAATTTTAGGAAGAAAAAAGTAGCTATCACTCCAGATCTATTAGCAATTCAAGATGGATGGTGTAAGCAGCAGCATGCCCACCCTCAGGGTCCAGGCAAGAGAACTGTGACTATGTCCCCACTCACACTGTGCTTTCTCCTGCAGAGGTTGCCAACGGCTGAGTACTGCTTCACACTTTAGGAGCACTCAGACCCAGGCTGTGCATGACGACAACAATGGCCAAGAAGGGTGAACCAGCAGGCACAGGACACACTAGCCCATCTGTGGGTGTCCATATAAAGTGTGAGCTGATGGAAAGGAGAGGGCACCATGCTCCCACAGGACCATCCCCCAGGGTGCTGAAGATGAGAAGGGGTTGTCCTGAACTCAGGGTCCATTATGCCCTTGATGACCTGAGTGGGAGCAGAAAGGGGAAGATAAGAAGAGACAGCTGGAGGAACACCGAGTAAGGGGAAGAGAGATGGACAGGATGAACTGAAATGGATCATTTCCCCCCCAGTAGGCTTTTCTTGCCATGAATAATAATCACATTGCAATATCTTGTTGTAAGACATGCTGACTGCAAGCTCTTTTAACAAGTCTTCTTTTCCACAATCCTAACTCATAACTTTTCCTGAAATGTCTTAACTTCACCAGAAGTTCAATAAAAAGGTACAAAATAGTTGTCATGGAGATAGATGATGATCTACAAACCAAATACTATCTATCTTCTAAGGATTCTGACCAGAAAACTTAATTTGAATGTTCTAACTCCAGAACACCACAGTGTCATTATATCCACACTAATTACCATGTCTCCACAGTGACAACCCATCTTAATGGTAAGTTAGCTCTCATAAGTAAATGATTGTTCTGTTCACTTTCAAAGTTCAAGTTCATCTCCTTAAGGCTGCACACCAATACCCACATAAAATATCACATGGAATTCCAAATAGGACACGTTACTCATGAGTAGGGATCAAGGGAATAATAAAGGAATATAGCTTTAAAAATAGGCAAATTCTTATTCCTAAGTGTTCCCTTGGCCACCCTACTCCTACTACACCATGAGAAGGTAAGCATCCCTGAATTTCACCTTCAGAGCTTCTTTAGCTTAGGGACCAAAAACATTTTATAACTCCCAAACTGCTGGTTCCTGACCTGGAGCATTCAGAAAATACAAATCCAGGTGATGGGGAGGAGGACAGGATTCCTGCTGCCATAACTGACACTTTCAAGCATTCACTGCATGCGATTACTTGCGTGCACTCAGTTTTACTTTTCCTCCTTGCAGTGCCAGGAATCAATGCCAGTGCTTCCTGCATGCTAGGCAAGTGCTCCAAGCTACAGCTACAGCCCCAGCCCCTCACGGCTCCTACTAACCTTCATGGCCACCCTAGGAGACAGGTGCTATCACTACCCCATTTTACAGATGAGAGAAAGCACACAGATGCGGTAGCCTGACCAAGATCACATCTATCAGCAGCGAAGCTGAAAGTAAACTGAAGCAACAGATTCGAGAGCCAGTGGTGTTAACCACTGAGCACTATGTTGTTGGAAGTATAAAGGCAGATCAAAAACTACAGTGTAGGGCTGGAGACACAGCTTAGTGGTAGAGTGCATGCTCAGCCTGTGTGAGATCCTACTTTCAACCCCTACCAGAAAAACAAAACAAAACCAAAAAACTACTAGAGTATAAAATTCAATTTTCCCCCCTGTCATCCAGTATTTCTGCCCATAAGTTAAATGCCTAAGTAGTCTCGATTGAAAAGAGTTTGTCCTCTTTTTTAGAGGCAGTTGACAGCAACTCCAATTTTTAAATACTTACATTTTCCTACAATCAGAGTACACATGTTCTGTTTGGTGCTCTCTTCTCATCTCTTCCTTTCTAAATGCTTGAAGTTTAAATTGGAATAAATACACAATTTTCAATCACTAACTTTATGGAATTAAACCCTAAAATAAACACAGGAAAGTAATAAAGACTTTAAAAACTAGAACCTCCTGGAAGCTTTCCTAAATTTGCTAGAAAATAACTTCCCTCTTAAAGATTGTGATTTTTACAAAGAAAAAAAATTAAAGAGCTACACGAGTCAGGCTTTTGTCTTTGGAAGATTTTTTTTTCCTCCATAATAATAAATGCCCTATCCACCTGCTTTTACTAAACAAAAATAATTTTAAAAATATTTTAACTTACACTGCATTTGATTAACAAGAGGGGTAGCAAAACAAAAAAAAGAAAAAATCCTAGGAGAAACAAAAAGGAAAACAAGAACAAAGCAAGGCTGAGGGAGGAAGCAGGGGAGACAGAAAGGGCACAAGCAACGCTAGATACTGCCCCAAATATGCCCATGAACAGGATGCCTGCTTTGGGTTTCCCAGCAGTATTGTGTCCAACTACACGTGAACTCCCAGGTTTTCACTTACCCTACCGCTGCTTCTCAGTGTTGCCGGGTCAATTACTTTCCACAGGCCCTCTGCCATCTCTGTTTTTGTTTTTGAGTGGGCGTCTCCCAATGTTGCCCAGTCTGGTCTCTACTCCAGGTCTCAACTGATCTTCCTGCCTTGGACTTCCAGTAGCTGGCTCCTCATCTGTCTTGATTCTTAATTTCAGCAAGATCTATTCTGATTGGTACCAGAATCAACCGTCAACCAGAATAATCAACTATCCTGGGGAGAAGTGTCTTTCTTACAGGAAGTGTCCTGGTACAATGTTTTCTATCTGCAGGGAGTGCAGAACACAGGATCTGAAGCAAAGGAACTAAACAGACATAGGACTCATCAGCAGTCAGATCTGATCTGAGACGTTGGCCTTTTCCCATTTCTTTTCCACCTCTCCCTAAACATCAGCGTCCCCTCGGTGCCTCTTCTCACCCTGGTAGTAATTAATCTTGCTAAAACACAAGATTTCTCCTACCATTTGCAACAGTGACTACCACATCTGTGCCTACAGAGCACAAAACCCACATAATCCAACAACCACTCTAAAGTATCTCCACACAGAATGTCTAAAACTGTACTTGTTCTGGGCATGGTGGCAATGCTTGTCATCCCAGCTACGTGGGAAACAAAGGCAGGAGGGTTACAAATCAAGGCCAGCCTACACAACTTAACAAGACCCTATCTCAAAATGAAAAATAAAAACAAGGGGGCTGGGCATGTGGCCCAGTGTTAGGGTGTTGACTGGGTTCAATCCCCAGTGCTTGTCTATCTCATTCACCCTTGTCACTGCCACCATGCTGATCCCTCTAGCTGTTCTTGAAAAAGGACACTGTTACTTACATAGTCCAGTCACCAACTGCAAATGACCTAGGACTCCTGCTCCCTCATGTCCTCCAGCACCCCCAAATCCATTAAGCCTCATGAACCACAAATCTCAAACTCTTCTCAACCCACACTTCCTCTCCTCCTCCAATGACAATGACTTGAGAGCTTCATCTTTTCTCACCTTGTCATAAGAGTTTCCAGCTAAATGAATTTCATGACTGCTTTTCCTATTTCCACTGGAAATAAAAAATTTGTTGGAATTTTAATAGGAATTGCATTAAATCTGTATAGCACTTTTGGTAGTATGACCACTTTGACAATATTAATTCTGTCTATCTAAGAGCATGGGAGATCTTTCCATCTTCTAAAGTCTTCTTTGCGTTCTGTAGTTTTCGTTGTAGAGGTCTTTCACCTCTTTTGTTAGATTGATTCTAAGTTGGTTTGTTTTTGTTTTTTTGAGGCTATTGAGAATGGGATGGTTTTCCTAATTTCTCTTTCAGCTGATTCATCATCACTGGTGTATAGGAACATAATTGATTTACTAGTGTTAATTTTGTATCATACTTTGCTGAATTCATTAATGAATTCTAGAAGTTCTCTGATGAAGTTTTTGGGTCTTCTATATATAGGATCATGTCATTGGCGAACAGATAGTTTGAACTCTGAAGATTAATGGAACAGAATGAAAGGCACAGAAACAAATCCACAAATACAGTTATCTCATACTAGGTGAAGGCACCAAAATCACCAATCCATGCTCTGGAAAAAGGATAGCCTCTTCAACAAATGGTGCTGTGAAAACTGGAAATCCATACATGAATCACTCTCTCTCAACCTGAACAAAACTCAACTCAAAGTGGATCAAGTACCTAGGTATTAGACCACAAACCCTGCACCTACTAGAAGAAAATGTAGGCCCAGCAATATAACATGTAGGCTTAGGAACCATCTTCCTTAACAAGACTCCTAAAGCACAGGAAATAAAATTTTTAAAAAATCAATCAATGGGATTAAAGCTAAAAAGCTTCTTCATAGCAAAGTAAACAATCAAGACTGTGAAGACAGAACCTGCAGAATGGGGAAAAGTCTTTGCCACCCGCACCTCAGTTAGGGCATTGATTTCCAGGATACAGAAAGAACTCAAAAACCTTAATACCAAAAAATAATAACCCAATCAACAAATGGGCAAAGGAACTTAACAGACACTTCTCAAAAGAAGAAATACGAACTGTCAACAAATACATGCAAAAATCTTCAACTTCCCTAGCAATTAAAGAAGTGCAAACCAGTACTACACAGGGATTTCATCTTATTGCAATAAGAATGGCAATTATCAAGAATACAAGCAACAATAAATGTTGGTGAGGATGTAAGGAAAAGAGTAGGACCGTATCTTGTTGGTGGACTGCTAGTTAGTGCAACCACTCTGGAAAGCAGTATGGAGATTCCTCAAAAAACTAGGAATGGAACTACCATTTGACCCAATCATCCCACTCCTCAGTAAATATCCAAAGAATTTAAAACCAGCATACTACAGTGATATAGCCACATCGATGTTTACAGCTGCACAATTCACAACAGCTAAGCTAATGGAGCCAATCTAGGTGCCCTTTAACAGATCAATGGATAATTTGTGGCAAATGTATGCAATGGAATATTATACAGCCTTAAAGAAGAATGATTTTATGACATTTGCCAGTAAATGGAGATATCATACTAAGTGAAACCAGCCAGTCCCCCCAAAAAACAAAGAATGAACGTTTTCTCTTATAAGTGGAAGCTAACCTACAATAAGTGGGCAGGGGGAATATAAGTCCAAAAGAAATCCATACATTCCTCAAAGAGGAATGAGCAGTAGGGAGCGGGGATAGGAATAGAAAAGGCAGTGGAATGAATCTGACATAATTTTCCCTTGTACATGTAACTGCACCACAGCGAATCCCACCATCGTGAACATTCACAAGATTGGTACCCTAATCACAATGCATAATTTTATGGAAATGGACTCTACTGTCATGTATAAATAAAAAGAATCAATAAAATAAATGAATAAAAAGAGCTCCTGGCTAGCCAGTCAAGGTGGTGCTTGCCTGTACTCCCAGCTATTTGTGAGGCTGAAGCAGGAGGATTACAAATTTGAGGTCAGTCTGGGCAACTTAACGAGACCCTGTCAGGAAAAAAGAAAAGAAAACAAACACCTAACTCCAGACTAACAGGAACCCAACTCGTGCCCCATCCCCAAATGCAGCCTCTCCACTGTGGCTAGCACAATCTTTGTGAATCACAATTCACATCAAGTCACTCCCCATGGACCCAGTTCCCTACTCCTTAATCGTGGGCTGTGCACAGTGACTGCTGCTCAGAGTATGGGAAGGGGACACTACAGAGGAGACACCTGAGCACGGCAGCATCAGAACTGGTGAGCCGTGCTGACTGGTGATAAGACCAGCACTTTACCTCTGTGCTCTTCCTCCCTGCAAACCCATAACCTCAGTCTAATCATGAGAAAATCACCAGACAAATCTAAATGAGGCACATCCTACAAACTTCCCAAAAGTACTCCTCAAAACAGCAATGTCATCAAAAAGAAGGAAAATCTAAGAAACCACCACAACCAAGAGAAACCTAAGGAGAAGTGACAACTCAGTATAATGTGGTGTCTTAGATGGGTTTCTGCAATGGAAAAGGGACATTAGGAAAAAATTAAGGAAATCTGAATAAATCATGGTTTTCCTGTAATAATATCAAATCAATCATTATTTGTAACAAATCAATCATTATTTGTAACAAATGTACCATATTAATGGAAGATGCTGTTAACAGGGAAATCTGGGTTGTGGGGCACAGAGAAACCCTCCATGCTCTCTATTATGGTTTCAACCTGAAATGCCCCCTAAAAGCACTTGGTCCCCAGTGCGGCAATGTTCAGAGGTAGGGCTCTGGGGACTTGACTGGATCTGAGGGCTTGGACCTCATCCATGAGTGAACGACCTGATGGCACACTTGATGGTGGTAGAGACTGTAGAAGCTGGGGCCTAACTGGAGGCAGTGGGCCCCAGGGGTGTGTCCTGCAAGGGTGTGTCTTGTCCCCAGTTCTTTCCGTGTGGCACTCTCGCCTATTCCAGGCTGCCATGTGGTGAACAGCTTTCCTCCACCACACCACTCTGCCATGATGTTCTGCTGCACCCAAAGCAAGGGACCTCTGAAACCGAGTCAAAATAAGTCTTTCCTCCTTTAAATTGATTTTGTCAGGTATTTTGGTCATAGCAACAGAAAGCTGACTAAAAGTTTAACACACTACCTTTGCAACCTTTCTGTGAATCTAAAATTATTCTAAAATAAGGGTTTTTTAAAAAATCACTCCAAAGTTCCCTGTGTGTGATAAAACCCACCATACACCCTTCCACCCTGAGCTCCCAGTACACCTACTCATGCTGTGCCCTTCATTTCCTCCTACCAATTCCTTCCCACTGCAATGTCCCTTCCTATTTCCCACCAGCTGACCACTACTACTATGGGTTGGAGGACCACCTTCTGTGAACACTGCTCTAACTGTTGGCGAGTCCAGGCTGGCGATCCACACCCCCTCAATATTCCCACAAGACAGACCCTCCATCCCAGCAGGCTCTCGTCATTAACAGTCTGCACAAAGACAAATGCTACTGGGAAAAGAAAATCACCACATAAGATTCAATTATTCTCAGTAGCCATTAGTAGCTTTGGGGTCAGTAAGACCTAAAATAATTAACATTACTAGGTACCAGTTAAATGGCCGAAGAACTTCACATATCTGTGTCATGTACCTTGTACATAAAATAACCCCACGAAATAAGAACTGTCCTAGTTCACATCTGAAAAGAAGTTAAGTGACTTGAACAGAATCGTACCTCTGGCTAGGATCTGAGCTTGCAACTGAGACCAAAATTCCAGGCTGGGTCTGAATCCCATTTCAGCCACTTTGTGTTGAAGGATGATAAACGAGCTACCCAGTTTCAGTGACCCTGCAGAAATGAAGAGTGTGATGCAACCATGCCCATGTGTCGTCCATGAGCACCAGAAGGGGCACATACTGAACATCTAGGACATGCTGGGTAATGCTTCTTGAATGAGGGCTGTATTCCCCTGTCAGTTACAGTCCTTTAGCCTCTGGCACATTGCAGGTGCTTCATATGTGTTGAGTTAAAAAATATAGAGGTTGGGAGGTCAACCCATAGAAGTTCTAGAAAGGGAGCAGGGCCTCATTCTATTTCCTCTTCTTCACAACGGTAGTCCCTGCTGACAAGTCAGAGAACCAAGAGGATGAGGCTGTGGCTGCTGCTGCTCAGGGCCCCTGGGACGCAGCCCTCCCTTCTCCTTCCAGGAAGTACATGGCTTTCCTCCACCTGCCTCTCTTCAAGAGAGCACTGGAAGGGCCTCAACTCGGCTCCTCTGGCAAGGCTACTTCAAAAGTAGTGATTCACAATGCGCCAGGACAAAGCTGGATGAAGACTCCTCAGGACTGACGACATCATTATGCGGCCAATACCTGATCCGTGTCCTTCCCTATTCCCAAAAGGAAAGCTAGTTCCAATCAACGCTATCAAAGCAAACTGTAGCTTCCTTCTAACTAAAAGCACCTTTCATTCGCTCATTCCCCTGAACCTGTTGGTGGCTTGGACTCAGAATCGGTCTTCTTTGGAGAGACCACAAACACTTTTCTTCCATAATATCAACTGAAAAAGACCACCACTTAACATCAATGAAATACAGTCACGTAAAATCCTAATGACAAAATGAAGCGGGGAGAAATGCACTGTGAAGACCAAGGAACTTCACGTGGAGTCCTGGCCCCAGGCTGCTCTTGTTCCTCATGGAACCACACACCAGCACGCTGCTCAGCATCAGCTACACTACATAGATGTGCCAGCACCAAGCACTCCAAGATAAGAACTCTGCAGCCACAGTGACTGCTGCTGGTGAAGCCCATTACTGCAAGCCTCTAACACAGACAGCCCATCTCCATTTCTCCTTTCCCTAGTGAGAACTGAGCAACTAGCCGAGGACACAGCTAACAACTAAGCCCATGTTATATGAGTTCCTCATAATGAATTAAATTAGGAGGCATTATTTTGAATGGAATTATTTTGAAAGCTTGTAAAGCAAGATGTTAGAAGAGCATGTAGAAAAACTGGCTGCCTCGTGGTGACAGAATTAAATGAGAATTTCTATACAAGATGCTCAGCTAAATACCTTGGCACACCTTGAGCACTCTGCTCACCAGACAATTGGTTAACCTATGAAAGACAGTGTTCAGATTAAGACACTGAAAAAGTCACCTTAAAATAACTGAGCAAAACTTCCTCCATATTTTGTGGCTATGGTTCTCTATTCCCGCATTCCCAAACATTGATCTAGGCCCTGGGTGGGTGGGGAGACTTCTTTAGGTTGCAATAATGGCCTTGCCAGCTGTATAGACATACAATGGCACACATCTGTAATCCCAGAGACTTGAGAGGCTGAGGCAGGACAATCACAAATTCAAGGCCAGCCTCAACCACTTAGCAACACCCTGTCTCAAAACTGAAAGGTAAAAAGGACTGGGGATGTGGTTCATTGGTATAATGACCCTGGGTTCAATCCCCAGCCCCAGACGCACAAAAAAATAAAAATAAAGATAATGCCCCTGCCAAACTTTCTACTTTCTCTGTATCCAAATTCAAATTTATTCTCCAAACAACAGGGAAATCTCTTCCCAGTCTGTACTGACACTACTTCACATTACCTTAGAAGAATCCCCGCCAAGTCCATGCAGCCCCCAAAACCAATGTAGAATGTTAAAGCTAGACAGAACTTCACAGATGGTTTTGCTTAATTTACATGGGAAGAAACCACATCTGAGAAGTGCCTTGCTTAAGATGCTATGGTATGGAGGCCAAGCCTTAGCTGGGCACAGTGGTATATGCTAATCCCAGCAACCTGAAAGCCTGAGGCAGGAAGACGGCAAGTCTGAGACCAGTCTGAGCAACTGAGGAAGACCCTGTCTCACAATAAATAATAAAAAGGGATTTGGGATATAGCTCAGTGGTAGAGTGCCCTGGGGGTCAAGCCCACGTACCAAAACCAAAGGGGTTGGGGCACAGGTTCCAGCCCAGGCATCTCTGAACACACTTGATCACACTTGCCACATACCCGTCTTCTTAAGAAATAAGGATTCCAAGATAAAGTCCCTTGTTCTGGCATTCTGTGACAGTTTACAGGTATTTTGCAGGTGATCTTCCTGTTGTTAATGTTGTGTTACCTGCCACCAGAATAGCCAAGAAAAGAATAGAAACCTGCTAATGGACCCTAACAACTGTGGTACCTGGCCACTGTAAATGTTGGTGAGGTGAAGACAGTTCTGCACACAGAGCAGAAATATGTAACTTTCTAGCAACAGAACAACTCCATTTTTTCATATGCAAAGAGCTAATTTCAGTAATTTATCCAAATATTTATGAAGGTACTATATAAAAGGTTCTCTTATTAAAATCTCAACAAGACAACAGAAAAGTAGGCAAAGGCATTTCATAGAAAAAGCAGCTTCCCTGCACTGGAAATCAATTTGTGCAGAAACTCCACTCTAAGAGGTGGAGCTTAATTTCCCCCACTGAAGTGTACACTGGATTTAGTGACTTGATTCCAAAAAGTTTTCATGGGAGGGAGTAGGTGCACTCGGTGGAAAAATCTAGCAAACACTACCTTGGCGAGACACCCAAGATTAACATCGTAATGACCATCTGTATTCACCCTCCTGCAATAGGATGGGATGAAAAGGGCACTTCATCTCCATGGATTCCTCCCAAAACCCATAACCCCACTCTAATCAAAAGTAAAACATCAAACAAATGGAGAGGATATTCTATAAACTAGACCAGCACTCCTCCAAACTCTCAAGATCTTTATAAAGAAAGTAAGGCTGAGAAATTGTCACAGACCGGAGACTGGGGAGGCAAGACCATGGGATGCAACATGATGGCCTGGATGGGATCCTGCAACACAACAAGGACTCCAGTGGGAGAAGGCGTGACCTCTGAATCAAGGCTGGAGCTTAGTGGTATTCCCCTTTGGCCCCACGGACTCAATGGGTTCACCGTGGTGATTCAGGATGCCAACATGGAATCTGGATGAGGGCTTTCATCTAGAGTACAAGGAAAGGCAAAGGCGGGGACAACAGCTACTCTGCTCCTGAGAAAGGAACACTAAAAAATTTAAGAAAAACTATTCACAAACAGAAGGAAAACTGTAAAGCTACAGTGTGCAGTTCATTTTTTCAAAGAAAGATCACATGCCAGAAATCAGGCAACACTGCACTTGTAGAAGCTGGGGGTCTAGCACAGGCAAGGTCCTGGTTTCCAGCCCTTGCACTGCAATAAAATAAAGTGAAATAAAATCCCACAGGACAAATAGGCCAAATTTCCTATTATCAAAAGGAATGGATAAAACTGAAAGTTCCGTCTTATACTCCAATCTTCCAGGGCAACGTGATGTCTGACATTCTAATCTTACACCAATCACAAGGTCCTTTTCATCTTCAGAAGCCAGTAACTAAATGGCTGAGGTTATGGCTCAGTAGTAGAGCACTTGCTTAGCATGCATGAAGCCCTGGGATCCATCCCCAACACTGAAAAATTTAAAAAGCAGAAACCATTAACTAAACCACTAAAACATCCTCACAACTCCTCTGTGCTATATTCATCTTAGACACAAACAAAACTTCACTAGGAAGGCTAATCACAGAATTCCAAGTGAAAGCAGATCAACCTTAGATCAGGGCTACAGCACTTGGCCTTAATGAACCTAAAAGGCAGGAAGCCTGTATGCCTTACACACAAGGAAGGAAGTCACCTAAAAGGACCTGCCAACAGGAAAATACAGATGGGAAATCCTAAATCTGGCACTCAATCTGGAACACTTTGCAAAGCTATCTTCAGAAATCTTTTTCACAAATTTCTGTTCTTTATTTGTTTTGGTTTTACACGCTCAACGTAAATTATATAAGGAAAAAATAAGATTAGACTTGAGAAAATTTTTCATAAAAAGTATCTGAGCAATGTGATTTCAAGAAATGAAAATAATTTACTCCACTCAAATTTATACCAAGAAAAGGGACAACTCAAGTCTGGCACAGTAGTGTACACTTATAATCCCAGCTGAGGCAGGAGGATCCCAAGTACAAAGCCAGCCTCAGCAGTTTAGCGAGACCCTATCTCAAATTAAAAAAAAATTAAAGGGGGCAGGGGTTGTGGCTCAGTGGTGGAACGCTTGCCTCGCACATGTGAGGCACTGAGTTCAATCCTCATCACCACATAAAAATAAATAAATAAAAGATATCATGTCCATTTACAACTAAAAATACTTTTAAAATAAAAAATAATAACAATAAATAAAAAGGGCTGGGGATGTGACTCAGTGGTTAAGTGTCCCTGGGTTTAATCCCTGGTACCAAAAAGAAAAAAAGACAACTCAGAAACTCAATCCATTTTGGAATCTGTGCCCGACTGGTTCACACCCCCTTCCTCCCTGTTCTTTGTTTCAAGCATACCTCCGACTTCCAGTGGGAGGCACAGAAAGACAAGGTATAAGGAAACCTTTACTCATCATCTGTTATGTGCCAAGCACATTCACAAACAAGAACTTATAATTACCATGACTTTCTAAATAGATATCCAGGCAAGTTCTTAAAAATTCAAAGACTACCAAAACAAATGTTATGATAAAAAAAAAAATTTACAAATTGCCACAGAAAGGTACGAACCATCCTGTCTCCTGCCTTTCTCAAAGCAAAAGTAAAATGCACCTCACCTTAAGTAAAACCCTTGGGAAGCCAGTTCGACACCCAGGAGGGAAACCAGTCACAGCTGCTTCTTCCAGGGAGGGGAGATGGTAGGACAGGAGTTTTGAGGAAACTTAGCTGCACTGTGTAAACCTTTTTCATCTCTTAATTTTGTACCACGCACCTACATACAGTTTAATTTTTTTAAAAAAGGATGGGGGGTAGTAGCCACAGGGAAAGAGATGTGGCCAAGACCACCAATTCTAAATGACACAGACTAACTCTGGTCACATCCCTCTGTCAGGAATTGTGGTTGCAACCAACACCTTCTCCCTAGGCCTCCCATATCAGAGGAAGGGCTGTGCCCCCAGAACCTCAGCGACCAGCACTGAGAAGCCTTGCTCTACTGCTAAGTGACTAGCGGGAATTATAACTTGTCTTTTACCTACTCTTTTTTAACCTTTATTTTATTTTATTTATTATTTATGTGGTGCTGAGGACTGAACCCAAGGCCTCACATGTGCTAGGCAAACACTCTATCACTAAGTTCCAGCTCCTCTTATCTACTCTTCAGTTTTATCCGAGTGTCCAACTCAAAATGGAATCCATACTTTACATAATGGCTAAAAACACCAGATGCAAGCCTCTTAAGAATTATTAAAGAACAGAATTATAATTCCAACAGCAGGTATTTCCAATGGTTTCTTATCTGTACTCCCCTCAAATCATAATTATAGGTATACCTCCCTGCCATCTCATGCAAAGGTGTACACTCTAAGTATTCATTATTTATCAATGATAATGTTTGTCAGTGAAAAAATAGAAAATGTTCAAAGTAGGTGGTTATTAGGCACCCAGCAAAAAAAATCTTGGCTGGAGCCAGGCTCAGTGGTACACACCTCATAGTCCCAGCTACTCAGGAAGCTAAGGCAATAGGACAACGCTGGAAGATAGTCTCAGCAACCTAGAAAGACTGTCTCAAAATAAAATGAAAAGGGATTGGGACCCCAGTACTGGGGAGAGGGGGCCACAGGGATCTCAGCTGGTAGGGTGATTCTAGGTGATATAAACTGAGTATGCTAGAAAGAAAAACAGTTTGGAGAATTTTCACCCTAATTAGGGTCTCAGTGAAAGAACACAATAAAAATACTTAAATACAGATGTGGGTGGATGGCATAATACTTGAAGGGAATTCTTTAGAGGAACAAGCCAACAGGAAAACGTGAGGAAGAAACAAATACAGTCACATAAAGCAGCAGGGAGTTTGAAGACACAAGAATCAGACAAAGGTCTGAGAAATGTGCCTGCCCAAGGGGATCCCAGGAGGTGCTGGAATTCACAGCCTATTCAGAATACTCAGTGTCTGAGTCTTTGCTTAATGCAGCAAACATTTACTTGATACAGTGTGACAATCCTAGAATGGAATTCCAGCACTGCCTGGATGGAAACAGGGCTCCTTTATCTCTCTAGGATTCATTTTTCTCTTCTGTGAAAGCAGTTCCCTTTTCACAGAGATTAAACAAAATAGCATGTTTAAAAGTAGCAAAGGTGCTGGCACATATTAGGAGTTTAAAAGAATCCAGACACCAGGACTAGATTCAATCCTAAAGATGCTTTAAGGAGACTCTAAGGTTTTAAGACTCTAAGACTTTAAGGTTACAAGGCTCTCTCATCTAAGGCTGACTAAGCACTTCCTACTTAATCTGGCCAACTCAGCAAAAAGATCCTACAGCAGGAAAGGAAACTTTCAGTATTAGAAAACCTGTTGATAATCAGCCACAGAAGTCAGCTACTGAAATAATCAGTAACTTCCTTGCATCAATTCCCTGCTCCTCTAGTCTCTTAAACTTTAAATTCTATATCCCTTACCAACAGCAATACTCCAAATTCACTAATAAATCCTTCTAACAATTATCAATCAACAATTTGCAGTACAATGATGACATATCCTCACCAGATAACTGGATCCTGTTCTCGCTGCCCAGTAGAGAAACTAAGCCATTCACCAAGGGTAAACCATACAGAACTTCACAACTCAGATGAAAAGCTCTCCATGTCCTGCACGCCTCAGGACGGCTGTTCCTTGCTCAGCTGTCAGAGCACTCCTACCACCCATGAGAAAAAATAGAACCCAAGGACAGAACCCGAGTGCTTTTCTCCACATACAACTGCAGAATAACGGATCCTCTGCACAAATACAGAAAGGTCACAGCATGTGTGGAACCCCATTTCCTCATCAGTAAAATCAGGTCTCACCCTTACAGTCCACTAACAGATAGGTTAAATGGCTTGGTCCTGCCCACTACTGTGTGCTCTTGACCTCCCTTCCCACCATCTGAGGGAAGTCTGTATTGTCTTGTTTTTTAAATCAAGTGGGTATGGCAACGTTTGTAGAACCTGTGTGCCTTTTTACTCTCATCCCCTGATCCTTGAAACTTTATTCACTGGCTGATTTCAGAATAGACTATGATTCTTCCACTTCTTTCCCTTCTTCACTGCCTTCACACAGTTAAGCTACATAACCAATCCATTTCCTTGGGATCACTTCCAGGGCCAATTTCTTCATTAGTCAGATTTTTTAGAATAAACAGAACCCATTCCAGCTAGCTCAATCAACTAAGGGGTTCACATACTCTCTAGCAGGGTGGAAGACTCAGGTTTAGAGGCCATGCAGCCAGCAGAGACCTTACTGCTGCGGCTGCCACACATGAGGGCATTGGGAACAGAACACCACATAGATCATGCTGGCTCTGGAAATGAGTCTTCTATACTGATGTGCATGGACTGCACATCATTTGCTTCCCAGTCCTCATGTGGTCCTGGCCCATAGGCCAAAAGTAAGTCACATGCCCATGGCTAACTACATTGGGTAGGAGGATCTTAACAGCTTCCATTTTAGTGTAATCTGAACTAATAAGATGGGAAATTATCTTTAAATATAGGGTGCCCGAAAGGTGTTGGTGGCCAAAAAGCACCCCAAATATCTTAAGGGATACCACACTAGACAATCACCTCTTCAGGCCCCTACATATTTTATCTAGACTTATTTCCTAAATTGCTCCATACAGTTCAGGACAATGGCAATCTGTCCTCACTGCAGAGAACAGCTTTCAACTTTATTAGCTGTTTCCTCCAGTATTTCCAAACGATAAGCTTCAACTACTATTGATGTCTTTTCCAGTTTCAATTGCATCTATTCAATATCAAACATAGAGAAGGACTTGGTTTTATTATACAAACAACTTCCTGTGCTTCAATCACCCCAGTTTAACATGCTTAGGTTAAAATTTGTACTTCAGTATTTATGACTATGTGAACACCTTATTGTTGAGCCATGTTGTATACTATTGTTACAAGTCCATTCTTTTTTTTTTAATATTTTAGGTTGTTGATGGACCTTTATTTTACTTATTTATTTATAGGTGGTGCTGAGACTCAAATCCAGTGCTTTACACGTTAGGCAAGCACTCTACCGCTGAGCCACAACCCCAGCCCCATTCAAGTTCATTCTTACACAATTTGTTTCACATGGAATTGATAATTGTCCTTTTTTTTTTTTTTTTTTTTTTTGGGTTGGGGGGATGACTGTGTTTTCTGTATACTGATCATTAACCCATCCCCAAACTTCCATGAGAAGTATACATCTCATACATTCTTCTTTGTGGTGCTAGGGATTGAACACAGGCCTCACATAGGCAAGCACTCTACCACTGCACTACATCCCTAGCGTTTTATATTTTGAGACTGAGTTTTGCTAAGTTGCCCAGGCTGGCCTGGAACTTGGGATCTTCCCTGCCTTGGGACTCCCAAAGCAGCTGAGATCACAGGTGTGTGCCACCTCACCCAGCAACTTCAGGTTTATTTCTTAATAACATCCCTTTATAGCTCTGTCTTCATCCACAGATGTGGACTGGTTGGTCAACGCCTGCACCGCAATTATCACAATTTCTCTCTCTCCCTCCCCCTCCCTCTCTCTCTCTCTCTCTCTCTCTCTCTCTCTCTCTCTCTCTCTCTCTCTCTCTCTCTCTCTCTCTCTTTCTCTCTCTCTCTCTCTCTCTGTGTGTATGTGTGTGTGTGTATTAGGAATTGAGCACACAGTCACTTTACCTCTGGAGATGAGCTACATCTCCAGCTCTTTTATTTTTGAGATACAGTCTCAATAAATTACCCAGGCTGACCTCAAACTTATGACTCTACTGTCTATCTCCCAAGTCACTGGGACTACAGGTATGAGCTACCAAGCCTGGCCCCGTAAGTTCTCTTTACTCTAAGAAAAGACTTCACGATCCCCCTTGCTGGATTCCCCATTTTCTGAATCCTGTGTCTGGGCCACGTTTTCAGGCTGGCTAAACAAATGGATAAATATA
Organism: Sciurus vulgaris; assembly: GCF_902686455.1. Classification (NCBI taxonomy): domain Eukaryota; kingdom Metazoa; phylum Chordata; class Mammalia; order Rodentia; family Sciuridae; genus Sciurus; species Sciurus vulgaris. The sequence continues at coordinate 4,016,450 of NC_136462.1, forward strand.
TTAAGGATAACAAGAACCAGGATTCTCCCTGTCAGAGAAGGGAATTACAAATAAGGAAAGAAAGAGACTAGAAGGAACTCCATGGTGTTAGATAAAAAATGGCAGTAATGCTATGAATTTATGCTGTCTAGTCTGCAAAAACGTGTGGGTAGAGAAACAGATTGTGGCTGTGGGGTAGATGTTCACAGATATTAACTATTCTGCCTGCTTCAAGGCCTAAAAGCAATGATACCCTGCAGCAACACACATACCTAGTGCCCAGAATTTAGTTTCTATTTTACTCCACTAACTGACTGCTCCTTAGAGAAACAGCTGATGCCAGGATGGGTCAAGAAAGTGCGAGATGAATTTGGAATATTTTGATATACTGGAAAGCAAACAGCCTTCAAAGAATGATGGAGACTTCTCAAAAGTTCATAGAAGCCAGCTTATAGAGGCTCCCACTAGCCACATGTGGAATAAATTGAGCATCGAATTAAAAAAATGATAGTTATGAACAGCTTGCTTCCTTCTGGTCCCTTTCCCTCAGCTCCTTAGGCTGAGTTCATTCAGATCTGTGGCCTGAGATTTAAGGAAATGTACACACACACACACACACACACACACATATTTAATAAAATGGGAAATCCTAAGTCCATACTGAAATGAGTAAGTAAACTGCAGAGAAGCCCCCAAACTCACCTCCCACAAAATACTTATTATACTCATTAATTAATAAGTACACAAATTCTTCTTAAATAACTTCACAATGGAGAATCTTGGCAGATGCCATCTTAAAATAAAGAGATAAAAGCTAATGGGACCAAAAGTGAGATGAATCTACATCATGTATTTCCTGATGTGGCACACAAAGAAGCACATCTCTTTTCTAACCCTGCCTAAAGAAGAAAATCTGAATCTAATCATGAAAAAGCATCAGACATTCTCAATGTGGTGGGCATCCTATAAAGTAACTGCTGTATTCTTCAAAATAAAATAAGTCACAGAAAACCATTAAAAAAAAAAAAAAAAAGACTAAGGAACAATTCCAGAAGGAACGAAACTAAGGAGACATGACAACTAAATATTACACATAATTCTAGACTGGATTCCAGACGTTTGAAGAACATCAAAGAGATGTTAGAGGTTAGAGGTATTACTGTATCAGTGTTTTCATTTCCAGATTTTAATGGTTATACACATATAATTATAACACCATCATTTACAGGAAAAATACACTGATACATTAAAAATGTTAAAAAATGGGAGAAAGGTCTAAAACAGACATTTCTGCACAAAAGCACAGGAAACTCAACACTATCAGCAGTCAGGGAAACACAAATCAAAACCACAATCAGCTATCACTTTACACCCCGAACAGTTATGATTAAAGTTGTGGAGGAGACACTGGGCCTTCATGAACCACCGGAGGGAACTGTATAAGGTACAGCCGTTTAAAACAGTCTGGCAGTTCCTCAAAGTTAAACATTACACTCTCAGGTATTTCCAAAAAAATTAAAACATACATTCACATAAAAACCTTCACATTCACATATATTCACATACAAAGGAGCCTGGCACTACATTTGAGGCACTGGGAGTGGAGATTTGCAAGGGTGACACAGGCAGTATTCAGGGCAGGAAACCAACAGGCAGTCTTTGGGCAGAGGCTGCTCAGTCGATTCACAGATGCCATGAGGAAAGCCAGCACACAGAAAATCCAGGAAAGATATGGAGAGCCAAACATTCCTGAAAGCCAAGACCCAGGACACATATCTTTCTCTCAGGACCAAGCTTAATAACTGTGTTCAAGACATCCATGACAAGAAGTCTCAACCTCTCCCCAGCATCCAGCCCAAGTCAACACCCGCAGCTTCCACCAGAGACAAGATCATTTCATGGATGTTTCAGCTTGCTTCCTTCTGGTCCCTTTCCCTCAGCTCCTTAGGCCGAGTTCATTCAGATCTGTGGCCTGAGATTTAAGGAAATGTACACACACACACACACATGAACACCATACATCAACAATTTAGCCATGACCAAAGTTTTGGGGGGTGGAGGGGCATAATGGGGACTGAACTCAGGGATGATTTATCACTGAGCCATATCCCAGCTCTTTTTATTTTTATTTTGAGACAGAAGTCTTGCAAAGTTGCATAAGGCCTGGCTGAGTGGCTGAGGCTGGCCTCGAACTTGTGATCCTCCTGCCTCAGCACTGAAGTGGCTGGGATTGCAAGCATGCACCACTTTGGCCTGATTGATTTCTTACTTCCTCACTTTGTCCTGTATCCCTCAGCCTCCTCTTTATTGGAATCACTTTCCACTTTGTCAAAATGAATCCTCAAGGAACTTTTTTCCCTAATAAAAATAAAACTTCAGCTAGGTGTGGTGGTACATGCCAGCAACTCAGAGGACCGAGGTAAGAGGATCCCAAGTTCAAGACCAGCCTCAGCAATTCAGTGAGGTCCTAAGCAACTTAGCAAGACCCTGTCTCAAAAATAAAAATTAAAAAGGGATGGCTCAGTGGTTAAGCACCCCGAGTTCAGTCCCCAGTACCCACCGAAAAAAGAAACTTCATTTCTGCATATATTTTCTTAAAATTGTACACAAAAGTTTAGCTATGTATAATATCAAATGTCTATCAATTGATAATGGATAAATATAGTGTAGTTATACAATGGAATATTATTCAATAATAAAAAGAAATGAAGGAGTCAGGTGTTAGGGCACATGACTGTGATCCCAGTTACTTGGAAGGCTCAGGCAACTTAGTGAGACCCTGTCTCAAAATAAAAATTTTAAAAGGGCTGGGTGTAGCTAAGTGGTAGAGGGGCCCTGGGTTCAATCCCTAACACTGAGGGAAATTATGCTAAGTACAAAGTCAGTCACCAAGAACCACATTTCATATGGGCTCATTTACATGAAACATTCAGAACAGGTGAGCCCAGAAGTAGACAGGCAACACCTAGAGCTGGGGATCACAGGGGTGGTCGCTAGAAGATACGTGGTTTCCTTCAGGAGTGACGAAAACATTCTATTACAGGTGTGGTGAGGATCGTACAACTCAGTGAAGATTGGTTTAAAAAAAAAAAAAAATCACAAAATTACATATACTTTAGTAAGGATGAGCTGCATAAATTACATTTCAATAAAGCTATTACTTAAGAAGAAAAATCCTGGGGTGGGGGTTGTAGCTCAGTGGTACAGCACTTGCCTAGCAAGTTGAAGCCTTGGGTTTGATCCTCAGTACCACAAAAAAGATAAATGAATAAAATAAAGGTTAAAAAAGAAAAGAAAAAACCTAGAGAGTGGGGGATAGTGCATCACACCTGCAACTTATTTTCAAGTCATCCAGGGGGAAAAAGGTAATATGAAAAAAGTCTTACATGACCACAATTGTCTTATCTCCACATTGCTGTCTGGCACAAAACCCTAGATTGTAAGTAAAGCCAGGGCACTCAGAAACAGTTGCCACCTAGGTTTTCAGTGCATTGTTTTAACTTGAACAATGTCATAACTTGAACAATTTATTCTGTGTTCTAAAATGGCATGGTGCAGTGCCAAATCTATTTTTCACTCTCATTCCTGTGCTGGGCACTCAGTGGGTCTGCTCCATCTGGAGACTTATTTCAGCTCTGGAAATTTTTCAAGCATTAACTCAATATTGCTTCCTCTCAATATCCTCTTTTCCCTGTCTCTGAACACGTAATAATTCAGACACTGGATCCCCTGAACTGATTATGATTAGTTAACACTGAAGTATTCTGTTGTTTTTGGTCTTTATTTTTCAATTATTAATCTTATTCCATAATTGCATAATTGTCCCTGGCTCTTACACATGCCCTCACTTCTCCTGTATAGTATGTGTATACACCTCCTGCCTCAAAATGTAGACATCATACACTGTTGGTATGCATCTTCTAGAAATAAGAAATTTTTCCATATGGTTGGTGTCATTATCATACTTACAGAAAATCAGCATTTATTCATTACCACTAAGGATACAATCCTTGTTCACATTTCCACACATCCTCTGACCTCAAATAATGTTTCTTTCCTTTTTTTCTTGGTATTTTGGGGGTGCTGCAGATTGAATTCAAGGGCACTCAACCATGGAGCCACGTTCCCAGCCCTATTTTGTATTTTTTTATTCAGAGACAGAGTCTCACTCAGTTGCTTAGCACCTTGATTTTGCTGAGGCTGGGCTTGAACTCACAATCCTCCTGCCTCAGCCTCCCGAGTCGCTGGGATTACAGGCGTGCGCCACTGCATCTGACTCAAATAATATTTTTCTGTCAAGGATTCAATCAAGGTTTGTACATTGTCCCTTCTTTTCATCTATCCTTGCCTAATACTTTCTGAAAGACTTCCTGTTTCCTATTAAAATTTCCCCCTGCTGTCCTATTTTCCAAGAGCTCTTTTTGGTTCTCTGAATGGTCCCCTATTTTGTGTCATGAATTCTGTCCCAATGCTTTAAGCTTCTTTATTTTTGACATTTGAACTTCTCTTCCGCAAAGCATTTCCTGTTTCTTCATGGGCTTCCTTTTATCTGTTTGTGTTAAGACTGTTAGAGACTTTTTTCATGTGCCTGATAACCATTGACTGTTCAGCCGTAGTTGAAAAGGAAACATTAGGTTTTAACATCAAGTACACAGATGAAGCACGTTCAGTGGCCAGACTGCCCTGCAGTGATCAGACAGGGATCTGACTACTTCACAGGAAACTAATTTCCAAAGCTGGCCACCCTACTTGATCTTTTCAGAGTGTGGTCAACTGTCGCTCTGCCTTTTAAGAGGTAAGGTCTACGTTCCCTCCATAAACATGGACAGGTTTGTGACTACAACGGAAGCTATGTAGAAGTCCCACAAGATTAATTCAGGGTTGAAGTGACGCTTAATGGTAGACACTTATCTATCTAGAATGCTTGAGGCCCTTGGTTCCATTACCAGCACAAAAAGTAAATAAATAGACTAAGTCATAAAGAGTAAAACAGATTTTGCCTGGTTCTCTTGGGAAAAACAGCTTTAGACAGAGTCATCACATGCCCTGAAATGCAAACTAATATACACAGACCTCATGGTCAGAAAAGTTCAGTCACCCCCAGCCTGCAAGCACAGCCTCACCCACCCACATCCACTAGTCCTCCAGCTCTCTGTTTTAACTGCAACCACAGAAATTACCTGAGCCATAAATGTCCAACCAAGCTCTTCCCAAAGTCCTGACCCACAGAAACCATGATTTTTTTTTTTTTTTTTGTTCCAGGAACTGAACTCAGGGACACTCAACCACTGAGCCACATCCTCAGCACTATTTTTTATTTTATTCAGAGACACGGTCTCACTAGGTTCCTTAGCACTTCACCGTTGCTGAGGCTGGCTTTGAACTCACAATCCTCCTGTCTCGGCCTCCAGACCTGCTGGAATTACAGGCGTGTGCCACCACCACCCTAAGCATGAAACTATTTTAAGTCACTAAATTTTGGGGGTCATTTTCTGGGCAGTAAGAGTGAATGGAGCGCTGGGAGCACTGAGTTCAATCCTCAGCACCACATTAAAAATGAATAAATTAAGATACTGAATCCATCTACAACTAAAAAAATATTTAAAGAAAAAAAAAAAGTGGTGAAACAAATTTTGGCATGTGGAAGTAAGATGGTGCTGCAACAAAAAACTAGCACCAGCTTCAGGTCTGAGAGGCAGGCAAACACTGGAGGGCCTCAGCAAGGAGACTGACAGGAAAAGCCCAGTGGGAAATGAAAAAAAGCTTACTCGACCTTGGAGAATAAGGGACTCCTGTTATGTAGAAGTGGGAAATGTGGCCTACAGAAATGTGAAAAACAGAAAATGTACCTAATAAACTCAATTCAATGCTCCATCTAAGGATTGCCAGGCAGAATTCAAAGAGTGCCCCTCAGACTGCTCCCCACTGCTGTGATGAAATAAGGCTGCACAGAATCGAGCTGTGAAGCAAAGTGGGAATACAGGGGTCAAGCAGGCGGGCGTGCACACCTGTGACCCCTGTGAGAACACCCCTTCACAATCTACGACATGACAAGGGTGCCCACTCCCACCACTCCTACCTAACGTAGTGCTAGGAATTCTAGCCAGAGCAATTAGGCAAGAGGAGGAAATAAAAGGGATAAAAATAGGAGGAAATCAAATTATCACTGTTGGTAGATGATCCTATGCTCAGAAGATCAAAAAAAAACCTCCACCATTTTCACCACGAATTTGCCAAGAAAGAAATCAGGAAATTCATTCCATTCACAACAGTCTCAAAAAAAAAAAAGAAAGAAAAAAATGTAGGAATGAATCTAATGAAAGAAGGGAAAGATCTCTACAATGAGAACTACAGAATACTAAAGAAGGAAACTGAAGAACACCTCAGAAGATGCAAAGACCTCCCATATTCATGGAGAGGCAGAGTTCATATTGTTAAAATGCCCATACCACTGAAAGCAATACACAGATACAGAGCAATCCCTATCAAAATACCAAAGACATTCTTCACAGAATTAGAAAAAAAAAAAGGCTTAAAATTCATTTGGAAGAATAAAAGACCCAGAATAGCCAAAGCAATTCCAAGTCAAAAGAGCAATACGTGACTTCAAACTATACTACAGAGCTAGAGTCACAAAGACTGCGTGGTACTGGCTTAAAAACAGACACATGGACCAGTGGTACAGAACAGAAGACAAACCCACACAGATAGTCATCTGATCCTTGACAAAGGCACCAAAAACATACAGTGGAGAAAAGAGACTTTTTAACAAAGGATGCTGGGAAAAAAATGGTTATCCATATGTAGAAGAATAAAACTAGACCCTTATCTCTCACCCTGCACAAAAATCAACTGAAAATGGATCAAAGACTTCCGAATTAGATCAGAAACTGCAACTCCTAGAACAAAACGTAGGGTCAACACTCCAGCACATAGTCACAGGCAATGACTTTCTCAATTGGACCACTAAAGCTGAAGAATAATGCCAAGAGTTAATACTTGGGAAGGCATCAAATTAAAAAGTTTCTGAACAACAAAGGAAACAATTAGGAATGTGAAGAGACAACCGACAGAATGGGAGAAAATCTCTGCTTGCTACTCTTCTGGCAGAATATCTAGAATATATAAAGAACTAAAAAAATAACAATAAGAAATAATCAATTAGCCCAATTAATAAATGGGAAAATGAATTAAACAGATCCTTTTCTAAAGAAGAAATACAAATGGCCAACAAATAAATGGGAAAAAAAAAAAAAAAAGTCAATACAGAGGTTCCTCAAAAGAGTAGGTATGGAACCACCAGCATATGACCCAGCTATACCGCCCCTCAGGATCTATCCTAAAGAATCAAAGGATGGGTACACTACTGTTACACATGCAAGCCCATGTTTACAGAAGCACGATTCACAGTAGCCAAACCATGGAACCAGCGTGAGTGCCATCAATGGATGAAAGGATAAAGACAAAGTGATATATATATAAAATGTCTTATTCAGTCATAAAGAAAAATGAAATTATGTCATCTGGAGGAAAATGGTGGAACTTGAGACCATCATGTTAAATGAAATAAGTCAAATTCATAAGGTTAGGGTCATATGTTTTCTCTCCTATATGGAAGCTAGAGAGGAAAAAAGGAAAAGAAAGGTGAGGGTGGATCTCATGAAAATCAAAGGGAGAGCAGTAGAGGAAAGGGACCAAGGGGTGGAAGGAAGGGAGGAGAGTGCTGGGGAGTGACATTGGTCAAATTATATTGTTATATTGTGTGCACATACAAATATGCAGCAACAAATCCCATCATGTATAACCATAACACTCCAATAAAAAATGTGGAACTGCAGAAAAATAAAAATTAAAAAGCAAATAAAAGAATCAAGCTAGGTGTGACAGTGGACACCTATTATCCCTGCTACTCCTGAGGCTGAGGCATAAGGATCAGAAGTTCAAGGCCAGCATGGGCAAGTCTGCGAGCCCTATCTCAAAACAAAAAGGCTAGGGGTGCCTCCGTGGGAGAGCGCCCCTGGGTTCTATCCCCAGTACTGGATAAATAAACAAGCAAGAAAACTAAAATGATAATTTGGGGGCAAGGGTTGTGATTCAGTGGTAGAGTGTTTTGCCTAGCATACATGAGACACTGGGTTTGATTCTCAGCACCGTGTATAAATGATAAATAAAATAAAAGGTCCATCAACAACTAAAAAATATTTTTAAATAAATGAATGAAATAAAATATTTTTTTAAAAAGGCATCAAGACTAACTAGGTTCAATAAGTAATTAAATAATAAAACTATTATCCCCACTGCAAAAATGATAATGAAAACAAAAAGTAAGAAATGATTCTCAATTATTTTCAGGGGAGAAGATCAAAACCAGACTGTAATTATAAAACTTTTTTTTAAAACCTCAGATCTAAAAAGGTGGTCCATACTGACCTCCAAAACAGACCCAGGATTTCCTAAGGATCTTACAGACTGCTTCTGCAGGCCCCCTCCTTCCACAGCTTCTGAGAAGGTGAAGGTCAGCTCTTCCACAGTGGACTCCCAAGGAACTGAAGGACTTGTCACAAAGAAATTTCTCAATGTGTTTTCTGCCTAATGGTGTGGATTATAAATTAATGTAAAGAGACCACAACATTCTTAAAGGAACTGTATCAGTTGGACTGAGACAAAAACAGCACAGGATGAAGGGACATTTATATTCCTTCCAAAATACTATGAGCACAAAAGCTGACAAAGAAAACTAGTCCTCTATTAAAACAACAGCCATTTCTTGTACAAAAACGTAACTCAAAGCAGAACAAAAAGCCTGGTACCATGGTGCACACCTGTAATCCTAACTACTCAGGAGGCTGAGGCAGGAGGATCCAAGTTCCAGGCCAAGAATGGGCAACTTAGCAAAACCCTAAAAATAAAAAGGGCTGGGGAGGGGGCTGGGGAGATAGCTCAGTCGGTAGAGTGCTTGCCTTGTAAGCATAAGGCCCTGGATTCAATCCCCAGCACCCCCCCCAAAAAGGGGGGAGGGGGGCCTGGTGATGTGGCACTTGCCTAGCATGCTCAGGGCCCTGAATTCAGTCACTAGCACGCTAAAAAATAAAAGTTAAAACAAAATTCTCAAAGAGCAGGGACAAGAACCCCAGAGAATCACTCCCAGGCAACAACTGAGTCCTGGCTGAATTTCAGAAAAGCTACACACCAGGGACTACTGTACCTCCTGCCGTCCACTCTTCTGAATAGATGTGTCTGTAGCAATTATCCTAAACTGTCCCACCATTTTAAACTGGAAGGAGCAGCAGATTACTAAGAGAAAGCACACCTAAGGAGCTTCAGCTGGTCACAACAGGACTGCTTTAGGTGATAACATCTTGAACTTGTAGTTAATACCATAAGGTGATGAGACCAAAAGGTTCAGGGGAAGGATATGAGAGTAATTTCCAAGTAGGAGGAATATGAATTGTTAGGATCAAACCAAAAACTGCAGCATATGGTATTTCCCAAAGACACACACAACAACCTCTCTCAGCACACATGTGCTCCTTTACAGTCCGACTCTGATGCAGCTCCCAGCAGGAACGGGAATCCATGTTCCCTCCCCTTAAAGCTGAGCATATGTGTGACTATGGCAGAACAATACTGCCATGGAACTGCCAAGGCCAGGATATACAGGTACCCCTAGGTCTCCAGGAATCCCTACCTCTGAGGCCTGCGCCTCCTCTTAAACCACCAAAGTATAATGCTGTACAGAGCACAAACCAATCCGTGAGAGCTCACAAGAGGAAGGGTGTGGACAGACCCAGCAGCTTCAGCACCTTGCTGTTCAGTCCAGCCACCAAGTGCCCACAACTGAAGCTACAGCCAAGAAACTTAAGCCAGAACTGCCTGCCGAGTTCTTTCCAAATCCAGACACCAGAAAGTGCCAGACACAACGAAATGTTGCCACTGTTGTTTTAAGGAAACACTAAAGGGAACAGTACCTGGAATACAGGGTGACATTCGACTGTCAGCATCTGTAGAGTTCCCAACTGGGTCAGTTTCCTCCCAAAGAAAAATCTTCAAAACTGGTACCTGCAGAGCATACGCCAAGCTAATAGAATTCAGGGATGCAAAGTGTTTCCCACCATTTAATATGCAAACTTCACTTGATCTATGAACATTCCCACTCCCCCAAGTCTGGTCTCATACAGCCTCTGCCTTCAAATAATTCTCAAGTCTCTTTGGGATAAGGAGGGCACAGTTGCTGGGCTGCTGGGGTGAAACCAGAATCTAGAAATCCAGGACTGCCTACAGATCTGCAGTTGGGACTCCAGTTTAGCCACAGCGCTTACAATGCCAGGCCTTTGGAGACACGAGGCACCTCCACTTCCTAGGCCTTTCTGAGACCTGCAGCACACTGCCATCACACCATCCTGTCAGTTCTGCCAAAGAAATAACTATACACTCATCCACTTTTCTGTTTCCAAAACATGAATGCCATCTCCAGACTGCTCTCCTGTTTCTGGTATCTCATCACTTGTCACATCAAAACTCAAATCTTTGTATCTCCCGTTCTTTCCTGCCAGTTCTGCATGCTTCATTCACATCCTTTCGAATCTCATCTCTTCCACTTTTTTTTTTTTTTTTTTTTTTGTGGTGCTGGGGATTTGAACCCAGGGCCTTGTGCTTGCGAGGCAAACACTCTACCAACTGAGCTATATATCCCCAGCCCTCACCTCTTCCACTTCTAATGCTTAGTTAGCCTTCACTATCAACTTTAAAACACTATTAACAACTTTAAAATGGCCTTTCTACCCCATCCCCTGTCCCATCTACATTGCCTCAGACTTCTGTCCATGCTCAGCTAGCAGACAACCTATGATCCCTGGGTTTAACTTCAAACTAGTAGTATTACCACTAATCATCAGCCCAAGGGTTATAAAGGTTATCTCTTAATTGTCCTATCAACTCTATGAGATAAATACTATCCCCATTTAACAAGTGAGAAATGCATTTCATAATAATGTACAGAATTGAACTGCCTTAAATTTTCTCTTACCAAATAATCTCAATAATCCTACCCAGTTCTATAATTTTATTTTCTACAATTCAAAGGTAAGAGAGTTAGCCAGGAATGGTGGCAAAGGCCTATGATCCCAGCTACGCAGGAGATCAAAGCAGGGAGATCACACATTCAGGACCAGCCTGGGCAACTTAAGGAGACCTGTCTCAAAACAAAATTTAAGAAAGGCTGTAGGTATAACACCCCTGGGTTAAATCCCTACTACCAAGAAAGAAAAAAAAAAAAAAAAAAAAGTTAAAAAAATTCAAAGCACTACATGCAACTTATACCCAAGATTTGCAAGATCACAGGCACTTGCTAATATTGGCAAAGAAATTCATTCTATCTGTTGGATTCCTTAATTTTATTTTTTGGTATTGGGGACTGAATCCAGGGCACTTAGCCACTAAGCCACATCCCCAGTCCTTGTTTATTTTTTATTTGAGACAGGTTCTAAGTTGCCGAGGCTGGCCTGGAACTTATGATCCTCCCTTAGTTTCCTGAGTCCTTAGGATTACAGGCATGCACCACTGTGCCCAGCTCAGATTCCTTCTATTCTTACATATTCTTTTAGATCAAGAAAAGGACAGTAGACTAAGATACAGCTGGGGCAGGAGTGAAGGGAAAGAAGTGAAAACTAAACACACCCAGATAGAATGCTGTCACTAATTATATAGACCTTTCTTAGCTATCCTTGTGCCCAAATATCGGGCTTTACAAAATCACAAGAGGTACTCTCAAATGTTCCCAACATGAGCAACAAAGAAATGACGTCAGATTCCCTTGCTAAATATGCAGACTGACTGCTGTTCCAATTCCCAACAACTCTTCTATGAAGAGAAAATTGCAGCTCAAAGTTCAAAGCTACTAAATGCAGAGCTACAACAACCATTTTTGTGAAACCAGTCTTTCGAAATTTTGCAGAGAAACTCTACCAGAAACAGGGATCACAGCAGAAATGAAAGGTGGCCCCTGCTTTCTTAAAGAATGCAATCAAGTGGGCAAGTTATTATCACCTCTAAATCCTCAGTTTTCTTATCAGTAAAGTGGAGTTGATAACTGCTTCCTAAAATTATCCTGCAACACACTTAACATGACTGGTGCAAAAACCTCACATATTATCTACTGAATACTCAAATGGTTCTTTAAATTTTAATCAGATCAAAATTAAAAAAAAAATTAGACCAGCCTTTTGGGAAGAACACCATGTGATATGAACAACACGATAAGAGGCCAATTACAGTTCACTTGATGCCTTCTGAAAAGTAGTTACTTTATTCCAAGTCACTTTATCTATTAAAAACTAAAACTGCTGGGCACAGTAGCACATACCTGTAATCCCAGCAACTTGGGAGGCTGAGGCAAGAGGGTCTCAAGTTCAAAAAGACAGCCTCAGCAGATTAGCGAGTCACTCAGCAACTCAGCAAGACCCTGTCTCTAAATGAAATGTAAAAATGGACTGGGGATGTGATTCAGTGGTTAAGCACCCCTGGGTTCAATCCCCAGTACAAAAAAAAAAAAATTAAATTAAATTAAATTGTGTAATTGCAGCAACTTGGAAGACTGAGATAGGTGAAAGTTCAAGGCCAGCCTTGGCAACTTAGACGGACCCTGTCTCAAAATTAAAAGAAAAAAAAAGTGCTGGGGTTGGGCGCCACGGCACCCACCTATAATCCCAGCAGCTTAGAAGGCTTAGGCAGGAGAATCCTGAGTTCAAAGCCAGGCTTAGTAATGGTGAGGCGCCAAGCAACTCACTGAGACCCTGTCTCTAAATAAAATACAACATAGGGCTGAGGATGTGGCTCCATGGTAGAGTGCCCAGGAGTTCAATCCCCAGTTCTGCCACCCCACCCCAAAAAAGTACTAGGGATGCAGCTCAGCAGTAGAGCTGGGTTCAATCTCTAGTACCACAATAACAATAATTGGTGTTATTATTATTATTAAGTTGTATTCTTATTAAATTGTAACCGAAATAGGAGGCTGGTATCTCAATTTCCATGAAGCCACCCTGGTTAGTCCCTAAGCCTTTCAGAGGCAGAACTACTTAGGATGTGATCACTCTGAGGTCTACTGTCTCTAAGCGTTTGCATCCAATCCACACACACCTCAACACTGACCCTTTACAGCTAAGGGGCCAGCCTTAAGAAATGCAGTCATTTAAAATAATTCTCTTCCATTTCTGACATTTGATTAACTAAAAAAACAAGACTATTCTTTTCTACTAGAAAGGATTTATATAATTTCACAGTTGTAATTCCAAACTACCCTCACTTAGTTACCTTTCCCCATAAAAGGTAAAATATCAAACTCTTTTTAATGAAAAGTTTTAATACATAATGAGCTAGATCTGCCTAGCAACAGGTTATAAACTGCTATCATTCTATTTAGGTTTCCATGGATACCGTCAAGAACAGCACAGTGGCAGCTGTACAAATCAAGAAAAGAATCCCAAGAGAATCATATCCCAACTAGAACAGACAGTAATACCATAAAGGCAGGAACACTCTCTAGTATCACCCCATCAAGAACCCACCCTCCCTTCCCTACAAATCCTAAATACCCTTCCACGTGAGTTTAACCCCTTAAACCCATCCCTAACCCCACACAAGTGTTTCTAACCAGGCTTCAGGAACAACTTCTGCACTTCTGGGTAGACAATGACCTTGGGCTGTCTACATGTGCTACTCCCGGAACTGGTAACACAGATTTCTGGTCTTTTGGATACAGCAAATTTGTCAAACTGGCTTGAAAACATGATGAGAAAAATCATTCTACTCTATAAGTCTGTAATTTGGGGCCCACCAATATTTTTATTAGTTTTGTAAACCCATCTTTTTTTCCTAAGTACTGAAATTTGCAGAAGTACATAATTTAAACTGTAGAGAAGACTTTTTTTTTTTGCAATGCTAGGGATCGAACCCAGGGCCTTGTGCTTGCAAGGCAAGCACTCTAACGACTGAGCTATCTCCCCAGCCCGAGAAGACATTTATTTGAAACTTGAATATTTATTTCTAGTGTTTAAACACTGAAAGATTTTTAAAAAAACAAAACCAAAAACAAAAATACCCTAAATCTAAACTGCGCATAATGGCACACACTATAATTTCAGTGACTAGAGGCTGAGGCAGGGCAATCACAAATTCAAAGTCAGCCTCGGCAACTTAGCAAGGTCCTAAACAATTTAGTGAGACCCTATTCAAAAATAAAAGATAAAAAGGGCTGAGGGCATAATTCATTGGTTAAGCACCCCTGTACTCAATCCCTAGTACCAAAAAAAATAATAATTCATACATAAACATAGGGCTGGTGACACAGCTCAATGGTAAGGCACACACGAGGCCCTAGGTTCCATCCCTAATGCTGCAAAACAAATAAATGAGTAAAATCCATTTTAATAAATACATATTGCTTTAATACTTTCATTTCAAGAGATTTCAGCAGGCTGTGGTTGTGGTTCAGTGGTAAAGCACTTACCTAGCATGTGTGAAGCACTGGCTCCAATCTTCAGCACCACATAAAAATAAATATAGGTTTAAAAAAAAATAACATTATAAAAGAGAGATTTCCTAAAAATATAAAGAAAATTGTCTAAGTTTGCATGAGAAAAATTAGGAGAAATGGGACAGGGCAGGAGAATCTAGAAATTGGGAGAGAAAAAAAGAAGCACATGCAAAGGAAACCACCAATTTAACCAAAAACACAACTAGCTAAATAATTAAAAGGCAAACAATCAGAATACCTACTTGCAACAGGTGGCTGTTAATACCTCAAACTGATAAGAAAACAGTAAGAACTCCGTAAATAGCAGGATATCAAGACAATTCACAAAAGAGAGTAGTTTTCCACCTTCTAGGAACTGGAAAAATACATACTACTCAGGCCAGACTTTCCCTAATGCATGTATCTAGTACAAGCAAAAATATACAGTAAACATACTCAATATCTCTGCTGCAGAGAAATGCTGGATGAATGGGCAGTGCCTTCTAGTATTCAGTAGATACACTTAATAGACTTGCTATACGGTACTACTGGAAAGGTGTACAAAGAGCTTTAGAAATGTTCACACATTTTGACCCAGCAATTAATTTCACTTTTAAGAATCTAAGAAATAATCCAAAATATGAGGAAGTGTTATAAATATATGGAGATTTGTCTCCAAATGATTACAAGGGGAAAAAAATGAAAGAAAACCCAAAATGCAATCAACCACAAGGATTGTTAACCTGGTAATATTCTTCTCCATGGACTGCTGCTTTTGAAGATCACACATATTAAAAAAATTAATATCATAAAAGTTTTGAAGATCACACATATTAAAAAAAATTAATATCATAAAAGGATGATAGTGAACTTCTTGTCAGGCACTTTCCTAAGCAAGTCATGCGCATTCATTCATTTAATAAGAGTGTTTCAAAATATTAATCTAAAAAACACTGATTCTTGAGGCTGTGGGATTTTGTTTTGGTCAGAAATCACTGAGAATGTAAAGAAGGCTATGGAAGCTGCCATTTTCCAGGAAGAAAAAAAAAAAAAAAACAAAAAAAAACTGAGCATACAACATTTACACACAACTTCAGAGGATTCATGGGACCTGGGTTAAAAAATTCAATATGTTCCATATAACAATGTAATCAATGTGCATATGAGAAATATTAGGGCAACACAGCCAGATGTGACTGTTTTACCAGGAAGGGTGAAGATTACACACACACACCTCACAGTGGAAGATAAAGCATACATGGTGTAGTTGGGAAGGATGTCTGTATAAATTACCGGAATGGGGAGGGCAGAGGAAGGACAAAACTATGAGAATTTTAGAGTCTGAGACCACAGATAAAATCCTAGCTTTCAAGAGTACTTGTCACATCATCACCTGAGTTTCCTCATATGTAAGATGCCTCTGTTCTTCTTCACAGACCTCTAAAAATGAGCAAAAGGTGCTCTATAAATGCAATCCTCTCCCTGTGTGGTTATTTAATAACTGTAAAGATTAACATCTATGCCCAAGTCATCTTGAAAATAAAATAAGCTTGCTAACAATTTCCCCGGATCTGAATATGAGCCTGTCAAACTAAAGCAAAGAAATGCACCATCATCCTGATCCAACATGACTCACCCTCTCTCTCCACTGACAGAGTTTTTGAAGCTGGCCTTCCTCACTACAAATGAGGCTGGAGTTAGAGCTGCCGCCTGACTACAAGATGCAATGTAAAACACGCTCTGGAAATGTGTCATAAAGCAGAGTACTGATTGGCATACACGACAATCCACTCTGCTGGGAAGCCTCTGTCCCATCATGGCCAGAAGCACAGAGTCTTATCTGCCTTTGTCACATTAGAGAGCAACTAGTTTGCCCAACAGACTATACAACCAAAGCCACTGAGGCTTTGTTTGGGGAGGTCTGTTTTGTTCTGTTGTTCATGCTGTGGTCAAGATTAACAAGGAGGCTACCATACAGCATTTGGGTTGAGGGTCTTCACTGTCATCACCTCACCCCAGACAAAATGTAGCCCTGAACCAGGCAGGCCTTCTGCAGGAACTGCCATCTTCCCAGCAAACCATGCTTCAGGAAAAAGCAAAGGCCTCAATGAAGTTGCTGCCTAAAGCATACCCTGTGTGGGTGTACAAGCATGTCAGAGACATTCTACAGGGATTGATCTCCCAAGATGGTCAGACCTTAGAAGTCCATCCTCTACTATATAAAAAAGGATTTTACTTTTAGCATTTTTAGTCAATTTTTCATGTCTTGGTATTAAGAACAACTTCCATTTGGATTGCAAATAACTTGCATTTAAAGTGTCCTGAACCCCACTGGCCTCAGGTCACATTTGAACTGTGGAAGCCTTTACTTCAGCTTTCCAGTTGTTCTATTTGTGTTTGTAACCACTTTCTAGAGGTCTCAAGAGAACTCTAAAACTCTGGACTGGAGGAGACCTCTAAGAGCATCTGATAATCTGCAAGAATGGAGTTGTGTTTTGAGAGGATTTGATTCCAGGTTAGCATGGA
This sequence comes from Sciurus vulgaris, assembly GCF_902686455.1. Classification (NCBI taxonomy): domain Eukaryota; kingdom Metazoa; phylum Chordata; class Mammalia; order Rodentia; family Sciuridae; genus Sciurus; species Sciurus vulgaris. The sequence continues at coordinate 4,033,464 of NC_136462.1, forward strand.
AACTGAAAACAGTACACAGTCAAACTAATTTGTTTTTCTGTTTGTTTTGGTGGTGCTGGGGATTGAACCCAGGGCCTTGTGCTTGCAAGGCAAGCACTCTACCAGCTGAGCTATATCCCCAGCCCCAAAATAAATCTTGAAAAATTCCCTCAGGAAGGAAAGAGAAGACAAACGTCCCACAGGAAAACTCCCCAATGGAAACCAACATACAAAATTCTCTCCCAGGAAGTACAAAGTAAATTTATCTCCACTGTTAACACTGGTATCTCTCTCTACAGTCCTTGAGCACCTGTAGATGAAGTTACAGGGATGTGTTTAAAGAACGTGTTGAATCTAAAACATCAAGGTTGTACTTAACACAGTCAGTCAAATTTCACACCGGGAAAATCAAAGAGACAGGGATTCAAGGTAAGACCTAGGTCTTGCACAAGCATGACAAAAAGGACCATGTGTCCAGGGATGACTTAGTTCCAGATCATACCTGTTACCCTGGCCTAACATTTTTTTTTTTTTTTTAAAACGTGGTCAATCCACACAGTGGACTCTTTTATTTTAGATTTTTTAAATAACTTTATTTTTTCATGTGGTACTGAGGACTGAACCCAGTGCCTCACACATGCTAGGTAAGGGCTCCACCACTGAGCTAAAACCGCAGCCCCCTGGCATAACTTTTAATAGGCTCCTGTTCACTCCAAAGGTAGTTTACACTAGTCAACTGTCAATGAGAGACCTACTCCCATGCCCCTGTGTAGTCACCTCTCACAATTCTGGGCTGGTCCATGACTCACATTAACCAAGAACATGTAGCAGAAGTCACAATGAGCCAGTTCTAGACATCCACTTTACAAGAACTTGCAATCTCTGCTTCCTGCTCCAGTGGATTATTTGTTTATATCTGGCCTAGGTATCTGGCCAGCCCACTGGAGATCCCACACTGGAAAAGGGGAGGCCCTGAGATTTACATGGAAAAAGAAAAAGGCCCAGAAGTCCTATCTTCACATTGGCGCCACCAGATAACACCAAAACCAGATAGCCCAGTAGAACTACCCGGCTAATCAAAAATCACAAAACAGTAGTTATTTTAAGCCACCACATTTGAGTGGTCCAGCACACTTTCCTACGAGGGAGGGTAGGACTTCTGCAATTCCCATGGAACATTCCAGAGGGAAGTGGAGCTAAGCAATGAGCTAGAACAGACCAGCTCCTTCATGGCGGTGGTCACACTGTCCTTCCAGTCTTATGAATTAGGTATACATCACAGACCCAGAAACCGACAAGGGGACCAAAACCTCAGTAATTTGGGAGGCTAAGGCTGACAAAGGCCTAAAGTGTGGCACTTCTGCACTTATCTTGACAGGGTTCCTAACTCTGAGTTGCTGTTTTATACTGAGAACAAGCCAAACCTATACTTTGAGAATGTAAGTGGGTATACTATTATGGCTTAAAGACTTTAAATAACCACTCAAGATTTCCACAGTTCCTGAATGACACGAAATTAGATGACATCTTCATATCTAGGAAGTGGCATATAATGTACTAACCCAGAAATACAGAATCCAGATTAAGTCACCCAAGCTGAGTTCTCCCACTTACCACTTGAGCCCTCAGGCAAGTTGCTGAGACTTTCCAGATATCAGTTTCATCATCTGTACAATAGCAATGCCCTACTGCTCTTGGAGGACTGTCGCGAGGACTAAATAAAATCTGACTGTAAAGCTCTTAGGCACAGTGCCACATCCTACGTAAGTGCACGTGCAGACTCAGAAACACAAGAGCTGGAAAGAAAGAAGGTGAGAAACTGGCACGTGCCTTCAGAATCACATCGGCTCATCCTGGTCAGACAACAGAAGGTATCTATAGGTCACTAAAGGCATCACTGATGAGGATTCTGTCTACACTTATAAACGAACAAGTGGAAAGTTGCTAGTGGAAGCCAAATTTTCTCCAGGCATTATTCTGGAAGCTGGGGGCGATAAGAGACAAGAAGATTCAAAAAGCCTTCACTTCACAGAGTTCACCTTTCAGCTGGACTGTAGTATGACAATAAATAAGATAAATAAGGAAGCATGTTAAATAATGATAAGGGTGAATGAGAAAGAAAAGGAACAGGAAGGGCTGGGGATGTAGCTCAAGTTTTAGACTAGAAAAAACCTAAGAATGTACCACCACAATGCAGATGGAGAAGACCATGAGTCATGAGAATGCAGGCGGACAAGGCCAGGACACTGAGTGCAGAGGCCCGAAGGCAAGGGCACATTCTGCCCACACAATCAAGAGGCAGCAAGCAGGCACATGTAATTGGAGAGGAGAGAGGGGAGAGTACCTGAAGCTGAGGCCAGGGGTGACAGGGACCACATCTTGAACAGTCTATGTAGGCATCTTATTCTAGATGTCAAGGGAAAAAAGAATTCTGTGATGGTTGATTTTATGTATTAATTCAACTGGGACATACGGTATACAGATATTAGGTTTGTCTATGCAAGTGTTCTGAATGAGATCATCTGAATTGTAGACTGAGTAAAGCAGATGGCCCTTCCTAATGTGGGTGGGCCTCATCCATGCCTGAATGAAACAGTAAGGGAACTCTTCTGAACTCACTGCTTGAGCTGGGACGTTGGCCCTCCTGGATGTCAGGTCTTTAGACTGGGATGGAAATTTCTACCACCACTTTCTTGGGGTATCAGCTTGCCGAAGGCAGATTTGGGAACTTCTCAGTCTCCGCAGTCATGTAAGTCAACTCTATCAACATCTATATTGGGGGAGGAGGGTGCTGAGAATCAAACCAAGAGCCTCATGTAGTGAGGCAAGCACTCTACCACTCAGCCACATCCCCAGCCCCACTTTTTTTTACTTATGTATAATAAGCTTCTTCTCATGTATGCATAGACATACATGTGTATCTCTTGTGGTAGATATGTCACATAAGGTGAGGAACACAGATTGAGTTATTGGATTTAGCAACATGAGCACAATTCTGGAGGAGCAGTGCTAGTGAAAGCCTACATTCAATGTGTTCAAGAGGAAATGAGAAATGCCGGGCAGGGGCACACACCTGTAACCCCAGCAACTTTGGAAGTTGAGAACCTCAGCAACTTAGCAAGGCTCTATATCAAAAAATAAAAAGTGAAGGCCTAGCTCCTGGCCCATCTCTTCCACCAAGTTCCCAGGGCTGTAAGAGTAAAGATAATGGACAGCCAGTTCATGGCGACTCTAAACTACTCGTTTCCTGTGAATAAACATTTTCCCCTCAAAGAGTGAAAATTCCCAGCGTGTAGGCACCTCATTTTTTTAGCCCCAAATATGGTTAACTTTCTGGAAGAAGTTCTCCACATAAAGATGTATGCTTTGCCTCTTTTCTACCTGCTCAGGCAATTCCCCTGCTTGGTCTTTTCTCTACCTGGTTTCATCCATTTATACTTGCAAAATTCCATTTAAGATTCTTCTAATTATAGGTTACTTAGTTTTTCATTTTAGAATTAGTCATGGGACAAAAAATAAATAAAAAGGGCTGAGGGTATAGCTCAGAGGTAAAGCATCCTTGGGTTCAATCCACAATACCAATAGGAGAAAAAAAGAAGATGGAATAGAAACAATAATCAAGATGAATTTTGTAAAACAATAAGCTGATCTCCCATGTTCTTGGATAGGCCGAATTAATATTGTCAAAATGGCCATACTACCAAAAGTGCTATACAGATTCAATGCAATTTCAATTAAAATCCCAATGATGTACCTTACAGAAATAGAGCAAGCAATCATGAAATTCATCTGGAAGAATAAGAAACCCAGAATAGCTAAAGCAATCCTTCGCAGGAAAAATGAAGCAGGGGGTATCGCAATACCCGAACTTCAACTTTATTACAAAGCAATAGTAACAAAGACGGTATGGTATTGGTACCAAAATAGACAGGTAGATAAATGGTACAGAATAGAGGACACAGACACAAACCCAAATAAATACAACTTTCTCATACTAGACAAAGGGGCCAAAAATATGCAATGGAGAAAAGATAGCCTCTTCAACAAATGGTGCTGGGAGAATTGGAAATCCATATGCAACAGAATGAAACTAAACCCATATCTCTCACCCTGCACAAAACTCAACTCAAAATGGATTAAGGACCTTGGAATCAGACCAGAGACTATGCAGATTATAGAAAAAAAAGTAGGTCCCGATCTTCAACATGTCGGCCTAGGACCAGACTTCCTCAACAGGACTCCCATAGCACAAGAAATAAAAGCAAGAATCAACAACTGGGATAGATTCAAACTAAAAAGCTTTCTCTCAGCAAAGGAAACTATCAGTAATGTGAAGAAAGAGCCTACAGAGTGGGAGAATATCTTTGCCAATCATACTTCAGATAGAGCACTAATCTCCAGAATCTATAAAGAACTCAAAAAACTCAACACCAAGAATACAAATAATCCAATCGACAAATGGGCTAAGGAAATGAACAGACACTTCACAGAAGAAGATGTACAAGCAATCAACAAACATATGAAAAAATGTTCAACATCTCTAGTAATAAGAGAAATGCAAATCAAAACCACCCTAAGATTCCATCTCACCCCAATTAGAATGGCGATTATCAAAAATACAAGCAACAGGTGTTGGCGAGGATGTGGGGAGAAAGGTACACTCATACATTGCTGGTGGGGCTGCAAATTAGTGCAACCACTCTGGACAGCAGTGTGGAGATTCCTTAGAAAACTTGGAATGGAACCACCATTTGACCCAGCTATCCCACTCCTTGGTCTATACCCAAAGGACTTAAAATCAGCATACTACAGAGATATAGCCACATCAATGTTCATAGCTGCTCAATTCACAATAGCCAGATTGTGGAACCAACCTAGATGTCCTTCAATTGATGAGTGGATAAAGAAACTGTGGTGTATATATACAATGGAATATTACTCTGCCATAAAGAACGATAAAATTATGGCATTTGCAGGCAAATGGATGAAATTGGAGACCATCATGCTAAGTGAGATAAGCCAATCTCAAAAAATTAAAGGACGAATGATCTCGCTGATAAGTGGATGATGACACATAAGGGGGAGGGAGGGGGAGTTAGTGTTAGGGTTAGGGTTAGGGTTAGAGTTAGGGAGGGGGACAAGAATGGAGGAAGAAAGGACTGTTTAGAGGGAAAAGAAGGGTGGGAGGGGTGGGGGGGAAGGGAAAAAATAATAGAATGAATCAAACAACATTACCATATGTAAATTTATGATTATACAAATGGTATGCCTTTAACCCATGTACAAACAGACAAACAACATGTATCCCATTTGTTTACAATAAAAAAAAAAACAATAAGCTGATAGGAATGATACAAAAAATAAGTCTGATGACAAAAATGAAGGACACATCACTGGAGTGATATCCTTAAATAGGCAGAGGGGAGGGAGTCTAGTTCACATCCCCTGGGAGCAAAGACCATTACAGAAGTAGGCAGAGTATTAGGTGCAGGCATCAGCTGGGGGCACAAATGGTCCTGGCAGCTTGTAGAGGTTTTCTTCTAAGTGCTTCAACTTTTTCCCCAGTGAAATAAAGGAAAGGTGGGAAAGGAAGAATTTAAGATTTAAAGTACAAGAGTAAATTTACTGTTGAGAGCTGGGTATAGCAGTGTACACCTGTAATCCCAGTGACTCAGGAGGCTAAGGCAGAAGGATCCCCAGTTCAAGGTCAGCCTGGGCAAATTAGAGAGGGCTTGACTCAAAACAGAAAGGGCTGGGGATATAGCTAGCTTAGTGGTAGAGCATCTCTGAGTTCAATCCCCAAGACCAAAAAAATAAAAATAATACTATCTTGGGGGATGTAGGTTTAGCTCAGTGGGAAAGCACTAGCCAGCATGAATAAGACCTTGGATCAACTCTCAGCACTGCAAAATTAAATTATTAATTAAATTGAGAAACAAACTAGAAGAGCAACTAAAATCAGAAAACAAAATACAGCTGTAATGGACAAGGAGCCTGTGACTTTCAATTGAGACTGGTTTGATGATGCCTACAGCTGTGCTCAGTTACAGAAGCAAGCACAGCACAGGCAAAGGCCAGATCATAATCAGCCACACCAGACATAGGTCATGTCCCCTCCCCGAAATCCACAGTCTTGCCTGCTGCTCGTCTTCCCAGCAGAAGCAGCCCAGCAACCCTGGCAAGCTTGCAGAACCCTAAAGCTGTGAGTCACCCATGTCTCAATCCTAACAACACCAGCCATCTACATCTCACCCATGGTCAGGGCTGGCCTTCCTCAAGCCCACAGTGGCAGAAGCGCCAATGTCCAAACTCAGCTGCGTCTCCAAATAACAAACCCAAAAGCATAGAGTATTTAAGACCACTGGGCAACTCTGACTAAAAAGAGACAAGAGAGGGGGAAGAACCAAATAAACAAGTATCTCAGCTGTCCTCCCCACAGAGCTGACCCCTGAAAGTGTTCTGAGAGGCACCTGATTCTCTAGAGTTCCAGCATGCCTGGCCAGCAAAGGTGCTTGTGAAGCTGCTGCCCACTGGATACCAAGCACTTGTATTTGCTTTCCCTCCTCCCTGCCTCACTTTCTCCCCGCAAAAAATCAAATTTCAAATAAAGGATTAGAATGTAAGTTTTGTCCTAAACTCTTTTCTGGGGAATCCAGGATAAGATACAGGTTGTGGCTTAGTCGAAAAGGAGATGAAACAAGATGAAGAAAGGGAAAAGACAGAACCTGTTACATGACTACTGAATCTAAGAAATAAGGATGATTTGGGGGTGGGATACAATGTCACATGCCTGTAATCCGCGACTTGGGAGGCTGAGGCAGAAGATCAAGAGTTCAAAGTCAGACTCAGTGAGCAACTTAGTGAGGCCCTAAAAAACTTAGAGAGACCCTGTCTCAAACTAAAAAATAAAAAGGGCTGGGAATGTGGCTCAGTGGTTAAACACCCCTAGGTTCAATCCCTGGTAACAAAAACGAGACTGATCCTGCAGCATCAATTTTGTCTAGTAATCTACATTAATAAAAACATTGAATTCTGAAAAAAAAAAAAAAAAAAAAAAAAAAAACAAGAATGATGGGGGAAGGTAACATACGCTACAAGTCATGGAGGGGTTAAAAACAGTGGGGGGGACTAGGATTTTAGAAGGTTTGAACTGGAACAATCAAGAAGAAATAAAACACTAAGTTTAAAATTAAGATGAAAGGAATTTCAGACAACAAAGGTAACTCAAGGAATGGGAGTTCAACAGAGGGCCTGTGCCTGCTGAAGTTGAGAACAGCAGCCCTGGGAGAAGGGGTAGGGAATTAAGAACCTATGGAATCTGAAGGAGGAGGTCACTGTGTGGTTTAACCTATGTAGCCATCCCCGTAGCTCTGGGAAGAATGATCCGCACAGACACTGAAGTCACAGGACTTCAGGAACTGTACTGGACTAAGTAACAGAAAGGCAGAAACTACTTCTCTTCTAGACTAAGTAATCTGAACCCCTCCCACTAAGGATAACCAAAAGCTGAATAAAACATTTTTTAAAAGTATCTGCATGAAGGAATCAGAAAACTAACAACATAGGCTCAGAATTCAGGAGATCCTGAGGTTCCGCTATAGGGTCACCTTTTCCCACAAAGGGCATGTGCCAATTCCAGAGAAGAGCACCGAAACACTAAGACAACTGAGTCATGCATCTGGGCACAGAATCCATGGTATGCCATCAGGGGAGGGGAAGGAGACAGCAGTTAGTGAACGCCCTTCCTCTCGGCTGTGCCCTCAAAAGCCTCTATCTTAGGAGGCATAACACTAGGAAGGAGGCTGAAGAAGGCAACCCCCTCCCAGGAGTCTCAGGAGCTGAAGTGAAACTCAGGTGAGAGCACTGACCTAGCATGCATTGGCCCTGGATTCAATTCCCGGCACCACAAAAACAAAACAAAAGGGGCTTCAACTCAGCTTTGAATCATCTCAGTTCTTAAATTTGGACTTAAGTAATTTCAGAGTGCTTGTATGTAGCAGAGAAAATATAAATCCTCCCTAGAAAAAGATATTATTCTGGGTCTCAAATTATTTTTTAAAAGTTTTACAAAAGGTAAATTTGATATACCACACACAATAAAAATAACCAGGTAAAAAGTCAGACATGGTGACAGGCACCTGTAATACCAGGTGCTCAAGAGGCTGAAGCGAGCAGATCACCTAAGCCTAGGAGTTGAAGAGGTCAGCCTGACAAAATAACAGCAAGATCGAATCTTTAAAAAAAAAAAAAAAAAAAAAAAAAAAGCAAGGCAGGTTAAGGGTGTGGCATGGTGCAGGAGTAGAGAGCTTGCCCAGCAGGCACAAGGCCCTGAGTTTGATTCCCAACAGGCAAAGGAGGAGGAGGAAAAGGGAAAGGGAAAGGGGAAAGGGAAAACAGAAGGAAAAGGGAAGAAAAAGTAAGGAAAGGGAAATCACACTAGGGAAATTACAATAAAATAGGTCAAATCCTGGGCTGGAATTGTGGCCCCATGGTAGAGAGCTTACCTGGCATGTGTGAGGCCCTGGGTTCAATCCTCAGCACGGCATATAAATAAATAAATTAATTAAAAAAAAACAATGACAACTAAAGATAAAATAAAATTTAAAAAATAGCTCAAATCCAAAGTAATGAATTTTAAAACAACTGGGAAAAAAGGCAGATTACAATTATACTGATGGTTAACCCACTACTAGAAAAATTTAAGGTAAAACACAATGAAATACCCATGAATTGCAAAAGGAAAGTACAGTGGTCCACCTCTACTACAAAGTGGTCCAATATCTCAGAACACTGGCTCCAGAACACCCTGAAGATACCAAAACTCATGAAGGATCAAGTCCCTTATAGAAAATAATGCATGTGTGCACACAACCTACACACATCCTCCTATACTTTCAACCAGATCAAGGTTACTTATAAAACCTAATACAATGTTACTGCTATGTAAATATTTGTTACACTATATTATTTATAGAACAACCACAATAAAAAAAGATCTGTACCAGCTTAGTATAGAGGCTATTTTTTCCTTATATTTTCAATCTGCAGAACCCACAAAAACTGAAGGTCAACTCTAACTGCATATTGCAACTTCATGTCCCATAAAAATGACCTTTAAGAACAAAGCTAAGCCAGGCACAGTGGTGCAGACCTGTAATCCCAGTGGCTCAGGAGGCTGTAGCAGGAGGATCTCGAGTTCAAAGCCAGCCTTAGCAGCTTAGTGAAGCCCTGACAACTTAATGAGACCCTGTCTCTAAATAAAATATATTTCTTTAAAAGGACTGGGGGGGGGGGGGGGGCAGGGAGATAGCTCAGCTGGTAGAGTGCTTGCCTTGCAAGCACAAGGCCCTGAGTTTGATCCCCAGTACTGCAAAAATAAATAAATAAATAAATAATAAAAATAAATAAATAAAAGGGCTGGGGATGTGGTTCCAGTGGTTAAGTGCCCCTGGGTTCAATTCCCAGTACCAAAAAAAAGCTGAAATAAAAACTGCTTTAAACAGGTTCATCTAGCAGGCCCATGCTAAAAGTGATATCAAAGGGTATTCTTTAGGCAAAAGAAAAATAAATCACAGAGAAACTTAAGAGGTGCAAAAAAAAACAAGAAAAAAAAAAAAAAAACAAGAGCAATTTAAAAAGACAAATATCTTGGTAAATCAGAATGAAGTAACTGTATAAGTTTACGTTTATTCTAAGAAATACAATGTGTAATAGCAACTGGGCACACTGGGGACCCGAGGGCTCACTGCAGCAAAGTATTATAAGGAGTACTGTCCTGTCATCAGGTAAAAGCACCAAGTTAACATTAGATTGAAGAAATCAAGGATACAAGTTTTAATCCCTAGGATAACCACTAAGAGAAAGGTTTTTGTTGTTGTTTTATTTTTTTAAAACAACACTATGGGGAGGCTGTGGGTATAGTTCAGTGGTAAAGCACTTGCCTCGCAAGTGGGAGACCCTGGACTGGATCTCCAGCACTGCCAAAACAAAATACAAACAAAAAGATCACATCCACCAAACCAAGGGAAAATACAGAATAATAAAGACAATCAATACAAAATAAAGCCAGAAAGAAAGAGAAAGAGAGAGAAAGAGAGAGAGAGAGAGAGACAGAGAGAGAGAGAGAGAAACAACAGAACAGATGAGTTAAATAGAAAACTGAGTCAGTAGGTTAAATACAAACATAACAATAACCACTTTAAATGGAACTAAAGCCTTGCTTTTAGGAGTTAGACAAAACCCATTCACATACCCAGATACTAGAATAAAGAAAGACTGAAAGTAAAAGGATGGGGGAAAAATACCATTCGAACACTAACAAGAAAGCTAGCCAAGCCATATTGATCTGAGGGCAGTAAGCATCACTAGAGATAAAAAAAAGAGGGGTACTGCATAATGATAAAGGCCTTCACCCTCAAGAGAAATCTTTGCTAAAAAAAGATCATAGCAAAAGGCAGTACTGCAAGGATATAACATCAAGTGCATGGGAGGTGTTTTTAGGCAGGAGAGAAGAAAGGTATGGCAATGGCAAGATGACAAAGGAGGACATTGTCCTTCTGGATACAGTGGTGCAAGGGACACACGGGAACAAGTACCACCAAGAGGGCCTGAGGGAAAGCAGTGTCATTAGGAGACAATCCTTTTCAGATGGAACAAGAGTGAGGGGAATGCTGCATCTATTTCCTGCCACTCTGACACTTAGCACGGTTCTGCTGGAGTAGAGGACTCAACACTTGACATGGTCCTGTTGATTGTCCTCCCTCTTGGGGGCCACAGGCATGGCACGTCTCCATGTGTAGTTACTTTTTAATATTAATAATCAATATATCATTAGAAACTTACTGAAAAACATTGGGAAGGTTTTACTGTATTGGGACACAAAAGAGTAAACAATAAAAATTTAGCATAATACATAGATAAAATATATGAAAATAAACAACTGTAGCTATGCTCGAGTTAAAAGGAGTCTGTGATGGCTTTGGTATAATAATTTCTAAGTATAGATGGATAAAGAGGCATTCCTCTGAGCATGGATGCAGTGTTTAGCCTTTGTTGCTTTCCTAGTTTTAATAGTTGATTCTAGAGATACTTTACACAATAAAAATACTTAGGTTAGTCATAAATATAATTTGTGTTTTTCCTATGTTTAGTCTAATTCTTTGAGAATCAAATAAGATTGTAGTCCACCATTATATGAAATAGAATAGACTAAATATTAACAATAAGTTGATTTCTTTGCCCTTTAATAATAATAAAAACTTCACTGTTAAAACATTGGAGTTCATGGTGGAGGTGGTATCTCAGAAAATCTAGTGATGTGTTTGTTCTGAAGGTTGAAGGCTGTCAGATCATGGTGCCCTCAGTTTAGCGGGAGACAAGACTGTTTTAATCTAGCTGGAAAATAAGGTTGTTTTGGTCTGTACTGTCACACAGAGAGAATGTGTAATTTGAGAAGAAGCATAGATTGTACTTTTGAAGGTTTTTCTTATTTTAAAACTAACCATAAAATGATATAATCATTACTAAAGAAATATATCTATAAAAAGGCTGGCAGAAAAATAAAAAGAGAGATTCAGCCTCAGAACACTTGGTGTCTCTGCTGTTTCTCCACCACGCTGACACCTCCCATCCACCTAGGACCCCCGACCCCTGCTAGGGCTTGACCCCCACAGGGGAAATTATTGGGTACAGTGGCACAATCCAGCACCCCATTCTGGCTGCCTGAATTTGGACAGTGAGCTCCCCACAGGCTGTGTGTTCCTGGGCAAATGACTCCATATTTCTGAACCTCTGTTTCATCAGCTTTAAAATGAACTATTTTAGCCCAGTGCAGTGGTGCACACCTGTAATCCCAGGTACTAGGGAGACTGAGGTAGGAGGATCAAGTTCCACATCAGTTCCTTGCTATGAATAACATAGCAAGACCCTCAACGACTTAGTAAGACACTGTCTCAAAATTTAAAAGTATGACCACGCAGGGAGTCGGGCCCCAGGCTACCACCATCGCCTTGTTCCTCTGCACCACACCTCCCATGGCCAACAAGCTGTCCACAGCCACATCGTACACCAAAGATGGTTTCTACTCCTTGGTCTGTCAGGACGTTTTCTGTAAAAAAAAAAAAAAATGTTTCTTGACTGCAATCAAAGTCCCCTGTCTCATGGAATTGTAACTAGAAGAAACCGAGCATGCCCAGAACAGGCCTTAGATCTTGAAAATATGATGAGAAAGTTTTCTGACAGCTGTAGATGCTGTGCAAAAGAGATTAAACTCTATCACGTGAGATATCATTATGAATTTTGTAAGAAGTATCAGGATGAATATGGTGTTTCTTGTATTATTCCAAACTCAGACATTTCAAGATTCAGTAGGGAACAGTAACAGGACCGAAATATCCCTGTCTGATGATAGAGAAACTTACCGAGAGAATTCAAGTTCCGAGCATCCTACCTGTGTCCCTTGTGTCAAGAGTCAAATTTTACCACACAGCGTTCCCTTGATCACTGTAACAGTAACCACCTATTTTAGACAGTTCCTATGACATGTCCTATTTGTGTGTCTCTTCCTTGGGGAGATTCTAGTCAGATTACTAGAAATTTCGCTAGTCATCTAAATCAAAGACATCAGTTCAATTATGGAGAATTTGTGAATCTCCAGCTAGATGAGGAAATCCAATATCAAACTGCTATTGAAGAATATTTTCAAGTAAACATCTGAGGCCTACAGACATCTCTGCATCTCTGTACCTGCAAGTGCCATCTTTAAGGGGAAAACTACATGAAATCACTATTTTAAAAAGTAATTCAGGGCTGGGGAGATAGCTCAGTTGGTAGAGTGCGGCCTGGGTTCAATCCCCAGCACCGCTTTAAAAAAAAAAAAAAAAAGAAAAGAAAAACAAAAAGAAATTCAATCTACTGTTCTAAAATTTTTAATTGAAAAATAAAGGTTGGGTCACCTAAAAACTTCATCCTCTTGACAAATTAAAATCAAAGTTATGACATTACTTTGAGAGCATAAAAAGGATTATATTTCACTAATATAGTGGTAAAAGGGAATCCCTGTTATACTTTTATCTTTTTTATATTACATATTTTTAAATTTTTCATGATTATTATGTTGCTTTTGAAATTTGGTGCAGTTTCTCCTATTTATGGTACACAGGTATCCAACAATAGCAAATTCATGATTGATATAAAATTAACAAATCTGAGTCAGTTGTCAGAGTTGCAGAATGAAAACTTCAAGTGCTAAATTGAAGAATCCCAAGGCAATTTTTTAAACACTGATTATAGCTGAAGTATTCAAGTATAAGAAAATTACATTTATATAACATTTAGTATTTTTGAAGACTAGGAGATTCTTTAACAATTTTAACTCTTTAAAAAGTTCAGGGCTGAGGAGATAGCTCAGTCGGTGGAGTGCTTGCCTTGCAAGCACAAGGCCCTGGGTTTGATCCCCAGCACCGCAAAAAAAAAAAAAAAAAAAAAAAAAAAGTTCATTATAGGACTAGTGTTGTGGCTTGGTGGTAGAGCACTTGCCTGGCACCTGTGAGGCACTGGGTTTGATCCTCAGCATCACATAAAAATAAATAAATAAATAAAATAAAGGTATTGTCTCCATCTGCAACTAAAAAAAATATTTAAATATAAATTAAAAATAAGTTCACTGTAGGACTGGGGTTGTGGCTCAGGGGTAGAGTGTTTGCCTAGCACATGTGAGGCACTGGGTTCAAAACTTAGCACCACATAAAAAAATAAATAAATAAAATAAGGGTTTTGTGTCCATCTACAACTTAAAAAAAAAGTTCATTGTAAAGACATTTCCTTTTTGCTCTTAGAAGAAACTACCAAGAGAAAACTTTATATTTTGGGGGAGCTGGTAATTCAATCTTGTTTGTTTGACTAATTTGTAAGCTGAAATACTAAGCTGAATAACAGTTATTTGGCTGCAAAATTTTCAATAGCCTGTGTTTCTCATTGGCTAAGATGAAACTTAGAGAAACTTTCAGTTGATGATATTATACTCTATAGATATATTTAAAGAAATTCAAAGCTGAAGATATATATGTGCATACACTTTTGTATGTATAGATACATAATGAATATACATACACATCTTTGCATGCACTTTGTCAGGTTATATAGAATTTTTACTAGGAATTTAAAAATGAACAAGCAATATAGGATTGAATTATCTGACTTGATTAAAATTGTGACTATCACCAAATTTTAAAAAAATTAACAGTCAAATGCTAATAAGCAGTCTAAGTTGGTTGCTATTACACCTTAAAATTTGAGTTTAAATACAATTACCTATTTATATGGTGCTCATTTGTTATTCTCAAAAATAATGTGTAAATATTATTTTACCAGCCATAGTTTCACTACTTTGAAGTCAAAACTAATTTTGTTATTAATATTCAGTAATGGGAATCAAAGTATTTTGTAGATGGGTCAAATCACAGAAAAAAGGATAAAGTAAATTCACTGATATTCCATACTAATATACAATGTTTATGCTTTCTTTAAAATTATGAAAAGATCAAAATCTTAGAAGCAGTTTGCTGCTAACATATACATATATTGTATAAAAAGGTATATTTTGGTTTTCTTAAAACCCCGGTTGACTTTTCTACAGTGAACATTTTTTTAAACTTGATTTAATAAAAATGTTAATTTCGGAAGTGAAGTTTTATAAAAACCTTTCTCAAACAGTAGTGACTTTGTTTATAGAAAGTAATAGCAATCACACAAAAAAGTCCTACATCTTAATGCCTTTGTTCTGTTATTCTAGGAGTGATGTTTACTGTATGCTTTAACACTTTCTCTGCAATTAACATGAATGTAATGTTAAGAACAGCTATATGAGTTTTTTTTTTTTTTTTGCGGTACTGGTGATCGAACTCAGGGCCTTGTGCTTGCAAGGCAAGCACTCTACCAGCTGAGCTATCTCCCCAACTCCTGTATGAGTTCTTTTTAAAAAGATATTTTCAACCACAGTTTTTTCCAGTTTAAAGCAGTAGCTTTAGTAATTTCTTTTAAAGTTTAACACATCTAGCATGTCAATTCAACCATTCTGAAATTTATAGACTTCTTTAAAGGAAAATTTGTAGAGATTATCTTGATGAAATTGTGTTTTGAAGTTTTGTGAATGAGTTAAATATTAATAGTCTCATGTTTTCCATAAGGAAAATATTGACTTTGGTATTTGCTTTTCTCTGGGAACGCAAGTATGGAAATAATTGTTTAAAAATCTCACCTCCTTTTGTCAGTAGGTTAGAAATAGGGATAAACCTGTACACATTTAATTCATGGGGAAAAGTTCTTATTTTAAATATGTGTCAGGATAAAGGAGAGAAACTATCAATACTGATACCTAAATTTCACACCACTTAGGAAAGCTTTTTCTCTCAATAAATTAGTTTATGTTGTTTGAACAGTCTTATTTGAGATTTATGGCTTTATTTTTCAATTAAAAGTGATCTCCTAAAAAAAATAATAATAATAAATAAATACACAAATAAATAAATGAATAGGACGGGGCAGGTAGTATAGTAGTAGAGTACCACTGGTTTAAATACCTGGTACCAAAAAAGAAAAAAGAAGTTTATAAACATGATTTTTTTTACAGCAATGAAACTAAGAATGGATTACTATCCAGAAACTTAATATGTAAAACCAGATAAAACATAGCTATTAAAATCTACACCCTGCTTTAGCAGGGCACAGAGGCTACAGCCCCAAACCCCCCTCAGTTCCACTAATGATGCTGCACAAAAATGGCCATGCCATGGAAACTGACCTGTTGCCTGACAGACAGGGGACCAGAAAACAAGAGAGTACATCAGCTGGAATATCAAGTCCCAGTTTGGTTCAGGAGTGTCAATATAGGGCACAGGAAAAGCATTTAACATATAATGGAAACTGCCCAGGAGAGAGTAAATGTTCTGTAAGTACCTCAAAAGGAACACAAGTTCTCATTTGACCATCTTCCAGCAAGATGGAGCTACCACACATTATAAGCATAGTTCTTAAATCATACACTTCTCCATAGTACACTAATTACAAGTAATAATTCTTTTTTTTAATATGTTTCAGTTGTTGATGGACCTTTATTTTTTTATTTATTTATATACAGTGCTGAGAACCGAACCCAGAGCCTCACACATGTAGGCAAGTCCTCTACCACTAAGCCCGAGCCCCAGGCCTGTAAAAATTCTTAAATAATTCGCTTTTTAACAAGCGATTAATTCAAAATAACTACCCTTTGGAGAACTCTGGACTACAGTCACCAATGTAGTGATCAGATTTCAAGAAGCAATGAAATCAGAACAAAAACTTCATCACAAATACTGAAATGAATAAGTAGCTATATGAAAACATAAAACTTGGTATTCTGGTTTGTAAAAGCCAGTCTGAGAACCTCTAATTCGAAAATCTGAAATCCTAAATACTCCACTTGCTTTCAGATTTCAACGTTTTGACCAACAGTTCTGTCCCTCAAAGAGTTAAAAATTTCTGAGCATCTTGATTTTTCACCTGAGAGATGCTAAACCTATAATGTCTACACGAATATTTCAAAAGCTCCAAAACTGATACACTTTTGATCCCAGGCATTCCAGGTAAGGGATACTTACTCAACCTGTGTTCTATTCATTAAATGTTTCCATAAGCAAAAATCCAAAGCTAAAAGCTAAAAAGCCATGGGGACTAGGGAGATAGCTCAGCTATTTAAAAAAAAAAAAAAAAAAACTAACATCTTTAGGAAGAAACAGAATAGGTTAGGGATTGGAAAAAAACGAACAAACAACATGTAAACACTTGCCAGGTGAGGTGGCACATGCATATACTCACAGCTACTTGGAAGACTGGAAGACTGAGGCAAGTTTGAGACAACACTGTTTGAGACTCTACCTCAATCTTTCAAAAAGAAGTGGGGATGTGGCTCAGTGGTAGAGTGCTTGTCTAGCATGCACAAGGCCTTAGGTTTAATCCCCAGCACCAGGGGTGGGGGTTATACACGCATGCACATATATACATTTTAAATAATTATTAATGTTTTCTAACAAAAAGGGAATATAACAAATTCCTGAATTTTCCTTTCTAAAGAAATCTAGACTTCGGCTCTCAGTCAAGTGGAACATCATCATCCAGACTTGCCCTGTATTATGTGAAACACTCCCAATCTTCCTTGGGTGTTCACAAACCCTGGGAGCCTCCTAAGTGATGGCAGTGTCTCCTGGTGACTAGGTCACCTCAGAATGGGAACAGGAACCAGGAAAGTCCAAGTGAAGACAAGGTTGGAGCACTCAGTCACACTTGCTAACCTCCAGGAAAAGGGTGGGGGGACAGCACTAAACTACATAAAAACTCTAGGAACTTTCCTGGCACGGTGGCGCACACCTGAAATCCCAGCTGCTTGGAAGGCTCAAAAAGAAGAATCACAAGTTCAAAGCCAGCCTCAGCAACTTAGCAAGGCCCTGTCTCAAAATCAGAAATAAAAAGGGCTGGGGATGTGACTCAGCAATTAAGTGTCCCCTGGGTTCAATCCCCAGTACCAAAAATTAATAACAGTAATAATAATAATAGAATAAAATAAAGAGTTGGGAATGTAGTTCAGTAATAGAACACGTCTGAGTTCAATCCTCGAACCCAAAAAATAAATAAATAAAACCAATTAAGTGGGGAGGCTGAGGCAGGAGGATCCAGAGTTCAAAGCCAGCTTCAGCAAAAGCAAAGCACTGAGCAACTCAGTAAGACCCTGTCTCTAAATAAAATATAGAACAGGGCTGGGGATGTGGCTCAGGGGTTGAGTGTCTTTGAGTTCAATACCCAGTACCAAAAAATAAAATAAGAAAATAAAAAAGTCAATTAAGATCTTTAATCAAGCTGGGTGCAGTGGCTCCTGACTGTAATCCCAGCAGCTCAGGAGGCTGAAGCAGGAGGATTGCAAGTTCAAAGCCAGCCTCTGCAACTTAGGTAAGCCCTAATCAACTTAGCAAGATCCTGTCTCAAAATAAAAAAATAAAAAGGTAGTGGTTAAGCATCCTGGGGTTCAATCCCTGGCACCAAAAATTAAAAAATTAAATTTAAAAAGATCTTTAATCTACAGCTTAGTGTTAGAACAAATGTTTGGCATGGGCAGCTGCCTGGTTTCAATCCCTAATAAGAACTTTTTTCTTTAAATTGTTGTGATTTTGTTATTTGATACAATAACCAGCAAACATAAGAATTACCCCAAGTTCTGTGAGCTGTTTTAGTAAATTATTCCAACCTGAAGAGGGGAAATGGGAACCCCAGTTTGTAGTCGGTCAGTCAGAAAACAAGTGACCTAAACTTGCAACTGGTATCTGAGCCAGGGGCAGTTTTCGGCACTCAGCCCTGTGGGATTTGACACTACAGCATCAGAAGTGATGCCTAGTTATGTCCACAGGGAAACTGGTGTGAGGAAAAAACCACACACATCTGGTCACAGAAGTGTTCTGTGGCGAATGTAACAGAGCAGAGGAGGAAAACAGGTTTGTCTTCTTCTCGCCCTACTATCTCCAGCAACTAAAGACTGGGTATACATGAAGCAGGTTTTCAAGACACCAAACATGAGGTAACAAGTACAGTGGTCCCTGCCAGGGGAAACAAATGAGGTGAACTTACAAGTGCGGCAGTGTGCAGAGAGGAGACCACAGGGCATCAGTGTTATGGTTTAGATATGAGGTGTCCCCCAAAGGCTCCTGTTAATGCAGGAAGGAATATGCAGAGGTAAAATGAGATTCTGAGGGCTGCAAACGAATCAGTCCATCCTAGTCTAAGTGGACTGACCAGGAGGTAAGTAACTGTAGGCAGGTGGGGTATCACTGGGGCATGCCCTAGAAGGGCTCATCTCCCCTGTAGCCCCTTCCTCCCTCCCTCCACCCCCTACTTCCTGGCCTCCATGAGTGGAACAAAGTTCACCCATCACACGTTCCACCACATGTGACCTCACTTTGGGCCCAAAGCAACAGATCTGGCCATCCACAGACCTCTGAAACCAAAAGCTCCAAATAAACATTCCTCTTCTAAGTTGTCCTTGTTGGGTGTTGTGGTCACACCAACAAAAAAGCTGAATGAAATAGTCAGTCATCTTCCAGAGTTGGTGAGAAAAAGGCAGAAGTGCAGAGAGGCCAAGAGGCTAGAGCACATAGGGCAAAGTATCAGGAAAGAGAACCCCAAGCAGCTGCAAAGGGCCTGGGGCACCCAGCACAGTACAATCATCACACTACTTGAGGCTTTTTAGTAAAGAACCACCCAAATGGAACAATCTGTGATGTTCATACAAGGATAGAAGTGTGCCTTCTCCTGACAGCCAGAGCGGAAAGCCTCAGAACTCAAGGACCATTAGGTAAGTATTCAATAGTGGGAAACATCAGCCCTAGAAGAAATGCTGTTTTCATTCTAACAAACTAAAGGGAAGACTTGAAATGACCAAAGTACTTCTAATTAACTTAGCCATATCTCCTAACAAAATTTAAGAATATTTCTAGAAATATAAAAATACCCAGCACCCACCCAAGTAAATTTATAAGGTCTGGCTCCAAACAAAACTTACCAGACAAGTAAAGAAAGAGGAAGAGACAACCAAAAATTAGGAGAAAATCAACCAAAACTGACCCAGAAATGACACTGATTATAGAATTAATAGACAAGGGCATTCAGACTATATCTGGCTGGGTGTGGCAGTGCTTGCCAGTAATCAGAAGGCCAGAGCAGGAAGATCACAAGATGGGAGACCAGACTGGACAAGACCCTATCTCAAAATAAAAAATAAAAAGGGATAGGGATATGACTCAAGTGTTAAAGCAATCCTGGGTCCAATCACCAGTACTAAAAGTAGAGCGGGGGACCCCTGAACCCAATGTCTTAAAAAATTAAGAAGACTGCATGTGCTGAGACATGAACTACAAAGAAAACAGACCCAAATCAAACCTACAGTGTCTAAGATGGAAAATACAAGGGATAAAATTAAAGGCATACTCAACATTGCATTAGCCGAGACAACTTGCAGATACTCAAAATGAAGAAGCCAGTGTGGTGGTCAACCTACTGACCACCAGTAGCCCAACTACTAAGATTAGGCTGAGGCAGGGAGGATCACTTAAACTCAGGAATCGAAGGTTACCTGGGCAGAGTAAGACCCTTTCTCAAAAAAAAAAGAAGGAGAATACTGAAGAGATTTTCAAAAAGCAACAAGATGTCATTCAGCCTAATAACACATGTAATTATACACTTTTAAATATGTACAGTTTGGCACACACCTGTAATCCCAGCAACTTGGGAGGCTGAGGTCAGAGGATTGTAAATTTGAGGCCAGCCTAGCAACTTACTGAGACTCCATCTCCAAATAAAATTTAAAAAGGGTTAGTAATATATCTCAGTGGTAGAGCACCCCTAGGTTCAGTTCCCAGGACCTCAAAAAAAAAAAAATTTAAAAAAAAGGAGTAGGAGGAGAAGGAAGGAAAAATAAAGGGGCAGGGATGTAGCTCAGCGGCAAAACCCCTGCCTAGCCCATGTAAGCTTCTGTGTTCAATCCTTAGTACTACCCCAAAAAAAGGTTAACTATGTACAGTTTTATTTTCTGTCAACTGTACCTCAATAAGGAGGCTGTTTTCACAAATCAAACCATTTAAACCACAAGGCTGAGCCAGCCTTTTAACTTTTTTTAGGCCATGTGTTTATCTTCAGTAAAACCATCCATCCATTTCTACTTGCTTTTTCAAGGAAACTTACTTTGAGCAGCTTAATAGCAGTATGTTGAACAAATATCCCACTAGAGGAATTCAGTACATAGCCATCGTATTTATCAGCTGTACTAATCTCAAATTTCATCATGTACCTTGACGAAGAGGCAAGGCTTCTGAACTGGCTATAAAAAGTACCAACAACAAAGCTTTCAATTCTTCAGAACCTCTAGCTCAGTGCTATCCAATCAAACTTTCTGGAACAATGGAGATGTTCTATCTGAGCTAATATGATAGCTAGTAGCATCTGAAATGTGCCTAGTATAACAGAATAACAGAAGGAATTCTTTCTTTTTTTTTTTTTTTTTTGCAGTACTGGGGATTGACCTACACCCCCAGCTCTTTTTATTTTGAGACTGGGACTCATTAAGTTGCTGAGTCTGGCTTCAAACTTGCAATCCTCCTGCTTCAGACTCCTGAATCACTGGGATTATAAATGTAAACCACCATGCCCACCTAATTTAGTAGTCACTAGTAGCTAAATAACTCTAAATTAAAAAGAAAACCTGAACTGACCATCTTTTTTTTGGGGGGAGGGGAGAGGGTACAGGGGATTGAACCTAGGGATGCCATAAACTTTAAGTATTATAAAATTGTTTTAAAAATTCTAATTTAAAGATGTTCAGCTGAGCAGTGGTGCATGCCTCTAACCCCAGCAGCTCAGGAGGTTGAAGCAGGAAGACTGAGAGTTCAAAGCCAACCTCAGCAAGAGCAAGGCCCTAAGAAACTGAGTGAGACCCTGTCTCTAAATAAAAAACAAAACAGGGCTGGAGATGTGGCTCAGTGGTTAAGCGCCCCTGGGTTCAAACCCCAGTATCCCCCCCCCAAAAAAAAAGTTTCTATGTCACATATTAATTTTTAATTACTAAGCACCATAAAATCATAAGTACTGAATAACTCCTACTTTTATAGCCTTGGCTTAAAGGACTGTTCCATCTAAAACTTCTTCCTGGTCCCTTCAATTTCCACCCCCCACCACAGGTGGTGACACCACATCAGGTCTTATAGACCTCTCTCTACCATTACCAGTGGATTTTCATACTTCATTGTGATTTATCTCCTAAATTAGGTCAGACTCCTTAAGAGCAGACATGGGAATTTAAATCTCTAAGCCCCTCAAACACTGCCCTCTACAAACCAAAATGCTATAATGAACCTCCCTCCACCCAATAAATTAACTCAGGAAGGAGCTCAAAAATGTATCTTAGAGCTGGAGGTACAACTCAGTGGTACAGTGCATACTTAGAAAATAAAACATACCTTATCAATAACTTTTAAAAAACAGAAAATAAAAAGTGAGCCTGGCAAGGTGGTACACAACTGTAATTCCAGCAACTCAAGAGGTGAGACAGAGGGATCACAAATTCAAGGCCAACCTCAGCATTTTCACATGACCCTGTCTCAAAATAAAAATAAAAAGTGCTAGGGGTATAGCTCAGTGGTACAGCAACTCTGGTTCAATCCCCAGTACCACAAAAAATAAAACAGAGTATTGGCAAGGATATAGGAAAACCAGAATCCTTGGCTTGGTTCAGTGGTACACACCTGTAATCCCAGCAACTCAGAGGCTGAGGCAGGGGAGTCGGAAGTTTGAGGTCAGCCTGAGAAACTTAGTGAGAGCCTGTCTCAAAAATTAAAAAGGGCTGGGATGATAGCTCATTGGTAGAGTGCTTGTCCAACATGCTCAAGGTTCTGAGTTCAATTCCTCAGCACTACAAAATATTAAGAATTTTTAAATTTTACACATTAATTCTACAAATGGCTGGGGATGTAGCTCAGTAGAAGAGCACTTGCCTATCATGCATAAGATCCTGCCCTGGGTTCAATTCCCATCACTGCAAAAAAAAAAAAAAAAAAAAATTCTTGCTAAGTAAAAGGATACACTGTAATCCCTGCACCTTGGGAGGCAGACAGGAGGATGGCAAATTCAAAGCCAGCCTCAGCAATTTAGCAAGGCCCTCAGAAAGTTGGTGAGACCCTGTCTCAAAATAAAAAAAAAACATTAAAAAAAAGCTGGGAATATGGCTCAGCAGTTAAGTGCCCCTGGGTTCAATCCCCAGTACAAAAAAAAAAAAAAAAAAAGAGTACAAAGACAGTCAGGCAAGGTGGCACAATTCCATAATCCCAATCAGGCATGGTGGCTCATGCCTGTAATCCCAAAAGCTAGGGAAGCTAAGACAAGAGGATGGCAAGTTCAAAGCCAACCTCAACAACTTAGCAAGGCCCTAAGCAACTCAGAGAAACCCTGTCCCTAAATAAAATACAAAAAAGCACTGGGGATGTGGCTCACTGGTTAAGTGCCCCTGGGTTCAATCCCTGGTACCCTCCCCCCAAAAATTTCCATAATCCCAGCCACATGGGATGCTGAAGCAGGAGGATCACAAGTTTGATCTTAGCCAGACACTGTCTCAAAATAAAAAATAAATAGGGGGCTGGAGATGAAGCTCAGTGGTAGAGCACCTGCCTGGTATGCCTAAGGCCCGAGCTCAACCACCAGTACTACAAAAAAATTAAGAGTAATAAAAAGTAAAAAGGTTGGAGATGTAATTCAGTTGTAGAGCACTCTGGGTTCAACACCCCCCAACACAAAACAAACAAGAAGCCAAAGAGAAAAGGTCACATATACATTTGTATGAAAGATCCAGAATAAGTAATCATTGAGACAAAAAGTTGTCTGGAGCTGGAAAGAGTAGAGAAGGGGCCTGGCCCATGGATCTGGGAATTTCTTCTGGGATGTCCCACTACTTTAGTACCAGAAGCAGTACTGGTAACACACAATGGGAGTGTACTGAATGCCACTGAACTGTTTTTGAGACACGCTGCCCCAATGTCTCCTAGGGTCAAGTGATCCTCCAGATTCAGTCTCCCAAGGAGGGGTACCAGAGGCACCTGCCACAACACCTAACTGAACTGCTCTTTTTTTTTTTTTTTGGGGTACTGGGGATTGAACCCAGGGCCTTGTGCTTACAAGTCAAGCACTCTACTGACTGAGTTATCTCCCCAGCCCCTGCTCATTTTTAAATGGTTAATTTTGTCATATGACGTTGCCTTCCATAAAAAAAAAAAAAAGAGTATGTAGCTATACAAAATGTATACCTCTTATTAAAAGGCAAAATTGTTTTTGTTTCATGCTGTCCTATAAATCTAATATATTCGATCATGTTTTACACTTCAATTCACTTTAAGAAAAGTCAGAAAATGAGGAAAATAAGCTCTTAACTGCAATTTAAAAGTTCATTTTTCTTTGGGTTCCATTTCTTAAATAACTACAGTTGGTCCATTACAAAATGCCTATTCAAGAAAAGTTAGTCAAATCAAGCACATATTCTTTATTGTTTTGGTTTGATTTCTGGGTTTTTGTTTTTTCCCCTTTCTTTCTTTGTTTTTTGCAGCACTGGTGATTGAACCCAGGGATATGCACATGCCACACAAGCTCTCTACCTTGCCCTTTTCTCCTTTCCACCCCCCAATTTTTACTGTTTTGAGACAGGATCCTGCTAAATTGCCCAGGCTGGCACTGAACTTAAATACTCCATCAGCTTCCTGAGTTGCTGGGATGACAGGCATGTGCCACCACGCCTGGCCAGTAAAACTACTTTTTTTTTTTTTGGGGGGGGGGGCAGGGATTGCAGGGATTGAACCCAGGGGCACTTAACCACTGAGCCACATTCCAGCCCTTTTTTAATATTTTATTTAGAGACAGGGTCTCATTAAGTTGCTAAGGCTAGCTCTGAACTCATGATCCTCCTGCTTCTCCTCAGCCTCCCAAGTCACTGGGATTATAGGCATGCGCCACTGCACGTGGTCAGAACTACTTCTGACCTTTTGACTATGACAAATAAGCAAAAGATGAGTCTTAAAATTACTTAAACTGACTTGATGGTTCAACAAAACCCAAAGTACGTGATATCACTAGCTCCCAGAAGCTCCAGTGTATCAAGAACAGACTAGGTATGAACTTACCTCCACTTACTCCTACCCTGATCACCTAAGACCTTACTAAGTTTGTAAGCAGAACTCTAGGCTTTATTGCCAGTAAAGATAATCCAGGAACTAGAGCCTTCAGTGAGAGTGTATAAACAGCACAGAAACACCCCAGGTTCAAGCAAGATCCCACCATCATACAGTCAAAAATCCATGTGCAGCTGGACACAGTGGGGGCACACCTATAATCCCAGTAACTCAGAAGACTAAGGCAGGAGGATCACAAGTTCAAAAACAACAACTTGGCAAGGCCCTAAGTAAAGGAAGACCCTGTCTCAAAAAACAAAAAGAAGGGCTGGGAGATAGCTCAGTTGGTAAAGTGCTTGCCTTGCAAGCACAAGGTTATGGGTTCGATTCCCAGTACCACACCAAGAATAAAAAAATAAAAAGTGCTGGAGATGTGGCTCAGAGGTTAAGCACCCCTGGCTTCAACCCCCAGTGCCTCCTCACCAAAATTTTTTTAAAAATCCATATGTAACTTATATTTATATATATATTTTATAAAAGTATATATATATTTTATAATATATATATTAGTTGCAGATGGACACAATGCCTTTATTTTATTTATTTTTATGTGGTGCTGAGGATGGAACTCATTCCTCACACATACTAGGGAGGCTCATTACCACTGAGCCACAACCCTAACCCCATAACTTTTCTTTCTTTTGCTGGTGCTGGGAATGGAACCCAGGGCCTGTGCATACCAGGGAAGTACTCTACTACTGAACTATATCCCCAGCCTACATATAACTTTTCACTCCCCAAAAATATAACTACTAATAATCTGCCACTAACTGGAAGCCTTATCAGTAACAGTTGATTACCACATACATTGTATATTATATTTATTACATATGGTTAAAAATACTCAAGAACTGCCAGAGATCCTTTTTTTTTTTTTTTTTTTTACTACAACAGGCAATTTACTGGAGACAAACTGCCCATGTGAAAATTATCAACTCACACACACTTTTAACACTTGAGCTCACTGCATTAGCAACAGGAGGTGGCAATGAAATCATCATCATAGTGCAGTTATGTACTAGTTAATTTTATGCAGTTCTGACTTAATTCTGCAACTTTATGTTTGTTTATGTTTCTCTAGACCATAAATGGCATAAATGTAGGTCTGTATTTGTGTGCATAAGTATTCATAAATTTCAACTTTTTATAATAGGTTTATACATATTTTATGGTAGTAAAATGTAAAACAGGCAATAACCACATATATACATTCATGACATTTTTTTCTTAATTTTTTCGATATTTCTAGACTATAAGGTTTATGTGAGGTTTTTCAAATTGTCACAATCTCCAAAAAATAAATTCACATATAAGTAGACCCCTACAGTTCAAATCCACATTGCAAGGGTCAGCTATATATTCAAGTCTCTGAAAATTATAATAAAATTATCTAATAACGCCAACAAATTTACACATTGGTTTTGTGGAAGGAGGGGAGAGGAATTTGGTTTTTGGTGGGAAGGAAGAGAATAAGACTATGCAAGGGAGGGAAATTAGCTATAAAACAGCACTAGCCAGACAGATACATTTGCTGTACAGTTGAAATCAAGAATTTCTTAAAATACTCTTAGATATTTCATCCCTTCACATCTATTCAAGACAAGGTTCTTGAATTTACAGTTCAGGTTGAAATGTAATCCTGTATAAAAACAAATTTGAGAGGGAGCAGGGTAAAAAGAAGACAGCTGCAAGTTCTGTAGCCTACAACACTCTATCTGGTAGGTAACTCTAAATCACACAATCACAAGAAATTGCTCCCTTCAAAATAACTTCCACTTGGCTGCCATGTGGCTCAGTGGTGGAGCACTTGCCTGGCATGTGCAAGGTCCTGGGCTCAATACACAGCACCACCAAAACCAAAACCAAAACCACCTTCCACTGCATTCTGAGTGCTAAAGACCCTACTTCCATCACACACACATGCAGGTGTGAAGCAACTCACTCCAACCAAGCTGGCCACCTCTCATTTCATCTGTGTTTTCACTCTCAAAAAGAGGAATACAGACATGAAGCTGGCTCTGGCAACCCTAAACATAAAACTCCACAACACTTGAGGCCATGTGGAAACAGCCCATCCACTAACTGATCCAATGAAGTCTTGCTCTTAAGTGTTTCTCTCTAGAGGATTTCTGGCTAACTCTCCCTGAAATATAGACTGAAGTCTGAGTGCTGTTTTTCCTTTCTTAGTGATATATAAAATAATAATGCAGCTGATAGATGATCTCAGACTGAATTAATAATGTATTGAGCAAGTTATTAGACTGAATCAAAACACTAAGTCAGGGGCTGGGGTGGTGGCTCAGTGATAGAGCACTTTAAAAGATTAAAGTGTTGTGAATTAAAAACTAAATTCAGCTATGTTAATAGATTAGCCACTAATCGAAGGAAATGGGTGAATGTGTGGATGGGGAGGTGCAGCTTGTTACTAACAGAAAACCCTCAAAAGAATGATCTTTCAGTGCCAGCTCAATGTGGTGCTGACTGTACAAAGCTGGTCTGCCCACTTTGTCTTTAAACCCTCACAACAGCCGTATGAGATGAAGTTAGTATCTTCATTTTCCTTATGAGGGAACTGAGGCACTTAGTGACTTAGTTTTGTTGTTGTTGTTGTTGTTGTTGTTTTTTAGTTGTAGATGGACACAAGACCTTTATTTTATTTATTTTATGTGGTGCTGAGGATCAAACCCAGTGCCTCACACATGCTAGTCAAGTGCTCCACCACTGAGCCACAACCCCAGCCCCACTTTAATCTTTTGTGAGAAAATAACTGACCATTATAGAAATCAGTTGTAACTATAACCTCTAATATGCTATTACAACTACATGCTACTCAAACTAAGCCAGAACTTTTCTAGACATTAGGCAATGTAACTTTGGCCAACTGGTTAATAGTCAGCAGACAAAAATGAACTGAATAACATTAGTTTTAAAATAACACAAAAAAGGTGTCAATTCTCAGTGACATTCATCTTAGTAATCAAGGGCCCTGCTGACAAATACTACAACAACTATGCCAAAACCAGTCTTGGAGAATAGTCTCCAGTGCAGGATATAATTTTATTCCTTCCTAATCAAACAACTCAATATTTCTCCCCACACACAATATTAAAGAGACATTTTAAAAAAAACTACATATATGCCAGGGGTGGTGGGGCACAACTATAATTCCAGCTACTTGGGAGGCTGAAGCAGGAGGATTACAAATTCAAGGCCAGCCTCAGCAATTCAGCAAGGCCCTAAGCAACTCAGCAATACCCTTTCTCAAAATAAAAAGTTAAAAAATGGCTGGGGATATGTCTCAGTGGTTAAATGCCCCTGAGTTCAATCACAGGTAAAAACAAACAAAAAAAACTTGTGCCTTCTGAGTGGGAGTGCTCTTGTTTGGAAAGCATCAAAGCAAATGAATATGCACAAGTAACCATTTATGTAAAGACTAACAAAAATAAGAAAATATTTTCTTTATCACACATAAGTATACAGTGAAGTACAAAAACATGTGAGTTCTCACAGCCTCAAGTGTGTCCCTCCACTTCTTTTCCAGAGCAGGTTCTGCAACAGACCCAGCTGCCCAGCACCTTTGGGTCCTCTGAGGCAGGCTCTCCCAGGTGCTGCCAGCCAATGACCGGACACAGCAGATGTCCCACAGCAGGCCTCCTGAGACAGCTCCACTCGGGTTTCAAGTGCACTGTCATTTGAGGATCCTCTGCCAATCACAGCCATCCTTCCCTCTGCACAGTGTCCAACTGCATCCTCTACTGGCTCTGACCACCAAACCTCCTTCCTTTCCTCTTTATCCTTCACAAGCACCTACCCCAATGAATCATTCCCACATTTAATTTCATCTTGGCATCTGCTTTTCTGAGGATGCAAAGGATCACAGAAATAATATAAATCAACTACAAATTAATGAAAAGGAGAGGGGTGCAATTAGGTTTAGTTGCACCTCGAGCAAATACAGCCTAATGGTGACAGCGTTAACCACAGTGGAGGTACTATTCTATTTGAAGTGTTTTTTTCAAAAACCCTGTGATTCTATCCTACTTTATGGTGATTTGCAAAAAGGTATATTAAAACTATGCACATTCAATTTTTAAAAGCTTAACTCTTGGGTTGGGTTTGTAGCTCAGTGGTAAAGTGCTTGCTTAGCATGCACAAAGCCCTGGGTCCCATCCCCAGTACAGGGTTAGTACAGGGGAATTGTTAAAAGTTTTAACTCTTTGTTTCTGAAATTATGAACACTAGTACCATCACCACATAACTATTTTTGTACCTATGACAAGGCTCAAACAGTAAGTGTGAAGTTTAGCCTCAAATGGCCCTAAATAGTCTACCTTGATATACATTTTTTTTTTTAAACTGAGGATTGAGGATTGAACTCAGTGGTGCTCTATCACTGAGCTACATCCCCAGCCCTTTTAATTTTTTTATTTTGAAACAGGAGCTCAAAGTTGTTGAGTCTGATCTAGAACTGTGATCCTCCTGCCTCAGCCTCCTGAGTCACTAGACTACAGGCATGCACCACTGCACCCAGCTAAAATATTTTTTCTCTCAAATACTTTCACTAAATACATTTTGGCCACCTAAAATCAACTTTACACTGTTTCTAATTTTTTAAAAATATTTTTAGTGGTAAAATTAAACTGTGAAAAACAAAAAACAAAAAAATAAATAAAAATATTTTTAGTTGTAAATGGACATATTACCTTCTATCTATCTATCTATTTATTTATTTATTTATTTGGCAGTGCTGGGGATTAAACCCAGGAGGCAAGCACTCTACCACTGAGTCATAACCTCAGCCCTACACTCCATTTTCAGACGTCAACAACAGAAACCACAAAATCCAAGCAGACATTAAATATATACAATATATAAATATATTGTATAAATGTATATAAATATATACAATATATATAAGCTTCCAGATCACAAAACAGAAGAAAAATTGTTATACTGAAACTAGATCCTCCTCCCTACCACTTGTGGTGTCAAACACTTCTTACAACTGCCTTTCAGCTGCAGGCATTCAGGGGTCAGCATCTGGTCCTCAACTCCTGTTGATCCAGTCTTTTAACAACAGTTGCTGACTTGCTCTCTCCCAGAAAGTGATCAGGTTTTCTGCTTTTAAAACAAATACCAACAACACGTGTTCCCTATACCAAGTTCCCTACATCGAGTTCACAGTTTCCTATAAGGGCAAGAAGAAAACTGGAAACCTCACTTCTTATCTTCACAGACTGCATGGAACCTCTGAAGAACACCTCAAAATAAGGGAGGGCTACACCACAGACCAATTACAATGGTATGAGCAGCAGAGGGAAAATAAAAGCAGCACAATGAACTAGGAAGGAATACCGTTTTGTGGACAGGACTTTTATGTTTATCTCCAAAAATAAATATTTTTTTCAACTAAATTGCCCCACAGAATTTGATGTCAAAGAAAACATCTTCCTAAGAGTAACCCTAAATTTCTTCAGTACAAATGGCCTTCAATACTGCTCTGAAAACAACTGCCCAGGTCAGCCTCAACCAGCTGAACTTGGAGTCACTGTTACCACCTATGGAATGAAATACTGTAGTAGAAAAGCAACACCTCAAAAGCATTAACTCTCAAAGACAAGAATTTGGAAGTTCAGAGCAAAAACCTCCTAACTCAGAACCCAGTCCCTCGGTACTTCCTCCAGCCCTGGTTCCCAAGGTTTCTTTTGTACTATCCAAAAACTTAACCTGAACAAGTTCACCTGTTCTTTGTGGACCTCTGTGTTTTCCTCTGCTATCCAAAAGTGTTGAACTACTCTCTCTTCCAGGAAAGGACATTTATTTAAATTGTAGCAGGTACACGTAACTTAAAAGCAACCAATGGCTTCCTTACAATGGAGTCTTATGGAAGCAGTGAGGCCAAAAATTCTGGGACCACTACATGGCAACCTATGTTACATAAATAATAGTCAGAATAAGGACAGCAGAAAATGTTTACTTAGCACCCACTGCATGCCAAGCATGATGCTAAGCATTTTACATATACTAGATAAATAAATTCCTTCCCTTGAGAACAAAGTTCTACTCTCCCTATTTACAGATTAAGGCAAAGTGAAGTTGCTAGCCTAGAGTCAACAGAAGGTGGCAAGAGCACAGCCAAGACTGGAACCCAGAATTGACTCTCACAGCCCAAGCTCCAGCATTCTACTCTAAATTGCTTCTAAAAGAAACATTATGCTGGGCTAGGGAGATAGCTCAGTCGGTAGAATGCTTGCCTTGTAAGCATAAGGCCCTGGGTTCATCCCCAGCACCAAAACAAACAAACAAACAAACAAGCAAAAACCATTATGCTTATAAGACGCTATTCTAGCCTGGCACAGCGGCACACACCTATAATCCTAGTGACTCAGGAAGCTGACTCAGGAAGATTGAAAGTCTGAGGCTGCCTCAGCACCTTAGCAAGACCCTGTCTCAAAGTAAAAAATAAAAAGTGCTGGGGATGTGGCTCAGTAGTTAAGCACCCCTGGGTTCAATACCCAGTACCCCGCCCCTCCCCCCAAAAAAGATACTTTTCTATAACTGACATAACTGTAGACAATTCAGGTTGAAAAGAATCATTGATTGCTCAGTGGTGGAGCACTTGCCTAGCATGTGTGAGGTAGTGGGTTCAATCCTCAGGACCACATAAATAAAATAAAGGTCCATCAACAACCAAGATGAATACTTTTTAAAAAATTCCATGATTCACGAGTGGAGAAACTGAGGACCCTAGAAATAAATTAGCCAGATTCACTTTCTTAGTAGCAGAGAATAGACATTCATTTCTCAACCACCAGTTCTGTATATCACCCTACCACACCACTAAACCAAGTAGATCACTCACAGGACTCATTGCTACTTACCTCCCACTTGGGCAAACACTGCCTGAAAGTATGTTTAAATCACAATGCATTTACCACAACCTAAGAATCTTAGGATGTATATGAAAAAGATTTTCACAGCCAGGTACAGTGCTGCACACCTGTAATCCCAGTGACTCTAAGACTGAAAGTTCAAGGCCAGCCTCAACAACCTGGCAAGGCACCAAGCATATTAGGGAGACCCTGTCTCAAAAAAACTGAGGATGTGACTCAGTGGTTAAGCACCCCTGAGTTTAATCCCCCGTACAAAATTTAAAAATAAAATAGGTTTTTACAATGAACGAGAAGCACAGAAAATGTGTCTGAAGAACAGCATAGGATTATCAATGAAAGCAAATGAAAAGCAGGCCAAGCATCCTATTTGGTAAAATCTGTCCACATGAAAGCATCACACATCTTACTACAAGTCAACTCTGAAGTGACAATTAAGCTCCAATGACACTACAAATTTTCAAAGCTGATTCCACATATTGAACTCAATGTTCAAACTACAGGTTGCTCTTCTAAAGGACCATTATCTCATATTCACCATTAACAATTTCCTCTTCTAGGAACTGGGGGTGTAATTTAAGGCAAGGCGCTTCCTATGCATGTGCAAACCCTGGGTTTAATGGAGGGGGGGTTCTCTTCTGAAAGTTGTAATTTTAGCACAGTGAACTGTGACACTGAAAACCAACTCAGGATAAAGTTGACATAACACATGCTTCAGAAAACAAAGAATTGGAGTCAATCCTAACCTCCTATCACTGTGCTCCTTTGGCTAGAAGAAAACAAAGAGGAAGAGCCACAAAGAAATGACCCAAGAGATATACAGACCAGACTGTATGCTGGAGCTGCATGCTCCCAGCTAGACCACAGGAACATTCATATTTTTATATAGAAAAACACTACTCATTTCAAGATAAGCAACGCTTTGCTAGTGCAGGAAAGAACCAGAGGTGGGATCCATAAGATCCCCCTCACGGTTCTGTGTCTGCTGACTCTATAAGAAATCAGCCACCACTCAACATCCTCCATGGCAATATGATAGGTTTGGGTACCACCTGTGGGAACAAAGCCCAAATTAAAGGTGGAGAGGGCGCTGGGGTTGTGGCTCAGGGGTAGAGTGCTAGCCTCAAATGTGTGAGGCACTGGGTTGGATCCTCAGTACCACATAAAAATAAAGAAAGAAAGATACTGTGTCCACTTACAACTAAAAAAATTTTTTTTAAAAGGTGGGGGGGCTGCACTCTGGCTTGTTTCTGATACTAAATGGTAAACTTTTTCTCTACTGATCTTAGTCTCTCTCTCTCTTTTTTTTTTTTTGGAACAAATTCCTTTTTTTTTTTTTAATTTTTATTTTTAGTTGTCAGTGGACCTTTATTTATTTATTTGTATGTGGTGCTGAGAATCGAACCCAGTACCTCACACATGCCAGGCAAGCGCTCTTAATCTCTCTTAATTAGACTATAAGAGCTGAATCAGCATTTTAGCACTACCAACGTCTATTCACTTCATTTGCTATTTGCAAGGGATAACAGAATTAACTCTTCCTTGGACTATATAGGGACTATCAGGCAATCAGCTCCCACCAGTCACAGAACAGGATCAAGCTGTGATCTGCAAATAAATAAAATCTGACTAAAAAAAAATTAAAGTCAACTTTTTCCACCCACATACCTTTACTGTATATAGTTTAAAAAAAAAAAAGCCACATTTTAATTTTATTTGACAGCGGCACATGCCCGTAATTCCAGCTACACTGGAGCCTGAAGTAGGAGGATCACAAGCCTGAGGTCAGCCCAGAAACTTAGAAACCCTGTCTCAAAGTGAAAACAAAAAAGGTTTGGGATGGGATGTAGCTCAGTTAAATTTTGGGAAAGGAAAAAAAAAGAAGCTTTTGAAGAATTTCATATCTGTTTGTTCAATTTCTAGTATAATGATACTATCATTACTACTCCTGATAATAATAATTTTTAAAAAACACAAAGATGCACCCAAACTCAGACAAAAAAGCCAGGGTTCATAGCACATGCATGTAATCTCAGAAGAAGTATCAAAAGCTCTTGGCCAGTCTTGGCAATTTAGTGCAATCCTGTCTCAAAATAAAATTTTAAAAGGCTGGGGGAGGGGGCGGAGGAAGGAAAGATAGTGGAATGAGACAAATGACATTAACCTATGTACATGTATGATTACACCAATGGTATGAAACTACAAGGGTGCACAACCACAGAAATGAAACATTGTATCCCATTTGTGTACAATGTATCAAAATGCATTCTGTAAAAATAAAAAAATAAAAAGGCTGGGGATGTAGCCCAGTGGCAGAGCACTCCTGGGTTCAATTCCAGCACCACAAAGAGGGAAAAAAAAAAAACCTGGGGGAGTGACTGTGGTTTAGCTCAGTGGCAAAGTGTGTGCTTAGAATATGCAAGGAACTGGGTTCAACTCCCAGCACTCAAAAACGCAAACCCACTCCAGCAGGGAGAAAGAAAAAGCAGCCACACTTCCATGTTATTCTAACTTCTTTTACTAGTGTAAAGAACTTCACCCCAGTGTTTTGGGAAACTGAGGCAAGAGAATGGAAAGTACAGGCCAGCCTGACAACTTAGCAAGACCCTGTCTCAAAATAAAAAGAGCTGGGGATGTAGCTCTGTGATAGACCCCCTGGGTTCCATCCCTCATGCCACAAAAAAATAAAAATAAAATAAATAAAAAAGAAGGAACACAGCTCAAGTCTAAAGACCTAAAAGAAAAATGTGCCACAAAACAAACATGTCATAAAATTTCTATTCCAAAATAAAAGTCTCTCCCTTAGATTTCAAGTTAAATGAGAACACACATGAAAAATTACTAGAAAGTAGAAAAGTCTCACAATTTTCAGCCATATCCAGGAATGTGTCCCACTGCTCAGGCTGAAAAAATAGGTTGAAATAATTTCATACTGGCTGGATTCCTTTCAGATTGAAACACAAAACAGGAAAATTTGGAAACGTTTATATCAATTGGTAGTACAATGATGCATCAGAACATCTACAACGTTTTACTTTCGAAAATCCTATGGTTCTAGCGAGTTTATGCTTGTACTTACCCCATCAGGAAGTCCAAGGATTTCAATTCCCAGTACCAACGGGGGTGGGGGGGATAATATATCAAAGGACAGTTCAAAATACTATCCTATAACATATACTGTTTCAAAGAAGATATAACTCCCAAGAGGTCAGGCTCATTATTAACAATGCCGGAGCTAAACATCAGTATTAGATGAATGTCAGAACTCTCAGTCCTGGCTGAGGATGTAAGTGACTTCTAAGTAGCTCAGTGGTAGAGCTCTTTGCCTAGGATGCCTGACACCCTGGATTGGATTCCCAACACTGAAGCCAAAAAACAAAAAAGAAAGAAATCTAAGACCTGTGACTATCAAATATGCCCCTTTTCCTCAGTCACATTCAACATACTTAAATAAATCTTCCGAAATTAATACATCAAAAACTGACCAACTTACTCAAAGATATGCTCAATATGACTCTTAAAAATAACACCTGGGAAAAACTTAGTGACAAGCTTTCTGTTCTGTACATTACCACAGATAAGACTTGACCTACAAAATGAAGATGGGGTCAACTGTAACCAAAAAACGGAATGCTTCCCCTGGTGGCCAACCCTGGAATGGAGGAGCTCTGCACAGAAGAGAAAAAGCCTGGCCGCCGGGTTCCATCCTGTCATTCACAAATGAGAAGCGACTACCAAAAAAGGAAGATCTGGGGGAAGGGGAAACTACCAAAGGGGCTTAAAAGGAATACAAATCTGAAAGTCAGGCTACATAAATATGAGAGGAAGTCGTCAAGCCAAAACTTAGAATGCAAATTTGGGAAAAGCCATTTATTCCCAGAGTGCCCCAGCCCACCAGGGGATCCCTCTGCATCTTCACTTCTAAGCACACCCAGTGTTTAGTACCTTAATCACAGCTTAAGAGCAATCGCCTTTTTTGAGGACTAGATCCCTTGCAATTTTCGGCAGTCTTGTTTCCAAGGAAAAGCATTTATTTCTTCAAACAAACTAGTGGTCTAACCTACTTAGAGAACCTCCAGTTCTAAAGCCCTCCAACCAGGAAGAAGGACTGCTCACTCCGTCTGTACAAGAGACTTTTAAATTTTACTTCTGAAACAAAACCCACGTTCTTTCAAACATCTTCTATACCAACAACCTTTAAAGACAGTCTCATACAGAGACGGGGGAGAATCTCATGTATTAAAATCTGAAAAATTCCTTTGTCTGATTGGATTCTTCCCCCTTGTACCACTTTAAATTTGCTTCCACCCAGAGCAGCAAGGGAAGTAAATGCCCCCTTCTGGGGTGCAGGGATTTCGGGTAGGTGGAAACCACTGGTTAGCTAAAGCTCCTGATGGTTCTATTCTTTCACAACCTCTTCCTCTGCGCTCCCCCCCCCCCACTGCCCCACCAAAAAAAAAAAAAAAAAAGGAAAAGCACACACAATTTACAAATAGGTCCTAAAAATCAAACTGCCACACGAGAGCCTCTCTTGTCCAAGCAGACGCCTCTGGAAAGCACAGTTTTATGAACTGGTTTTGGGGGTCGTCGTCCCACTCTTCTCAGGAGGGGCGAGGGGTCCAGAACCAGCGAGGGCACAGGCCCGCAGAGCAAAGCCGGGCGAGCTTCGCAGGAAGGGTCTCGGGCCGCTCAGTCCGGGCGCTCAGCACGCCAACTCTCCCGCACGCCTCCGGGCCCGGCGGGGCGCAGCTCACCTGGGCGCCCGCACCCCGCGCCCCAGACCAGGTGCGGCCGCGGCCAGGGCCCGGGGCGCGGGGCGGGCTGGGCCGGGCCTCCCGCCGGCCCGCGGCCCGCGCCGTGCGTGCGCGCGGCCCCCGCCGCGCCCCGCGTGCCCCCGCGGACCGCAGGGCCAACACGCACAAAAAGAAAGTTGTCGCGGGGCTCCCGCCGCTCGCGGCCGGCCGCGCGCTACTCACCGGGGTCGAAGTCGGGCACGGCCGCCTGGTACTGGGGTCCGACCCGCATGCCGCCGCCACCTGCGGGAACAGACACGGCGGTCAGCGCGGGCGCGGGCGCGGGCCGTGCGGGGCCGGGCGCGGGGGCGGCTGCCACCTACCGTGCTCCTCGT
The DNA here is from genome assembly GCF_902686455.1 of Sciurus vulgaris. Lineage (NCBI taxonomy): Eukaryota > Metazoa > Chordata > Mammalia > Rodentia > Sciuridae > Sciurus > Sciurus vulgaris. Next base: position 4,070,240 of record NC_136462.1, read on the forward strand.
CGCTGGACGAGCCCGAGCTGCCTTCCTCCCAGGAGTTGCTGCCGCTGTTGCCATTGGGCGCCGCCGCCGCCAAACTTTTATTCTGGCCATTATTGGGGGCGGCGGCGGCTGAGGCGGCGGCGGCCGAGGCGGAGGCGGCGGCGGCCGAGGCGGCGGCGGCTGCGGCGGCGGCCGAGGCGGAGGCGGCCGAGGCGGCGGCCGAGGCGGCGGCGGCCGCGGTGTTCCTGCCCCTCCGCTTCCCTGAGACCTCGGGGCCCTTCTCCACCATGGCCGGCATCGGCGGGGCCCGGGGCCGGGCGACGGCGGCGGGGACCCCGGCTCGCGGGGAGCGGGCGCCGGCCGGGCAGGGGGCGCGGGTGGGCGCGGGGCCGGGCGGGCTGGCGGGCGCGCGGGAGCCCAGCGGCACGCGCTGGGGCCGGGGGAGGCCCAGACGGGCGGAGCGCCGAGCCGCCTCAAGCCCCCAGCGCCGAACCGAGCGCAACTTTGGCTCTCATCGCCGCCCGCACTTCGCTGGCTCTAACTACTCCGGGAGCCGCGGGCGGGGGGAGGGGCGGGGCCTGCGCGCCGAGGGGAGGGCCGCGCGCAGCCTAACGCCACGCGCGCAGGCCTCGCCCCGCAGCGCCCCGATTGGCTCTCGTGGGATTTGGACGGCGAGCGGCGGCCCGGTTGGCTCCCGCGTGCGTCCGTCAGGGGGACCAGGGCGGGAGCGCGGGCGAGGGGAGGCTCCGCGCTTCCGTTGACCAGGTTGGGTTGACGCGTATCGCCCACTGTACGTGGTTTGAGGTTTGCCATCGCTCTACGCCCCATGATCCATCTCTCGAGGCAATCGCGAGGAGTTCGCCGCCTCCCCGCCCCCGCCCGCCCCGCCCGCCGCGAGCCCCCCCGCCGCCCTGGCCCCGGCCCCCGAGGGGCCCGGCCGCCGGGAGTCCCACCGGCCCCCGCAGTACAATGTGCCCGACGCGAGAACTAATTGCGGGCAAGGTCGGGACTACTTTCCCCATCGCGCGGAGGAGTACGGCAGTTTGAATGGGTTCTATACAAAGAGAGGAAACTAATTGAAAAAACTAATTGAGCCCCCGCCCTCCACGAGGGCCTGGGGCTGTGCGGGCCGCGAGCCGCGGGCTCCCAGGGGACAGCGTCCCCCGAGGCAGCCGGGCGCAGTGGGCTCGGGCCGGGGGCGCTCTCCGCTAATTGGGCGGGGGGCGGGGGGTTCCCCGGGCGGCGCGAGGGATGGGATGGGGGCGGAGCCGCCGCGCAGTCGGTGGCCGGGAAGTCGAGTGGCGGGCCCGGGGGTCCCGGGAGGTGGGGCCCTCAGCGGCGGGCGGGGCGGCCCGGGGAGAAGGAAGGGGGCTCTCGGTCCCAGGCCCGCCGTGGGCGCCAGGCCGCTTCTCGGGGTCCGCTGGCCGCACCACCCCTCGCCCCACCCTGGCCGGCTTCCCCGCGGGGCAAGACGCGAGCCCCGACGGGTCGGGGGCCGGCCGAGACCCAGCCTGAGCGTCCAGCCGGAAGAGCGACCGCTGAGCCCGGGACTCGGCGGGACTGGCCCACCCGCACCAGCCCCCCAGCAGCGCCGCTCCTCGCTGGCCCGGAGGAGGCCGGGAGTGGCGTGGGTCTTTAAAGTTCCTTCACACCTGAGCTTCACATGGGGACGGTTGTGACCCGCTCAGGATATAAATAGCTACAGGGAGAAATCGCGAGTTTTTTGGTTCCAATGCCTGAATGAATACGGGTTTCTCTTCCACATTTTCTGTGACCCGAACCACCATCATTGACTTCACTGGAGTGACCACGTTCGGTTCTGCCTAAGTGACCTTTAAGAAGCAGAACCCGGGAGCTTTCCCGGTAGAGGACCCCCTACCCCACCAGGTTCATGGGTAGCTCTTGGACTTTCCTGAGAAGGACGTCCCTGTCCTTGGAGAGCCCAGGGCGCTGCCGGTCAGCTGGCCGGGACAGCGAACCTGAGCAGGGAGGGTGCCCGCAGCAAAGCTAAGGGGAGAACCAGGGGCGGTATCCGGTTGGCCTGGCGCCCGTCGGTGGCCTGTGACTCAGCCAGAGGTGAGCCCTGTGTGAGGAGTGAGGTTCGGAGCACTGCCCTGCTGGCTCTTGTCCACCAAGATCTACCATCAGGCTCCGGAAAGGTAGTCTACGGGGCTCAACGGTGATGCAGAGTCGTTTACCAGGGCAGCGGTATGGCAGGGCACAGGGTCGTCGTCCCCTCCAAGCTTGAGCCCACTTGCTAACTGGGTTACGACTGTAAGCACCTCCCTCACTTCCCTAACCACTGGACGACAGACCCACCTGACCTGCTTCCTCACAGACCTCACCAGCGACCTTGCAACCATTTTTTATTTTCTCGGAAACAATATGGGTCCCATCAAGTGCCAGGCCCTGCTCTAATTTGGCCCAAAAGCCACATGGATACCATATTCACCTGCAAACTCTCAGCTTCCACATCTATGAAATGCAAGTAAGGAGCTGGGCAAGATGGTGCAAGCCATTAGTCCCAGCCCTTGGGAGGCTGAGGAGGGAGGATCACTCAAGGCTAGGAGTTCAGACCAGCCTGTACAACATAACAAGATCTCCTCTCAAAAAAATGTTTAGACGCAAGTAGTGCCACCTACTTCCTGGCCTGGTGGATTTTCATCAAGTCTACCTCCCCATCTCCTCTCTCCCTCCCTCATACGGAACCCCAATCTGAAAGAAGCCCCCATTCCTGTTGCTGGGATGGAGGTCCAACACACAACCCCTGACCATGAATTCATGACCTCATACTTCACACGGTAACTCTAAACAGCCGGCAGCCAGCAGGCCTTCCAGGTTCAGGGTCTGAAACTAAGATTTCACACTTTCTTCCTCTTCCTACACCTCCCTTGCCTGTGGCCTCACCTCCTCATTCTTTAATCAGAACAGCTGGAGCATCAGGCAAGATGTTTCCTCTGAGTCCCCAGATTGACACATCTCCCTGCTTGCACCCACCTCTTCCTTAGGCTCTGCTTCCCCTCTGGGGACCCCACTTCCTGCTGTCCTCCTGGGCCATCCGCCTCCTTCTGAGCTGGCACTGTTTCAAAAAGGGGGGAAACTGCTTTGCTCCCAAGCCCCCTATTGCCTTGGAGCAATTTCTCGGCTCCCCTTGAAGACATAATCCTCCAGAGACTAGTCCACGCTTGCCTTCTCTTCCTCCCATCCCAGTCTTTCCTCACCCCACCCAGCACCACTGTGTCCCCACCCCTTACCTCTTGCTGAAGTCACCTACAACCTTCCTGCTGCTCAGTGCAGTAGTGACTTCTTGAGTCCCACTAAGCCTCTGGGCAGCACCTGAGTAAATCACCTCTCCCAGGAACTCCCTTACTTCCCTAACCACTGAACCACAGGCCCACCTGACCTCCTTCCTCACGGACTGCTCCCCTTCAGTCGCTTTGGCAGACTCCACGCCCTCCTTCAACCCTGTAAGTGCTGGGGTACCTGCTCAGCTTTTGCTCCTTCTCTGTGCCTGGAGCATAGTCGATGTTCATTAGGTATTTATTGGGTGAGGAGTGATTGGATGGGTGATAGGGAGTACAGCCTGCTGCAGGTACACAACGCAGGGGCTGCCCCCTAGGAGGGGATGTCCCTGGAACAAGTGCTCCCGACTGAGACATTGGATGTGTGCTGTGGGGAAGACATGGCTTATCAGTCCAGGATCATTCTGGAGGAACCTCCCCTGCATCCTCTAAGTGGTTGACTTCAGAGTCCTTGTGCTTGACAGCAGGGGACCCAGGCCTGGCCAATCAGAGCTCCCAGCCTCCTGTCCACAGATATTGACTCAGGCATGGGATGCGACTTTGACAAGTCAATCAAGACCCTTTCTGAAACGCTTGTGAACTCTCAGGAAAGCTCATCTTCCTGAGATCTAGGCCTCAGGGCCAGGAATGCCTATAACCCTATAACCTCCAGGGCAGAGCCTGATGGGGGAAGGAAGCTGGCTGCTCAGGGATCTCAAACTCCGTGGAGCTCCTGAGAGAGGGCCTCCTTCCTTCTGTACCCAAGCCACCCTTGCCTTACCCAGGAACAGCCCTTGCTCCAGGGAGCCATCCCCCAGCCCACTATCCTGTGAAAAGGGGGTCCAATGGGGGGAGAAGAACCAAGACTAAGAGTTTCATTCAAACACTTCCCATTCCCTACCTCACCCCCATAAACGAGGCCTCAAATCCTGGATCTATTTGAGTTTCTGTTACAACTACCCGAATGACAAATGGCAAGCATCACCTGGTACAGAACCTAGGACAGAACACACAGACCAAAGAGAACTAGTGTCCTGCCTGCCCACCTTGGCCCTGAGTCTTGAGATTGAGAGCACTTTTAGTAACCCCATCAGTAAATACAATAGCACCACTGCCTCTGCCTTGTAGATAAGGAAACCGAGGCACCGGGTGGTGAAGTAACCCTGAAGTTGTGTTTGCTGAGTGCAGGAGCCAGCGAGGGAACCTGTGGCTACGAAGCTGCCTGCTCAACCCAGAGCCACTCGCAGAAATGCTGGAGCGTGAGGGACCAAGGCAGCATAGACACCTGTCTGGTTCTAAACCACAGCACTGATCCTTCCCATGGCTGCTGTCTCTTAATGGTGGTGATATCCTGTTGGACGGCTTGATAGAAACTTCTGTTTGGCAAGGAAAAGCTTCTCCAAGGAGGAAGGCAGGCAGATGGCAGGGCATGGGCCAGGGCTGGGGTCTGGCAGGAAAAACAGTCCTGAAGTCAGGCCAGGAAAGGGTCAGGCCCCCAAAGAGCCCTGGGGATCCAGGACTTCAGCAAGAACTCTAGCCACCCCAGGAGTTCTCAGCCCGAGATCCAGGAGCTGGGGAGGGTGGTTACAGCTTTCTTTAAATTAAACTTTAACTGAAATCTAGCATTTCCTTCAATTATGAAGGTAGGCGGTATTAGCAGTGCCTACAACTATGTCACCTATGATACTGTCTCAGGTTACAGCTGGAAACGTCTCAGAATAGCATTTACACTCATCTCCAGGATCATAAATCTAATTGTGAGAGGTAAAACTATAATACAAAAGGGTAGCAAGTTTGAGTCCAGCCTGGGCAACTTAGCAAGACCTGTTTTGAAATTTTTTTTTTTTTTTTTTTTTTTTTTGCGGTACTAGGGATCAAACCCAGGGCCTTGTGCTCGCAAGGCAAGCACTCTACCGACTGAGCTATCTCCCCAGACCCTGTTTTGAAATTTTAAGAAAAAAAAATTTTTTTAAAGGGTTGAGAATGTAGCTCAGTGGTAGAGCACTTGCCTAGCTACACAAGGTCCAGGGTTCTATCCCTAGTACAACCAAAAATAAGCAATAGTAATGCCCAAAGCAAAAGAAAAAAATAGATAAGCTCGACTTAATAAAAATTAAAACTTCTCTAGCTGGACATGGTGGCGCACACCTGTAATCCCAGCAGTTTGGGAGGTTGAGGGAGGAGGATAACAACCTTGAGGCCCACCTCTGCAACTTAGTGAGAAACTCAGCAATTTAGCAAGACCCAGTCTCAGAATTAAAAAGGCTGGGGATAAAGCTCAGTGGTAAAGTGTCCCTGGGTTCATTCCCAACATGGCAGAAAGAAAGAAAGAAAGGAAGAAGGGACGGAACGAACAGAGAGGAGGAGACAGCCCACACAACGCCAGGTGTCGCTTGCAACATGTCAGGCAAATGACTGTAGAATATAGAACTCCCAAACTCAGGGAAATGTAAATTAAAACTACAGTGAAGGGCGGGGGGTGCAGCTCAGTGGTGAGTGTATTCCTGGCATGTCCAAGGCAACAGAAAAAGAAAAACAAAAGACCTTCAATGAGCACCCGGCAAGGTGGCACACGCCTCCAATCCAGCGGCTCGGGAGGCTAAGGCAGGAGGATTGGGAGTTCAAAGTCGGCCTCACCAACAGCGAGGCCCCAAGCAACTCAGTGAGACCCTGTCACTCAATAAATAAATAAATAAAATACAAAATAGGGCTGGGGATATGACTCAGTGGCTCAATCAACCTACGATGAGAGACCACTCCGTGCCCACAAAGGTGGCTATTACCAGAAAGACCATAACCACTGTTGCGAGGATGAGGAAAAAGTGAACCCACTGCTGGTGGGAATGCAAAAGGGTGTAGCTGCTTTGCAGAGCAGTCTGGCAGTTCCTCAAAAAGTCACACAGAAAGCCACCAGTTGACCCAGAAATCCCAATCCTAAATATATACTCAAAGAACCAAGGACAGCTGGGCTGGGGTGCAGCTCAGTGGCAGAGCACTTGCGGGGTGCTCTAGTACTGCAAGAAGTAAAAAGGGAAAAAGGACTGAAACATAAACATATGTCCACAAAAAACTTGCATGCAAATGTCCATAGAAATTGTTCATGATAGCCTCGAAGTAGAAAACCTTGGTGTCCATCATCCGAGGAGTCGTCAAACAAGATGTGGTGCATTGGAATGTGATTCGGCTCCAGAGAGAAGTGGATCCACACTTCAGCACAGAGGAAGTTCGAAATCATCAGGTTAAATGAAAGAAGCCAGTCACAGGAGAACACATAGTATGTAGTCCGCTTGCATGAAATGCCCAGAATAGGCGAATGTGTAAAGACTGGAAGTGGGGTGGTGTTGACAGGGCAGAAGGGCAGAGGAGTGGGAGTGGCTGCTCGTGGCACGGAACCCGGGGCACCATGCACCTTGGCATGCGCTCTACCACTGAGCCGCACCCAGCCCCGGCATAGCTCTCTGAGATGATGACATGTTCTAACATCAACAGTGGAGTTGCTCGCACAGGTTTGCGAATGCATTAGGAGCCACTGAATTGTAGAGGTAGTGAATGAATTGTATAATTTGTGAATTATATCTCAATAAAGGTGTTTAAAGAATAGAGGCTGTCTCTGTCTCTGGAGATAACCTGCCTTCTCCCTTGAATGCATACCTACTTCCTCAATAAACCTCTATGTCTCTGAAAAGTAAGTAAGTAAATAAATGAAGGAGCCATTGCAGTGGCACTCACCTGTAATCCCAGTAACTCAGGAGGCTGAGGCAGGAGGGTCACAAGTTCAGCTCCAGCATCAGCACCTTACCAAAGCCCTAAACAACTTAGTGAGCCTTGAACAAAAGGTGGCTCAGTGGTTAATCACCCCTGGGTTCAATCCCCAGTGCAAAATAAAGAAAAGAAAAGAAAAGAAAAGAAAAGAAAGGAGAGGACTCAGGCATGGTGGTACTCAGTAAAACAAGGCAGGAGGATTGAGAGTTTGAGTCCATCCTGGGCATTTTGTAAGACCCTGTCTTAACATAAATTTGGGGATAAAGCTCAGTTGGTAGAGTGCTTGCCTAGCATGCACAAGGCCCTGGGTTCAATCCCCACACCACCAAAAATAAATAAATAAATAAATGGACAAATAAGAATTTTTAAAAGGGTTGGGGTATAACTCTGTGGTACAGCACTTGCTTAGTATGATAAGGCCCTGGATTCAAACCCTAGGGTTGAAAAAAACAATAATAATAGAGATGAGCTGGGCGTGGCGACACATGCTTGTTATCCTGGCATCTTGGGGAGGCTGAGGCAGGAGAATTACAAGTTTAAGGCCAGCCTAGGCAACTCAGTGAGACCCTGTTTCAAAATAAAAAATAAAGAGCATGGACTGCAACTCGGTGGCAGAGCACTTGCCTCGAAAACACAAGACCTTGAGTCCATCCTCAGTACTGACAAAAAGATGATTAAATAGCAAGAAGAGTGGAAGAGGAAGGGGTGCAGGGCCCACCACACAACCACACGGGTTCTGGGGGCCATGTTTCTGCGGATGTTGTTCCCCTAGCACCCCTGCTGGCCCAGGTGCTGCTGGAAGCAACCACCCTGCCAGGCCCCTGGCTTTCCGGCCTGGACTCCCCACCCCAGCCAGCTCAGCTGCTGCCACCAAAGCTGACCTGCTAGGGTGCCAGGCCAACGTGGTGACCTTGCTCCCAGAGGAAGGCCACCCTAAGGGTTCCTCACCCCACATGTTCCTCTTTGCCCAGGTCCCTATTTTACAGCTACACCAGCCCCAACCTTGAGGCCGTCCCTGTGTGATGCATGGAGGGAGGTGCCGGCCTCCTCCTGTTCCTGCCTGGTCCTCTCCACCGTCATCTGAACCCTCTCTGGAGCACCACTCTCTAAGGATCCTCCATAAAAGGACTGGGGAGATGGCAAAGGCCTAGCATATAATCTTGTGGGGCCTCCCGGTGACTTCCTCAAAGGGCCACAGTACATGGAAGGACTCAGTCCCAGGCCCCTGAGGTGGCTGAAGGAGTCTCCACGTGGGGCAGGAGTGGTTCTGCAGGCCCAAGGCCACATCTGAGTCCCCACTGTGGGGGCTCTCCCTTCTCCCAGCTGCCCTGGGGATGCTACTCCTACCAGGCCACATGGCCAGAGTGTACCTGGGTCCTTCATGGCTCAGGTTTCTGGCCTCCCTGACCACCTTGACTCCCCGCCCTAGCCCGTCATCTTCCTCTGGCACAGCTCAGGGCTGCGATGACCCCTGCATGGACTGAGGGACCTCTCCCCACTCCCCGGGACTCAGCACCAACACATAGCAGGAGGCCACTGGCTTTGTCCAGGGGTCTGGTGGGCACTGGCGCTGGAGCAACACTGAAGCACAGGACCAGGGTCAGGATGCTGGGCGCAGCTCTGGCTTCCCAGGCCCGGGGCTCCCAGTAGCCTGCAGCAGGACCTGCAGATCCTCCGGGGAAGGGCAGTTCCTTTTCTGTCTAGAAACGGCCTTCCAGTGTGTGGTTTCCTGTCTGAAGACCTGCCCCTTGTCCTGGAGAGCGAGGCCCCTCCTGCCCTTCCCCTACATTGGCTCAGAAGAGGACCAACCGGTACCTCCTGCCCCCACTTCACCTCTGACCACTCCAGCATCCAGCACACACACCAGACCAGCCCAGGGACTTTGCACATGCTGACCCCTGGCCTGGAACACCCTTCCCCAGATCCTTCCCCTCCGTCACCTCCCCCAGAGCCTACTGACCACCAGCCCCTCAGGTCCCCACCCCCACGCCCCATCCCCAGCCTTATCGCAATTACAGTTATGGGACTCTTGGTTCTGGTTTGTTATCTCTCCCTCCCTAGACCCCACCCCAGCAGGGCCATCTGTCTGCTCCTCTGCATGTCCTGTCCTGTGCTGGCAGCGCCTGGCCCTAAGGGGAAGGCTCTCTGGGTCCTCCCTGCAGGGCTCCCCTCCTGGACTTCAGGGAGGGCTGGGGCCAACCTGCCATCCTCCAGGCTTCCCTCCTTGGGCTAAAGCATCTGCCTTGCGGGCATCCACCCACCAGGATGTGGGGCTCTGGATGGTGGGTGGGAGGGAGGGAGGCATGACTCTAGCTAAGGGGGCAGCACGAGCATCCGCCCTCCACTAACCATACCCCCCCCTTCCAGAACCAGTCAGTGTCTGGGTGCGGCCCTGCCGCTTCCTGCTTTCCTTGCTCCTGCAAGGAAGGGGTGGAGCCTGTCCCCAGGGCTCCTTAAGAAATCTTAGAAATCCCTGGAAGGAATGGAAAGACAGGTTTTTCTTTTTGTTTTATGTAGAGGGGGGAGTATTGGTACTGGAGATCGAATCCAGGAGCACGTGACCACTGAGCCCCATCTCCAGCTGGGTTTTATATTTTATTTGGAGATAGGGTCTCACTGAGTTGCTGAGGCTGGTTTTGAACTCACGATCCTTAGGCCTCAGCCTCTCCAGCCCCTGGGATTACAGGCTGTGCCACACACCTGGCTGCACAATTCTGTTTTAATCAAGTGTCTGAAACTGACAAATCCGTACAGAGGGTGGCTGCCGGGTGCTGTAGGAAGGGAAAGGGTGTGAGGGTCCTGGACTTGCTGGCGGGACGGAAGAGTGCTGGGAATGCAGGGGACAGGGCTGTTCCACACTGAGAGCTGATGGTGCCACAAAATGCCCCTTCTCAAGCCCCACATCCTACATCCACTCTGCCCTAGACCGTCCGGGGTCCAGTCCACTCCCCTTCCTCCACAGCCCAACCCTGGAGCAGGCCCTGCCTCATCTCACCTGCACGGCTGCCGTGGGCTTCCCTGCTCTTGCCCTTGACTCATGGGGCACCAGGGGGTGTGGTTAAAGCAGAGTCCGGATCACCCCCCAGTCTAAACCCTCCATGGCTCCCACCTCAGAATACACACGAAGGCTTTCAGGGGCTTACAAGGCCCTCTGCCAGCAGACCTCGGGTAGCCTCTCAGACCCGGACTTGTGACTTTGCCCTCCCCAAGTCGCCAACCCACTCTACCCCCGTGGCCTCCTGCTGATCCTCTAACCCAAAATCAAGCACACCTAGACCTCAGGGCCTTTGCACCCGCTGTGCCCTGTACCAGGAATGCTCTGACTCCAAACCTCCTTCCAGTCCACTCTAGTGTGATCTGTGTTGCCTGTCTTCCCTGAGGACAGCAGCCCCTCAAGTTCAGGGATTCAGTCTCTTGTTCTCCAGAGCACAGGACCATGCCTGGCACCCAGTGGGCTTTCATAAATCTTTCAGAAATGAATGAGACTTTTAGAGGTGGGAGGATGAGGCATCCAGGGCAGATCCTGGCCTTGCTGCCATGCACCTGTGACTGCAGCACCAGGTCCCTCCCCTGAGTCCTGGGATCCCTCCAGCTCATGCTGCTTGTTCTTTATTTTTTCTATGATGCTGGGGACGAGACACAGAGACTCATGACAGCAAGGTGAGTGCTCTACTGCTGAGCCAGGTGGCGGCCTTTATTTTATTTACCTATTATTTATATTTCTTTCTGCCATATGGAGGATTGAACCCAAGGGCAACCTACCACTCAGCTATATCTCCAGTACTTTTATTTTATTGTTTGTTTGTTTGTTTGTTTATTTATTTGGGGCACTGGGGATTGAAACCAGGGGTTCTTAACCACTGAGGCACATCCCCAGCCCTTTTTAATATTTTATTTTGAGACAGGATCTCACTAAGTTGCTAAGGGCCTTGCTAAATTTCTGAAGCTGACTTTGAACTTGTGATCCTCCTGCCTCAGCCTCCTGAGTCGCTGGGATTACTGGTGTGCACCAGTATGCCCAGCCCTGTTTTATTTTGGAACCGGTTTTCCCCAGATTGCTGAGGCTGGCCTTGAATTTGTGATCCTCTTGCTTTAGCCTTTCATGTCTCTGGGACTCTGGCGTTGGCCCTGGGCCCGCCCTGCTTGTTATTTTTGTTAGGATCCCTCCTATGGAAGACTGAGTGTTCTCTCAGCCTCTTCCTGCTGAGAAGGCAAATATTCAAAAACACTTTGACAATGACATTCTGCAGTTCCCTCAGGCTGCATGAGATGCCAAAAATGATTCCCATAATTAGAAGACCCTCCAGCGGGCAGGCTGTGAGCAGCACCAACTCCCGGCAGACCCTGCAGCCAGGCCTCCTGGGGAGAGGGCCCAGCCGCTGCTCTTGGGGTGCTGCAGGGACAGGGCAGTGCAGCCTCCAGCCTGGGCCTGGTCAAGCTCTGTGTCTGGCTCCCAAGAGCCTCTGCGGAGGTCCCTAGACCTCTCAGCATCTCAGTGTCCCCATTTGTAAAGTGAAGGGACTTTCTCCTCAGATCCAGGTCCTAATGTTTTCTGCTGCAGAAGTATCAATGCCCAGTTGCTAGAGGAGACTGGGCACGAAAGGAGGCAGTTTGGTTTGGAGACATTTTGGGGGCAGGGCCGGGTACTGGGGCTGGAACCCAGGGGCTCTCCTGGCCACCCACCCATACCCTCCCCGGCAGCCTGGACTCAGCCCCTCAGGACAGCATCAGCGCCCCTGAGGGCAGAGTCGGTGATGTCGGTGATGTCGGCCACCATCCTTCAAGGTCAGCTCCTTTGGGTCACAGTCCCTTTGGGGCCCGGCCTCCTTTGCCCCTCCAGGGCAGGGGTCATCGTTCACACTTGGCGGAGGTGGACATAGAGGCCCCAAGAAGGAGAGAGACTTGTTCACGACCCCACAGGAAACTGGAAAGGCACAACCCGGAGCTGCACTGGGCCCCCGGGAACGCCAGGGCCAGCCTGCGGTCGGCCACGGACTCCCGGCCCAAGCCCAGCTCCCGGGGGCTGCTCCCGGGGTCACGGGCACGCGGGAGGGGCTGGACCCGGCCACCGCGCGGCTCTGCGCTCGACTTTCCGACCCATCGCCTGGGGGATCCCCTCAAGCCCCGAGGCCTGCGGGCAGAGCTGCGAAGGACCGTCAGCCCGGAGCTCCGAAGCGTCGGGGAGGCACTGCGCCTACCGGAGGCCGACCCTGCGGGCGAGCGCGCAGCCTGGCAGCTCCGGGCCCGGGGACCCGAAGTGTGATGTGTTCCCGGGAAAACAAGGGGCTCTGTGCGGAGCCGCGGCTATAAATAAACTGCCCCGGGGCGCAGCCTCCCCACTCACCTGAGCCTTGGGCGGCCGTCGAGGGCCACAGCAGGGGCCAGGAGCGCCGCGCGGCCGGGAGCCTGAGACGCTTACTGTCTGGCCCTTTCCAAGAAGCCTGCCTACCCCTCCTGTGGGAAAGGTCGCCAACCAGCCAGTGGGTCCCCGAAGATGAAGATGTTCTCCCGAGACGCTCCAGGAGAAAGGCCTTCCCTGCAGTGGTTCCGCATTCCCGGCTGCACCCAGGTCCTCCGGAGAGGGACGGCGGAGGCCGTTCAGGGAAGTCCCCGACGAGTCCTGTGAAAGAACCTTACTCGACTCCTGTGAGTCACCAGGAATGTTCACAAACGTTCTTTTTCTCCTTTTTTTTTTTTTCGGGGTGCAGGCGGGGTGGGCAGGGATTGAACCCAGGGGCACTTCACCACTGAGCCACATCCCCAGCCCTGTTCTGTATTTTATTAGAGACACGGTCTTACTGAGTTGCTTAGGGCCTTGCTAAGTTGCTGAAGCTGGCTTTGAACTCACGATCCTCCTGCCTCAGCCTCCCAAGCTGCTGGAATTACAGGCATGTGCCACCACACCTGGCTCACCTTCTCCTTCTAGGCTCCTGGGAGCTTATGTCCCCTTCAAGGGAAGCATTGCTGACTGACTTGCTTTGCTTCGGAGATGTTGAGTGGAAGTGGCAGGTATTATCTTTGGGTGAAGGTTTAAGAGCCAGTGAGTGACTAGTCACTTGTTCCTCCTCTTCTCCTTCCTTGGAGAAGCTCCAGCAGCCTAGGTCTTGAAGCGTGGGGACACAGTAGGGGTTATTGCCCAGTCAGGGCTTGGAGCTCAGTGGTGGAGTCTGTGCTTAGTGTGCTCCAGCCTCTGAGCCCAAGTACAGTGCAAAGGAAGGAGTGGGGAAGGAGGGAGGGAGGCAAGGAGGGAAAGAGGGAGGGAAGGAAGAAGGAAGAAAGGAGAAAAGAAGGAAGCAGGTAGGAAGAAGGAGGAAAGGAAGAAGAGAGGAAGGAAGGGAGTGAAGGAGGGAGGAAGGGAGGAGGGAGGGAGAGAGGGAAGGGAAGGAAGACAGCCCACCTGTGGTGCACTGGAAACAGGATTGTGGTCCATGTTTGCTGTTCCTTTAGAAGAAGTTCCACTCAATTTTGCAGTGAATTAAAACTGCTCTAAAAACAAAGTCTTTTTTCTATTCCCATCACTGCAAAAAAGAAAAAAATAAAAACAGAAAATAAAGTCTTAAGAAGAAGAGAGGGGCTGGGACGTAGCTCAGTGGTAGAGCCCTTGTGTAGCTTGCACAAGGCCCTGGGTTCAATCCCCAGTGCCCGAAAAATAAAATAAAAATAAAAAATAAAAAAGAGAGAGGATTTCCATAGACATTTCTCCAAAGAAGATAGTAAAATAAATACATCACACAGTGTTCACTATTATTAGTCATCAAGGAAATGCAAACAAAGCCACAAAAGAGAGAGCACTTCACACCCACGAGGATACTAGAATCATGAAGGCCCACAGGCTCCTCCTAGTGTGTGCAGGCCCCAGGTTCATCCCAGCACACGGAAGGAAGGAGGAAGGAAGGAGCCAGCCCGACAGGAAAGCATGCTGTAGAGGACGCTGCTGGTGGGAAATGTAAAAGGGTACAATCGCTTTGGAAAGCAGCCTGGCACTTCCTTAAGGTTAAACGTAGAGATACCACATAACCTAGCTGGGTGCACTGGTGCACACCTATAATTTCAGTGACTCGGGAGGTTGAGGCTAGAGGATCACAATTTGAGGCCAGCCTAGGCATATTACTGAGGCCTCATCTCAAAAACTTTAAAATAAAATAGAAAGGGCTGGGGATGTGGCTCAGTGGTCAAGTGCCCCTGGGTTCAATCTCTAGGTACCAAAAAAAAAAAAAAAAGAAAGATAGAAAGTAAGTAAGTAAGAAAAGAAAAGTAGAAAGGGCTGGGGTATCATGGGGGTATCATTCAGTAGAAGAGTGTTTGCCTGGCCATCCTCACCACTAGAAGGAAAAAATAAAAGGATACTAGACGGTAACTTGGTCACATGAAGGAATGAGACGTTAGTCAAGGTAAGTACCTGGGCAATCATGAAAGCTGACACTACAGTAACAGTGGTTCTTGACGGCACTTCTTGTTTTTTACATGATTTGAGGCTAATGCATTTAAAAGACTTCTTACTCTGTTTTCAGGCTCATGATGTTTAAAGTTAATTCTGTGCATCATTGTTGGAACAGAAGTGTAAAGGAGCTGAGTTTTTTCACATTATTGAAGTTCATTTAAATTCGAGTGTTAGAACTTTTCTTTTCTTTTGGTACCTAGGATTGAACCCAGAGGCGCTTAACCGCTGAGCCACATCCCCAGCCCTTTTTTGTATTTTATTTAGCTGAGTTCCTTAGATCCTCAATAAATCGCTGAGGCTAGTTATAAACAGCCTCCCCAGCTGCTGGGATTAGAGGTGTGCACCACTGTGCCTGTGCACAACTTTAAGATCTTAAATATAGTTCCTTAATAACTACCAAGAAAATAGGTGAGCAGTATACACAAAAAGAAAATAGAAACACATTTAAATGCCTCACTAAAAAAAATCAACTAAATACAAAAGATGGTAATACAGGAAATGAGGAAACAAAAAAGATACAAGAGTTATAGAAAACAAATGTGAAGAAAAACAAAGGAAGTCCCTCACTATCCATAGTTTATTTATTTCTTTTACATAGTAAGGATTAAACCCCGGGACGCTTAACCACGGAACCACATCCCCAGTCCTTTTTATATTTTATTTGGAGTCAGGGTCTTGCTGAGTTGCCTAGGGCCTCAATAAATTGCTGAGGCTGACTTTGAACTTACCATCCTCCTGCCTCAGCCTCCTGAGCCACTGGGACTACAGGTGTGGGTCACCACGGGCCATAGTTACTTTCAGTAGGCCGAGGCAGGAGCATCTCAAATTCAAAGCCAGTCTATGCACCTTTTACGAAGGACAGTGCCAGACCCTGATGACACAGGCGGGCATGGAAGGTACCAGAGCAGGCCTACTTCCTGCTGGCGGGGAGCAGACTGTGGGCCGCTTTAGAAGACAGACTAGTGTTTCTTATAAACTAAACACCCTATTACCCTACCCTCCAGCAGCTGTGCTCCTTGGGATTTACCCAAAGAAGGAGAAAACTCGGGTCTACACAACGGCACATGGGTGTTTGCAGCAGCTGTAGTCACATCACAAAACTTAGGGGCACACAAAAACATTTTTTGTATGCAAATACCCACAGAAATATTATCCATAATAGCCTCAAAATTTAGAAAAACAAAAAACAAACTTAATGTCCATCTTCCCAGGAGTGGTTAAACAACGCCATCATGCGCCAGAGGGTGACTCAGCAACAGGGAGGGCTTGAGTCTGGTGTGCACTTCAACATGGGTGGAGTCTGAAAGCCTCACATTAAGTGAAAAACTGGTCACCAAAGGCCACACGACATGGTTCCATTCATATCAAATGACCAGAACGGGCGAATCCATACAGACAGTAGCTTCCTGTGGCCACCGGCGAGAGGACCAGGGCCATGGAGAGTGACTGCTAAGGGGTGCAGGGTTTCTTGCTTTCTTCTTCCTGTTTTCCGTAGGACGGGGGGGTTGTGGTACTGGGGACTGAACCCAGGGCCTCTCTACCACTGAATTACACTCCCAAGTTTTGCAGGAAATTAAAAAATAAGAATCTGGATTGTCCTGACCTTCTGCCCTCCTAGCCCATCCTGTTTAGTCTCTCAGGGAGGCACTGACTTGCCTGGACCACAGCCAGTGGACAGCAGGGCTGGCCTCGGTCCTCACTGTGGAGTGGGAACTCTGACCCTGGTGGGCTGGCCCCTCCTCGGCTGGAATTCAGAGTGGTGTGAGAGAATGCCCGAGGAAGGGCAGGCAGCCCCTGCTCCCAGCCCATCCCACCCTGAAGGACAGCCGCCACGAGGCGCTGAGATCTCCAGTGGGACTGCGGCCCCCGCTGGGGAGGACTCCTCCCCACCCCGGCCCTGGCCTGCAGCTGCAGCTTCAGGGCTGTAGACCCCTTTCTGGATCATCCCTCAGAGGACAGGTGGACTGACATCCCGGGCGGCTCCAGTTCCACTCAGCAAGCACCAGCTCAGAGCAGCCGGGGCCAGCACCGATCATCCGAAAGGCCCGGAACCTCTCATCTGGGTGAGGACTGCGGCTCCCACCTGGCCACAGCCCAGGTGCTCCCTCCACCAGCCCTCCAGCCCAGCCTCCAGCCTCCAGCGACTCCCGCCACTCCAGAAGAGCCAAGCCCCTCGCCTGACACTCAGGCACACGTGGGCTTACTCTTGCCAGCCTGTCCCCACTGCCCCACCACGTGTGTGCCTGGGACCCTTAGTAAAGGAACCTGGCCCACCTCCCTCCTTCAGTGGGCTCACTGCATTGCTCACCCCAAACATCTCCCCCAGCTTGCCTGCCTGCACCAAAACTCGAAGCTAAGCCCTGGGAGGTGGGGGTGCGGGCGCAGAGAGGCCCCCCTCTGCCTCTGCTGGGCGGACGTGTTGGGATCAGATGGTGGGAACGAAGGCTCAGCATTCAGAGCTAGCCCAGTTAAGTGGGAACTGTGACGTGGTGTGTCGAGTGCTTCCCACGGATGGGCCTGTCCACCTGATGCCGCCATCACCCCCTTGGAGGGGGTGACATGCTCAGGGTCAGAGTGAGAAAGTGGTGTGGCAGGGAGTCTGGAGCTGCCCTCCGGGGCTCTGCCCCACTTTCCCTCCACCTGGGCCCCAACTCAGCCCATCACCTGACAGCACAGCAGGGCCTCACTCCTAAACAGAGAGACAGAAAGAGAGAGAGAGAGAGAGGAGAGGAGAGAGAGAGAGAGAGGGAGAGACAGAGGGAGGGAGGGAGGGAGAGAGAGAGAGAGAGAGAGAGAGAGCGCTAGTGCACAGGTAAGAGAGGAAGACTTGCCCCAGGTCAGCTGCGGGAAGGACATGATACAGGCAGAGGGGATTGTTGTCCTTGATGAGCCCACTGGTCCCTACCTCTCCTGAGGGGTGGACAGGGCCTCTGGGGTGTTTTGGATTCTTTGTTTGTTTGTCCCACAGTGCTGAGGGTCAACCAGGACCTCACCCATGCCAAGAACCTGCTCTAGCTCCTGAGCTCCATCCAACGCTCACCCTCCACGTGAGCATTTCCACCCCCACCCCCAAATAGAACCATTTCACTGGGAGAAACTGGGGTCACTGGTGTGTGTTCAGGGGAACATCAACCCAAAAGCCCCACCGGTTTTGGGGAGCCTGCTCCACTTGGTCCCAGTCTGAGGCCCAGTTCTCACGGTGGCCCAGCCCCTGGCTTATGTCTGACCAGGGGACTGGAGATGGCTGCCACCTGGAGACAGTGCTCAGTGCCCGGGGCGGTCCACACACCACACAGACACTCGCAGCCCAGAGGGGCCCAAGGCCCTACTGCTCCCCAGACCAGCTGATGGGGACCAGGACAAGCTCGGAGCTCTGGGGCTGGGAGGCCAGAGTGTAACCCTCACCATCCCTTGTGCAGGTGAGGCGGGTGGGCAGAGGCCTGCCCTGAGGACGCCTCCCACAGGTCACCCCACAGTTCCTCCAGGAGCCCTGGGCTGGCCAGAAAGACCTCTAGGTCGTGAAGGCTTCTGGACCCTTCCGGTCTGTGGATGAGCCTGGATGCCCTGTGTGCCCGGCGCGCCAGGCATGCGCACACTGGCCCTGCCGGGCGCCCTGCTCCAGATGTCTTGTCTTGCCCACAGCACGGTCAGCACTGGGCCCTGGACTGCCAGAGTCACCCTGGCTTCTGAATCTGCACCCCTTGCCCTTCCCCTGCAGCCAGGGCACCCTGGTGTCCCCCGATAGCCTGGCCTGAAGGCAGGGTGCGTGGGGCAAGGTCCCTCTGGGTCCATAACCCGCAGGCCAGTCAGGCTGCCCACCCAGAGCCTCCCCAGGAACCTGGCCGCCACACATTTGTCCACTGGTGTCTTCTGCCTGACATGCCTCGGGCTGCCCAGACTGGACTTGCCTGGCTCAGTCCTCAGCCTGATCTGGAGGGTCTAGGGCCAAGGCTGTGTCACTGCCCTGTCCCCCAGAGTCCGGTCCCAACCTGGGGCAGGCAGCCTCCACGGGTACCAGGTGTAGCCCCTTGGTCTTACCAGTCCTGATCCTCTACCTGAGGGAAGGAGGGTGCTGGCCCTTCAGAACCCAGCATACCTCCTCAGGGTCGCTCATCAGGACTTTCACGCTGATTTAGTTTTGCTGAAGAAGTTGAAAGAACAGAATGGCCGCAGCCAAGGATGAGCCAGAGGCACTGCTGATGTCCAGAAAGGAGATCGAGGCCAGGAGAGAGCAGGATGGCCCTGACTGTCCAGAAGGCCAGGCCTCCCCTGCGGGATGCCCTGCCTTCCTGGGGTCTCTCCTGCTGCACCCGCAGCCCCTCTGCTGATGGCCATTAGCTCTTTGTCCCTGTGCTCACCATAACCATGGGCAGCGATAGCCCCCAGTCACTGTGCCCGCCCCACCCTGCGGGGGGTGTCCTTACTGGGGAAGTGGGACTCCAGTGGGGTGCGTCCATGCCAGCGCATGCCCCCCAGCGGCTGCAGCTCCTCGGAGGCCCTCCGTGCAGGATCTGGCGGGAGAGTGGGACTGGCTGCAGGCCTCCTGTGGCTCCAAGGACACCTGAGGGCCAAGCCCCCCAGCTGCTGCACTCACGGGGGACCTCCAGGCCCAGCCTTGTCTCCAAACCAAGTAAACAGGCGCACAGGAAGCAAAAAGCCCCCAGGGTGCACACAGGTGAGTCTTCAGGGTTTCCTGTGCTGAGGGTAGACTCCAAAAGCCGGTTCTGGGGTCACCTTTTGGTCCCCACTCTGAGTATCCTTGGAAGTTCTGGCCTTCCTGCAAACCGGGGGCCCACATCACATGGATTGGATTCTGTCTGGTTTGGGGAAGGTCACAGAAATCTTGGGACATAACAGATGCCAACTACTTGAAACCCATGTCTTTATCCTGAATAAAATGTAATTTGGGGCAGCGTTGTGGCTCAGTGGTACAGCGCTTGCCTAGCACGTGTGAGTCACTGAGTTTGATTCTCAGCACTGCATAAAAAAATAAATAAGATAAAGGTATCGTGTCCATCCATAACTAATAAAATATTTTTTTGAATGTGGTGATTTGGTTGAGTTGATACATTTGTCTAATGCCCAAGGAGCCAATGTATGGTCAGGCCTGACTAGCGCCAGGCTTGGGGGCTAAGACCCTTGGTACCCACTATGTCCAGGATGTAAGTGAAGCTCAGCTGTGGAGGAAGCTGTCAGGAAGCGGCCAAGGCCCAAAGTACTGAAGTCCGGGTCCCTTTCCCAGAAAGAGCAACCAGGGAGAGGGATGGGCCTGTGGCCAGGGAGCAAGGGCTAAGCTTTACCTGCAACCTTCAGTTTCCTGGGATCCTGTGTCCAGAAGGAACGCTATTAATAATTCTTGAACACAGGGCCCAGAGTTTCATTGTGCACTGGGTCCTGCGATGACGTAGCTTGTCCTGTGTGGAAGCCACACAGAGCCAAGACAAAGTTTGCTGTTCATCTTTTTAACTGTGGTCAAACGACACATCACTTACGATCTATTTTCTGATTTTTTTTTTTTTTTTTTTTTTTTTTTTGGTGGTGCTGGGGTTGAACCCAGGGCCTTGTGCATGCGAGGCAAGCACGCTACTGACTGAGCTGTCTCCCCAGACCCCTTTCTGACAATTTTTGAGTATACAGGTCATGGAGTCCAGGCCACTGCCGTGGCCACTGTGGAGAGGCCAACTCGGGAGACTTGCTCTGAAGGAAGGTGTCTGGACCACAGCGGGAGGAGGGGCCGCAGTGGAACTCAGTAGGCCTTGCTCTGGGCAGGGTGGAAGTGAAGGGGTCCTGTCTTGCCCTGGGCACCAGGGACCAAGCAGGCCAACATGCTCCCAGGCGGCCAGGGACCTCCTGGTGCACACCAGCCCTTCCTCCCCCACTGGGGCCACACTGTGACTGAAGAGCAAGGCAGCTCCAGGACAGGACCCTGAAAGCCCCACCTGTCTCTGGAAAGACAACGTGCCCAAGTCAGGTTCCCCACGGACAGAGAGCAGGGCGTGGCCAAGCTGCCTCTGGGAAAGGGAGCCGGCCACTGGGCTTGGCCTAAGGGCTGCAGGGGCTCCTGGGGTCAGGCTGGGCAGGGAGTCAGTTGCTAGTTGGCAACTAAGTCACCCCTGGCGGGAGCCCTGACAGAACACACTTGGAGGACCTGCCACTGGAGGATCTGGAGCCTCACAGTGCTTTTACCAGAATCATTTATTCCTTAGACTTTTTAAATTGTACAAATCTACTGAATTAAAAACCAAACCAAGAGCCAGGCATGGTGGCGCACGCCTGTAATCCCAGCAGCTCAGGAGGCTGGGGCAGGACTGAGTGAGGCCCTCAGCAATTTAGCAAGAGCCTGTCTCAAAATAAAAAACAAAAAGACCTGGGGATGTAGCTCAGTGGCAAAGTGCCCCCCGGTGCAACCTCCAGTACCAAAATAAATAAATGATTAAATAAAAACCAAAACAAGCCCGTCACAGTGCCACATGCTAATGATTCCAGCTATCTGGGAAGTTGTAGCAGGAGGATCACAAGTTTAAGGCCAACATAGTGAGACCCTGTCTCAAAACAAAAATTAAAAAGGACTGGGATGTAGCTCAGTGGTAGAGCACCTCTGGGTTCAATCATCAGCACCTCAAAACAAAACAAACAAACCTGGCAGAGCCTTCAGAGGCCCCCTAAGAAATGTCTGTGAGGATGGGGGATTCCCAGGGGTGGGGCCCCCTCAGCTGGCTCCTTTCCCGCCCTGGGGGGCAGGTCCCAGCTGGCCTCCAGCATCGCCCTCCACTCCCCAGCCGGAGCCACTGGCTCCCTAGCACAGGTGCGGTTAACTGTCCTCCAGGGGAAGCTCCACTTATAGGTTCCCTCCTGGGAGCCGCCGGCGCGTTCCCTGGGGCCACCTCTCCTCTCCTGGATCTGCTCTTCGGAACGCCAGCCCCTCCCTCCAGGGAAGACGCAGCCCCCGTAAATCAGGATCCCTGGGGACAGTTCCCTCCTCAGGGGTGTTTCTCAGCTCCTACCCCTTTCTCTGTTAACCAGTGAGCATTTTTATTCAAGTAGGCAATAGTTTAGAGTACAGCACGCAGTCGTGCAGAATTTGAAAAGGCCTCTGATGAAAAGGGCAGCCCCTCCCACCGCGCACTCCCGAGCCTCCTGGGAGACCAGAGACTCCACACTCCGCTGTTTTCCTTTCGGTACCGGGGGCTGAGCCCAGGCCTCCCGCATGCTAGGCAAGTGCTCTCTCACTGAGCTGCAAAATCAGCCAGGACTGAGCGAGGCCCTGTCTGGCTCCGTGGCCAGGCTGGCCTGGAACCTGCGCTCCTCCTGCCTCCACCTCAGCCTCAGCTGCTGGGATTGCTCAGCGCCCGGCCTTTGCGTGTTTACCTCCATGCTTGTGCGTGGCATCTGGAGCTGCTGTTGCTCGCCGACTCCAGCC
The DNA here is from genome assembly GCF_902686455.1 of Sciurus vulgaris. NCBI lineage: Eukaryota > Metazoa > Chordata > Mammalia > Rodentia > Sciuridae > Sciurus > Sciurus vulgaris. The sequence continues at coordinate 4,092,123 of NC_136462.1, forward strand.
GGGTTCACTAGCGGCTCTAAGAGAAGAGGAGCTTGGCCTTCTCACATCGCCTGCTGCGCCTCACACACTCTCTCGCTGATGTTACTTTTCACTCTCAACCTTTTGGTTAAACCAATATCCCTTTGTTTTGTCACAAGGATGGCATACTCCTTGTTGGCTACTGAGCGATGGTTGATTTCTGGTATGACTTTCGCTTTTTCTCGAAGTTAATCATTGCTTCTGGTTTGGGTTACTTAGTGTTGAAAACTGCTTCAAGATCGCCTCCCAAAGATCCCTGCCTCCTCGTGTTCATATCCATCTGTGGTCCCCTTCCTTTGAAAGTGGGAGTGATCTGTGACTCACTGTAACCAGGATAACACGACAGCCAGGCGCAGTGGCACGCTCTTGTAATCCCAGTGGCTTGGGTGTCTGAGGCAGGAGGATCACAGGTTTGAGGTCAGCCTCAGCAACTTAGTGAGGCCCTAAGTAACTTAGTGAGTCCCTGTCTCAAAATAAATATTAAAAGATCTGGGGATGTGGCTCAGGGGTTAAGGGCCTTTGGGGTCAATCCCTGGTATCTGCCCCCTGCCTCCAAAAAGATAGAACATGACCAAGGGCTGAATGTCTGTGACTATGTGACCTAAGACTGTAGCGCCTGTGCAGCTTGAGCCTCTTCCTCCCTTATGGACTTGGAGAAACGGCCACGTTATGGCTTGTCTGTTTTGGGAGGCCCGCGTGCCAGGAACCACAGGTGGCTTGTAGGAGTTGCAGGCAGCCTCTGAAAACTGCCTATGGCTTTAGTGACCTCAGGATTAGGTTCTTCCCCAGTCAATCCTCAGATAAGATTGAAATTAAAGAGCTGTGTGAGACTCATTTTGTTTTGTTCTGGCACTTGGGATTGAACCCAGGGGTGCTTAACCACTGAGCAACACCCCCAGCATGGTTTTAGTTTTATCTTTTGAGACAGGTTCTCACGAACCTGCCTTAGGACCTCACTAAGTTGCTGTGGCTGTTCTCGAACTTGCGATCCTCCTGCCTCAGACTCCCAAATGGCTGGGATTACTGGCATACACCACTGCAGCCAGCTTTGTGAGACTCTTAAGCAGAGGATTCAGCTAAGTCATGCCCAGATTCTTGATGCATGGAAACAGCCATTACTCTGTGTGGATCTGTTATGTAGCAACACATAACACCAGCTCTCTTTGTATCCCTAAGTCCTCCCGGGCTTCGGTGATGAGCACTGTTTTCCGTGCACCAAGTGTGCCCTCACCCTTGCCCTGCAGTCTCCCTCCCAGAAGCCGGCCTCCTGAAGGGCCCTCTGTTGGGTATATCACTTCACGTTGAAATCACTTCCCAACATCCTGAGGGCCTTTCTCAAGGACCTTCTAGCTTTCAGTGCTGCCAGCGAGCCCGCAGCCTTGCTGACCCTCTGTCTTTTACATAAGACTCAATTTTCCTCTCTGGGAGTGTTTGGGATCTTTGATTTATCCCTGGCGACCCCACCCCAAACCCAACCTCCAGTACTGGAGAATGAACCCAGGGGTTCTCATCCCCAGTCCTTTTTTTAACTTCAAATTGGGAATTTAATAAATTTCAATTCCCAAAATTGATTGACGTGACTCATTCGTGGGATACCATTATAAGAAAATACCCCCAATACAAGCTATAGAACCAATACTGGATCATAATGTAATTGATGGAAACAGGAAAACAAAGCTGTTATCTATAGACAAAGACAAAGCATTGAGGAAAAAGAAAGAATATATAGAAATCTGGCCTGTTAACTGAAGCATTAGAGAAAATAGTATTACTGATGATTGTTAATAACTAACCTCCAAGATTGGTTTATGTTTGGTTTAAATTACCAAAATTTAAATTTTATTTTATTTTTGGTGGTATTGGGGATTGAGCCCAGGGATACCCCTCCACTGAGCCACATCCCAAGCTTTTTTTTTTTTTTTTTTTTTTTGTGGTGCTGGGGATCGAACCCAGGGCCCTGTGCTTGTAAGGCAAGCACTCTACCAACTGAGATATCTCCCCAGCCTATCCAAAGCTATTTTTGTTTTCTGTTTTGAGACCAGGTCTTGCCTGGTTGCCCATGATGGCCTCAAACTTGAGATCCTCCTGCCTCAGCCTCCCAAGTCCCTGGGATTACAGGTGTGCACCACCACTTTTGGCTAAATTTTATTATTCTGAAAGTAGCAATTTTACTTAATCCATACAAAATTGACAAACTGTTGGATTCTGAATTTTTGGCAAAATGTTAAAAGACCAAGGTTGAGTAACCTATCCTATTGGTATAGATGTAATTTACATATATTAGAACAAATATATTATTTTGAAGTGTATTTTTGAACTTCTACATTCTATATTCTCTATAAATAATCCACATGTAAGAAAACATCCCATCCTCTAAAAGCAAAACAAAACAGAGTTTTTGTTAATTTGAAACTAAAGTTCAGCTCTCCATTTCTTGTTAGGATCCATGTTGCTAAATATTTTTCTTTCATTTTTCTGTTTTTTTTTTTTTTTCAAATAAAGCAAGACGTTATGTTCAGCCATTTATGTAAATGCTCAGGAGTATTCTTGTAGATCATTTTGACAAGATCAGTTACTGTAAATGATTGTTCAAAATTATCACAAACTAATGTAAGAATTTGTTCTTCTCAGGTATTTCCGTGAGAAATACATTGTAGAATTTTAGGTTGGGCCTTAGGGATTACTGGGCCACGTCCTGGATGTATAGTATCAGCTTTGACTTTCAGTAACTCTTCATATAATCACAGAGGTCTTCAAATATAGTTGTTCCTTCCCCACGGATACACTCTCCAGAAAAGAGGGCATCTTCTTCTAAGGTAGAGCCACGTGATCACCAGTGTGTCCAGGTGTGTCTATGACTCTTGGAGTGGCTCCCTCAGTCTTAATCACATCCCCATCTTTCAGATACTCATATTTTTGCTCTCCATTTCCTTTCATTTCTTCTCCGTGAGGATTCCATGGGAGTTTTTTAATATGATAGGGAGTGTCATAATCAATGCTTTTACAAATATCTTTCATGCTTCCAGAATGATCAACATGCCAATGAGTCACTACCATTTCCTGGATTGTCATTTTAAATTCAGCCAGAGCTTTGCTTTAAACAGCTGATATATTCTGGAATTGAGGGCTCTCCAGTGTTGGAGTCGGTCCCCACCAGGTAGGTATTGGTGCCTTGAAGGGTCCTGGGACTCAGGTTACTGCCCAGCATGTGCACTACCACGAACTACATCTTCACTTTCAGCGGCCAGCCAGTTGGTCGCATATTAGGCAACGAGAGTGAGGAACCAAAAAGCAGCATCCCCAGTCCTTTCTATTTTTTATTTTGAGACAGGGTCTTGCTAAGTTACCCAGGCTGGCCTTGAACTTGCAGTCTTCCTGCTGTGGCTTGTAAGTGACCTATATGAGAGGGGAGCATCACCGCACCTGGCATACCCCCAGGCTATAGGTGTTCTTTCTATTTATTTCTTTGCAGAGCTGGAGGTTGAGCCTAGGGCCTCGTGCATGCTAGGCCTGTGATCTGCCAAGCTGCACCCCAGTCCTCTGTGACCATAGTTACTGGTTGGAAGCAACATCTGGGTCTGCACCCAGGGCAATTAGAGGAGGGCACGAATACCAGAAGACAGGAAATCTTGGTGATCACATTGGGGCTGTCCACCACAGGGGCTCCAATCCTCTGCGGACAGGCCATCCCCTAGTCCCTTCCCATCCTCAGCGCCCAGGGCCCAGTCCCAGCGCCCTCCATTCTCTGCAGCCCGGGGTGTGGGTGCCTGGGGTTGGCACACATGCTGGGGCTGTCCTTGCTTCTTGGCTGAGTCCCAGCAGTTCTGTCTTGCTCATTCAGGAAGCTGACTCCCCTGGTGTTTATTCCTTCCATCCTTTGCCATTATTTTCGCCAAGTTTCCAGAGGAAGCAGAGACAGGTACAAGGTTTAGTCTCCATGTTTATTGGACCCCCGTGCTGTCCACCATATGCCTCCCCCACCCAGCAGGCCTTAGTTTTGCTGTGACCTTCCCTGCCCCACCCTACCCATCCCGTCGTTTCCCCCAGCCCACCCAGACACAGGGCCTGGGACTGCTCCCTGCCCACTCCTCAGCCTGATTCTGATGGGGGACTTCTGGGGCATCCTGGCCCTTCCCTGCCTCTGTGCCTTTCCTTCTCTAGACCTCCTCCTCAGCCCACCCACCTGCCTCCTGGCATCTCTCCCTGGCAACTCCTATTCATCTCCTGTCTGGACACCTCCCCTGGGAATTCTTTACATGGTGCTCTTCATCCTGGTCAGCCTATCGGCATCTAACAGGATTCAACAGAGAACTTGCAAAAGGGGCATCACACCTGTCTCCCTCACTGTCCCCACGAAGCCACTCAGGGTGAGGCAGCACCAACCTACGTGGTGTTGCATAAGGAAGCAAGATTCTTTTCTTCCCAGGCTGGCAGAGCCCCGGGAAGACCTGGAGGCCAGAGGGATCCACTACAACACCCCGAGCTGCACTGCACCCCTGCTGTGGCCCCTCCGTGCTGCTGGGCTGAAATCCAAAGGCTGCATGCAGGCCGCAATGCTCCTGGGCACTCTGCTCCCTGCCCCCATAGCGTGCTTCCTTCCAGGGAGCTCTGGAATCCTTGTCTCAGGGCCAGTGGCCTGGAGAACTTTCTTCCCCTTCCCCCACCCTTTAATAGTCCTGCACAGGCGCCCCGCCTCTCTCAGTTGCTCCTGCCCAGGGAGGTGGCCCTGCTTCCCATCATTCCAGGCACGGATCACCCTTGTAACTAACTCAGTGTGGTCCCAGGCTACCCACTCCCCACCCCCTCCACAACTGCAGGGCAGACCTGGGTCTGTGTTTGTGTCACTCAGGACCAGTCTGGAGGCTCAGAAAGCCCCTGTGGAGAGAAGCAAGGAATATAGAAAACAGGATTCAGTGCAGAGGGGGAAGGGCAGCCCACTCTGCTGGCTCAGGGTAAATGAAATCCATCCAGTCCACCTGGAGTCAGGTGGCCCCCAAGACTCTGAATAGCTGGAGCCAAAAAGCTGAAGGGCCAAAGCCAGGGCAGGTCCAGCCTCAGAACCAGATGTGCCCAGGGGCTCTGTATGGGCACTGTGCTCCTTGCTGCTCACCATCCCCCTCTTGGGTAAGCTCCACGTCTGAGATGGCCCTGGTAGTACCAAATCACCACCCCCCAGACCTTCTTCCTGTAGGGTCTAGCTTTTCTCCAAACTAAAGAGGATGTGCTGATGGCCAGGCTCAGAACCAGGAGGGTACCTGCCACCCATCACACTGTGGCCAGCGGCATGGACCAATGGGGTCTTATGGGAAGAAGGAGACCGTTCAAGCTGGGCACAGGATCCCTCGGGGTGAACCCAGAAGAGGGGATTAGCCTCAGGCCCCAAGAGGTCCAGCTGCAGAGAGCTCTCAGGCCACTGAAACCAGGGTCTGCATGCAGGTGGGGAGTCCAGGATTTCAGAGGGGCCTTGCTCCAAGCCTGCTGGAAGTTCAGCCTCAGCACAGAAGCCTGAGGAAGAGAAAGGAGCAGACATGTGAGTCCTTCCCTGGCCCCCAGGGCACCAAACAAAGGACCCACTCCAGGCTGGTGGGGAGTCACTAAGAAGGCTGGAGGGGTAAGGTGGGCCTGCAAGAGCTGGCAAGGTGCTTGGAGGTGGGAGGCAGGACAGAGAACTTCAAGAGTCAGATCCTTGGTTCTGATTAAAACACTGCCCTGACCCCATGTGCCACCTGTAAAATGGGTCCATCAGTCCACACCCCGCAAGGCCAGGGACCCAAGACGGGGCGGGGACCCCACTGTGTGGGGCACTTTTCTAGGTAAGGCTGGGATTTGAAGAGCTGCGCTGTGACAGGGTTCAAAGTCCCCACTCACTCTCTCCAGCGGGAGGGGAGCGCAGTAGGCGCCCACGGCTGGCACTTGAGCCCGGGTCCCCAGGCCACTGGGGTGCGAACGAGCGGGTGGAGCGAGGCGGCACGGCCCTCGGCAGGAGCACAGCGGAGCCTTGATGCGACCCAAGCAAGGGCCTGGGTTCGCCCACAGCCCCATCCCGACTCTGCCGGCCTGAGTCCGGGGGTCCAAACCGTCCTCCCCGACACGGGATATCCGCCCTGCCCGACGAGTGCGCGGGGAGTGGACAGAGGCCAGCCCGGGAATGGGGTCCCGGTCACCGTCATCTGTGGGTGTGGCTTCCTCTAGTTTATGATTTTTTTTCTGTTTTCTGTTTCTTCCAGCGAGCGTGTTGCTGTTGGATGGCGCGGTGCACAGCGTGGAGGTTCCGCGCCCATTGCCCAGACCCGGTCGCCGAGGCTGGGCCGCTCCGAGTCCTTGCGGGGCTGGACACCCGGCTGGGGCCTGCGGGCCTGAGCGGCCAGCAGCAGTCAGGCCCTCCCTCCCTGGCCCCGAACCCGGGCCGGCCGCTGGAGGAGGAGCCTCTCGGATTTCTTCCCGCCCTGTTCCCGGCAGCTCTGCGCAGATGTCCTCCCGCGGGGCCTCCTGGGGCGCGTTTCAGGGGCCCGTGGCCGTCTAGGTGTCCAAGCCGCGGTGCTAGGCGCCACCACCTCCTGGTCCTGCTCAGGGAGCACCTGGCCAGGATGCGGAGTTCCAGGGGCGGGGCGGAGAGTCTGGGCCCCTCTTGCGCGCCCGGTCCCCCGCTGACCAGGCCTCCTTTCTGCCTCCCAGGCCCTCCACGGGGAGAAATTATTTGCTCCTGTCACAATGGAGGAAACTGAGGCCCAGAGAGGTCAGGTCACTTTGTCAAGTTCAGCAGTTGGTTTTGAGCAGAACCTTGAAGCTGGACGTTTGGGAAAGGGAAGATGACAGTTTGCAGGGGCGCAGCTGGAGCAAAGGAATGGAGGTGGCCCTCGGATGCAGGGGCTGCAGAGGGAGGTGGAGGCAGAGAGCAAGGCTGGGCTGGAGGATGAGGGCCCAGGACACAGGATGCATCTGGGCAAAGTCAGTGGAGGCTTAGCTGGGCTTCCGAGAATTCAGCGGTCAGATCCAACCAGGGGGAGAAGCAATGGGGTTGTCCAGTGTTTGCTGGAGAAAAAAAAAAAAAAAAAATTTTCAGTAGAATGAAAAGAAATAAAAATGTCTGAATTATTCCAATTCAAGTAATCTCACTTGTGTGTTATCTATAGACCAATCCCAAAGTTTCAGATTATACCAGTCTCACTGAATTGTGATTCATTTTCTCTATCTTTCCTATGCAAGAATTTTACAATTTTGATTTTCCTGTTTTTCTTAGGGAGACATGACTACATTGGTACAACAAACTTTTTATTCCTGCTTCAACCCCCCCGCGCCCGCACTTGCAGTAGAACCCACTGAGTGCTATATCCCCAGTCCTTTTGTTAAAGACACTCTCCCTAAGTAGCAGGGGCTAACTTGGGATCCTCTTGCCTGAGCTTCCCCAATCTCTGGGATTCCAGGCCTGTGCCACAGTGCCTGGCTTGCTGCAGAGATTCTAAGGCTGGTCAGGAGGGGCAGAGAGAACCATGGAGTAGGGGCCTTGACTGGGGCCTGCAGTATCTGAGTGCTGGACATGTTTATTCTGGGGAAAACCAGATGTCTGCATTTGCTGGGGAGTGGGCTGGATCTTGCAGCCTGCTCTGCACAAATCCCTCATCTGCACTCTGAGACGTTTGGAAATGGTTTGAGAGGCCTGGTGGGCTCCTTGGAAGAGGAGCCGGCATCTCGCAGTGTGCTAGTCTGGCCCATGGAGGGCAGCCTGAGTTGTTCCATGGAGCCAAGTGTCTCCTGGAACAGTAGGGGCTGAGGGCAGAGGACAGCAGGCAGGGTGCTGGCAGGGTGCTGGGCAAACAGGTTGGACAGGAGCCCTCTAGGTGGGGCTCCTGACTTGCCACCTCTGCCTCATGTGGGAGGCCACATCTGGGCATCGGTCTCTGTGGGTCTGGGGTGGCCCTGGCCCACTGAGGACGTAGAGTGTAGCTGCAGCCAGGCCCAGGCCCTATCCCACCTAGCCACCCAAACAAATCTCTACCCCCTCCGCCCAGCCCTTGAGCCCATTCCACCTCAGCAGCACCCTGTGCCCTGTGTCCTTGCCCAGACAGGCTGCTGGCGGGGGGAGTGTCCACACCACTCCCCACCTTCCTCTCCTTCCTCCCCCCACCCCACCTTTGGCTTCCCACCAGCTGCCTACTCAGCCTTTCTTGTCCACTCTTGGCCACAGAGCCCTCTTCTGCCCAGTTGGAATCCCTGTCTCCTGGGGTGAGCTCCTCTCCCTGGGGGTCCTCAAAACCTCCTTTGTATGTGGTGCAAGCCTGTAATCCCAGCAGCTTGGGAGGCTGAGGCAGGAGGATCCTGAGTTCAAAGTCAGCCTCAGCAAAAAGGAGGCGCTAAGCAACTCAGTGAAACCCTGTCTCTAATGTAATACAAATTAGGGCTGGGGATGTGGCTCAGTAGTCAATTACCCCTGAGTTCAATCCCCGGTACCCTGACCCCCCCCCCCCCCCCCCCAAAAAAAAAATCCTCCTTTGCTCCCACCCCTGCTCACAGGGCTGATTCTGAGCCCACCTCCTCCTGAACTTCAGGATCCAAATATTGCCCCTGTGAGACACACACCACACACACACACACACACACACACACACACACACACCCAGGTCTGGCAGGCCCCTCAGGTGCAGCCTGCCCAGCCCAGCTTCCTCCTTGGGGTCAAACCCATGTGGATTGGAATCCTGCCAGCTGCAGGATTCTGGGGGCACAGGATGTGAGAAAAGGCTGCTTTCCCCTTGTGCCTGATGAAACAGGGTAGTGTCAGAGTGACCTCCAGGCAGTTCCCCGTGTGACCTGGAGAAGAGGTCTCTGATGGCTGTGCTTCTAAGCCCTCACCTAGCTCCACCAGGACTGTTGAGGGGAGGTGGTAGGAGGCCATCTCCACGAAGGCTGGAATCCTGCCTCCACTGCTCCTCCTCAGGTGTGGCTGGGGAGGCTGACCATGAGTAGAAGAAGTGGCGGGCTTACTTTTGACTTTAGGTTAAAAGATACTGACTTCTGTCTAGGGTGCCATGACCCCTCCACTATCTTGCTCTTTTACTCTGGGAGAGCCAGATGCACACCCAGCAGCCCAGGGAGAGGTCCACATGGCCAGAGACTGAGGCCACCTTCAGCCACGTGGATGTGCTTATAAGCAGATCCCCCCAAGGGGAGCCGCAGATGGCTGCCTGGATTAAGTGGGTCAAGTGTCTTCTGGTTCCTGATCTGCCCCGTAATAAATGAGATAGTAAATGTTTCATTTTCAGCTGCTGAGTTTTGGGGTGATTGATCATGCAGCAATAGATGCCTAAGATAGAAATCGATTAAAAAGCCACACTTGAAGCATTTTGATTTAACATGTGTAGGAATTGAAAACCTCTGCTGGTGCTTCCACGGACTTTCCCTGCATGCTGGGAGGTGGGCTTTGAGACTCCATGATGGCAGAGTCTTTGGTGGCCCGCTTCCACTTCTTCAGATGCAGAACTTGAGAACTAAAGAGAGGAATCCATGCTCAGGAGCCTCTGGGATTGTGTATGCCTCCCCATCTTTACAACCATCTCCCCTGTACCTAATTCTATAGGATTTTTTTTTTTTTTCTTCCTAGTAGTGGGGATTGAACTCAGGGTCACTCTGCCACTGAGCTACATCCCCAGCCCTTTTTATTTGTTCATTTTGAGACAGGTTCTTGCTAAATTGCCCAGGCTGGCCTGGAATTTAAAATCCTTCTGCCTTAGCCTTTGGAGTGGTGGGATTTCAGCCCTGTGCCACTGTGCCCGGTTCAATAGCAATTTATTGGTTGGTTGGTACTGGAGATTTAACCCATGGGTGCTTTACCTCGGAGCTGCATCCCCAGTCCTGTTTGCTTTTTTTTTTAGACAGGTTCTCACTAAGTTGCCTAGGGCCTCACTAAGTTGTGAAGGCTGGCCTTGAATTTATGATTCTCCTGCCTGAGTCTCCTGAGTCACTGGGATTACCAGCATGTGTTACCACTTCCAGCTCTTCAATGGCAATTTTTTTAAAAATATTTTTTTAGATGTTGATAGACCTTTATTTTATTCATTTATTTATATGTGGTACTGAGAATTGAACCCAGTGCCTCACACGTGCTAGGCAAGCACTCTACCACTGAGCCACAACCCTAGCCCCCTTCAATGCCAATTTTTAAACTAACTTACTTTTAATAAATCTTTCCAAAGTATCAACCTAGGGGGAAAACAACTCTGTCTTTTTGCACTCGTTTTGGCAGCTTGCATAGTATTTAATGAAGGCACTCATTAATGTGCTTAACAGGTATAAAGAGATGAGGGGGCTGGGCTGTGGCTCAGAGGTAGAGCGCTTGCCTAGCATGTGTGAGGCACTGGGCTCGATTCTCAGCACCACATATAAATAAATAAAATAAAGGTATTAAAGAGAGAGAAAGAGAGAGATTGGGAACGAAGCATGTGGCCCTCAAGGGGTGGGACTGAGCTCAGGGAAGTCTTGAAGCAGCCCCAGTCAGTGGGGAGATAGGGGGAGCTCCCAGGTTTCAGGAACTCCTGGGTCAGTAGCATGGCCCTGGTCTGGATGTGTGTGTGTGACCTCCAGAGAGGGTCCGGAGCAAGACCGGATGCTTGGGGAGGGTGGGAGGTGTGTGATGCAGCAGCTGACTCAGTGCCACTGTGTCAAGGAAACACCCCCTGTGCTAATCACCTGCGGGTGCTGCGGTCTTTCCAAAGGCCTAAATCTAGAGGACGTTTCCGTCAAATTGCTCCCCATTTGCCTCCGTATTCCACTAGTCACCAAATCTCCAAGGCTATGCCTCCCACTTGTTGGAGTCCCTTTCTTCCTCCCAGAAGCCCCTTTCTCTCCAGCTCAGGAGGCTGCCCTGGGCTCTTCCATGCCCTCCCTGCCCCCTGCTCCCCTGGACCTGGGGCTCTGGGTCTACCAGCCTGGCACACTTATCTGCCCTGAGTGTCCCTGTCGTCCCAGTTGTCTCGGCTACAAAATGGGGTAACAAGCAATGCTGGCCAGCCTTGCCCTTGGCTTAATGGCGGGAGGGTGAGATGGCAGAGATGAAAGGCCTGGAGAACACGGCGGGCTTCGCGAAGGGCTGGGTGCTTACTGTGATCACCATGATCCTGTCTTGGTCCTCACCACTCCGAAACCAGAGGTTTAGAATCGTAGGATGGCCATTAAGAAACGCTAAAGGTGCCAGCTTCAGGCCCAGCTGGGGAGGGCACTTGCCCAGCATGGGCAAGGCCTGGGTTCAACCCCAGCTCCCAGGAAGGAGAGCGCCAAAACCCTCTGGGTACTTCCCCAGAGCCCCAGGAAGGGCGGGAGGAGCGGGGAGACCCCATGGGTCAGGCAGCGGAGGAGGAGGCCTGCTGCCCACTTTTTCTCCTTCCCCAGGGGTGGGCACTGTGCCAGGGCCTGCAGTGCTTTTAGGGGTCACTAAAATTCTTCAATTTCTCTTAAAATCAGAAAAACTGAAATGAACTTTTAGGGTGAAGAAAGTGCTTTAATATACATTATTAATATATTCACCTTTACACTAATGCATCTGAAAATTAAAATTTCACATTTTTTACAGAGGAAAGGTTCACGGAAGGCAAAAATGCTTGGGACCCATGAAAATGGATGTGGTTATGAGGATGTGGTTATGTACCACAGTGGCAGAGCCCTTGCCTGGCATGTGCATGCCCTGGGTTTGATCCTCCTCCCCACCCTGCAAAAAACAAAGAAAAGAAAATCAATGCAGGCCAAAGCAAGAGCAAGGATTTTGATTATTTTTTCTTTCTTTGTACCAGGGATTTAACCCAGGGGCACTGAACAGCATCTTCAGACCTTTTCAGTTCTTATTTTGAGACAGGTTGTTGGCGTGGAACTCACACCCCCGGCCTCAGCCTCTGCGGGGCTGGGATCACGGGCAGGTGCCCCTGCACCTGTCCAGGTTGGTCTGGCCTCTCACCTCTAGAGTGGGTGCGATGCAGGAGCCTGGGGAGACGAGGACCCACTGCTGTGGGCCGTGGCGACTCCGTCCACCTCCACCAATCTTCCAGCAGGATCTCTGGTCCCTGACCTGGCCCGAGGACACACCCCAGAGAAGGCAGGCTAGGTCCGGGCGCAAAATGATGGAGAAGGAAGACAGAACACAGCTAGGCAGACACCAAGAGGCTTTTGGACAGGCACGCTGTGGCCCAGGACCCCTTCCTCCTTGTCCAGCAGCTGAAATAGGCTCTGGGAGCAGGAGCCAGATGGACCAAGGGACTGTGGTGAGTTCTCTCCATTGTCCCTGCTGGTGGCACCCTGGTAACAGGTGCCTCAGAGCCAAGAGCACTGCCCACGGCAGAATCAGAGCAGGAGAGGCAGGCCTCCCAGGCCAGGTCAGTAGCCACGGAGTCCACCTCCACCACGTCCTCCATTTGCCCTGGCAGCCGAGTGGGCGTGCCTGAATGCTTGCCTTGAATCCCTGGGGGAAGCAGCAGCTCACTCACCTGCCTTCAGACGTGGGGCCTCCATGGGGAAGGGGGGACACAGAACTGTTGCCAGGCCCTCGCCCTTGTGGAGCTCGGCCACCTCAGCTTCACCTGAGCGGCCTCTCCCTCTTGGGGAAAGTGTTTCTGAATCCAGAAGACAATGAAGTGCAAGTGACGGAGGGGTGAGGATGTTTGCACAGGACGAGCTCAGGTGTGTTCTCAGGTTTGCGTGGACTTGACAGTGGGATTTACCAGCGACAGGACCCCCATGCATGCCCTGACGGGAAGCACATCACCAGCACTCTGGTCTCAGACGCAGGTGTCCACTTACTGTGCGGTGACACACGTGACCAGTGAGCAAATCCATAGCAAGTGGAACGAGAAATGCTTCGTCCTCTGGGTTTTGGCCTCCCTCATTCTAATTCAGACCTTCAAGCACCCCTGATGCAGAGCCACGGGGAAGACACTGACCTTGCCACAGAGGCCCTGCCTGGCAGGCCTCCCCCTGCCCTGGTTCCTGGTCCCATCAGGGCCTCCTCTGTATGGCTGGGGAGTGTGTACTGTGCAGAGGTCTCATGAGCAGCCCTGATGGTCACCCCTGGAACCCCGGAGGCCCTCCAGTCTGCTGAGGAGCAAAGTGTGGCCAACACATGAAGGTGGCTAGGAGCCTGGTGAGCCAGCATCGGCAGGGAGCCCCAGAGGGGCTGTCGCTCCCTGCCAGGACTCCAGGTCTGGCAGCCTCTCTCCCTCAGTGGAAAAGAGGGCAGGGGGCTCATGGAACACAGCCTCCAGAGTGTGTCTGGAAACCTAGGTCCTAGAAGGCCCCAATCCCATGGGCCTCAGGTGCTCCCAGGAAAGCAGGTTCAGAGCCAGAGGGATCTATGAGGGTGGGCTGGGGTCTCCCCAGGCCTGGCAGGCTCTGGGCAACCTTGGCGGGAGTAGGGCGTCCCCAGGAGGGGAAGGAGAGGAGAGCAGATGGGCGGTAGCGGCTCCTGCTCCCTGGGCTCCTCCATCATCCCAGCGAGCCTGGTCCAGCAGGGCCGTGGCCTCACGGTGACGGGGAAGGGCAGGGAGCAGTCTCAGGTTGCTATTCCCCGACCTCCACTCCAAGGTACTCAGGGAGCATCTCCAAGTCTTGGGTCTCAGTTTCCCTTTTACAAAATGAAGGACTCAGCTGGGGGTGTAGCTCAGTAGACAGCGCCTGGGCAGCCTGCTGGAGGTCCTGGGTTTGGTCCCCAGCACAAAAATAATAACAATAATAACACTAATGAGGGGCTTTGACCCCACCTGCCAGCTCTGGGCAGGTGGGGACATGAAGCACTTAGGCACTAAGAACTCCAGTCTACCCCTGCCGCCTGTGTCCACCTCCTTCCGAGGAGGAAAGACAGGCTTTGGCCACTCTGCCCTGGTAGCTGGACCTGGAAACCCAGATGCAGAGAGCTGGGCAGTACAGGGATGTGTGAAATTGTCCACTCTCGCTCCCTCTCAGGACCACATGCCAGAAGTGAGGCTGAGCAGACTGGAGCACCTGTCCTCTAACCTTGGGGTGGCAGGACTCAGGTGCCACTGTTGGCCTCGGTCTCCCCAGAGGCATGGGGGGTCTCGCTCAGCCCACCTGCCTGCCTCGTCCAGCCCCTCCCTGTCTCCAGACGGCTCCTCCCTGCCACCCAGGCAGGGTCACAGTCCCCTGCCAGTCCCGTGCCTTTGGTTCACGCCTCCCCCTGCCCGGCAGGCTCTTTCCTCCCACCCCACAGGTACATCCTGCCCAACAAGAGCGTGACCCTCACTTCTCCCACTCTATCTATTGTGCTCCCTGGGTTTGCAGCAGCCAGAGCTGGGGCCCTTATCATGGACTTCCCAAGCCTTCCCCAAGGCTGGTGCTCCCTGAGGCAGCCCTGCAGATTCTCTCTGATGAACAGAAACACACAGATCAATAAACAATTCAGTCCAGTGAGAATCGCAGTGTATCTACATTTTACTGATAAAGCAGCCTCAGAGACGTTAGGGGACTTGCCTGAAGGTGCACAGCCTGGAAGTGGCAGTGCTGGGATCTGAAGTGAGGGCAGTGGGCCTCTAGTGGGCCTTCTTCCACGAAGAATCTGTCTGCTGGGGCACTGAGGAGACTCAAGTGGAGGCATATGGCCCTCAGGGCTGACAGACACAGGAAGAGATTCCTGCTTCGCCCTGGGAGGAGGGGCAGCTAGGCCTGCTTCCCGTCCATACCAGGGATCCACAAGAGGGGTCAGATCTCAGCAGAGCAGTAGTGCCCCTGCTTGGGGCCCACTTACGCTGCAGAGCCCTTGTGGTCCTTAGTCTGCCGAGGGACAGGGTTGGGCAGCTGGGCCCAGAGCTTCATAGCCCCAGTGAGAGCTGAGGGGACCCACCCACCACCCTGAGGTGACCCTCTACGGACTCTAGCCCCCTTGGGGGTTACCTGTCCACTGCAGTTGAGCAAGTAGGGGACTCCAGGAGCCCTCTGCTGGCCAGCAGCCCCAGAGCACCTGCATGGGAATCACCAGGAGCTGGGCACATATGTCCGGGGGGAGATGCAGGTGGCCGGCACCTCCCCTGCCACAGCCTCACTGGAGCAGCAGGCCAGCACACAAGGCTCATCTGCAAGGCTGTGGAGTGGGCAGTGCCCTCGGGTTTGTCAGGGCCGGGCAGGGGGACATACAGTGACCCCTCACCTTGCTCATCAGCATCTCTGATCATCCTCAGTGCCGATCATCCCAACAGCTCCTTCCGACCTCCTGCACTGGCTACTCAGGGCTCTTATGGAGGATCTCATTTAGCTCAGCATGGTGTCCCACACGGGGAATCCCAGTGACTCGGAGGCCAAGGCAGGATTGTGAGTTCAAGCTTCAGCTACATAAAGGATCTCATTTAATGCTTACAAATTCACATGAGAAAAGTGAGGCACAGAAAGGTTGTGAGAGTCATCTGAGGTTGCACAGCTCAAATGTGTAGGAGCTGAGATGTGAGCCAAAGCTGACACAGAACCTTGCTTCAGCCCCCATCTCACAACAGGGGGCTTTCCTCCCTGGGTCCCTCACCCCATTGCACAGTGAGTCCAGGCACCTCTGGGGGCTTCCACAGGCCCAGAGAGGAAGAATAGAAAATCCTCTCTACTTCAGGTCACCCTTCTCTGCTGCCACCTCATGGAAGTGGGGCCAAGGGGCCGAGACTCCCCTGAGCACCCTGCCCCAGCTGGCTCCCAGCCAGAGTTCCTAGGGCCTCCCAGTGTCCACCCCTTCCTGCCAGCAACCAGTCAGGCCCCCTGTCCCTCAGAAGCCTGAGAATAGCGAGTGGCCTTGCTGGAAGGGGCGGAGTGGCCAAGGGGCCTCTGGTGGGGTTCATTTTTGTGTCTTTTTTGGAACTGGGGGTCGAACTCTGGGCTTTGCGAATGCAAGGCAGACGCTTTGTCACTGAGCTATATCCCAGCCCGCCAAGGGGCCTCTGGATAATCTTGGGAACGCAGGCCAGCCTCTCACACCACAGGCAGACACCTGCATGTTACTTCAGTTCTGGAACCTCCTTCAGTATTCTTGATCACTGCAACGCACGGATAGGTTAGGGGACAGAAAGCTGCTGGGCTCTTGAGGAAAGGCAATGCGGTGGCCCTTTCCTCCCCTGCGGTCCCAGGGACCTCCTGGTGGCGACCTCCCTGTCTGGCCAGACCTCAGCAGCCCTCTCCAACGTCATCCATCTCCAGTTTTGGTCCTCTTTGCCGGCCACTCTGTGACCCTGAGAGGGTCCCCCAGCCCCAGCAGCCTCATGGCCGTGAGTGCCCCGCCCCATCGGTATTCAGGACTGCTGCTGTCCTTGCCTAGATTCCAGGCGAACCCCATCACGTCCCATCGAAGTCCTCCAGGCTGCTCACCAGTTTGCAGGTTGAAAATCAATAGTTCGGTTTTGTGCCTGTTGTGAACGGTGCTGATGCGCAAATGGGGGCACATTATTTCGACGGTAGTGGGTTCTGTTTAACCCATATCGCGGCAAACAAAATGAGTGATCAGACATAACGCACAGGAGTGTGCAGCGGAGGCCGAAGGGCTGCGAGCGACCTAAGAACATCGGAGGTTGGCGGCGGACAGGCTGGAAGTCACCCAGGGCCAGCGGGACTGACTTGGGCTTGAGAGAGTTTGAGCCGGATCAAAGGCAGGCGAGCCTAGTCCTCTCGCCTGGCTCTTCGCGGCCCTAGGCCGCCAGCCCTCCCGTTCCCGGGGGGCTGCTGGGACTGAGGGCAGCCAGTGCAGCTCCTCAGGGTCCTTCTTGGCGCTAGACCCCGGAAGGAATCTGATTGGCTCCGCTCTCACCAGGCCACCCCTGATAGGTCCCTGGGCAACCTATGGATGGGCTCCCCTCGGTCGGGGTGTCCTCGCTGGTCCAACCGGTGGCGGGCAACACAGGCTCCAGGGCCTGGGCGGAGTTGGGTCTGGGCGGAGCTGGGGCCTGGGCGGAGCTGGGCCTGGGCGGAGCTGGGCCTGGGCGGAGCTGGGCCTGGGCGGAGCTGAGCCGGACAGGAGCTGGGCCTGGGTCTGGGCGGAGCTGGACCTGGGCGGAGCTGGGCCTGGGCAGGATCTGGGGTCTGGGCGGAGCTGGACCTGGGCTGAGATGGACTGGGCGGGAGATGGGCCTTGGGCGGAGCTGGACTAACAACGCCACCTGGTGTTCTGATGGGGACCCCAGGCCGCCTGAAGCGCGTGGGTCAAGGTCTGAGGGTGACCCACCACCCTCCCAACCAGAGCTGGAGGAAGACGCAGCGCGGGTGGTGTGGGCTAGGCGAAGCCCTTGGGGTTGGGCGCTTGGGGGCGTGGGTAGGTGCGGGTCCTGGGCGGAGCAGGAGCGCCCCGACGCCGGTCTGCTCTGTGCAGCCCGTGCCCTTCCGGCTCCTGCCCGCTCCCCTGTGATGGCTCAGGCCGACCGGGAGGGCTGCGGCTCCTGTGCCTGCCCTGACCTTGCTTCACATCCTGCTTATCGGTTTGGACTCGGGGACCCGCTGCGACGGCTCTCCAGAGGGCACCTCTGCCCTCCTCCAACCTGGAGTCAGGGCAGGTGCCCCCACTGGGCCTGGGGAGAGGGGAGCCCCGTGTGCCTCTCCCCGCAGATCTGCCTTTCCCGAAGCGCTGCCAGGGCCTCGCCCCAGGGAGGAGCCTTCCTAATTACCCTGCACTAATTGCCCGCTTCAGCTGTGCAGCCAGGCCGTCTCTCCGGGGCCAGTAACTTGTTATTGGACGTGAGCTCAAGTCCCAGTTTGGAAGAATTCAGACGCGGGGGATGCACTTGTGATTTGGAAGGTTTATCATTCTAGAGTCCATGTTCCCTCGGGGAGAGTTTCTGTAAACAACTCACCAGGCTCCTGCCCAGAGGGGTATTCCTGACCAAGGACGGTGAAGTGGAACAAGCTCTAGGGCCTGTCTGAAGGCCTCGCCCTGGTGCTGTCCTTCTTGTCCTTTTAAGGGTTTTATTGATGTGTAATTTGTAGACCATAAAATCCACCCAGTTGTAACGAAGGGTACAAACCATTTTTAGTAAATTTATGGAGTGGGGGCAATTTCGTTTTTATTTTTTGTGATTCTAGGGATTGAACCCAGGGGCACCCTACCACTGAACTACATTGCCAGTCCCTTTATTTTTTATTATCTTATTAGGGAGACCCTGCCTCAAGGTCTCACTGAATTGCTGCAGCTGGCCTACAGCTTGCAGTCCTCCTGCTTCAGCCTCCGGAGAGGCTGGGATTACAGGCGTTCACCACCACACCCAGCTTCAGTCATTTCTAGTAAATCTTCAGAGTTGTGCAACCAGCACCACAGTGGAGTTTTAGATAATTTGTATCAGCACCTCCCAGGTTCCCTTGAGCCTGTGTGCAGCAGTCCCTGCAGGCCACCACTGATCTGCATTCCCTATCTGAACGTTCACCTTCCCTGTATCTCATGCATAGGTCATGTGTGGTCTTTCTCTCACCTAGCCTAATGTCTTGACGCCTCATCCATGCTGTGGCATGACCTTTCCACTTTGTAGATATACCACAGTTTGTTCATTTATTCACCTGCTGATGGATATATGGCTATGCATTTCCATTTCAGAGGTATTATGAATAATGATGCTGGGCATGATGGTGCAGGATTGTAACCCCAGCTACTCAGGATATTGAGGCAGGAGGATCCCCAAGGTCAATGCCAACCTGGCTAACTTAGTGAGCCCCTGACAAAAAATAAAGGACTGTGCTGGGTGCCGTCCCACATGCCTGTAATCCCAGCAACTCGGGAGGCTGAGGCAGGAGGATCAGAACTGTCAGTTTTCTCTTTTGTGTTTTTTTTTTTTTTTTTTTTTTTTTTTGTATTGGGGATGGAACCCAGGGTTGTTTTACCACTGACCCACGTCCCCAGCCCTTGTTATTTTAAAATTTTGAGATAGGGTCTCACTAAGTTGCTTAGGGCCTTGCTACATTCCTAAGGCTGGCTTTTAACTGATGATCCTCCTGTCTCAGCCTCCCAAGTTGCTGGGATTACAGGCATGTGCCACTGCACCCAACTCGCCAAGTGTTTTCCAAAGTCAATGCTTCTTTGTGCATTTCCACCAGCAATAAGAGTTTCAGTGGCTCCATATTCTCGTCAACAGTCATATGTTCAATTTGTTTAATTTTAGACATTCTGATGAATAATTATTGGTATCTTATTGTGGCTTTAATTTGCATTTTACTGGCTAGTGATTCTGAACATATTTTCATGTGCTTATTAACCAGCTATGTATCTTCTTTGGAAAAGTGTTCAAGTCTTTTGCCCCTATAAAATTTGGGTCATGTGTGTCATTAAGTTCCAAGAGTTCTTGCTATATCCCAGATATATGACATGGAAATATTTTCTTTTAGTCTGTGGCTTTTCATTTTATCAATGGTATCTTTAGGGATGCAGATGTCTTTAATTTTTTGTTTTTATTTTTTATATTTATTTATATTTGGTACTGGGGAGTGAATTCAGAGGTACTCTACCATTGAGATACCTTCCCTAACCTTTTTATTTTTTTTTTTTGAGACAGGGTCTCACTGAGTTGTCCAGGCTGTCCTCAATCTTGGGATCCTCCTGTCTCAGCCTCCAGAGTAGCTGGGATTACTTGTGTTGTGCTACTACCCCTGGCTAGGTCTTTAATTTTGATAAAGTACCATTTATCAATTTTTTTCCTTCAGAGGCTAAGAGACTGGAACTTGTGATCCTCCTGGTTTAGTCTCCCTAGCAGTATTTTTCCCAGTTTCGGTCTTGACTTGGTGACTGATCAGCTTCCACCCTTGGCAGAGCCCTGAGAATGAGGACCAGCAGGAGAAAAGAGTTCCCAGCCCCTCCCCAGTCCTCTCCAGCAGCCGCCTTGGCTAGTCTGCCCTGGAGGAGCTTCTCTGCAGTGGGCTCATCTCCTTTCCGCTGGCTGCTGGAGTCCAGCAGGAGCCCAGTTCCTGGCATACATGCCTTCCCGCAGCCTCACTCCACTTGGGCTCTGGGGTTGGCCAGGTGACTTGCTTTAGGTCACTTGTTTTGGCCAACCTAGTACTAGAGGGTGCCACTATGTAGTTTTGTTTTGTTGAAACTGGTTATTGAACCTGAGCTACAGCCCCAACCCTGTCCCTTTTTTTTTATTTTGAGACAGGGTCTCACCAGGTTGCTGAGGCTGGCCTGAAACCTGCGATCCCTGCCGCAGGCTCCTGGCTGTTGCTGGGATGACAGGCCTGCGCCACCGCACCTGGCTCCAGTCGTCCCCTGTTCCTCACAGGGCCCTCAAGGGAAGCACGTGGTGGCCTACCTACGTTCCAGGCTCACCACGGTGGGAAAGGAGTGGGGGGCTCTAACAACTACTAGGGACCCCCACGCCCTCCAGGGTCCCAGCTCTGTGCTGGGGAGGGGTGGCCGAGAGAAGGGTTGCTCTCTGGAAATCACCTCCATGTCACCGGCTGGACAGCACTAGGCCCTCGGGGGGCGCTCGGCTGTCCGGGTCCTGGGGCTTCTCCGCCGCGGGACGGTGACACTGACACTGCGGCACCGCGAAGCAGAGGTGCAGCTGGAGGAGAGCAGTTCCTCGCCCCGCCCCGGGCCGGGCGCCAGGGCTGGGCTCCGGCTGCCTGGCCGGCTGTCGGCGTCTGCAGAAAGGGCTGGCGCGCGGGGAGCCCCGGGGCGGGTGGGGCCGGGCGGACGGCGTCTGGGAGCCAGAGGCGGGGATGCGCAGAGGGCTCGGCCCGGGCCCCGGAGGCCTGGGGCTTTGGCCGACACCGGTGGGGCAGGTGGTGGCGGCCGGGCGGCGGGGACGCACTAGAGCCGGGGGCGGGCGGAGGCGCGCGCAGCGGGCGGTGCAGCCGAGGGACTAGTCGCGGCCGCCGGGAGAGGGCGCGCTGGCGGCAAGGGGCCGCCAGGGGGCGCCACCGGGCGCGCGGGGCTCAGCGGGCGCGGCCCTCCCCGGCCCTTGCCGAGTGTCCCTGGCTCCCTTCGCCCCCCAGAGGAGCGGCTCGGCAGTGGGGAGCGCCCGTGGCCCCGAGCCGACACCGGGTCCCTGTTATTGCAACAAGGACCCCTCACTTGCGCCTGCGAAGGTAGGATTAAAAAGCCTGGCGTCTCGGCCTCCGGTGGCATCTGTCTCCTGGGCTCTGAGTCAGTCGCCTTGGGTTCCAGGAGGGACAGGTCTGCTGGTTGAACCTCTGGTGGAAAGTGAAAAGTACCCCCAGGCGACAGCAACTCGCTTAGGACTGACTGGTCCGCCGCCACCCCTCCAATCCGGGAGAATGATCGACCGGGTGGCAGTTTGACCCAGGCTGCTTGACGCCCTCTGCCCACCCGCGTCCAGGTGGGGTGGAGGCCGTGTTAGGGTCCGAAGTCCCAGGTAAGGACCGTCCTGTGCACCCCCTAGCAGCTACACTGATGAGAGGTCCTTTCCTGCTTATCACCATTACTTTCTCCACTTGTTTTTGGGGCAAGGGGCTGGACCTGATTTGCTGGGACCTCTAGTGGAGCCTCTGGCCTAGGAATCCAGCAACAGTGCCATGAGGACGGGTCTGAGTTGTGTGACCTGGGCCGACCCTGGTCCTCTGATCGCAGTGTCTTCTCTTCTTCTCCTCCGTCTCCTTTACTTCCCTGGGGATCTAACCCAGGGATGCTCTACCACTGAGATACACAACCAATCCTTTAAAAATTTTTTTCATTTTGAGACAGGGTCTTGCTAAGTTGCCCAGGCTGACCTGGAACTTATGATCCTCCTGCCTCGGCCTCCTTAGCTGGGATCACAGGCATGTGCCATGGTGCCAGGCCTCAGTTTCCCCTTCTGACTCACTTAACTGCAAATGGCAGCTATTTATCTAGCACCCACAGAGGATAGTAGGAAATGTGGTGGGAGGAGCAGAGGCAGTGGAGCACATGTGCGGGGCCCTGGGGTGTTCCCTGGCTACAGTGGAGGCACCGCAGCTCCCTGGGGCAGTCCCAAGGCCTGAGTATGGGGGCACCTCTGGCCCGGGGCCAGCCCAGCTCCAAAGGCCCATGGCTGGCTTTTCTCTAGTCCTCCCCCAGCCCTGAGGGATGATTGAGGTCACAGGGTCCTGCAGACATCTAGGCCAGGTACTGGGAGGGTCAGGAGGAGGCTAGCTGGCCTGCCCTGGCCTGCCCTACTGCTCCAGTCAACTTCCAGGGCCCGCACATGGTCAGAGCTATCCTCCGCTGGGAGAAGTGGGCAGGTCTGGGTCCTTGGGCCAGGATCCAGGCTGGGCCACCTCTGAGTCTCTCTCCTGGGGCCCAGCACACCTTAGGGGCTGGGATTCTGGTGCAGCCCTAAATGAATCCTTTCTTCCTGCTCCGCCCCCACCCTGGCCTGCTCCCTCCTCCCCCAGTCACAGAATTTGTGCCAGCCCCCCCACCCTTGGGGATGCCACCCATCTGCCTGATTCACTCTTTCTCTACTTAGTCATCAGTGTTTATGGGGCAACTTCTACCCTCCTGACCCCACCTGTGGGCTGGCAGAGGAGGGACCTCCCCTTGCAGGACGCCGAAGAGCCCAGATGGCAGGGAGCAGGGAGCTCCTCTAGCCTGGACCCAGGCCCTGCTCACTTCTGGGGAAAAGCATTTCAGGGAGAGGGAACAGCACCTGCAAGGACTGAGCATGAGAACCAGGAGCTCCAGGTGAGGAGGGAGGTCATCTCCTCAGAGGGGCAGCCAGGAGTGCTTGGGAAAGAGGTCTCCATCTGACTGTGGTTTGGGCAGGTCCTTGAGCTGGCAGCAGCCTGAGGCTGGCCTGGGAGGCGGGTGGCCCAGCAAGGAGGGCGGGCAGGACACTTGGCATGCTCTCACCGTCCCTGTTGTGGGGTGCGACTTAAGAACAGGCCGGTCACCTCTGAGAAGTCCAAATCTGAGTCTTTATTAGCTGGCCAGCTGTCTCACACAACACTCCAAAATGGCTATTGGGAGAACAGCCCCGCCATAGGGTTGCAGGGGTTTTTATACCATAAGTCAGTACGTCAGTCATAAATGGCTGTTGCTATGATTCAAAATTACAAACTAACATCATGGGATCTGAAATCACAAGCAGAGGGGAAAGCGGGTCAAAATAACCTTACTTAGGTACAAACTGAAGAATGGTTACTGACATCTGGACAATCACTGTTGCCATCACTGTTAACATGGTACATTGTTCAGGAAAATAGGAATCAAAAAGAGAATAATTTTTCATTATACAAGAATTGTCATTTTGAGTTGCCAAACATGTCATGCTAAGCAGCTGTTGGTGGGTACAGAGGGCGGGTGTTCCCAAGGGAGAAGCATTTCCTACATGACATGGCATCTCAGGGCAAAATGGAGTCTGCTCAGTCATTGCCCATTTAACCTGGCCTGTAACATTTCCATGGAGCCAAATATGTCAACGCGTCACACCTTGACCAGTGATGGAGGGCTCAGGGACCCCTCTTCATCTCAGGTAGCCCTCCTCCAGAGCCTCCCCTGCCCGCTCACCTCTGGTCCTTGGACCAAGCTCCAAGGGCCTGCTTGTTGAATGAATTAATGAGTGGAGCTACTTCGAGGGCTGGCTGACAGCCCCCTGCCTGGCAGGGTTGGAGAAGCCCAGCCCAACATCCTAAACTCTACTACCCTCCACATGATGAGAGGGAACTCCTAGGGCCAGGGACCTCAGCCTTCATCCGCTGTCCCTGAGTGCAGAGCCCAGCAGAGTTGTGAGGAATGCGTGAAGCCACCGCCCTCCCTTACCGGGATGGCGTGAAGGTCACAGTTTCAGTTGGGTGCTGGGAGCACTCCTATGAGGCAGGAGGCTGAGGCAGGAGGTTTGTAAGTTGGAGGCCATCCTGTGCAGTTTAGTGAGACCCTGCCTCAAAATAAAAAATAAAAAGGGCTGGGGATGGACTCAGTGGTAGAGCAAGCACCCCTGGGTTTAGCACCACCAAAAAATTTACAGGTTTCACCCATCGGTTCGCTGAGCCTCTGAAAAGTGGGCTGGTACTCTGACCTGCTCACTGAGAAGCCATTGAGATAACGTCTGTGAGACAGCGTGTTGCCAGTGGGAGCCCTCTTTAAAAATTTACCTTAGCCTGGCATGATGGCTGTAATCCCAGTCGCTGGGGAGGCCGAGGCAGGAGGATCATAAGTTCAAAGCCAGCTTTAGCAACTTAGTGAGGCCCTAAGCACTTTAGTGGGAACCCATCTCAAAATAAAAAAGAGCCGAGGATGTAGCTCAGGGGTTAAGTGCCCCTAGGTTTAATCCCTGGTATCAAAGACAAACAAACAAAAAAACCCCACAAACAAAACACAAACTTATCTTAATTACACCAAAAAACTGAAGATGTCCCCCTTTCAAAAAATTAAAAATATAAAGAAGGTACAGGGGGGCTGGGGATATAGCTCAGTCGGTAGAGTGCTTGCCTTGCAAGCATAAGGCCCTGGGTTCAATCCCCAGCACCACAAAAAAAAAAAAAAAAAAGAAGGAACAGGGAGTAAAAACCTAAGGGTTCCTCCGCCCCCCTTGGTGACCCCTCCCCAGGGATTCAACAACAGATCACTGTGTGACTTATTTTTGAACTAAGGGGGTTGATTTTTCTTTTTAATACTTTTTTGTTGAAATACAAATAGTCCTTGCCCACCTGTGATTGGGGCAAGCACTCGCGGGCAGGCCGTGTCTGGGAGGCCTGGGTGGACCCTCAGTGGCCCTGGCAGGATGGCTGCTATCTCCACTTGACAGATGAGGAGCCTCTGGCAGGCCCTCTGCACTTGATAGCGGGTGTGTGCTGAGTCACCTTCTAAATCAAGACCTGTTGAGAGTGAAGAACACCATTATCACCCTGCGGCGAAGAGAAGAGTTTCCCCAGCAAATCTCGACTGAGTCAAGACTTCTTCTAGTGATGGACCCATCTCCAAGTAGCCTAAACCCCAAAGATAACTGACCAACTCATTTAATGCTCAGGCACGTCTGGGTTCAGGATCCTACAAAGACCAAGACACGGAGATGCCACTGAACCTGTCCCACGCAGAGGGCAGGGGCACAGTCTTAGAATGTGAGGGAGGGGACCCAGGGTCCAGTCTTGCACTTGGTGCTCTTACCACGCCCAGCTAGGGAGCAGGGGTCGCTGCTATGTAGAAAACTCACAGCTGGGCCAGGTGCCCTGGTGCTCGCCTGTAATCCTAGCAGCTCAAGAGGCTGAGGCAGGAGGATTGCAAGTTCAAAGCCAGCCTCAGCAAATTAGCAAGGCCCTGTCTCAAAATAAAAAATAAATAAATATAAAGGGCTGGGATGTAGCTTAGTGGTAAAGTGCCTCTGGGTTCAATCTCCAGTACCACAAAATTAAAACAAAAACAAAAAACAGCACAGCTGAGGGCCAGGTGCAGGGTGTACCCTTGGAGCCCCAGAGTGAGGCCTCCTCTCATATTCGTATATATATGTATGTATGTTGTGGGGATCATCCAGAAGCAAGGAGCGGCACTCAAAGTGTAGGCGGAAATGTACAGGATCCTCTGTGAGGGTCTTGGAGCGGAAACTGCTCACAAAAGCAGGCTGCGGTAAGGATGCTGGCTCACAAGGTCTTCTGTCCTCCAGCCTTGAGCCCCAGCCCTCACAAGGGCGTTTACACTTCAAAAGGACATAGTTAGGTCCCAGGGAAAGTTCTTTACATTCTAAAAGGAGGAGTGAATGGTGCTGACTCACTTTCCTGAAGCCCAGCTGGGTGGGGGGGGAGCGGACTCTCCCTCTCATGTCAGCGTCCAGGCCTAGGTCAGGCACCACTACGCTATGTGGTGGAACTGACCCTTCCTTCTTGGTACTTGGATTTCAAAGGTTTTTACTGTGTAATGCTCATGAGGTGTAAATGCAGGCTGAACTCTTACCTTCCTGTGCTGGGAGGGAACCTAGGACGTCACGCAGGCTCTGCCACTGGAACACACCTGTCACCCTTCTCAGTTTCTATTTCCAGCAGTGTCTTGCCAAGTTGCTAGGTGGCCTTGAACTTGTGATCCTCTTGCCCCAGCCTCCTGAGAGGCTGTGCCTCAGGATGAATTCTATCATGGAGCACTAAGGAATTACACCAGAACCACTGCAGTGAGCACCATGCATGTGCCTTGGCACATGGGCACGCATCTGTCTGGGATAAGATGGCCACAGAAGAAACTGCTGGCGTGTGAAGCTCTGGATATGCCCCTTGCCCACTGTCCTCCTGGTCGGCTTCCCAGCTGGGTCCCAGGAGCTCTTCCTACCTCTGGGACCATCACCCCTTTGCTGTGTGTTGGACCCTCTGGCACCCAGGGGATCCCTTGCCTTCGCCTAGTTTTGTCCTGTCTTCTGTCTATTTTGGCAGCTCAAAC
Organism: Sciurus vulgaris; assembly: GCF_902686455.1. Classification (NCBI taxonomy): domain Eukaryota; kingdom Metazoa; phylum Chordata; class Mammalia; order Rodentia; family Sciuridae; genus Sciurus; species Sciurus vulgaris. The sequence continues at coordinate 4,118,407 of NC_136462.1, forward strand.
TGGGCCTTGAACGATTAGCTGGATGGGAGGAGAGAGGGTGGGAAAGCTGGAGCCCACGTGTGGAGGGGAGGCGCCCAGCCCGCAGGGAGGGGTACTTGGCTCATGGTACATCTTTCAAGTCCGCCGAGCTCCTGCTGGTCTAGCCAGGTGGTGGGAGGGCAGGACCTGGGTGAGGTGTGGGCAGCCACTGGACACCCGGGGCTCTCACTGGCCCTGCCAGGCCTGCCACCAGGAACGCCTTCTCTGGGACTTCTGAAAATCCACCTGGCTCATTTCACAAGTAGGTGGCTGGCATTCAGACAGGCAGAGTTACTCAGTCCAAGTTCCATAGCTGGAGAGGAGCTGACCAGGCAGAACCCAGCCAGTCCAGAACCAGCCTGGTGCCAGCCCCTTCCTGAGAAGGTTGCATGTCTGCCCCTCCTCCCCAGCTGCAGCTCACAGAAAACTGTGCTCCCAGGATGGCCACCTCCTGCTCTGATGATGGGCTCCAGGCCTTGCTGGGGGTCAGGTCAGGGGGTTTCTCTGTGAGTCAGTCAATGAACCTCTCTCTCCAGGCCTGTGCCCTCCCCATCCTACCAGCGGATGACCTGGAAAAAAAGAGACCGTCAGGGTGGAGCCTCTGATTTACCCTGCCCTCACCTGCATCTGTGAAGAACTGTCCAGGCCCTCCACCCCTAGATGAGGGTGCACGTGGCAGGCCCATCCCTGCTGGCCTCCTCAAGGTCATTGCTTCAGCGGGTCTCAGTTGTCCTCCAGTGTCAGTGCGCCGAGACGCAGCAATTTTGCACATGCGCAGAGGCTCGGCTCGCTGTGCCCGCACACGGCATTGTGTGCACGCGTGGGCACGCTCCGTGCTACTTGCACACAGGTGCGCGCCCACGCACGTCCTGCACGGTGTACTTCCACTCCTCTTACGCAGCTGGGCTGCAGCTCCTGCCCTTCCTCTGCCCTCACAGCGCTGGCGGTCCTGTCTCAGGGGTTCACCTGTTGCTTTGAAACTTACATGGTTTTTCTTTTTCTCAGCCTTCTTTTCCCGGACCTTCTCCTCCCCGATCTTCTCAGTCCTGATCTCTCTTCCCTAATCTCATTTTCTCTGAATCACCTCTTTAAATGCCCCGTTCCTGCTGATGGGCAGGATCACAGCCTCTGGTACAGGAGTCCCCTGTTTTGCCTTTGCTAGCAAAGCAATAAAACTTCTCTTTCCTTTTTCTCAAAACTGTGTCCTTGTTATTGGGTTGGCAGCTTTCGGCAACAGTCCCTTCCCTGCTGGCCCTGAACCTTCTCCAGATAGCTTCTCCCTCTGCTCCATGACCTTCGGTGAAGCACACCATGACCTTTATGTTGCAAAACCTTCTGCCCAGTTGGCTGGTGGCACGGGTCCCAGCTGACCACTCCCTCTTCCTTGGGCCACCTTCATCTCCTGGACCCTGTGTCTGTGACCTCTGCTGGCCTCTCCCCTTTCCTCCAAGTGCAGGCTTGGGCCTCTGACCTCCCACTCTCCTCTGCACCACTGCTCCTGCTTGGAACACCCTGCTGTTCACAGCTGGGCCTTCAGCCAGCCTCTGATTGCCTTGGACACGGCCCTCATTGCAGGGCTCAGCCTGAAACTGGGCATCCTCCTCTCCCCGCTTTTCCACCCACGCCCAAGTGGGCTGAATCCATGCACAACACAGTGCTTCTCTCCAAGGCACCCATGCTGGCCCTCACCCACCACCCCTCAGGGCCACGGTGGCCGACACGTCCACCCCCATTTACTCCCAGCAGCCCAGAACCTGAGGCCGGCCTGAGGTCCTGTGATCTGGACCTCCACCCCTCCTCTCTGACCTTGCTGAGCAGCCTCCCAGTCTGCTCACACGTAGACCTTTGCCCTGGAGGGACAAGCTCTCCTGGAGGGAGGGCCAGGTAAAGGGAGGGTGCTTTGGGCCAGGTCTCTGTTGGGGCAGGCAAGGGTCAAAAGTCAAATCCTATCCCCAGATGGCAAGACTCTGGGCCCTGGCCCCCTTCCTGCCCCAGGTCTCTCTGGTAATCATCCTCGGCCTGTTCCCAGCTGCCCCAGGGACGCTTTCCTTAGGAGTTGGCCCCGTTACCATTGTCCACACTGTTCCCTGGGTAGCCTTGGAGGGCCTGTGAGGCTGCTGTGGAGGGGAAGACCTGCCTGGCAGGGACATCCACAGCATGGCTCCCCTCCCCGACTGTCTTCAGGTTGAGCCCAAGCTCGTGCCCCAGCACACAAAGCCCCCAGGGACCAGCCAGCCGTGGACCTCTGCAGCCTTCCTCCCCATCTTCAGGCCTTTGCCACACTGGTCTTTCTGGCTAAGTCCATGGCTCTCTGATGTCTAAGGCAGTGGAGCAACAGGGTCGATTTTGACTTTTGGGAAGAGTCCTCTGGGAACTTGAGCAAAGAGGGAGCATGGAGGTGTACAGCACATCCTGGCATTCATTACCCATGACCTTTCACCTCCATCCACCAGTAGCCATGGTGACAGCTATGTCTCACTTCAAGCCCTGGAAGAGTAGAAAGGGGGCAAGGGCACAGGTATATTGAGGCCCAGGTCACCCACCTGGAGACCTCTCCTCCTGAAGGGCCTGGAGGTCCCCAAAGGTCATTCACTGTGCCTTCCTTCATCTTCAGAGACCTTAGGGAAACTGAGGCCTCAAAAGGGGGAAGAGATGGTGGACTCATGGCACAAACCTATTAACTCAGGAGACTGAGGCAGGAGGATTGCAAGGTTGAGGCCAGCCTTGACAATGTAGTCAGACCTGTCTCAAAATTTTTTAAAAAGGGCTGAGGATGTGACTCAGCAGTAAAATGCTCCTGGGTTCGGTCTCCAGGACCAAAAAATTAAAATAAATAAATTAGGAGAGGGGACTTGTTGAAAGTAGAGGTGGCCAAAGCAGGGCTCAGATTCTGAGCCAAGTGCTCTCTGCAGCCCCCATCTCTGGCCAAAGACAGAGTTTCTGCCATGGATCCCCTGAGAGAGTCCCTGTGGTCTGCAGGGTCCCAGGGCAGAGGTGGGGCAGGGCTGCTGCTGCAGAAATCTTTGTGCATACACAAATGGCAGTCTGGGGCACGTGGATGCCTGCCTTCCCCAGGTTAGCCTGGGCTGTCCTCTCTGGCCTCAGCACCTTGTCTGCCTCTCAGAGAACAGTGGTACAGGAGGAGCCCACATGTGCCCTGTGTGTGTGTTCACATGTGTGGGAGAGTGGACATGCACATGCTGTGGTAGGGGTCTGCTTGGGTCTGTTCAGAGACGACTTTGGCCCAGGCAGGCCCCCAAGTCTTGCCCTAACTGGCTGGGGTGGCACAGAGGAGCCAGGGCAGGGCTGACTGTGTGCTCAGGTTTGCCCTGTAGGCTGGAACCCTCTCCCTGTGGCAGAGGCAGGAGAACGAGTTGGAATGGAGGTAGCAACCTTTTCCCTAGATGAGGTGGTGCTGGGGTGCCCTGGTGAGGACCCGTAAGTACCTGTGCATGGGATGTGGGGTTGTGGGTCTCAATGTCAGTATCTGTAAAATGGACAGTTGTGGCCAGTGCCTGTAATCCTAGTGCCTTGGGAGGCTGAAGTAGGAGGATCCCATGTCCATAGTCAGCCTGGGTAACTTAGCCATACCCTGTCTCAAAATAAAAAGTAAAAAGGGCTGGGGATATAGGTCAGTGGTAGAATGCCCCAGGTTTTAAATTCCCTGTTAAAAACAATGGTTTGAAAAATTGTTTAAAAAAAAAAGTCTAGAGGGCTGGGGATATAGTTCAGTTGGTAGAGGGCTTGCCTTGCAAGCACAAGGCCCTGGGTTCAATCCCCAGCACCGCGCAAAAAAAAAAAAAAAAAAAAAAAAGGTCTAGAATTCCTAACCTCTGGGTGTGAAGGCATAAATTATAAATTAGTGCTTATGGAATGAACCCCCAGCTCCTGAGCCCCCAAATGCATTGCCCCAAACCTCAGGCTCCTTATGGGAAGGCTGGGAGGCCAGAGCCCAATTCACAAGCGTCTGAGGAACAGTAGGGGAAACACCTGGCTTCCCCTTCTGGTTCTCCTTGCAGGTCATTCCCTCTGAGCAGGGAATTCCCTGCTGTTGGCGGTTGTGGTGAAGTGAAATCAAATTGTGTTTCTACAGGGAGGGCCCTCGGAGGTGCCATTAATATCTCCCTCCATCCACCCACCCACACCCTCCGTCCGACCCTTCCCTGGGAGATCAGCCAGGAGCTCGCAGGGCTAAGACTCCCACGAGGGCGGGCAGCACGCGATGGGGATCCTGAGGGGCACAGCTCCAACCCCTGGCCTTCCCGCGGCCAGTCTCAGACCGAGGGGATTTTCCCAAGGTCAGCGAGGGTCAGATCAAAGGGGTCCTGGAACTGACTGCGGAGCCAGCAGGAGAGCCGCACACGCCCGGCCGCTGGCGGAGGGGCGCCCGCAGGGGTCCTCCGAGGCGCGGGCGGTACCCCGCGGACGGTACCCAGCGGACAGCCGGGTCCCGGAGCCCCGCCCCGCCCGGGCGCGGCCCCGCCCCCGGCGCCCGCAAGTTTCTTCGAAGTTTTCCTCGGGTCTGGCTGCGCGCCCCGCCCTCCAGCCCGTGACGCAACAATGGTGCAGCGACGCGGCCAATGGGCGGCGGCGGGGGCTGGCAGCGCGGGCCAATGGCGGCGGCGGACAGCCTCGCGGTCCTGCCGGCCCGGGCCGCACTGCGCCGCCCGCAGCCCGCCCGTAGCCGGCGCCAGCACCGCCGCCCAGCGACCCGGCCGCGGCGGCTCAGAGCGCGGCTGCGGCGGGCGCGGGCGGCGGCGGCGGCTCCCCCGTGCGGTCCGTGCTGGGACCTCCGCCTCTTGCCTGCGCGGGGTCGGCGCGCGCTCCAGCCCTCCGCGGGGACCGGGACGCCCGGCCCGCCGCCCCTCGCGGTGAGTGCCCTCCCCCGGTCCGTGGCCAGCACCCCCGGCCCGGCGCCGTCCCCTCCTGCCCGGCGCGCGCCGGTGCAGCCTTCGCTGCACCCGCCACCGGCCCGCAGACACCCGGGCTCGCCCGGGTGACCCGCCGCCGCCGAGGCCGGGCCGTGCCCGCTGGGAGGGGCGGGGAGGAGCTGGCAGGCCGCCCGGCTCTTGGCGCTGTCCAGGGGCCCAACCCCGTCACGGAGCCGCGGCGGTGACTCTGCCCAGTGACGTGGGGCGGCCGAACTTTACGTAACGCGCCCGGCGCCCCATGCGTGCCCACACGGTGCACCTGGGGCGCAGAGGCCCTGACTCCCGCAGGGCGCGTGGCCGCAGCCCACAGTGTCCACCTCTGTAGCCCAGTTGCTGCGAGTGGTCCACCCAGTGTGTGTGGATGTGGCCTGGCTATTGCCCCAGGCCCCTTCTGACCAAAGGCTGACCCTTGCCCGAAGGCAGTAGGGTGGCTCAGAAGGTAGAGTTTTCAGGCTGGGGTCCTCAACGCGTTGGAATGAGCCCAAAATGAAACGCAGGAGACCTGGGTTCTGGTCCTGCCTCAACCATGACTTGGTGACTGACCTTGGACAAACTTGTCCCCTGCTGGTAAGTAGGTGGCAGTACCAGTGTCATGTGTGAAGATCGAGAAAGGCATCTGACCTGGAGGGGAGTGCAGACTGAAGTGCAGCCTCTAGGTTGACTTCACCCCTTGCCTCCTCCCGGGGGCGCTGAATGGAGATGTAGGGTCGGAGCCGTTCCCCCACTCACCCAGCTGGGCGCACAGCCAGACACAGCGGCCACAGTCCACTCCCTCTCTTACAGATGAGGAAGCTGAGGTTTCTTGAGGGAAGGTGAAGTACAGTCACGGAACCTGGTGATCGTGTGTCAGGAACCAGGTAGGTCTGACCAGCCTGGGAAGAGGCTCAGGGGCCCTGACTGTGGTAAGGGGTCAGAGGGCAGGATCAAAGCCCACGTGGGGTTGGAGTCCGGGAGTTAGGGCTGGAAAATGGATTTGGCTCAGGTTGAGATATGGGCCTGAGTTTACGAATCAACTACCTGGCTTTTTATTTGGCGTTGACTGGACCTGGCTGAGGCGGGAACAGCCGCTCTTCAACCGATCCCTGGGCTGGAGAGAGGTAGCGGGACTTAGGCGGCGTGACCAGGTTAGGGTTTCTCTAGCAAGGGTGCCAGAGGGCAGGACATTTATTTTCAGGGACGGAGATCAGGTGCTGCCAGATGGAGGAAGCAGGCTGTTTCTGGGCTTAGCAGAGACTGGAGCTGGGACAGTGCCTGCAGGGCCTGTAGGGACCAGGCTGAGGCAGGAGGCAGGTAGGAGGGTCCCAGACAGAAAGCTCAAGGCCCTAGTCGCACTATGCGGGTAGGCGGGACCACCCACGTAGGGGGTCGTGATGAAGCCTGAGCCCTCTCCTCATTGCGCCTGCCCGTTTACCCGCAGGTTGGTCTGTCCCGGGGCCCATGCCTTGAGGCCGCCAGCATGCCTTGGGACGCAAGGCCCGGGGGCGGTGCAGACGGAGGACCCGAGGGTGCGGGCGCAGCGCGCTCACGGGCACAGAAGCAGTGCCGGAAGTCGTCTTTTGCCTTCTACCAGGCAGTGCGTGACCTGCTGCCCGTGTGGCTGCTGGAGGACATGCGCGCCAGTGAGGCCTTCCATTGGGATGAGCGCGGGCGCGCCGCAGCCTACTCGCCTTCGGAGGCGCTGCTCTACGCGCTGGTGCACGACCACCAGGCATACGCACACTACCTGCTGGCCACCTTCCCGCGGCGCGCACTTGCGCCCCCCAGCGCAGGCTTCCGCTGCTGCGCTGCACCCGGGCCCCACGTGCCGCTGGCAGTGCGCTACAACCGCGTGGGCATCCTGCGCCGCATCCTGCGCACTGTGCGCGACTTCCCGGCCGAGGAGCGCGCGCGCCTGCTGGATCGGCGCGGCTGTAGCCGCGTGGAGGGTGGTGGCACCTCGCTACACGTGGCCTGTGAGCTGGCGCGTCCTGAGTGCCTCTTCCTGCTTCTGGGCCACGGCGCCTCGCCTGGCCTCCGTGATGGTGGTGGCCTTACACCTATGGAGCTGCTGCTGCGGCAGTTGGGCCGTGATGCAGGCTCCGTCCCTGCTGCTGGGGCTGCCTCTTCTGCCACTGCTGCCACCACTGTGTCTGGGGAGCCACGCCAGCGCCGCCTGCTACTGCTTGACCTGTTGGCACTGTACACCCCTGCGGGTGCTGCTGGCCCAGCCCGCCGTGAGCTGCTGGGCGACCGACCGCGCTGGCAGCGGCTTTTGGGTGAGGACAAATTCCAGTGGCTGGCAGGCCTGGCGCCGCCATCTCTCTTCGCACGTGCCATGCAGGTGCTGGTCACCGCCATCTCTCCTGGCCGCTTCCCGGAAGCCCTGGATGAGCTGCCTCTGCCTCCCTTCCTACAGCCCTTGGACCTCACGGGCAAGGGCTAGACCCAGGGGGTGCTGGATCTGGGGACAGAACTGTTTTTCAGAGCGCTGTACCTGGCACTTTACATATACTGATCTCTGTATAGAAGAATCTGCTTCGTCTGTCACATGCCATGGGGCAAGGCTCTGACGGTTTTCTGGGTGCAGCTGGGCCCAGCTCCCTACATTCCTGCCAAAATGGGGCTGGGGTCATATACTCCCCTCATTGCCTGGCCCTGGAAAGGAGTGAGGACCAACCTCCCACTTAGATCTGGAGCTGGGAGTGTCCCAAAGAGGGTGGCAGCTGTGCTGGGCAGGAACTGAACAGGCACAGGGGGAGGGGACTGACGTGTCCAAGCAGGGGGACAGAATGTGCAGAGGCCTGGAGGCCAAGAGGACAGCCCTGTGGGGACTTACGACAGGAGGCCCTCCTTGTAAATGCCTCAGTGGGACCTGGACCTGATCCTGCAGTTGAGGGAGGACAGCAGGGCTTGGCGGAGGCCTGACTCAGACTGCCTTCATACACCCCGGCGCTACTCTGGCACAAGCTCCTGGGGTGTTGCTGGCTTCCGTGTCTCCCCGATAGCTGGCCTGCCCAGGCCTGCCTCTGATCCTGTCACCCCTTCTACTCTTCACCCTCAACCGGCAGGCACCATTTCTTGGGGCTCTTGCTTCCCAGCTCAGCCACTGAAGCTGGTAGGCTCCTGGTGTGGGGTCCCCAGCTTTGCACCCTGCCCCGGGATAACTACCTGGCCCACCCACAGTGGGCATTAGGAAGTATTCATGATGACTGAGGGGTGGGCTTCTTGCCTCTGCCTAGAGAGCGGATTTCTCCAAGAAGACTTGTGAGTTAATGCCAGGACGTTAATGCCATCCTGCAGGGTGAAGGGCCCTGACAGGTGCATCACACCCGAGGAGCCTTGGGACCAGGCAGGACAGCCAGGCTACCTGGCTGGGGAATCCTGCTGGGCCTGCAATGTCCGGCCAGGGGCAGAGGGTTAGAGGGCTACCTGATGACTTGCCAGCCTGGCAAGGGGCATGTGCGGCCTGCCCTGCACCCAGTGTTCCTGAGGGGAGCCTGCCTGCTTGGTGGCAGAGTCCAGTGGGCAAGGCTGTAGGAGGGAGGGTGGGGAAGGCCTGGACAGGATTTTGCCTGGGACCTGGACCTGGTATCCACTTTCAGGGCGACCTTGGACAAAACCTGTGCTGGGCCCTGAATTTCCCATTATCTTCAAGGGATTTTGGACCATCTCAGCTTACTGCCAACCCTGAAGAGGAGTGTGTGGTGGGATGGGCCCTCTGAGCCCAGAGCCAGACTGGAGAGGGTCCCCTCCCCTCCTGCTGTGCCCTGGACCAGCTCACCAGCCTCTGAACCTCTGTACTTGGGGCAGTGGAGGCCAACTCCCCAGCTCCCTGATCCTCTAGGAAGTTCCAGGTCCTCACGATAAGGATGCTGTGGCAGGGGTTTTAACTTACTTTACGTCCTTCCTTTGAAGGACAAGAGAAGCAGATGCAGGGGCTCCTGGGGTGGGGCTAGCAGGATTTGGGGAGCCTGTGCAGCCCAGCAACTCTAGAAAGCTGGACGGCTATTGGGCATAGACTTCATCTCCCCTACCTGGTGCTGTCCTCTGGGGCTAGGTGTTCCTGTGCCTCTCCTCCTTTGGTGACCTTTGAGCCCCTGGCTTGGGGGAGGGGCCCCCTACAGAACCCCTTGGGAGAACTGGGAGGAGACAGGCATGGGATCCCACCATCAGGCGCCATGGCAGGAAGTCCCAGCTGAAGAAAGGCACGGGCAGAGTTGGGCCAAGTGGGTCTGGTCCAGGTGTCCCTGGGAAAACAGTGGGGAAGCCACGTCATCGCTGAGTGATGGGTTGACCCCTGCACCTGCATGGGGCAGGCAGAGGCAGGGACACCTTGGCCTTCACTGATGGGGTGGCTGAGGCAGGCGAACAGGGAGTCATAGGAAAGTCGAGGACCAGAGTGGAGCCAGGCCCAGCACTCTGCCCCCTGGTGGAGCAGAGAACCTCAGGTGGTGCCAGCAGATAAGGGGGGCCTTGGGTTATCTGGTGCCTGCTGGTGGGAGAGGGAGGTGGGGAGGCCCGGAGCTTGGCTTGTCACACCCAGGAAGGGCTGCATCCGCCACTGTTGTCATCCTGCCAGTGAGCTTGCAGGACTTGGTAGACCCAGAGGATTGGGGAGGTCAGAGCCAGCCAGGCCCAGGCCCTTGGCATACAGCAGCTCTGCTCCTGGTTCACGGCAGGTGACTGAATGGCTTCTTCAAGTCAGTCATAGCCCAGGACAAGCCTCGTACGCTGCGACGCAGCACGTTGGTTTGTTGGTCCATTTCACAAATGTCAGTACTCTCCCCTACTACATTTGGTGTGACCAAGTGCCCAGCAGTGTTCCTAGAGCCCTGGACCCCAAATCATTGAGAGTTTAGGGACCAAGCCAGGGCCAGTGACACATGCCTGTAATCCCAGCAACTGGGGAGGCTGAGGTGGGATGGAAAGTTCCAGGCTAGCGTGGGCAACTTACTGAGACCTTGTCTCAAAATAATAAGAACAGGGGAGTGACTCAGCGGTAGAGTACCCCTGAGTTCAATCCCTAATAGTACAAAAACAAAACAAAATTGTGTATTAAAGGTACCAGCCCTGCCACACACACATGGTACGTGTTTTTCTTTTGAAGGTGCTATGGTTATTTTGGCTGTAAAAATTTTTAATTTCATGTAGACAGATTTATCATCTCTGCGACTCTGGGGTCTTGTTTTTTGTGGTGCTGGACAAGCACTGCCACACCTAAGGGGAGCTACAGCCCACAGCTTTACTTCTTGAGATGTGGCTTTGCCAAGTCGTCCAGGCTGGCTTTGAACTTACAATCCTCCTGCCTTAGCCTCCTGAGTCGCTGGAATTACAGGTGTGTACTGCCACACCTGCCTACAGTTTCTATTTATTTTGTACTGCAGGTTTAAGCCAGGGGCACTTTACCACTGAGCTACATACCCAACTCTTTTAAAATTCTTGTTTAGACAGGGCCTCATTAAATTGCCACGGGTCTTGCTAAATTACTGAGGCTGGCCTCAAACTTGTGATCCTCCTGTCTCATCCTCCTGAGCCCCTGGGATTACAGGCATGTGCCAACTGTAAAGATTTTAAAGAAGTCTTTGGTGTTTATTGTCATATTTGACTCAACTAGTATTGACATAGTATAAAGAGGTAATGTTAGAAATAGCTGAATTTTTTTAAAATGCAAATTTTATTTATTTTTGGAATAAATAACATATTTACATGGCTCATAATTCAAAAGATATAAAAAGGTATAAGCTTACAAGCAACCACTGTGCCAGTTCCTGTCCCTACACAGAGCCTGTTTCTTTCTTCCTCAGCTTTGCCAGAAGCCTGGAGAACTACCACGCACTTTGGCGATGCTGCTCCCGCCCTCCCTCCTTATCTCCTAAGAGCCAGTGGTACCTGTGCCTGGGGAGTTTCAGATACAGTAACTCGGGCACTGCACAGTGCCTCACCGGCCTGTGCTCAGGTGGCCTTGCCCACCCTAGTGCAGGCTGCTCTTGGGGCTCCCCTGTGAGGAACGCCGTGGTGCTGAATGTCCCCACTCGGTCAGCTCAGGGTGATATGCTCAGGTGCGGCCCCATAGCATCTCCGCCTGATACTGGGCGTGCTCTGGACGCCGCCCTCCCATCTCCTGTGGGCTTGTCCTGTGCGTTCCTCCTGCGGGTCTGGACCAGGCCTGGTGGTGGACACTCAGCACTGGGGTCTTGAGTGTCATCGCTTTGCTCTGATTTTTGTTTTGGTGCTGGGGATGGAACCCAGGCACGCTCTGCCACTGTACCACATCCCCAGCCCTTCTTAACATTTTGAGACAGGGCCTCCTCCCTAAATTGCTGAGGTTAGCCTCTAGCTGCGATCCTCCTGCCCCGGTCTCCTGAGTTGCTGGGATTACAGGCGTGGACCCCTGCACCTGGCTCCCTTTTTATTTATGAGAAGTGTGTAGGTTGGTTGGTTTGTGGCACTGGGGACTGAACGCAGGGCCTCACACATACCAGGAAAATGCTCTCACTGAGCCGCATCTGCAGCCCCATGCAGGGTTTTTGGTCTAGACTTTATATTTTGAAGAACTCAAATCTGTATGTGGATTTTCTCTGGTGGCCTTCTATTCAGAAGCCATTTAGAAGCCAGAGGCTTCCCTGCGAGTTTCTTTAATCACTTACTATTAATTTGCCAGAATCAAGTGGTGGCCTGTACCAGCTGGGAACCCCGCCTCCAGCGCACATCTCCTGGACCTGGACCACATGGTGCTGCGCGCCCTCCTGGGGCTCCAGTCACCCCTCGCGGTTCTCAGCGCTCCCTGCCTTGAGGCTGTGAGACCCTAATGGCACACCTGGCTGTCAGGGGGTGTTGTGGGCACTCTGGTTATTTTGAGGATCCTGACTGAAAATGAGCTACACCTGCACATTTTGTTTCTGCTCTGGAGTGTGAAACATGGCTCCCTTTATTCCAGTTTTCTTTGACGTCTCTGAAGTCTGGCCATTTCTTGCCATGGGTTGTACAGTTCTTGTTCAGGTGGCTTCCTGGAATCTTGGATGTGGTCTTTTTTCAGATGTTAGTTCCCAGCAGGGTACTTCTGATATATGGCTTTGTTGTTGGTCAGGGACACAGATACCCTACAACCAGCCCTGGCTCCATGAGGGAAGCCCTGTGTTCCTCCCAACTTGAGGACCATCCTTCCCAGGGTCACCTTGGGTGCATCCAGTTCTGGAGCAGCCATCACCTGTGACGCCTCCTGGACACACTGGTGCACACTTCGACACCCACCAGGTCACGAGGCCCGGTGGCAGCACCCTCCTGGCAGTGGGGCTAGGCTGGTGGAGTCTCCCCGCACAATCCCTTGGAAACATCTAGAAGCAAGCCTTCTCCCAGCTCAAGCATCAGACTTGAACAGGTTTGGAAAAAGTCTAATTTATTGCACAATCTCAAAGCACAACTAAAAAGTAAAAACCAGAAAGAAAATGGTACAAAGCACAGAAGCTAAAAGTAGTCTAAAAGCATCACCTAGACTTGGGTTTAATTGCACTAAGGTCCCACAGGGTTAGGAGGGCGCTGCCATCCGGGCGGAGCCGGCAAGGCACAACAAATGCAGGAGAGGACAGCCCGCCTGGGGCTGCCTCCGCAGTCACCAAACTCTTACAAAAAGGACTCTATAAAATTGAAGTGGGTTTCAGCACTGAAACCTCGTGCTGAGATCTGAAAAGCCTCTCTCTTCATGGCTGGCCTGGGCCCTTCCTGAGGCCTGTGGGGGTCCCCAGGCTGGTTAAGGTGGGCTCAGAGACAGGCAGCCAGAGCCCAGCCCAGAGCCCCGCCTGGAGCTGCCAGGAGCGGGCTCAGGGTGGACACGTGGTGGGGCAGCCTCGTCCTGAAGCTCAGATGCCTGTGGACCACAAAGACCGCCAGGCCGAGGCCACAGCAGCTCTCAAGAGCAGGCATGGTGTCACCTGCCCAGGTATTTGACCCAAATGCCTGCCTAGGAGGACACCAAGCCACACTGCCAGTCAAGGACACACTGGGGACAGCCACGCTCTGAAGCCGCAGCCAAGTAGGGACAGGCTCAGGCTAACCCTTGGGAAGGAAGAGATGGCCTTCCCTTGTTGTCAAAGATATGTTTCTCTTTTAAATTTGTAAGATTTGATTTCAAATGAGGTATCTTATGCAGGTTTGTAATGTAACAAAAAGGCAATAACTAGGAGGTCTGTCCTCTGAGGACGTGTCTGGCTTTGTGACATCCATCAGCAGCATCAAACAGCACTCCAAGGACATTTCCAAGAGAGCTGTGGCAGCTCGGCCTTGTGTCCGACCAGCACCCTCCTGGGCCAGGCCGCCCGGGACAGGCCGCGTACCTCCTCACTGGGTTTGCTCCCAGCAGCCCTCTGTTCTGGCTCGGCCTGCAGCCTGCTGCGTGGGCAGCGGTGAGGTGTGGCATGCGTGCGTGTTTACAGCCTGCACAGCCGGCGCCCTCTCTCCAACACGGTTGGCCCTGAGTTCCCACTGGAGCAGGGAGGGTGCACTGGAGCCTGCCTCTCAGGGAGGAAGTGTGGCCCTGCGAGGGTGAGGACACTGTCACCAGGCACGCCCAGAGGCTGAAGAGCACTGACCCGCAGCTGCTTTGAACCCAGGGCTACTGATGCGGACCTGGGCACCCTGTGGCTTGTGCTGGCTCCTGGTTCAGACTCGTCCTGTTCCCCACGCTGTCTCCTACCACAGGACCTGGAGTGTTGAGAATCTGACCACAGCACACAGGGAACTAGTGCATGCAATGGGGCAGCAGTCACTGCACCCACCTGGAGGTGACCTTGGCAAGAGGTCAGAGGTGCTGCTGCTACTGCAACAGCTCGGGGGGCTCAGCTGAGGCCATGGGTGCTGGGATGAGATGGAAACCGACATGGAGGAAAGCAAGCACGGGGCGTCCAGCTGGGCCAGTGTCCGGACAGGGTGGGTGAGGTGTCGAGGAGTGAGTGGGAAATCAGCAGTTCCGAAGAACCCTGGCTTCCTCCCTCCTGAGCGGCTGCCTGGGGCTCCTTCAGATGACCTCCCATTCGTCCTCCAGGTCCTCAGGGTGGGTGGTGGCCGCCTGGCTGCTCTTCTGGGTGCCGTGTGAACAGCTGAACGTCTTCGTCAATCGCTGGAGGAGAAAGCCCGGGGGGCCCACTGCCCACAGCTCATCTGATGCGGTCACTGCAGGATGAGAGCCAGGCACAGACCATTGTATCTCACAGCTGGGGTAAAGGGCACCATTGGTCTCGAGGACCAGGACAAGTCACTTCCCCAATTGGTACTTCATTCTCTCAACTTTAAAATGGGTGCACAGCACCCAGAAGCCTGAGAGAGCCCTGCGTTTGCGTCCCTCCGGAGGCAGTCCCGCCCACAGTCAGTCCTGGCTTTGGGAGTGCAGGGTTGGGTGGGAGCAGCCTCTTAAGAGAGCCCCTCGGACATGGCCCACTGGGGCCCTGAGGATCTGGGGGACGCCACGCCTACCATGCCCCGGGCACCTGCCTGTGAAAAACGACACGTTTCCGGGAATTTTCTTCCAGTAGTCTCCAGCAGGGTTTTTGTCAGTGACGCCATAGCGGCGGGCGAGGTCACCATTTGGACAGCGGGCCCACACGGTCCTGGTGCTCAGTGCCAGCTGGCAGGCCTGCAATCCTGTGGGGATCGGGCAGCCTGTTCAGCACCTGAGCACATGGGATGGGGCGCCCTTCCCTGACAGCGGCTCTCTCCAGGCACTGCATTTGTCTGCCAGCACTTCCTGTGGTGACAGAGGACCCCACATCACGCTGGGCACGAGGATGCCCACTGTGGGGCTAGCCATGCCACGGGAGCCTGAAGCCAAAGTGGCCAGGGTGAAAGCTGGCATGCTACTACAACACCAGCGAGGCGGGCTCGCCTGGTGCGAGCACGTATTGATTTTGGTAATGAGGCTTGAACTGTGGGGTGCTCTGCCACCGAGTCACAGCCTCGGCCCCTCTTTTTATTTTGAGACAGGATCTAGCTAAGTTGCTTAGGCTGGTCTTGAACTTGTGGTCCTCCTGTCTCAGTCTCCCAGGGAGATTAGAGGGATGTGCGGCCATGCCTGGCTAGATATTTGTCTGTCACCTGCCTCAGGTGAACACCAGAAGCAAAACACAACACTGAGTAGGGAAGCTGAGGCTGCCGGGCACCAGGCTGCGGCCACAAAGTTGCGGGTTGATGACTGCAGCCACAACAGGGACCGTGGGCTGGTCTCACGCTTCTTCCTACCAGGCACGTGCTCCCAGTCGGTCCCCACAGGCATCTCCTCTGTGATTCCGGTTCGGACGTGCACGTTCCACCTGCTGTCGAGGGCCCACAGCATCTGGTCATTGGGGCTGGAATGGATGCTGACCAAGGTGACCCCTGCAGGCTAGAAGCAGGAAGGGACTCTTCTCAGGGAAGAAGGGAGAGGGGTGACCAGAGGAAGACGGGGTGTGGGGAACTGAGGCCCCACGGATGATCGGATGATCGCAGGGTACAGGCCCAACTCGGGGCGGGGTGGAGCGGCAGGTGAGCAAGCTTTGCACAGCAGGGTGGGTGTGCACCGCCCTGCAGTCTCAAAGCAAAGAGAGGCTCACCAAAGCCCCCTAGAATGCCAGGCGAGCTGGCGAGGGCGGGCCTCCCTCCACAGCTGGCACGGGCCTTCAGCTGAGGCCTCCAGGTCAAGGAGGGTGGAGCCATATGAGAGGAAACGCAGGTGGGACTCTGGGCCACACCACCGGCAGCCCTGCTGGTGGCAGCAGGTGGCCTGGATAGGAGGTACCACGGGTCAGATGCAGCTGGAGCCCTGACAGCCAGCAGGGTGACGACTCCTGCTCCAGCCTGAGCTGCCAGGGAGGCCTGAGGCCAAGAAGCTGGCGACCCAGGAGGCCACCTGGAGGCTGGCCTGGGCTTCGTTCCCCAAGGCCCCACCAGCGTCCCAGACCTGGGGGAGCAGGTGAGCAGCTCCTGCCAGCCTCCAGCCGGGTCCCGACCCACAGATGCAGGTGGAAGGCCCCTGCTTTTAGGCAGCGTATTATGGACAACAGGATGGGGGGAACGAGATGGCTGTGACACGGGTGGGGGGTGGGGGGGGGAGGGCAGGAGAGAAGGAAGTGGAACTGTCTGGGGGAGAAGGTGCCGGAAGGACAGCGGGAGGTGGCAGGGACGTCCCCCATGACCAGGCAGACCTGGGCCAGATGCCCCGTCTCTCCTCTCCGCACCCCCTCTGAAAGGGCTCTGAAACGAGAAGCCCCAGCCGCCCAAGTCTGCCCTCCTTCCCCCTCGCCAGCCCTGCTCGGACACAGGGGGACCGTGTACCTTGCACAGGAGCTCCTGGCCTGGAGCAGCCCCACACCCAAGCCCTGTCTCCGTGGTCCATCATGTGCTGGCACGTATGCCCCGCACATGCCCATGTTCACCTGGAAAGTGTCACGACTCTACCACGTCACATTCCCAGGTTCCAGTAGGAACCCCCGTGTCGCCCACAAGCTCCCTGAGGGTAGAGGCCATGTCTGTTCCCTTTGTCCACTCAGTGACCAGCCCAGGGTCTGCCTCTTGGTGCGGAGAAGGAACCGTGGCTGTCAGCAACCACCAGCATGTGGCCCTGTGTCCTGGCGCCTCGCTTTCTCTTGTGCAATAATAAAAAAATGTGTATTTTGCTACCATGAAAAAAATAAAGGGCTGGGGCTGGGGCTCAGTGGTAGAGAGCTCGCTTAGCATGCATGAGGCCCTGGGTTCGATCCTCTGCACCACACAAAAATAAAATAAAGGTATTGTGTCCACCTACGACTAGAACAAACAAACAAAAAAATTTAAAAAAAATTAAAAAAAAAAAAAAGAAAAGAAAAAGGCAAGCCATGGTTGTGGCAGTTTTCGCTGGGGATTGGACGAAGGTCCCTGGGATCTCTATTATTTCTTGTGATATTTTTTGCAGTACTGGGGACTGAATCCAGAGCACTCTATCACCGAGCTCCATCTGCTGCCGCCACCTCCCAAGTTGCTGGGATTACAGGCATGTGCACTGAGCTGGCTCTTTTTTCCTTAAAGATTCAAAGTCTTTACTCCTAGGATCACCCATGCATGAACCAGACAAGGCTCCAGGTGGCCACCTCCCCACTAAACACTCAGGTTTTCCCAAACACTGAGCTGTCCTGCTGGTCCTGTGTAGAAGCCACCCATGGAGGTGCAGGGCTGTATGTGTAGGGAAGCCACAGTTCTGTGCCCCTCCTTACAAAAGGACCCAGATCCCTGCTGGGTGTGCTGTGAACAGAGGAGCGCTCTTCAGGGTTGTTGCTCTGAGCACACCCTTCTCTTGTTCTTTTCAAATGCACATGCATCTACAGTCATCTCAATTCTTTTATAAATTGTGGTAAATACACACAATACAAATTCTGCTATTAGTCACATTAAGTACATTCACAACATTGCATAATCATCATCACCATCTGGTTCCAGAACCTTTTCACTCTCTCAAAAGAGGAAAAAAAAATCTCAATTAAAGAAAAAGCAAGCATGCTTTTTTGGTGGCACACACCTGTAAATACCAGTGACTCAGGAGGCTGGGGCAGGAGGCTCTCAAGTTCCAAGCCAGCCTCAGCAATTGAGCAAAGCCCTAAGTAATTTAGCAAGGCCCTATCTCAAAATAAAAAGGGCTGGGGGTGTGGCTCAGTAGTAAATGGTAAAGCACCTTTGGGTTCAATCCCCAGTACCAAAACCCAAACCAAAACAAAAGAAGACAGCTAAAATTTTGGCTTACTCATATTGAAAATTTTATAGAAATGCAAAAAGGAATGAAGGACACGACTTATAAAATGGAGCAAATGAGGAGTTTAAGAACCATGTTTAGTGTGGTAAGCTGAGAAAGGAAGAGAAAGCAAAGTGGGAGAGGGAAGAGACACACCCACACACGCCTATGCTTGGGTTTTTTTAGGTGTCCTTTAAAGATAGGTTACAGGGCTGGTGGGCGGGAGCCAGGTCCTCTTCTGGGCATGCTGAATGATTTAATTATAGCCATCAACTGCTTGGATGTTCATGGATCAAAGGGGCTGCTGGTAGCTTAAAAGCTGCCTTTAAATAAGACCTTGTGGAGACACAAGAAGCTGCCCCACGCTCCCTAGCAGCAAAGATCCAGGATGGGTGCCAGTTAAGGACAAGCAGAGCAGAC
This sequence comes from Sciurus vulgaris, assembly GCF_902686455.1. Lineage (NCBI taxonomy): Eukaryota > Metazoa > Chordata > Mammalia > Rodentia > Sciuridae > Sciurus > Sciurus vulgaris. Next base: position 4,136,479 of record NC_136462.1, read on the forward strand.
GTTCTTCCTCCTGAGCCACCAAGGTTCAGGACACAACACTGCTCTTTTCTATTATTCAGAGTGTCTAATTGGAACCTCTGGGATCTTGACCAGACATAAAGTGAAGGGGCAGAGTGTGCCCATGACTGTCCCAAGCTGTGGGAAGGGCCCTGCTGCAGCCAGGGCCACAGTGATGGTTCTCAGGTCTGAGTGCCAGGTGCTTCATTTAGATAAGGGGAGCCATGAAGGAGACGGCCTGTCCTGTACTGGGGCCGGCCTGCCTGTTAGTGGACAGTACTTAGTAACCTGGACTCCATCAGTGCAGGTGAGCTGGGACTCCCTGGAGAGGGGACTCCAACCACCAAAGACACCAGGAAGAGGCTGTGGCTGCCTCTTCCTGCAGCACGCACAGTGGCGAGGGCATGATCTGGATTGGTCCCAGCCTCACCACCTGGCGACTCTCACTGGCGGGCACTGGCCAGCAAGCTGCAAGTCATGCTGGGAAGACCCTAGCTGGAAGGACCCCCGTCCAGACAGCTTATGCCTGGCAAGTAGTGGAGCTCTCTGAATCGCCTTTTCTTTTCCCTCCAAGGTTATCTCCCTCCTTTCTGTTTTAAGCTTTAATCCACTTAAACGTGACACAACCAGGAGCAGAGGCACACTCCTGTCATCCCAGGGACTCGGGAGGCTGAGGCAGGAGGACTATAAGTGTTAGCCTTAGCAACTTAGTGAGGGACTGTCTCAAAATAAAAAAAGGGCTAAGGATGTGGCTCAGGTGTAGAGCAGGCTGGGGATGTGGCTCAGTGGTGGAGCACCCGCTTCAGTTCCCAGTTCCAAAGAGAAGGTGATACACTAAACTCCATTCCCCTGAAGTCCAGGGTCTCACCCTGATGCTGTCACCTCCAGAGCTGCTGAGGAGTACAGTTTTGTGTGGTCCTTTGTTACTGGCCACTGTGGTCTTTAGACCTTCTTAGTCCTTCTGTGTTTTCCCTGTAGCAGATCCTTTTCCTGCTTCTGGATTATTCCTCCTAATTTTGGATAAGCTTGAAAACCAGTTACCAATGTTAATGGCCTTGTTTTTAAAGTCAGCTGGGGGGCTGGGGTTGTGGCTCAGTGGTAGAGCATATGCCTAGCATGGGTGAGGTACGGGGTATAAATAAATGAAAAAGATCCATCAAAAAAATAAAAATTATTATTAATAAGTAAATAAATAAAGTCAGTAGAAGTCAGTGCCCAGGCCTTCCCATGTGGTCAAGTGTGACTTCAGAACCCAGCAAAAACAAGCACTTGCTGCTTGCAGGGAATATGCTAGCAGAAGACACCCAGATGGGCCTCCTGCCTGAGCAGGGCTGGCAAAGCCAACTGCAGCCATCCTTCTGCTCATCCTCCAGGGTCCCCCAGGGACACCAGCTGGGGTGATGTGCTGTGGTCAGCATGCCTGCCTCATGGCAGCGGTGCTGGCGAGTCCCCAGCCTGGGGCCCTTCTCGCTACGTGCTCACACAGGCAGGTTTTGGCTGGCCTTCCAGATGAGTGAAACCCAGAAGGGAAAGGTCCTGGAGATGATCTTTGAACCCTGCTTCTCTAGGGTCATGGGACAAGCACCAGCAAGGGACTCGGGTCAGTCCTTCCAGGTCTTGTAGTTTTTTTGTTTTTTTTTTTTTTTTGGTGGTGCTGGGGCTGGAACTCAGGGCCTCATGCATGCTAGGCCCTGACTAACCACAGAGTTACTCCAGCCCATGTTCTGGCAGCTCTACTGGGGGACACAGGCCTCTCTGAGTCTCCATTCTAATCACTAAAGACTGACGAAGAAGCCAGGAACATGGTGCTCACCTGTCATCCCAGCCACTCAGGAGGCTGAGGCAGGGGATCACAAGTTCTAGGCCCGCCTGGGTGGCACAGAGTGCTTGCCTAGCATGCGAGAGGCCCTGGGTTCCATCCTCAGTGCTGAGAGAAAAGGAAAAGCAAAGCAAGGTGGGGAGGGCACTGCATCCTTTCTAGGAACCAGAGGCTGGGGACAGAGCCCACCATCCTAGAGGAGGCAGTTTTTCCGAGGACAGGCCATCTGGGTTTTGTGTTTTTGATACTGGGGACGGAACCCAGGGCCTCTGCATGCTAACAGCACTCTAGCCCTGAGCTCAGCCCTTCCATGCCTCACTCTTACAACCAAGGGGAGACAACATCTAAGGAGAGACAGTGTGTGCGTGAAAAAGACTAAAAAGAGACAGAAAACAGGAATGACGGGGGACATGGAGACCAGGCAGAAGAAACTTCAAAAATATCGCCAGGTTCCTATGTTCCTGTGTGAATGCACAGCCAGTGTGACTCCACAGCGTGTCTCCTGGGTAGGAGAATGGTACTCCAGGTATGCGTAACATGTCAAAATGCACGCTACGGTCATGCGTACCTGAAGAGAACAAAACAAACTAAACATCCTCAGAGACAGGAGAGAGGACCTCACAGCCACGAAACAGCAACAGGCACCAAAGTGTGGTCACACAAATGATGTGGTCGGAAGGCTGCAGGAACAAGGAAGGCGCCGCCTGGGAAGCAAACAAAAGCACGAGGTGGGGAACAGGAGAGGAGAGCGAGGGGAGGCGCAGGCAGGCGAGGAAGCTGCGCTACCAAGGAAGAACCTTGAGAGAGTGAGAAGGAGCGGGCAGAGGCAGGACGCAGGCTGTAGACAGGGGCCTCACTGGGCACAGCAGGGACAGAGAAAGCACACTCGCAGAGAGAAAAGCAGGCCAAATGTCAGAACAGTCCAAGCCTCCTGGCAGCAAGGGCCTGATGGGGAAGACTTTCAAGATCCTAAGGAAACAGTTCCACCCTGCTCTACCCAGCCCGGGTCAAAGGTCAAGGTTAATGGAAGATGTCAGTTACTTCAAAAGTTAGTTCCTGAGAGCCTTTCCTCAGGAACAAGCTGGAGGACAGAACAGAGGGCCCCCAATTCAGGAGACAGGCCTCTATCAAGGAGGAGGTGAGGCCCAAGGCAGAGAGGTTGACCAGGCCAGAGTGGAGCCTGCCATGGGACCCAGGGGAGATCTCTGCAATAAAAAACAGAGAGACTCCTGGTGTGTCCAAATGTGTCGAGGCACCTGAGCCAGATGGCAGAGGTCTGGGGCGGCAGGTGGAAGAGCAACGGAGAGGGTCATCGGGTCCAGGGCAAGCAGAGCTCCACACAGGCAGGCGGCCACCAGTGCGCTTCATCCTCTGCCTCGTGGTGGGGTGGGGAACGAGGGGTGAAGGAGCTCCGTGTTCTCCTTCTCCAGGGGAGCCAGCTCAAAACCCCTGGTGAAGGACCAGAAGGCGCTCCTGAAGTTGCTGCCAGAGGTACGAATGGAAAGCAGGCTCTAGGGCAGGCCGCTGACACGTTCTCCGTGGGACTCTGATCAGGGAGGAAACCCAAGATGCCCTCCTGAGACCTGCTGGCTGTCTCCGGGGCAGTGATGTTAACGAGCTCCTCGGGGCCCTAATGTGGGTCAGACCCTTACAATACTGACAGGGGAACCAAGGGCCAGTGAGGTCAGGCAGCATTTCCAAGGTCACCTGGTGTGACTGCTAGGAACAGACGGTGCGGATGGGAACAGAGGGGCGGGCAGGGCTCCCACACACTGTGCTTCCCTGTGTACTTCACCCTCCCGAGGAGGCGGCCTCTGCAGGTCTCTGGGAATGCCCACGTGCCGTCTTCCCACTGTCTGAGGTCATGTGCATACAGGCCAGCTGGAATGAAGTACGAGCGATGCTGGCGGTCGAGGTCTGACCAGGACGACACAGTACTGAGGCACACAAACACCAAGGGCTGGGACCAAGGAGACCACGATACCGGAGCAGGACCCTGTGTTTCCCTCCTGTTTGCTCCCCCAGTCTACTGCCCCTTCTTCTCTAAGCCAGTCATCATCATCTTTTTGTTTCTGGTACCAGGGATTGAACTCAGGGGCACTGGACCACTGAGTCACATCCCAGCCCTGCTTTGTATTCTACTTAGAGACAGATCTTGTTGACTTGCTTAGCGCCTCACTGTTTCTGAGGCTGGATTTGAACTTGAGATCCTCCTGCCCCAGCCTCCTGAGCCGCTGGGATTACAGGCGTGCACCACCACAAGCCTACAGCCTCTTTTATTTTGATATGGGGTCTTGCTAAGTTGCCCAGGCTGGCTTGAAATTATGATCCTCCTGCCTCAGCTTCTGGAGTAGCTGGGATCACCGTGTGGACCTCTGCGCCTGGTTACACTTGATTTCCATGTACACACCCATCTGTCTACCCATCCACTGATCCACATTCCATTTTGGATGCACTTCAAAGCAGGCTGCAGGTATCAGCAACCTTCTCTCCCTAAATACTTCAACATGTAAGTCATTAACTGGAGCCTGATGTCTGTTTAATGGGTTTTCCTGAGGTAAAATATACGTAACAACAAACACGCAAATCTCAGGCAGCCATTCCCTGAATTTCAGGGAATCCCTCTGGAAGCGGTCTCATGCCCCTTGCCAGCCATTTTCCTACTGAAGCAATGGTGGATCTGAGTTCCACCAATGATTCATCCTGTTTTGCTGTTCTAGAATTTTGCATAATTGGGACCACACAGGAGATGTTTTGCACGTGACTTCTTTCCCTCAGGACGATGATTGTGAGACTCAACTGTGTTGTTATGGTATTTCTTTTTCTCTGGCTCATCTGTTTTTATTACCATCCCAGTCCCAACCACAGTCCCTCCACAGACCGGAATGGGGAAGGTTCGAGAGCCTGAGCTACGGTTGAGGACCAGGGCTGCCGGTGCCATGGCCTGCACTCCCTCCACATTCCACAATATCTCCCCGCAACAGGGCTGCCTGTTTGGGATCAGGTCTCCCATCCTCTTTCGCTGCCATTCTGCCTCTAGCTGTGCTGACATGTACATCTCCCTCCCTAGGAGCAGGTGTTGGGGGACATTCTAGGGACATGCCTGCCTCCTCCTATTTCCCAAAGGGAGAAGCCCTAGTCCTGCACTTTGGGCAGCTGGCTCGGAAGCTGGGGGTCTTGCTCTGCACAGGTGCTGCGCCTTACTGCTGGTCCAACCTGACCCCATACTGATCCTGGTACTGACCCCACACCTGTTCAACACTGCCATCACCAGCAGTTGGGCAGACTCCCACACCACAGGCTGGGTTCCTCTGCGTCACCTGCGATTTGTCATTAAGGAGTGCGCTAACGCACACAGCAAGTGGCAGAGAGCTGAGCTCCTGCAGCACTCAGATCAACGCCTCCGAGCCCACAAGACGCCTTATGCCTAGGGCGGCTGGTGCCCACCTCCAGCCAGCACCCAAGGCTGCCCTGTCTGGCACAGCAGCCATGAGCCACAGAGGCTCCTGAGTACACCATGAGGCCACCCCAGCTGTCCTGCTGTCTGCAAACTCACAGCACAGTCCAAAGATTCAGGATAAGCAGAAAAAGTGGCTCTGGCAGTGTTTTGTTTTTTGTAGCAGGAATTGAACCCAAGACCTGTGCTTGCCAGGCAAGTGTTCTACCACTGAGTTGCACTTGGAGCCCTTCCTTGGTTACTTTAAACTACTGTGATTACAAGATGAAATGGTAACTTTTTGGATACACTGGGTTAAATAAAATGTATCACCAAACCTAATTTTGCCATCTCCTCTCTCTCTTCGCTGCAGCTCCACGACTCTGGCCCTCCCTGTTCCAGGTCCACACCCCAGGGGACTTAACTAAAACAGGGTAACCTCCAGATGGCCACACCCAGGGGCCCTGCACTGCACAGGCAGGAGCACTAAAGGCCACCCCTGCCCCAGCATTATGACCTGCTTCCCACACTCCTCCTTCCATCTGCCACGTACTCTGCATTGGCTGCCTTCCCCGGGCCAAGGCCTGAAGTCCTGTGACCCTCCAGGGTTCTCTGCTGCCCTCTGTACTTCCTGGACCAGTGTGCCCGCTGGCACAGAGATGTGTCCACCCCTACCTTTCTGGACCTTCAGCTCAACTCTCATGAACACTGGGCCCTCTGTGGACAGCCCTGCCTGGTGGCCCACAGGCACCCAGATCCAACCTGCCCGATGCTCAGCTCACTGGTATCCCCGAAGCCCACATGCGTCCCTTCTTAGTCGCTGGCTTTGTCCTCGTCCCTGCATTTTAGCAAGTACTTCTTCAGCTCTATGGCTCCTGCCCTTTCCATGTCCAGCAAACGGCTTCTCCAACGGCCATAGCTGGTCATAGGAAACCCCTCACAGCCTCTGAGTGAGCTCCTTCCTTACAGATTGGAGGACCAGGCCCTCGGCCTGCCTTTGAGTTTCAGTGTCCCTGAACGGGTATCAAGATGACAGTGCCACGCCTCCCTGCTCTGGTCCAGCCTCCTGGTACTGCCTGCCCCTCCTGCTCCTGGGCCAGAAAATCTTCCAGGCTGAGACAGTGCCTCATGCTCCCTCTGCCTGAAATGCGCTGGCCTGGCTGCCTGCCTACCACCCTCCAAGTTCTTGGGAGGGCTTTCTGTCTGCTCTAGACCCTGGTGGCATCTCTGCCCCAGCCAGCTCCCCTGGCACTCTAAACTCCCAGCTCCAGAAACACAGGGGCCAGGAGTTCTTTAAATTCAGTCAATGGTTTGTTATGAGTGCCTTCACTGTAGCCTCTAAGTGTGCCCAGATGGGACTGCTCTTGAGCCCCTGGCCCCAGCACTGTGGGCCTCCAGGATGAGGGCTGAGGACTCCTGGCACAACCAGGCATCCTCACCTACAGGAGGAGGTGGCTAGTCAGTGTCTTCCAAAGGCTCCTGTTAGCTCTCAGATTCTTTGTGGGGTGGAGGGGAGAGGAAGATCTGCAGGGACTCGGGTCTCTACGGCTGGGAGGTTAGAGCATGCAGACCACAGAACATGGGTTCTCTGCCAAGGGTGGCACAGGTCTGTGGTGCCAGCCACCGGAAAGGCTGAGGTGGGAGGAGTGTGTGAGCCTAGGGGTTCGAGGCCATCTTGGGCAACATGGCGAGATCCTGTCTCAAACAATACAAAATGAAGGCTTGGGGATATAGCTCAATGACAGTGCCAGTCCACATGGGAGACAGCCGGAAGCAGGAGCCTCGGCCACAGGGAGCGAGAGCAAGGGCATGGGGAGGAAGCAGGGCCTGCTCGGGCACATGGGGGCTGCAAAGGAGTCTCCTCTTACATTCAGGCCCACGGGGCTGAGTGCTGTGAAACTGTCCACTGAGTTGCAGAGGTGCCTGAACGTGGACGGGAGGTTCTCTGACTGAAACAGCAAGCTCCACTCTGCAAGATGCTAAGGGCAACTACAAATATTGCCTCCAAATCCTTCCAAATGTTAGTAGGCTGAAGCCTGAGTCATTTGCTTTGAGTATGTTGTTGAAACTTCACCCCAAACCAACACCAGAGGGGGGTTTTACCAGAGCACAGGAAACGAAAATAAAGAAGTGACTGCTAACTGTCCAACATTGTTGTTCCTCTGGCTTCTACTGACCTGCTCCCGGCTCTGTTTCAACTGCAGACGCAGCCTCTAGGCAGACCAAATGAGGAGGCACAGAAAGCCAAAGGGGATGCCCTACTATTTCCGAGCCCTTGGGTTTGACTGCATCATTCTGACATTCAAACCCTTTATTATGCTGTGCTGCGGGGATGGGCCTGGGATGGGCCCAGGATGGGCCCGGGGTGCTCCTGTGCTGGGCACGCTCTTCCCAGGAGTTGCCCTTGGCACTCAGCACCTTTCGCTGGACCCTCATTTCTCTTCTCCTCGCTCATTTTCTCAGAACCCTAAGCAGAAACACTCCTTAGGCTTCATCCTAAAATATCACCTGTGAGGTCACTGAGCTCGAGCTGTGCCACCATGACTTCCATTCTGGTGCCTGCTGGGTCCTGATGCAAGCCCTGGGCCTCAGACCCAGAGGCAGGAGCCAAGGAGAGGTGTCACACCCTCTGCTATCTGCTAGGGATGAAATCTCAGGCCATTTTCTGAGCCTCTTCTCTGAGTTGAGGTTTTCTCCTGTGTGAAGTGGGGTCAAGAACAGTTACTGGCTTGGATGTCACAAGGACTGGAGGGAGACATGCTGACAGTACTTAAGCCAGTACCAGGTGAGTGTGCCTTACAGCTCTTGGTCACCTGTGGCCTCAGCAGGGCCCCCAGGAGGATCATGGGGAGCCTCAGCAGGGGCACCTAGGAGTGGGCAGGCCTCAGACCCAGGATGGGCCCAGCCTTACATTAGGGCTGTGACGCTGGGCAGGGCGTTGATTAATGTTTCTTGCAAAATGGGAGAGCCACCCCTGGTTTTCAACATTCTAGGGCAAAAGCAGGATCAAGGACAGAGCAGTGTTTGGAGAAGCACAGAGTCAAGGCCTGTGCACAGGTAAAGCCCCCAGGAAGCAATTTGAAAAGCCTTTTATATTCGCGAATTCTATGGCAAAGTGAATTTCTCCTAAAGTACGCTAAAAGCTCCCAAATGAAGAAGTGTGGCTCTATCAGTAGAATTAGCTGAAATAGTGAATGTTTAATAGCCCATTTACCGGGGTGGGGTTGTGGCACCTAGCACGCCTCTCTGAGGCCCTGGATTCGATTCTCAGCACCACATAAAAATGAAATAAAGGTACTGTGTCTACCTACAACTAAAAAACAGCCTATTTATCAACCACTACCCTGAGGTCCCTACATGTGAATTTGCTCAATTTTAGCCCTTTTCCTGGGCAAAGCGTGAGTCACTATAGCTATAAAGCTGTCAAGTGAAGCTTTCTTCTTCCTTTATACTTCACTTCCTAGAGATTATTTTAGAATTAATGGAGAGAGGAACAGAAATGTGTGTTTCCACACAGTCTTCATTGTAAATGTACTGCCAGGTGTCCCTGTGGCTTTCTGGCTGCCAAGAGGTGCTCACAACAGAGGCCAAGGTGGCCCCTGCCCCACTGCGGACTGCAGACTCACTGCCTGTCCCGTCTCCTGCATCCTGGCCTTTGGCCTGCTGGGGAATAGGTGAGGCAAGGGACATGCAAGTTGCAAACCCCTCAACAAAGCCCTCTGCCACAGTACGGCCTGCAAACCAGCTCCTGACTTACCCTGGCACGGCTCTGTGGCCAAACGCCCTACAGAGCACCACAACGCCATGTTCCCATGGGTCTCCCACTGACACATGATCATGACACACTGCTGGGAGTCATCGGAGGAACACCACTACCAAGTAGAGCACTGTGTGTAAGAGTGTTGAAGAAATAGCAAAGATTGGAGTAGAAACAGATGAGACACAGAAAAGTGCTAAGTCAACAAATCAAAAGATGGTTTTTTGAAGAGATCAACAAAATTGAGAAACCCTGTAGCTGGATTAAGAAAAAGAAAAGAACCTGGTACAGTGGCACATGCCTATAATCCCAGTGGCTCGGGAGGTTGAGGTAATAGGATTAAAAGTTGGACAGCCTCACAACTTAGTGCAACTTAGTGAGACCCTGTCTCAAAATAAAAAAACTTGAGGAGTTTCAAGATGGCGGCCTAGAGGGTGGCTGCATTTCATGTTGCTCCAGGACTCAGGATTCAAAAGAGGAGATATTGAGACGCTTGGGACCAACTCAAAGCAGCCGGGTGACTCTCACCCATTGGGGAGGTGTCCCGGATGGGACGGTGGTCCCGGAACGCAGGGAACTTTGTGAAGTAGAGCTGCCGGCGAGACACCCCTCCCCCCGCTGGAGCAGTGAACTCGGACAACTGGGAGCATCGTAAAGGAGGCCGCTCGGCACAGCGCTGGGACTCGGAGCAACCACTGGGTTCCGGCGGCTGCCCAGGGGAGGAGTGGCGAGGAGAGCTGTGTGGACTCAGGACACCGGGGCCTGCCCTGAGGAGGAGGAGGAGGAGCGTAGCCACTTGGATTTGGAGTGACTGCACCAGAGCTACAGGCGGTGGCCAGAGGAGAAGCTGCGCGGCGAGCTGTTTGGACTCAGAACAACGCTTCTGAACACTGGGGCCTGCCCTGAGGACGAGGAAGAGGAAGAGGAGCACAGCCGCTTGGATTCGGGGTGACTACACCAGAGCTACAGGCGGTTGCCAGAGGAGAAGCTGTGCGGCGAGCTGTTTGGACTCAGGGTGACTGCTTCTGAACACCGGGGCCTGCCCTTAGGACGAGGAGGAGGAAGAGGAGCGCGGCCGCTTGGATTCGGGGTGACTACACCAGAGCTACAGGCGGTTGCCAGAGGAGGGGCTGCGTGGCGAGCTGTTTGGACTCAGACCACTTCTGAACCCCGGGGCCAGCCCGGAGGAGTAGGAGGAGGAGGAGGAGGAGGAGGAGCGTGGCGGGTCGTTTGGACTCGCAGTGACTGCATTAGCACTCCAGGCGGCTGCTCAGAGGAGAAGGCGAGTGGTGAGTTGTTTGGACTTTAAGTGACAGCTCCTGAACACGGGGGCTGCCTGGAGGAGAAGCGTGGTGGGACGCTTGATCTTGAGTGGCCGCACCAGAGCTCCGGGCGGTTGCCCAGAGGACGCGTGCAGTGGGTCACGTGGATTCAGAGCCACTCAGAGCGACTGCTCCTGAACACCCGGGGGGTTATCTGGAGAAGGAGGAGGAACGGGGAGGGTCACTTCGACTCGGAGTGATTGATTGCCCAGGGCTACAGGTGGTTGGTGGGAGGAGGAGGCACGCAGTGAGTTTCTTGGACTCCTAGTGACCGCACCGGAATACTGGGTGGCTGTCTGGAGGAAGAGGCGTGTGGTGGGTCTCTGGGATTCAGAGCGATTGTACAGGGCCCCAGGTGGCTGCTTAGAGGAGGGGCCGCATAGCCAGGCGATTAGGTGCAGAGCAGGGTCCCAGGATCTAGGAGGCTTCTTGGTGGAAGAGCCGCACAGAGACAGGCTTAGGGCGGAGCGAAGGTTCCAGGCCTGCGGGCAGATTCTCTGAGGAGGGGCAGCCTAAGGAGATTCATCTGCGAAGGGTGAGGCTCCCAGGCCCAGGAGGTAGGGCTGGGCCCCTGGGAACTTTGCAGAGGAAGGCAGCCCAGCCCAGGCGGTAGCTGTAAATTGAGGGGAACCTCTAGGAGGGAACTGACCAGCGAGACCTCCCCACCGGGTGAGTCTTCCCTAGCGGGTGAGGTTCCCCCACAAGGACGGTAAAACCAGAGACTCAGGCCCAAACAGGCCTTGCCTCAGCCCGCAGCCTAGGTCCCCTTTGGATGACCATTGGTCAACAAGTGGAGGCACCTCTGCCCACTAGCAGGGATTATACCCCACCTGAAGGCCACCACTCCTAGAGAGGCAGCTTCCTTGTGGAGCACCGCATTATCAACTTCCTCCAAGACTTCAGCCTACTGAAGGCTAAGGGGGGATATATATAGAAATCTTCAGGGACATTGTAAGTCAATAGAGGAAATCTGCAATATCTCAGCGGTCCTCTGATACCTGAACAATATGAGAAAACAAGGAAAGAAAATGCTGCAAACAAATCTAGATGTTACATCAATAAAACCCAATGACAGCATGGCAGAAGAAATGACAGAAAAGGAGTTCAGAATGTACATAATTAAAATGATCAGAGAAGCAAACGATGAGATGAAAGAGCAAATGCAAGCATTGAATGATCGGACCAATTGACAGTTAAAAGAGCAAATACAGGAAGCAAAAGATCATTTCAATAAAGAGTTAGAGATATTGAAAAAAAACCAAACAGAAATCCTTGACATGAAGGAAACAATAAACCAAATTAAGAACTCCATAGAAAGCATATCCAATAGGATAGAACACCTGGAAGACAGAACCTCAGACATTGAAGACAAAATATTTAACCTTGAAAACAAAGTTGAACAAACAGAGAAGATGGTAAGAAATCATGAACAGAATCTACAAGAACTATGGGATATCATGAAAAGGCCAAATTTAAGAATTATTGGGATTGAGGAAGGCCTAGAGAAACAAGCCAAAGGAATGAACAATTTATTCAATGAAATAATATCAGAAAATTTCCCAAATCTGAAGAATGAAATGGAAAATCAAGTTCAAGAGGCTTATAGGACTCCAAATACACAAAATTACAACAGACCCACACCAAGGCACATTATAATGAAAATACCTAACATACAAAATAAAGACAGAATTTTAAAGGCTGTGAGAGAAAAGAACCAAATTACATTCAGGGGGAAACCAATACGCATATCAGCAGATTTTTCAATCCAGACCCTAAAAGCTAGAAGGGCCTGGAACAACATTTTTCAAGCCCTGAAAGAAAATGGATGCCAACCAAGAATCTTATACCCAGCAAAACTTACCTTCAAATTTGACGATGAAATAAAATCCTTCCATGATAAACAAAAGCTAAAAGAATTTACAAGAAGAAAGCCAGCATTACAGAACATTCTCAGCAAAATATTCCATGAGGAAGAGATGAAAAACAAAGAAGCAAATCAGCAAAGGGAGGAATTATCCTAAAGGAATTGTCAAATAAAGGAGGAAACAAGTTGTGTCAAACAAATAAATAAATAAAATTTAAAAAATGAACCAAATGACCGGGAAACCAAATCATTTCTCTATAATAACCCTGAATGTTAATGGCCTGAATTCATCAATCAAAAGACATAGACTGGCAGACTGGATTAAAAAGAAAGATCCAACAATATGTTGCCTGCAAGAGACTCACCTCATAGAAAAAGATACCCATAGACTAAAGGTGAAAGGATGGGGAAAAACATACCATGCACATGGACTCAGCAAAAAAGCTGGAGTATCCATCCTCATTTCCGATAATGTGGACTTCAAGCCAAAGTTAGTCAGAAGGGATAAAGAAGGTCATTTCATACTGCTTAAGGGAAGCATAAATCAGCAAGATATAACAATCATAAACATCTATGCCCCAAACAGTGGCTCATCCATGTACATCAAACAAATCCTTCTCAATTTCAGAAACCAAATAGACCACAACACAATAATACTAGGTGATTTTAACACGCCTCTCTCACCACTGAACAGATCTTCCAGACAAAAATTGAACAAAGAAACCATAGATCTCAATAACACAATCAATAATTTAGACTTAACAGACATTTATAGAATATACCATCCAAACAAGAGTGAATACACTTTCTTCTCAGCAGCACATGGATCCTTCTCTAAAATAGACCATATATTATGCCACAAAGCTAATGTTAGCAAATACAAGAAGATAGAGACACTAGCATGTATTCTATCAGATCATAATGGATTGAAGTTAGAAATAAATGAAAGAGTAAAACACAGAAACTATTCCAACATCTGGAGATTAAACAATATGCTATTATATGATGAATGGATAACAGAAGATATTAGGAAGGAAATTAAAAAATTCTTAGAGGTAAATGAGAACAAAGAAACATCATATCAAAATCTCTGGGACACTATGAAAGCAGTACTTAGAGGGAAATTTATTTCATGGAGCGCATTTAATAAAAGAAGTAAAACTCAACAAATAAACGACCTAACACTACAGCTCAAAGCCCTAGAAAAAGAAGAACAGACCAGCACCAAAAGTAGTAGAAGACAGGAAATTGTTAAACTCAGAGCTGAAATCAATGAAATTGAAACAAAAGAAACAATACAAAAAATTGACAAAATAAATAGTTGGTTCTTCGAAAAAATAAACAAAATTGATAAACCTTTAGCCACACTAACAAAGAGAAGACGAGAGAAAACCCAAATCACTAAAATTCGGAATGAACAAGGAAATATCACAACAGACAGGATTGAAATACAAAACATAATTAGAAGCTATTTTGAAAATCTATACTCCAACAAAATAGAAAATTTCGAAGGCATCAACAGGTTTCTAGAGACATATGAATTGCCTAAACTGAACGAGGAGGACATAAACAATTTAAATAGACCAATTTCAAGTAATGAAATAGAAGAAGTCATCAAAAGCCTACCAACAAAGAAAAGTCCGGGACCAGATGGGTTCTCAGCCGAGTTCTACAAAACCTTTAAAGAAGAGCTCATTCCAATACTTCTCAAAGTATTCCATAAAATAGAAGAGGAGGGGACCCTCCCAAACTCATTCTATGAAGCCAATATCACCCTGTTACCTAAACCAGACAGAGACTCATCAAGGAAAGAAAATTTCAGACCAATATCCTTAATGAACATCGACGCAAAAATTCTCAACAAAATTTTAGCAAATCGCATACAAAAGCATATTAAAAAGATAGTGCACCATGATCAAGTTGGTTTCATCCCAGGGATGCAAGGTTGGTTCAACATCAGGAAATCAATAAACGTAATTCACCATATTAATAGACTTAAAGTCAAGAATCACATGATTATTTCAATAGATGCAGAAAAAGCATTTGATAAAATACAGCACCCCTTCATGCTCAAAACACTAGAAAAAATAGGGATAGTGGGAACATTCCTTAACATTGTAAAGGCCATTTATGCTAAGCCCATGGCTAATATCATTCTAAATGGTGAAAAACTGAAAGCATTCCCCCTAAAAACTGAAACAAGGCAGGGATGCCCTCTTTCACCGCTTCTATTCAACATCGTTCTTGAGACTCTGGCCAGAGCAATTAGACAAACCAAAGAAATTAAAGGGATACGAATTGGGAAAGAAGAACTCAAACTATCCCTGTTCGCTGATGACATGATTATATATTTAGAGGAACCTGGAAATTCCACCAGAAAACTCTTAGAACTCATAAGTGAATTCAGTAAAGTAGCAGGTTACAAGATCAATGCCCATAAATCCAACGCATTTTTATACATAAGTGATGACTCTTCAGAAAGAGAAATTAGGAAAACTACCCCATTCACAATAGCCTCGAAAAAAATAAAATACTTGGGAATCAATCTCACAAAAGAGGTGAAAGACCTCTACAATGAGAACTATACAACACTAAAGAAAGAAATTAAAGAACACCTTAGAAGATGGAAAGATCTTCCATATTCTTGGATAGGAAGAATTAATATTGTCAAAATGGCCATACTACCTAAAGTGCTATACAAATTCAGTGCAATTCCAATTAAAATCCCAATGACGTACCTTACAGAAATAGAGCAAGCAATTATGAAATTCATCTGGAAGAATAAGAAATCCAGAATAGCTAAAGCAATCCTTAGCAGGAAGAGTGAAACAGGGGGTACTGCAATACCAGATATTCAACTCTACTACAAAGCAATAGTAACAAAAACGGCATGGTATTGGTACCAAAATAGAAAGGTAGATCAATGGTACAGAATAGAGGACACGGACACAAACCCAAATAAATACAATTTTCTCATACTAGACAAAGGGGCCAAAAATATGCAATGGAGAAAAGATAGCCTCTTCAACAAATGGTGCTGGGAGAATTGGAAATCCATATGCAACAGAATGAAACTAAACCCATATCTCTCACCATGCACGAAACTAAACTCAAAATGGATTAAGGACCTCGGAATCAGACCAGAGACCCTGCAGATTATAGAAGAAAAAGTAGGTCCAAATCTTCACCTTGTTGGTCTAGGATCAGACTTCCTTAACAGGACTCCCATAGCACAAGAAATAAAAGCTAGAACCAACCACTGGGATAGATTCAAACTAAAAAGCTTTCTCTCAGCAAAGGAAACTATCAGCAATGCGAAGAGCGAGCCTACAGAATGGGAGAATATCTTTGCCAATCATACTTCAGATAGAGCACTAATCTCCAGAATCTATAAAGAACTCAAAAAACTTTACTCCAAGAATTCAAATAATCCAGTCGACAAATGGGCTAAGGAAATGAATAGACACTTCACAGAAGAAGATCTACAAGCAATCAACAAACATATGGAAAAATGTTCAACATCTCTAGTAATAAGAGAAATGCAAATCAAAACCACCCTAAGATTCCATCTCACCCCAATTAGAATGGCGATTATCAAGAATACGAGCAACAACAGGTGTTGGCGAGGATGTGGGGAGAAAGGTACACTCATACATTGCTGGTGGGGCTGCAAATTAGTGCAGCCACTCTGGAAAGCAGTGTGGAGATTCCTTAGAAAACTTGGAATGGACCCTCCATTTGACCCAGCTATCCCACTCCTTGGCCTATACCCAAAGGACTTAAAATCAGCATACTACAGAGATATAGCTACATCAATGTTCATAGCTGCTCAATTCACAATAGCCAGACTGTGGAACCAACCTAGATGCCCTTCAATTGATGAGTGGATAAAGAAACTGTGGTATATATATACAATGGAATATTACTCAGCCATAAAGAATGATAAAATTATGGCATTTGCAGGCAAATGGATGAAATTGGAGAATATCATGCTAAGTGAGATAAGCCAATCTCAAAAAGCCAAAGGACGAATGATATCGCTAATAAGTGGAGGATGACACATAATGAGGGGGAGGGAAGGGTTAGTGTTAGGGTTAGAGTTAGGGTTAGGGAGGGGGGCAAGTATGGAGGAAGGAAGTACTGTATAGAGGGTAAAGAGGGGTGGGAGGGGTGGGGGGAAGGGAAAAAATAACAGAATGAATCAAACAACATTACTCTATGTAAATTTATGATTACACAAATGGTATGCCTTTACGCCATGTACAGAGAAACAATATGTATCCCATTTGTTTACAATAAAAAAAAAGATATGCAAAATATTTTTTAAAAAAATAAAAAACTTAAAAAAAAAGAGAAACATTAAATTAGTAAAATAAGAGATGAAAGAGGGGATGTTACTATCCATCTTATAAAAATGAAAAGGATTATGAGACTACTATAAACAAGTGGACACCAATAAATTAGATAACATAGAGGAAATGAACCAATCCCTGAAAAAAACAGAAACTGCTCATACTGAAACAAAAAGAAATAGAAAATTCGATTCTGAATTTTCCTATAAACAAACAAAAACACTGACTCAAAAACTAAAAAAAAACCAAACCAAAACAAAAAATTCTCACAAAGAAAAGCCTCAGTCTATATGTATGGCAACAGATTTTTTTTTTTTTTTTTTTTTTTTTTTGTGGTGCTGGGGATTGAACCCAGAGCCTTATGCCAACTGAGCTATATCCTCAGCCTGAGAAATTCTAATAATGCTTAAAACGAATCAACCCCAATCCTCACAAACTCTTCTAGAAATCAGCAGATGAAGGAACAGTGAAATAAACATATTTTATGAGCCCAGAACTGCCCTAATACCAAATCTGGACAAAGCATGAGGAGAAATGGAAACCAAAGATCAATGTCCCTCATGACTGCGGGAGTACAGACTCTCAGCAAGACCTGAGCAGACCAGGTCTGCAACTTAATGAGGTGTGCACTGTGATCAGGTAGCATGTATCCCAGGAATGAAAATGTGAATTGACATATAAAAATCAGTATGATACGTCATGTTAATGAAGAAAAACCCCACATGATGATCTCAGTAGACACAGAAAAAGCATCTGAAGCCAGGTGTGTTAGCACACAACATAATCCCAGTTATTTGGGATGCTAAGGCAGGAGAATCACAAGTTCAAGTTTGAGGACAGCTGGACAACTCAGTGAAACACTCTCTCTCAAAAAAAAGGATGGGGATATAGCTCAGTGCCCTAGAAGTAAATATGCAAGGCTCTGTATTCAAACCCCAGTACCATTTTAAAAAAAGAAAAACAATTTGACAAAAGTTAGTTCCTATTCTCAACAAACCAGGAATTGAAGGGAACTTCAATAAACAAAACCACACAGTTAACATTTAATGGCAGAAGAATGGACGATTTTCTCCTGAGATAAGAAATAAGACAAGGGCATCTTCTCTTACCATTACTATTTCTTTTCAATAATGAGCAGGAAGTTCTAGTCAGAACTAGGCAAGGCTACCAAATGAAAGATATTCACACAGGAAAAGAAGAAGTAAAATAATCTGTATTTATGGACAACATGATTTTTTTTTTTAAGGTGGTATTGGAGATTGAACTCAGGGTCTCACACAGGTGCTATACCACTGAGCTACACCCCCATCTGCTCCTCCTTTTTCCTTTTAATTTTGAGGTAGGGTCTTCTAAGTTGCTGAGGCTGGCCTGGAACTCTCGATCTTCTTGCTTCACCCTCCTGAGTCCCTGGGATTACAGGTGTGTACCACTGTGACTGGCCTTACAACATGATTCTGTATACTAGAAATCCTAAGGAGTGTACAAACAAGCTATTAAAATATAAAAAGTTAAGTACAGTTTCCAGACCCAGGTCACTATACAAAAATCTGTACTAGACAATCTGAAACTGAAATTAAAACTATTCCATTTATAATAGCATCAAAAAGAATAAATGACATAGGAAAAAATTTAACAAAAGAAGTTTAAAACTGTGCTGGGCATGGTGGCACACACTTGCAATCCCAGCAGCTCAGGGAGGATCACAAGTTCAAAGACAGCCTCAGCAACTTAGCGAGGCCCTAAGCAACTCAGTGAGACCCTGTCTCTAAAATATAAAAAAGGATTGGGAATGTGGATCAGTGGAGCAATGCACCCCTGGGTTCAATCCCTGGTACCAAAAAAAAAAAAAAAAAAAAAAAAAGTATAAAACACATACTCCAAAAAATCTAAGACATTACTGAATGAAATGGATGAAAGAAGTTCTAAGTAAATGGAAAGACATCCCATGTTTGTGGGTTCAAAAATTTAATAAAGGTACAATGGAAACACTTCCCAAATTGACAGATTCAACACAACTCCTATCACACTCTCAGTTGGTATTTTATACAGAACTTGACAAATAGTCTGAAATTCAGATGACTAGAGAAAGCACTTTTGAAACAATCTTTTTTTTTTTTTTTTTTTTTTTAAATTTTATTTTATTGTAAACAAATGGGATACATGTTGCCTCTCTCTGTGTACATGGCGCAAAGGCATACCATTTGTGTAATCATAAATCCACATACAATAATGTTGTTTGATTCATTCTGTTATTTTTTCCCCTTCCCCCCACCCCTCCCATCCCTCTTTACTCTCTATACAGTACTTTCTTCCTCCATACTTGCCCCCCTCCCTAACCCTAACTCTAACCCTAACACTAACCCTTCCCTCCCCTCCCCATTATGTGTCATCCTCCACTTATTAGCGATATCATTCGTCCCTTGTCTTTTTGAGATTGGCTTATCTCACTTAGCATGATATTCTCCAATTTCATCCATTTGCCTGCAAATGCCATAATTTTGTTTGAAACAATCTTGAAAGAGAAAAAGTTGAAAGATGAATACTCCCTGAGTTCAAAATGACAACACAGGAACGCACGAAGGCAGCCTGTAGCAGGAGGCACGGAGCACTGCAAACTGGCCCTGCTCGCAACTGAGGGATCACCTGAAGCGTGGCAAGGGCATCCACATGATTTAATGGGGACAGCAGTCTTTTTGACAAATGGTGTCAGCACAGCTGGATATGCATATGTGAAGAATGAATCTGGACGCCTGTCTCACAGCACATACTGACATTAACTCAAAACGAACGAGGAGCCTACACCCAAGAGCTGAAGCCCCAAACTGCTAAAAGAAAACATGGCCTTGGAATAGGAAACAGTTCTTAAGTATGACACCAAAAGCACAAGGAACCAAAGGAAAAAAATAAAAACTTAAAACTTGTGCACCAAAGGACCTGACGAACAAGGCACAGCTGGGGGAAACATTCAGCACACACAGTCTCCGGTGACCCAACTGAGCAGGACAGGGAGAGTGCGCAGGGAGCCTGGCTGCCAGCTCCGGAGAGCAGGTATGCCATGGCCAAGACACGTGGTCCTTAGGTACATGCAAACCCAAACCACACCCATGAAGGTGGCTAAAACAAAATCAAAACAGAAAGAGCCTGGAGGGTGAAACAGTGGGAGGAATGGAACCTCACATGCTGCTGGCATGATGTGAAACGGCAGAGCCGCCGTGGAGGACAACGTGGCAGTCCCTCTGAAAGCTAAACAGTCACCAGGTGACACTGTAGTTTCACTTATGCCACCAAAATGAAAATGTACGTCCTTCCAAAGATCCGTACACAAAGTTCAGAGCAGCAGAAAAGCAGAAATAATGAATGAATCAGCACAATGGGTGTCTGCTCAAGGGATGCCGTTCAGTCATAAAGAGGGAGTATGGGCGCACGGGAACTACGACACGTCAAAGCCGTGACAGAGAAGGCCACGTACTGCAGGACTCCACCCACACCAGTGTGTGGTGTAGGGACAGCCACAGAGGTGGAAAGAGCAGCAGCCATGATGGGAGGAGGGGGCTAGGGGTTCCAGGAGAAAAGGCAGTGACTGCCAGTTGGTGAGGGGTTTCTTTTGGGGGCAATAAAAATGTTCTGGAATTGATACTGGTGATCACTGCACACTGAATACACTAAAATCAGGGGGTTGTCTACTGTAAAAGGGTGAATTATAACTCTTAAAAAGAAGTAACATAAAGCTGTTGAAAGGAAAACAGGAACGCATGCCTAACGATTCAGCGTTCCGGATGCCCATGGCACTATCTACAGGTGAGACCCTGGGCCCTTACCACTGCACCAGCAGTGCCGGCCAAGCAGCCACGCAGCCGCCTCTCTACAGGGCACTGCACCCACTGGGGGCACAGGTGGCTGGTGTGTACAGAGGACAGTGGTGCGGGCGGCATTCCTTACCTGCGACCTGCCTGCATGGTGCTGCCACTCACTGCCACAACCCTGTGAGGGAAGGGGTCCCGAGCAAGGCCGTGGCTCCTCCCTGTGCCCAGGACTACCAACAGTAGACCTCCACAGAACTCTGAGCAGGCACTAGGCAGGGGTAGAGCAAATGACTCTCACTACGTCACAGCCCCTGATTATAAATTTTAGCAGAAATACACTTAACACAAGAAGTAGGTTCATCAGGTCCTTAGTGTAACTGAATCACGTACTAAAATCAGACTCCACTTGTGACCGCTGGTGGAAAAGGCAAGAAAACAAACCAACGTGGGGACACAGGGCCAAGTGAAAGGTGGCAGCACCAGGGCGAACAGGAAAGAGGGGTTCTTAGACCCAGGAGGGCACTCCCAAGACACAGATCATAAGATTTCCCCCTGGCAACATTTTAGGTGACTTTTACCTTCACCTTTATACTTTTGGGTATTGCTTGATTTTTTTTTTTAAATGTCCTGCGTAAAATCAGAAACAAAGTATATTTATTTTCAGAGGGAAAAACTCAAGTGTCTGCTCAGATGATCTTTAATGATCTGTTCAGTTCTAAACTTCACCCATCAAACTCCAAGCTAGGAATGCCAATGAGTGAGGCAGCAGGAGTGCTGAGCCTCTCTCACTGCGTGCTGCAAGGGCTGTGCTGGTTCCTTCTCCAGTAAGGGCAACCTGACAGCTTCATCTTACTAAGGCGCAGATTCCGGCCGGTTAACTCTGCTTACCTGGACAGGTGGTTCAATCATGATCCAGGCTGGAAGCATCAGACTGGGATTCAGAGGCTGGGTTCCCACACGGAAATAAACTCCACCCCTGGAATCACAGGCCCAGATGTGTTGACTTCCACATGCCAAGCTCGTCAGTTTTATGGCTCCTGTAGGCAAACAACAGACAGAGTACACACGCTATAATTACTTCAGTGAAATGACTAACCTTTCATTTTATCTAAGAACTTGATTTTATACTTCAAAGGAAGAGAGGAGGCTACACTTCAGTTGAACTCAGGTGCATGTAATTTGACCTGCTGCAGTTCTTCCAAGTTGGGTGTGTGGACTTGGCTAGGTCTGAGGACATCATAACCAGGGGAGTCAGGAAGGCCTAAGCTCCCTGCCCCCCGCCTGGTGCCACGTGGTACCCCTTCTAGGCTGTGATCAAATTAGTTACAGCACTGCCAGCACAGTGTAGAGCCAACATGGGCTGGGATCAACATTTCCAGTAATCTAAGGTCCCACCATTAGATTACTGCTGCCAGTAAATTCTGGAGTCCAAGAAAGGGAACTCACATTTACCGATAACCTTGATCCAAGTTAGAAACAGCTATCTAAGTGTCCTAGGGAATCTTCATGTTTATATTCATCTGTTAATTAAACTGATTATAAGATGAAAAGAAATGGGAGGAGCCTTTTAAAAAATATCCGACTGGGGTGTAGAGTGCTTGCCTAGCATGCACAAGGACCTGGGTTCTATCCTCAGCGCACTAGCACGTGCGTGTGCACACATATACACACACACAAAGAAAACTGATAAGTGTATCCGGCAAAATGCACCACTGCTAATAGTTACTGAACAGCCCTTGTAGGACGGGCTCATTTCAAACCTCACTATTGTCCCAGTTCATGGAGGAGGCCAGCCAGGCTCAGACAGAAAGACGTTTGCCTGGTTTCACCTGACTAGAAGGTGACTCAGTTTGGAGGCAAGGCTGGACCCCAGCTTTGAACCCTGACTCCTCTATGTCAGCAAACTCTGAACTCTCAGGCTTCACACAGCAAACTATACAGACGTGCAGAGTGTGTGTCCCATCAGTTTCTACGAAAAACCCCAGCAACCTGTACCATCAAGATGTGGGGAATTTTCATCACCCCCAAGTTCTGCAAGGTCCCTTCCTGTCAGTGTGCTCTGCCCTGGACACACTAAACAGACCTCTATACCAGAGGTTGGCTTGGTCTGTCCTGGCAGTTCACAAAATCACAAAATCAGAACCAAAGTGTGTGTGCTAAAGTGTGAGCGAGCCTCGGCCTTGCTCGTTCCGTTTTGCTGCTGAGGGTGCTTCGTGCGCATAGATGCATTAGTTCCTCCATCCACCTGATGATGGTGATGATGGAATTTGGCCACATCCACTTTTTGCTGTTAGGAGTAGAACTGCTAAAATCGTTCTGTAGAAGTCATTTATTTATTTATTTTTTGGGTGAACATGTATTATTTTTCTTGAATGAATGATCCAGGTGTTGCTAGGCTGTACACTGGATGAATGTCTCATTTTAAAAGAAAAAGTCAGTTTTCCCAATGTAAGTACCATCTTATACACCCGCCAACAGGGCATGCAAATTCTGGTTGCCCAGCTCTCTCCAACATCCAGTCTGGCACCTTCTTCACGTCAGCCTTCTAGTCAGGGTGAAGTCGTATCCTGCCTCAGCTTTAACTTGGATTTCTCGGCAAACCAATGAGGTTGAGAGCTGGGTGCAGTAGTGCACACCTGTATCTCAGCTGAGACCGAGGCCGGAGGATCCAGGTTGAGGCCAGCATGGGCAACTTACTTAAATACTGTCTCAGAATAAAAGATAAAAAGGGCTGTGGATGTAGCTCAGTTGTACAGCCCTTGGGTTTAATCCCCAGCAACACACACACAAACACACGCGCGCGCGCAAATTTTTTACTATGCATACAGGCTATCTTCTTTTGTGAAATGCCTATTCAAGTGCACATTTAAAAAACTGCACTGTCTTCTGACTGAAAAAGGGTTAGAGGAGGTCTTTGTATATTGTGGATACAAGGTTTATGCCAAATACATAGAGTGTGAATCTAACCTATGGCTTGATTTTTCATTTTCTTAACTTTTATGAGAAGCCTTTTTTAGTGCATGGGAGAATGGTGGTGAAGTCGACCCAGCTGGCAAGGGGGTGGGGTGTGGCCCAGCAGCATGCGGACGGTGCTCCTGTGGCACAGCGGACACTGGCATGGATGACACCCACGTGACGGCACCACAACACCCTGCTGGCTCCCCTAGGGGAAGCTTTCCACAGGCTTTCCTGACCCCAGGAAACCATTAGCTCGCCCACAGGGACCATTCCAGCTGCTGCTCTGCATCCACAGGTTCCATTTGCTGAGCCTTCAACTGTCCTTGGGAGCTCCAGGCAGCAGCTGAGTGTGCTAATCACAAGCAGCAGGAGTACTCTGGGCCAGCCACTCAGAGGTGGCAGTAAGTACCACTGTCAGGGGACATGGAGTCCACAGGACAAGGTGAGACTGCTGGAATAAATGCTGTGGTGTTCAGACCAGCCTGTTCTGCACTCAAGTCAGGTCAAAGAGGAAGAAGTTTAATGGAGGGCTTTTCTGCAGATTTTAGTCCCCAGAGAGTACATGACATTTATGAATGTTCCTTCCCTAAACTCTCTGTGGCTCCATCACATTCCCTCAGAGTCCAGCAGGGTGGCAGCAGCGACTAGTTCAGTAATGGACTGTGAGCAGCCCGTGGCCCTTCCAGCTTTTCCCTCCTACAGGGACCAAGATGGTGGAGCAGCAGGGCTAGAGTGAAAATCAGAGATACAGCCTGGGGGCTGGGCTGCAGCTCAGCAGCTGAGCACTTGCCTAGCACGCACGTGTGAGGCACTGGGTTTGAGCTTCAGCACCACATACAAATAAGCAAACAAAATAAAGGTATTATGTCCATCTACAACTAAAATTTAAAAAAAGAAAGATATTGCCTGGAGACCCACCACCCTAGGAGACCTCAGAGAGCACCACGTGGGGGCAGGGAGAGGCTGCTCTTGGTGTGAGGCCTCTGTGGGGCTGGTGATTAAAGCCCAAAGCAGCCTGACAGACACATTGGCATTTCTGTTTTGTTTTTGTTTCTCCCATTAAAAGTTTATAATTATTTTATTCAACAAATCAGACATTTTCCCTTCAAGATTATTTTTAAAATATATATTTTAGAACAAAAAATGGCATTTGATATTTCAGTATTTATAAAACTTTTCCACATAAATTACTGTATAATATGATCCTATTTGTGACCTAAAGGCATAAACTGACATTAAATATTTCTTCATTACACACTCTAACCAATTGAATCAAACTACAGATTTCATTAATTGGCAGAACAGTCCAATATCTGACACAATACATGTTTATGCATACTGGGAAATGAAATATCACAAACATCTTAAATATCTGCAAGATTATGCACATTTTCTTTCAAAAATTAGGAATATAATAAATTACTGCAATCACTGCAAACTCTATATTCATATATTCATTCTACAACTGTGCTTGGTGGACAGCATTTAAGAATTCTCTTAATCTTTTTTTTGCACTGGAGATTGAACCTAGGGACACTTAACAACTGGGCCATATCTCCAACCACTTTTTTAAAATTTAGATCACTAAATTGCTTAGGGTCTTGCTAAGTCGCTGAGGCTGGCTTTGAACTTATAACCCTCCTACCTCAGCCTCCCAGCTGCTGGGATTACAGGCCTGTGCCAATCTTTTGTGTGTGTTGTTGGGGATTGAACCCAGGGCCTTGTGCATATGAGGCAAACACTCTACCAACTGAGCTATATCCCCAGCCCAATTTAATCTTAAGGTAACAACTGACTTGGTAAATTGTACAGGAATAGAAAAGAGGGGGATACTATATCTTTATTTTGTTTTTGGTACTGTCGATTGAACCCAGAGATGTGTTGTCACTTAGCTATATCCTTGGTTCTTTTCACTTTTTATTTTGAGGCAGGGTCCCACTAAGTTGCTTAGGACCTCAGTTTCTGAAGCTGGTCTTGAACCTGTGATCTTCCTGCCTCAGCCTCCCAAATTGCTGGGATTATAGGTATGCACCACCATACTGGGCTGCTATATCTTACAGAAAAAAATTAAAGGTAAAAATCATGATCAACACTTGACACTTCACTGAAGTCATCCTTGAAATTGCCATTTCTGTCTGCAATTTAAAGAAGACTGATGACATTCCAGACCTTACAAGGACCTGATGCTGCCCAAGGTTAACACTGTCCCCACGGCAGGAAGCACAGGGCACACTGTCAGCTCACTGCCATCTAGGTATCACCAGGAAGGTAAGGTTTTTTTTTTTCTCTTTGCTTTCAATATCAGAACATCGGAAAAGAAAACAGTGGTGCTCAGAAGAGTG
The DNA here is from genome assembly GCF_902686455.1 of Sciurus vulgaris. Classification (NCBI taxonomy): domain Eukaryota; kingdom Metazoa; phylum Chordata; class Mammalia; order Rodentia; family Sciuridae; genus Sciurus; species Sciurus vulgaris. Next base: position 4,162,129 of record NC_136462.1, read on the forward strand.
CACGCCAACCGTTCTTGGGATGGCTTTCACAGACCTGACACCCGCTTTCACCTTGTGCCCTGGGCAGGCTGAAGGCAACTTGCAGCAAAAGTGGGGAGCCTTCTCAGAGGTGGGAGTTCTGTTGCCCACTGGATTCACTGCGTGTGATGACAGCCTGCACCTGCCCGTCAGCTGGGTTGGTTAATTGATTGATTCAGTTCTTCTGTGGTGCTGGGGATTGAGCCCAGGGTCTCACAAATGTTAGGCAAGTTCTCTACTAACTCAGCTTCATCCCCTGTCCCCTTATTAAAATTTAGAAATAGAGTGTCACTAAGTTGTCCAGGCTCGCCATGAATTTTTGACTCTTTTGCCTCAGGCTCCCAAGGAACCAGAATTACAGATGTGTATCAAGTTTTATTTTTATTACAGTACAAAGCCAAATACAGGATCAAATCTCATATCCCCAAATTACTTAGAAATGGAGTTGCAAATATTACTAACTTCTGCCATTTAAAAATCTTACTGGGGGCTGGGGCTGTAGCTCAGTGGTGGAGGCACTGGGTTCGATCCTCAGCACCACATAAAAATAAATAAATAAATACAGTTATTAAAAAAAAAAAATCTTACTGGGTATGCACTGTGGGTGAGGATTTGATCCCTGCCTGTAAAGCCTCTGTATCTTCCAAGGGCAAATGTTTAACGAAAATAGCAAGTTGGACTGAAGTGACTGTAGCCCCAGAGGCAGCAGCAGAGTGCTCAGGGAGCACAGCGGACAAATGTCAAGATGGGGACTCTGAGGGAAGTTCAGGGGCAGGAGGCAATCTCAGCTGTGTCCTGAAGGAAGGGGCACAGGGAGGAAAGTCCAAGGAGGGCATGCTAGACCCTGGGAAGAGAGGCCGACAGCAGGCAGACAGTGGCACAGTGAGGCAGCAGTGGAGCAATGGCATGAGGCTGGGCAGGGCAGGCTGGGCTCAAGTTCGAGGCCTCTGGTTCCACTCCAGGGACAAGAGCTTTGCTGAGGTGGCGATGTGGAGCCACTTGACACTGAGGGCAACACCAACTGAGCTGAGCTTTAGGAAGACAGCGCTGGCGGCATGGCAGGAGGTGGGCACACCTGGTGCTGTGAGGAGGGTTCTACCCGTAGCTGGGTGGTGTGGCAGGAGAGGGCCAGGTCACATGGAAGGGCCTCGGTGGATGGCAGGAACACTGCTGGCTGGACTCTCCAGGGGTGAAACGGAAACCGCTGCAGAGGGCGCTGCTCGGGTAGCGCTTGCCCCGTGTGCCTGACGCCCTGGATCTGATCTCCAGCACCACACAAAGCAAATGAGCAGACAGACTGGACTCTGCTCTTTTCAGCAAAATTTAGTGGGAGCACAGTGAAATCAGAAAAAATAAAACAAAAAAACAAAAAAAACATGAAACACAACATGTTTGGGAAGGGTCAGTTTGATACTGAACAGAATCCTCAAGAGTTGGTCCTGAAAAGGCCATGGTCCACCCACTGCCTGGTGGCACCCCAGGGCTGGCATTCACAGCTCATCCCAGAGGGGACATACAGGCAGCGTCAGTGCTGACCAGACAGCAGTGCACTAGTCAATGCTGCCTGATGACCTGCCAGAGACGGTCAGATGTGGGGTCCTGGGCACAGACCTGAACGTGGAATCTGAATCCCTGACTTGAACGATTATTTTTAAAGCTCACCTGACCCATCTGTTCTTCCCACAGCTGAGACATGCCTGGAGAAGGCCCGGTAGGAGGGCACCTGGTGCACTGGTCTGCCAGCTCAACAAATGCCAGCATGCCTCCCTCTGCACTCTGCTGCCCTCCCCTGCTCCAGAAGAACATCTACTGACTGGACAGCGGCGCTCCTCAGGTCAGTGAGAAAGGGTGCAAGGAGTCTGCCCATCATTCTAGCACCAACCAGATGACACAACAAATGAGCAAAATCTAAAGCCCAAAGCAAGATGAAGACTGAAAACAGCAGAGCTTCAACTCAGGATGCTGCGATCCACTGCTCTCCCACTGGAGCAAGCCCAGCCACCGGACGGTGCACCCAGCAGTCTGAGGATCAGTCCACTACTGAGGGATGGAGAGTGCCCCACAGCAGGATGTGATGCCAAGTCAGCTCACACTTAGATGGGATGCTGGCTGGAATCATTTCCTAGGGGTGTGGGTGGGGTGGCAGCTGCTATCCCCATTAGAAAGATGAGCAGACCGGCTGAAGGTGAAGAGTAGCTGGCCTAGGGCCCAGCTCCCTGCACACAGCTGGAGGTCTGTCTGCTACTATGTCCAGCCTACTGCCCATGCATCCAGCCCTTGGCGAGCACCTATCAAACGCCACAGGGCCAACACCTCCTAGGCTCAGGCTTGTCTTGTTCTTGCTTCCTCGCCCTCCTAAGTTGAGACTCAGTCCTGCTGAATCTAGGTTTCTCCTCTGCAAAGAATAGCTACCTCCTTGGGAAGCCCAAACATACACCTGAGAGACTGGAGCACCCAAGCCTGACCACTATCAGTGTTGGGAGGACTAGACTGAACCAGGCAGGAGCCTGTGGGGATGTTAAGGCCCAGGCAGAGCAGGCTGCAGTGGTGTGACCCCTCCAAGGGTGGGGATGATGCTGGGGAAATAGTTCTGTTTCTGACTCAAATGGAGCAAATGAGCATGGTCTCCCCCAGCTCTGCCCCAAGAGGAACTAGCAGCCTCTCCCAAAGGGCTTGGTAGAGGTGACGGGCCAAGGGCCAGAGGAAAGACTTCCTAGGGCAGGCAGCAGCACCAGCGTTCAGACCACTACCAGCCATAGCCTTGTCTGGTCAGTCACTGTCACTTAACGGGGCTGACAAATGCTCTTAGAAAGCTAGAAGGTGACCAGTATCTCCCAAAAGCCCAAAGCACAAATAATCACAACACCCTGGACAATCGCTGCCTATGGCAGAGTTTGCTTTAGGAGCAGAGCTGGATTAGGTTCAGGGGCCTGATCTCTACCCAGCAGCCTGTACAAGTCCCAGTGCCAAAAGCAAGAGTGGCTCTGGGCTGTGCTAGGCATGCTCAGGGCCAGACCTACTTTATGAGGCGTGAGATACCACCATGCAGGAGGGAGAGCCAGCCTTCTCTGCCTGCTCACTTTCCTCCTCCTCCTCTTTTGTGAGTCTCCATGGTTGAGTTCTTAACATTAGACACTGGTTGTCACTGCACAACAATGGGAGCCCTTGCCTGTGGCAAGAAGCCACTTGCTGTGGCCTCCACCTTCATAGCCACACTCAAGCTTCCCAGATGGTCAGAAATTTACTTGGAGAATAATCTAATGTCACAGCTCATTTCAGAATTTCTTAGACTACGAATTAACCAGTTACAAATTGGGCCACACTACTTGGCCTACTCTAACTCCTGGGTTCAGAGAAGAACTGAGGTCAGTGGCACATCCTCTCCTTGCCCTGGGTGTGAGAACCCTCGCCACGCATGCTGAGAGCCTGCTTGTGCACGGCTGCTCTTCCAGATGCTGAGGCACAGACAAATGTGCCACTGACCCAGTTGCAGGGCACACCCCTTTTCCCAGATTTAAAGGTTGCAGAGTTTTGTCCCATATTCAGACAGACTGACAGAGACACTTGCACCTATGGCATTGCTGTAAGCAGTTTTTGGAAGCAACTTCTGAATGCCCTGAAAACCGTAAGGGTAGGGAAGTAAAGCCCCTCACAAAATCAAGAGGCCCATTTCATCTGGAAGAGTGATCACCTGACCTCCTAAAACCCAGGACATGAAAACCACATTGAAGAATTCACCCAAGGCAAACTTGGGGCCTGAGACCTTGTCAGTTTCACCCTGATCCAATGTGAGACAGTTGGGATCCAGCAAGCACAATGACAAGACAGCCATACCTAGTTGGGAAAGGTCCAGTCTTGTCCAGTGCAAGCCTGTGGGGCAGCTCTTGGACAGGGTCCTGATAAACACCTGGCCGAGGCTATCCAAGGCCCAAAGCGCGTCCTGGCAGGCGGCATAGGCTCTCATCTCAGCATCAGGGGGCAGTTGCACTGTAGAGGGGCGGTTCTCTGGGCTTTGGGCGCTGATGCTGCACAGGTCCTTGCTGCTCTGGCACAGCCACAAGGAGCTTCCTGTGGAAAAGGTTCACATCTATGACAGTGCCCTGCTTGCACTGAGCCACCTGCCCTCCATGCACAAGGCAGCTTTACCTTCAGGCAGACACCTGACCTGTCCACAGATGCTGGGTAGCTCACCTTCCATAGCCACCCAGGCAGGAGGGCAGGGACTTCTATGTACTTTAAGTTAGAGGAAACACCATGACCAGCTGGTTAGCCATATTAAGCCTCAGGCATTTTAAAGAAATGGAAAGAAAGTGGGACTCATAAGGTTTTATGAAGGTTATAATGTTGACTTAGGGGTCTGGCCTCCCATTTATAGTAGGCTGGGAAGCCTTTTATGTGAGCACAGACTTTTAATACAGACCGTCAGACCTCATCAAGAGAAAGCTTTCTGAAAGCATCAGGAACTGTCCCCTGCAGGAGGAGCGCACCAAGGTGCTGACCCCAACCTCTACTAACTAAGCCAGAGAAGACCTGGAAAGCTGGAAGTCCTCCTCCTCTCAGCCTTGCCTCAAAATGACCTTCCAGTCCCTCCACCATTTCAGTGAATCTTTTAGATTCTGTTTAAAATGCAAACAATTCTTGAGGAAGTTAAACCTTTGGTCACAGTATGTAACCTAGAGGACTATCTAAAACTTGTGGTGAGATCTATTTTGGAGTTCAATCACATTTTTGAATTTTAAGTACCCGAGGTGAAGGCCTGAGGAGCCAGGCAGCTCCCAGGGAAGTGTGACAATGTGCCTGCAGCATCCGGGCACTGCGAGGAGACAGTCAGTAGAGACTGCAAACTGCCACCCATCAGTTCAGGGCAAGCACTGTTGCCCAGTGAATCTGTGCCAAACTCAAGGGCAACTTACCATTTTTAGAGATTTTTGGCAAAACTGTGGCCAGAGCAAGCTAGTGAGTAAGCATGCTTCATGCTGACCAAGTCCATCCAAATGGGAACTGATGGCTTGAACTAACCACACTGCTTCCTCCTAACCACAGACGGTGTCTTCTCACTGACCCACAGTGCAACCCTGGAGAGGTTCTGGCTCCTTCCTAGCCAGGTCACCTAACTGCTGGGGCTCCCAGTTAACTGGGTAGCAGCACTGCTTCTCTCGGCTCCAAAGCCGTGTTTTGTGAGGGGCTGTGGGTTCTGCACAGACACAAAGTGGCAGGAGTTGTGTCCCTTCATTGGGGCACAACTGTGGAACTCAGGGTAGCCAGAGGCTGCTAGAGGTAACATAAAAATTCTCCAGGGGAAAGGGAAGATGCCCAAAGAATCTATGGCCCCTGCACTTTGCTGCTGGGTCCTGGGTTGCCAGCCCTTGTGGATGCACTGCAGTCTCTCCTTCACAAAGACACTCTGCCTCAGACTCAGCCACTCTGATCACCCTCTCTTGAGCAGGCTATCCAGCAAAGGCCCTTGGTTCACCTAACAGGGCTACTGGCCTGAGACAGAGCCATATCCTCCATCTCAAGGACTGCATGGCTACACCCCCTCACCCACTGGGCCATGGTCAGACTACAGTCTGAACTTTTTTAGCTACCAACCCATGCACTATATTTATCTACGGGCTAATTAAGACTGACCCACCTTCCTTGGTGGGAGAAGCAGAAGCCAACACAAAGGCCCATTTGGTTGCAGAAGCTGTCCCCCTGGGAACGACATTACTCCAGTAAGTGCCTGCAAACAATAGTGAGTTAAAGAAAGAAAAAGATGAAAACATTTCTGAGTTTTAATTCTAGATTTCCGTTGCCTACAAAACCTCTAACAGCTCTTCTGTTGTTCTTGGATTAAGCAGTCTGAGCCAGGGCATTTCCCTGAACATGGTCAAGCTGGGCCACATCTTGCCTGCAGAGGCCCAGGGGGCCACACTGGGGGGAGGAGCTGGAACCATTCAGGAAGAAAGGGTTCACTCACAGTTTTGGCTGTGCCTGCATGTCCCACAGTGGCGACAATTCCCCTCAGGGAAATGAATCATTCTCAGGACTAGGCTCTGTGGGCCTGGATGGCTAATTTCATTTAAATGTGAAATTATTAACATAAAAATGAGCTCCATTTGCTTTTCTTATATCATAATAGGCTGACACAGGAAACTGATTACACAGTGTCTAGACATCAGGATCCAAATTTTAGGAATGGTATACTGAAGAGAAAATGGGACAGCAGTGACCAACGAAACACCGAGTGCCTCTGTGACAGAAGCTCTGTGGCACTGACGCTGCGTTACCTTTCAAGTTAGGATCTGAGAAAAATTAATTAATTAGACAAAGTAAACTGGAGCTGCCTATCAAGCCAATCTGAAAACAGAAGTGATCTGCCCACCTATGAGGCTTCCTTTGGCCACGTGGAACTCATTCTTGCCCGCGCAGATCCAGACACCACTGTGGTTGACCCCCAGCAGGCTGGGCTGGCACTGAAGCTGCTGAGACCAAAATGCCAGGCGCAGTTTGTCCGCCACCTTTTCTACAGGTGCCTGGGCCGCTGTGGCCACCGAGTGTGTGGCCTGGATGATGGTCTGGAATAAGCTGCATTGGTCAAACACCACGTAGTCTGTGATGCTTACCTGGAGGGGGCAGAAGAGCAAAGAACCTGCATCAGTGCAGTCACCAGCACCAGCTCTGCCTCCAAGCGAGGTTCTGCCATATCCGCACATCTGCATCTCCGGTAACGACAACCAGGCATCCACACACATGTGCACACAGGGTCTGCGAGAGGGCTGGGGGTCCTAACTGCCTCTGCTTTAAGGGTAGGATTGAAAGTGGTGGAGGACACTAACAAAAACCAAAATGAAACAAAACCAAAAAAACTAATATAAATAAATTACAGAAAGATCAGTGGGGCTGGGACTGTGGCTCAGTGGTTAAGTGCCCCTAGGTCCAATTCCCAGTAAAAAAAAAAGAAAGAAAGATCAGTGGAACAGACAGAGAAAGGGAGGGGGAAAGTGCTGGGGACTGAATTAGAGCAAATTACATTCCATGTTTTTGTGATTATGTCAGAATGTATCCTAATGTTATATATAACTACAAAGAATAAAAACAAAAGTGGTAGAAGAAAATGTTTCCATTGTATTTTACATACTTCCATATTACCTGGGTCTGTTACCAGAGTGTATTATTTTGGTGATTAAACAGCATTCCTTCATACCCATTCTAAGAAGTCATTTATTCTAATCAAAATGAGAAAGAACTATTTTGTTTTAAATTTAGAAGTTTCCAATGGACAATAAAATACAACATTTAGAATAATAAATTTAAAAAGATATGAAGTAATTTATGCCCTAAGCCAGGAATGCCAACCATCAGGCCAAGCCATCAGTGTAAACCAGGATGCCTTTGGGCACCTAGAAGGCACCTGGCTCAGAGGCAGGACTCGCCTCCATAACATTCCTGGAGAGCATCTGGTAAGACACCTCCAGGGACGCTTCTCTAGGGAAATCGCTTCCCCAGAGGGGAACTCCTCCCTTATTGGGTGGCTCTGATTGTGAGCGAGTTCTCTATATGACTGACCAAAGCCTCCATCTGCAGGACTTTCTCTCACAGTTCTGCATGTTGGGTTTGATTGCAGACAGCACTCCGGCACAAATGCCCACTTCCTCTAGGAGTTATGCAAAATCAAATGCGGAAAGTGATGTTACTTATTAAAGGAAACAATTTATAACAAACGAAAAGAAAAACTACACCTATTGCCTCCTTTTTTTTTTTTTTTTTTTTTTGTACCAGGGGTTGAACCTAGGCTGTACCACTGACCCACATCCCGTTCTTTTTTTAAAAATTTTTAAATTTTGAGACAGGGCCTTGCTAAGTTTCTGAGGCTGGCTTTGAACTTGTGATTCTCCTGCCCCAGCCTCCTGAGCCGCTGGAATTACAGGTGTGCGCCATAACGCCCAGCTCATCTGTGAAGGGACGAGGGTGGCTACGAGCACTGTCCTAACTCCGGTTGACACAGACGGTTTTAACCACATGGGGCTCAGGCCCACTGCAGAGCTGCTGCACCATCTCCATCAGAGCACTCTGGAGTGAGCGGTGGGGACCCCGGTGCTGCCGCCCTGAGTGCTGCCGCTCCATCCCACCAGGGAGTGGAGACCCTGCCAAGGGTGTCCACCAAACATGTCAGACTCAGCCCCAGCACTCAAGATGTGCAGAAAAGCAGAATGCAGATGGAAAGAGAATGGAAAGGGTTAGCAGCTAAACATAAAGAAATCAATCTTAGTATTTAAAATGACTCTGCTCCAAAGTATCTCAAAATGGTTCTGTCAAATAAAATTTCTCTAAAAGTAATATTCTGAATATCATAATGAAATGAGATCTAGCTTTTCTTTTTTGGTGGTGTTGGGGTTAACTGAGGGCTTCATGCATCCCAGGCCAGCGCTCTGCCACCAGCCACATCCCCAGTGTGATCTAGCTTTCTTTATGCTACTTAAAAAACAAACTTTAGATAGCTCTTCTTTACATAGAGCCACTGCCACCTCCTGCTTTGATGGTGCTTGAACAGAACCCACCGCTGAGCCAGCAGCCCTTCACCACCTCCTCAGTGCCCTTACCGCCCCAGGCCCCTACACCTCTCCTCGGCTACCTCAGTCACCTCCCTGCAGGCATGCCAGAACTACCCTAGGACTGGGAGGCCACCGTCCACTGCCTGCTGTGCCAACTTGTCACTCCTCTGACTGTGATGATGTGGCTCTGAAGAACTTTGCCAAGTACGCTCTTCACCAATCTCACAAGGGGAGCCGGCACAGCAGGCAACCAGACCACAAGGACTGGAGGGTGAGGCTGAATGTAACGGGATGCACTCCACACTGGGGAAGAGTGGGACCCCAGCATTGCAGGAACTGCATGAGTCGGTCACTGATGAAAATGACCCCCACCTGCGTGACTGCATTGAGACTCATCACCTGCATGAGCAGGTGAAATCAAAGAATCAAGTGCCCCTGAAGTCAACTTGTGCAAGATGGCAGCCCCAGTATGTGGCATGGCAGAATCTCTCTTCGACAAGCACAGCCTGGGAGGCAGTGATGATGAGAGCTAAGCCTCAGGCTGACCCCCATGGTCGTGGAGTGACTTCCCTGGTCACCAAGGCAGTGCACGCATGTTGGGGTACCTTCACCTTTTCTCAAAGTTGTACCAAAGCATCCATGTTAAGTGCTTTAATTTGTACCATTTTTTCAGATAAAGAAATTTGATACCCCCAAAACACAAACCAGGTTTTAGTACACGTATAGATATGTATATTCATGTGTGTATCTATATATGGTTGTCAGTACACAGAAGTTACTTTAAAATCACTTACACAACTTTATCAAATATTATGCAGAATATCCCATTAGAGACAGATGTAGACAACATAAATGTGTATCAAGGAGCAAATGCAACGTATTTTCCCGAATTCTCACCTGGCAGAGCAGCCAATGCAAGACAAGTCTCAACAAGGCAGATCTGAGGAGACAATAAAACCCAAACCAACAGAGACATAAAATATAAGATGTCATGCTGGGTGTGGTGTGATGACAGTGACTCAGAAAGCTGACACAGGAGGATTGCAAGTTTAAGGCCAGCCTGATCAACTCAGTGAGACCCTGTCTCAAAATAAAAAAGGGCTGTGGGTGTAGCTCATGGGTAGAGTGCTGGTCTAGCATGCATGTGGCTCTGGGTTCAATCCCCAGAAACAAAGAAGAAAGAAACCAAACTCACCCAGATATAAGACAACATCTCACAACTTTCAGGGTGACCTCACACCCACAGGGAAAACTGAGACGTAAGGTACTGAGGGGGAAAGTGGGTGCTGCTCTGAAAACCCATCCCAGGCCACTGGCTGGAATCAAGCCACAGGCAAAGCCAGCCTGAGGACTCTCTCCTGCTGCTCACAGCGTTCTCCTGTCCAGCAGCACGTGGGAAACTCTCCTTTCTCTGTTGAAATATCACTGACTTAAGAGGTCTTCCAAGCAAGCAGGGGTAGATGGATTTTAACTGTGGGTTGGGTTTCTCTTTTCTTGGCACATTTGTTCCATATTAAACATCATTATTACCTAGGCCTTCAGATGGATGCCACTGGGTTTACTTAGCCTATGATGATGAATGTCTAAACAAACAACCAAACTCTGCATTACTTAAGCAAGAAAAGCTTGATGAGTAACCCCGATGACAAGTCCTTGTGTCTTGCATGTGCTCAAATACAAGTCTGGCCCACAACAGCAAGTGTGAGTGCTGTTAACATAATCTAGCCTCCTAAGAAGAAGGGGGTAGAAGAGAAGGGGAAACTTTGTGCCAACAGCCTGAAGCACCTACTTGCCACCAGTGGCTGTCATCTCCTTGCGGCTTTTTGGGAACCACGCCAGTTCTGAACCACAGTTTTCCACGGATGTCCAGGGCCCACAGGGTGTGCTGATCTCCGAGAGTTATGCAGACAGGTTCCAAAGCTTGCTTTTCACTGAAAATGAGCAGGAGAACCTGGGAGTCAACCCCACAGTCAGGGATACCCCATTGCGTGTGTCCTGGTGGGCTTGGCATGGAGAAGAAACATGTCCCTGCCCACAGGAATGGACTGTCAAATGCCAAGAAAGGTGTGAGTGAGGTATGCATCTATGCAGCAGAAACTGTCCAGACATGCGGCAGCTTCTCAAGAGCCAGAATGGTGGGGAAAGCTCTGTCACTACTCTCTCCTCCCCCAGGAAGTGACTGGGAACTCCCCCATGCGCCAGGTGATATTGTGCAGCTGTCCCCAGGTACATGCCACCCCCCTGCAGGGTTTGCCTCTTCCTCCTGAGGGCGTTCATGGTAGCTTGGAGGCTTCCCTTGGCATGCTGCCCCAGCCTCTGCAGGCAGTTGACCATTCCTCAGCTCTGTGCGCTCCACATGCATCTAAGACCAGTTAGACTAGCTGGCATACACTGTTGTGCGCTCACCACTGGACTGGCAGCTGATGAGGGCAGAGCCAAGCCTCAGTCATCTTGGCTCATAGCAGGTGCTCTCTTAAGGTTTGCTGGTCAGTTAAATTCAAACCAGGACCATCCTGATCTGATTTTTCCTAAGGACTAAATTTCAACTGACTAGGATGAAAACACGACAAAGTCATGGACCTAAGCCGTCGCAGACTGAACTGAAACCATCTGCCAGCAGGCAGTTCTGAATGGAGACCACCATGAGAGGCTTGTGGCTTGAGGCTCAGGGTCACACATGGGCAGCAGCATTTTAAAAACTGAGCTCCAACCCGATGCCCTGTGTGCTGATAGAGGCAGGTGGAGTGTCCCTGAGGCCACACTGAACAAGTGCACTCTAACAACTCAAGAGAACTCTATCACCAGGGCCTTTAGGGGTTGGCTCTGCCCAGGAAGTCCTCAAGGGTGGCTGGTGAGGGCCAGGCTGATGAGAACACAGGAGGGGACAAACACAGTCCCCCTGACCCATACCTCACGATGTCACACTTCCACTGCTCCCCTTCTGGACAGAAGCTGCTCACACCCTCCCGGTATAGGAGGGCTCTCTGTTCCGTCAGTGCCCATACCACGCTGTTCCGGGCTGTGATCTGGGACAGTGGGTAAGGACAGTCAACTTTCACAGCTCGGGCACAGGGGCGATCCACGCTGAGACCTGCCAACAAGAGAAGGAGACCCCAAGGACGCAACATCAGCACTTCACACTCCACTGTGAATCTGATGTTTGTGCATTTTTCTTTTTTGGTACTTTGCCATGTTCTTTTTTTTTTTTTTTTTTTTTTTTTGTGATGCTGGGGATTGAACCCAGGGCCTTGTGCTCGCAAGGTAAGCACTCTACCAACTGAGCTATCTCCCCAGCCCACGCCATGTTCTTCATGAGTGCCTTTCTTCTGAATGTTTAGCCAACAAAAAATGGCTAAATTGCTTCAATATGACATGATCTGAGGCAATTTCAAACACTCTTTGTAAACTAAAGAAAACAATTCAGAACTCTCTGGTGTCGCCAGGTAGCTTTAGACATTCTAGAGAAGCCAGGCGTGGTGGCGCATGCCTGTAATCCCAGCTATAAGAGGTTGTGGCAGGAAGATCTCAAGTTCAACTTCACCCTGAGCAACTTAGTGAGTACCTCTCTTGAAATAAAAAATGCAAGGGCAGGGGGTGGACCTCAGTGGCAGAGTGCCTGCCTAGCATGTGTGAGACCTTGGGTTTAATTCCCAGTACTACAAAAACAAATTTTTAAAAAAATAAAACAATTTAAAAATAAAAAGGGCTGGAGATGTAGTTCAGAGGTAGACCACTCATCTAGCATGCACAAAGCCCTGGTATCACACGTACACACAAAAAAGTTGCAGAAGCTTGCAGAGCCCTTTCGCCAGTAAGGCTGTGCCCTTTAGGGCCTCAGCTGCTGCGGGGCCTCCAGCCAACAAAGCAGCTCCCCTCTCCTCTGCTTTCACCAGTGCAGGGTTCCACTGCTAGAATGCAAACCTCTCACTTCCCAGATGGAATCTGAGATCCATCAGTCACACCGCAAGATGGTAGGTAGCAGGGCCAGGGCTCCCATCCCCGACTCCTGGTCCCTGGCTCTTTCCCTCTCTTCCTGTTGCCTGTTGTAGTGTGTATCTAAGTGAGCTCAAAGGCCACTCCTAAGGGAGCTGGTAGAACAGCTAAGGCTATGGCCTTAGCCTGCCATTAGGTCTCAGTGCTATGATCACAAAAGCACCCATGGTTCCAAGTGCTGGGAGTCACCTGCAGGATGTCTCATCGCACGTTCTTGGGCAGCCCAGAGGCTCTAATCCATAGGTCCAGCTGGGGCTCACCTGAAGTCACTGCCCTGGTAACTGCACTGGCACTCCTGGCTAAGAGGTCACCTTCTCCTCATCCCCAGACCAAAAGCATCACCTCTTCCCCATCACAAACACCATCCCAAAGTCCTGGAACTGAAATGTGAATATGCCTTCTCTCAGTCATTTTCACTTAAGGAAGAGGAGGAACTAGGATGGAGGGCAGGAACTGACATGACCTGGATCCAGACAGGTTGCCCACCAGCGCTTGAGGCCCCTGGTCACCGGGGAGAGAGCCAAGCAAGCCAAGGCTTTCAATCTCAAGAACGGTCCCCAGCTGATGGTTCACAATAGATTAAATCATGCTTTTGGAACTAGCAATATTAAATAGTTGGAAGACTGATCTTTACATAAACCCAATATGGCCTCTTGACAACCCAACAGAACTTCTGCCCCCAAGTCCTTCCCAGGTGTCAACAGATAATGCTGCTGGCACACTGTTTCCCGTTGTGCTGAGAGTACATGAACGCCGACTCTCATTAGTTTGTTTATAATACACAAGCCTTACTGTGCCACTTCTAGCAGCTGAAGGTCCCCTAAAGGCAGTTTCCTAGGACAAACTGAACTGCTATTTAGAGCAAAGTATTTCTTATTTTTCCTTGACCTACATGTAAATAAGCACACAGAGCCAGTCTTTGACCTAGCTGGAAAAAATTCAAACACTTATGCTGCAAGGGGCAAATGGTTCTAATGCCATTACTCTGTTGTTCTTCCCTCCTAAGGCTGGATACTGCAGGGTATGTGATCTGCAATGGTCAGCCACGAGGAGATTCTGCTTCTGTATCTAGCTCAAAAAACAACAAACAAACAAACAAAAAACTCCAAAAAACGAAAACCTACTAGTTCTTGCCCTCAATTTGTCCCAGTCTAAATATGTATCAACAGTAGGAAATGGCAAACTCCTAAAAGTTTTTTATTTAAGTGGACGGTGAGCCTCTGAACTGCGTGTTAGCAACAAAGCAGGTACACGAGAACCGGAGGTGCTGAGCAAACCCTCAGTCACCTGTCTGCAGGTACAGGTCTCCGTTGGTCCTGATGATCCAGGCCGTGTCATCACTCAAGGCCACAAACACGGCCTGGGGCAGGGCTTCATACCAGTGCCGCTTCCCCTTGATGGTGACTTTTCCACAAGCAAAAGCACGGTTAGATTTCTGCTCAATTTTCCAGAGAAGGGCTCCTGTGGAAATAAGAATCCTACTCACCATCCAATGAATATTAGAATTACTAAGACAAAATCTTTACTCTGGGCCCTGTAAGGGAGAGATTTCTAAAACACTCTCTGTTGGTTCTAGCCTACCATGCTGAGGCTTGAACCCTTGGTCACCACCTGCCAGCTGTGCCTCTGGACATGATGTCCTGAACGTCTTCAAGCCTCACTTTCCTCATCTGTGAAATGGGGTTATGTCCACCTTATAGGTTGATCTGAAGTCTGGAGGTGAGAGGAGTGATGACCCTTTAGGCTGGACAGAGGAAGTGCCCTAATAGACATGCTGGGGCAGTTAGTACCCAAGGACAGGCTAAGAGCTTTCAGGGATTCAGAGGGAGGGACCACTTCTGAACCAGCTAAATGGAAGAGATGCACAAAAAAGCTGCATTTGAGCTGGTTGGGTCTCTTTCCAGAAAGGGATTCTAAGGAAGAGAGGAAGGAGAGGCTGTGAGGAGCAAGGATGGCATATGGGCCCTTCTGATGGAGAAGTGGTAGGGGAAAAGGCAGGCTAAGTGAGGAACCACCAAGTGACAGCTAAGAGGGAGATGGGCTGGCCAGAGTTCTGCCAGGTGGCTATGCCTGGGCCACCATAGTGTCCCTAAAGGACATTTCAGCTGACAGCAGTAATTTCAACAGAGATGGGGAGCTCCAACCAGAGCAACAAGGGACTGAACAGTTGGGAAATACAAAATAATCAATATGATCAGGAGAAAACCAGAGTTTCTAATGGCTGGGAAATGAACCCAGAGGCAACACCAGAAACAGGAGAAAAGTTAAGAGGCAATCATGCAGGGCCAGACAGTGGAGGGGGACCATATCAGCCAGTCTCCACAGAGTGTTTTTCAAGCTGGGAGTGAAAGCAAGCAAACAAAACAACCCTGAAAAAAACAATATTTTAAGTGGTGACAGGGACAAGCGCAAGTTAAGCCAAGTTCGGAGTGAAGCTACAGGGGATGGGTCCAAAGCCACACTTGGCCTTGCCTGCTTCCCACTGCTAGGCAGAACACGCCTGCTTCTGTTCCATCCACCCCACCACACTGGAATAGATCAAGAAATAGCAAGGTTGAGAAAAACAGATCGAAGCCAAGCTTGGTGGCACATGCCTGTAATTTCAGCGACTTGGGAGGCTGAGGACCTACGTAACTTAGCAAGACCCTATCTCAAAATAAAAAATCAAAAGGGTTGGGGATGGAGCTCAGTGGCAAAATGCCCCTGGTTTCAATCTCCAGTGCCAACCAACAAACAAAAACAGAAACAAATTAGCAAACCCTCTTTTGGGAGGTGTCTGCTTGAATTCACTAAGATGCCTTGTCAAGGCAATGGAAAGTGAAGGGCCTCCCTCGTACACTCGGGGAGAGGACTGTGCACCCAGAGCACACAGCTCATCAGAAATAAGGTTCTAAAAAGAACACCAAACAACTAGACATATCCAACACGTCCATGGGTCTGTCTTCCTTAGTTCAGTTGCTTTTAAGTGACACTGATAAAGAGAAAACTGCTTTATTTTTATAAGGATATAGTATATTGATATATATTTTAAAATCCTCAAAATTCAAACTATATTAATATAGCTCACTAAAATATCTTCATGTGTTGCTACTGCAATTAATAAAAACACAGAAGCTCAACTGAACATCCATCATACTATTAGTTGATGTCAAAGGAAGCAATTTCCAATCTTTGAAGAAAACTCTCCTTTAGGCCTGTGGAGGAAGGTCAGTCTGTGGACTGCACCCTGCGCTAAGCTGTCTGCACCTGGGAGCTGGGGGGCTGGGGCCGGGAGGCCAACCTGAAGGGGAGACCGCCACCTGCTGGACCGCATCTTCAAACTTCTGCCAGCGCAGCCCGGCGCCTGGCAGTGCACTGCAGAACAGGCTGCCTTTGTAGTCCAGGCACCAAATATACTTCTCGGAGACCGCCAAGCTGAGTATGCCATAGCCAGGACCCGAGTAGCCCATCCAGCTCTCTGCAAACTTACAAGGACAGAGTGGGGTGAGTTCCGTGGCAGGGTACAATGCTGCATTCATCCTACTGTTGTCAACAAAAAAAGTAAGAATACCAAAATGATAACGGCTGAGAGGGTCTTTGGGAAGAAATGCAGAGACCTGCCCCTGCTCTCTTTGGAAAGGACTTTCCTACAGAAGCCCCACAAACAAAGCCTGCTTGGCTGATGCCCTGCTGGGCCTTCCCACAGCCCTGCACTCAGCTTGGCCCCCTCACCTGAGTCCACTCGACCCTGAAGATCTGGACATGTACCTAGCTTCCTCTGCAGACCCTGAGGCCCAGGAGATGGATCCCCAACACCTACCATCTGTGCTGTGATATCCCCAGACGGGCAGCCGGGGCATAAGTAAGCCAGTGGGTTCAAAGATGCACGCAGGAGGGCTGAATGAGAGAACTACCTGGTCTCCACATAAGCAGACACTTCATTTTGATGGCCCCACAGCACAGAGGATGGGAGAGGGTCCTGGGGCCCCCTTGCCTTTCATTTAGTAGGTGACCTTTTACAACTCATCTGACTCTTTTGAGTCTCAATTCCCTCCTCTGTTAAATGGGGACAATAGCGCCTGTTTCATAGTTGTTTTTCTTAATGTTTTTTTTTTTTTTTTTGTAGTTGTAGATGGACAGAATGCCTTTATTTATTTTATGTGGTACTAAGGATCAAACCCAGTGTCTCACATGTGCTAGGCAAGCACTCTGCCACTGAGTCACAGTCCCAGTCCTATTTCATAGTTTTTAAAATTTATTTTTCTGTGATACCAGGGGCTCTCCAACACTGAGCTTCATCCCCAGCCCTTTATATTTTTTGAGACAGGGTCTTTCCAAGTTGCTGAGGCTGGCCATGAACGTGTGCTTCTCTTGCCTCCACTTCCTGAGTTGCTGGGATAGCCGGCATGCGCTACTGTGATGGCTAGTTGTTTTGTTTAAATTTAAAGAAGCGCACGTGCTAACTTGTAAAGTGCACAGCACAGTCCCTGCTCATGGTCACACACTGCTAGTACCTGAGAACCTGGGAACTTGGGAGAGGCCCCATGGCTCTAAGCGAACAGCTGCCAGCCTCATAGCCACTGTTAGTAGAAAATGTTAGTTCTGAAACCAAAAGCTTTTAAAGATTACTTATTAAGGAAAGTAAGCACTTTTTTTAAAAAATCACTTTTTAAAATTGAATGCCCAAGAGCAGTTAATCAGTGCCTCCTAATGACATGGGCTGTAGACAGGCAGGAGTCTGACTACCCCACACCTGGTTCCTGCATGGCATACAGGGGCCACTGCCTGGAGATGGAGTAGAAGCAGTTCTGCAAATGGCTGCAGTTCTTGGTGATGGTGCCCTGGAGGTGACTGCAGAGAACACCCCATCTCTGACCTCCCAGAGGTGCTCCACTCCACCAGAAAACAGTCATCAAGCTAACACCCAGTGAACACGATGCCCTGGCCTCGCTGGGTGGGAATGAACAGCAAGACGCTGCCTCCGTAGGCAGTGGGTCACTGAGCAGGGCCAGAAGCAGTTCAGGCCATTCGAAGTCCCTCTGTGGCAAATCCTCCAAACCCAACCTTTAAAATACCTTCGGCCTGGGCGGGGCACGTAGCTCAATGGTAGAGCACTTGTTTAGGGTGCACCAGACCTTGGGCTGGATCCCCAGCACTGCAAAACAAGCAAACAACTCCCCCCCAAAAAAAAAAAAAAAAAAAGAAAGCAAAAAAAAAAGAAACATATTTGGCCTGCAGGTTTTGCAGTAGGAATGTAATTTTTTTTCACATCCCCTCAAGATGAAAAGCAGGTGTGGTCATGCCCCCACCTGTGCCACACACCTGGTCTGACTTGAGCAGTGTGGCATCATCTGCACCTGGTCGTCTCAGGTCCTGTAGGGAGCGACTGGCTCTGAGCTCTGTCACACTTGTCTCTGAGGATGAAGATGGGAGCCCATGAGCATAGATATCCTCCTCATCACTGGATGTCAAGGCCTGATCCCGAGAAGGCTCATGGGTGCTGGCCACCAAGGCAGGGACCAGAGGAGTCAACTGTCCTCCCACATTCCCCATGTCACATTCAGCAGAGGTCATTTTCTGATCTGTGTCATCATCAGTGACGACATGCCAGGGATGTGAGCTGAAGAAGCCAGGGGTCCCTGGGTAGGTTAGGATGTCCTGCTCTTTGCTTCTGGCCTCTACCGTAGAGCCTTCATCAGCTCTAGTCCCAGGAAGCCACTGCTCAGCACGTGGGGCCAAGCTGGTGGTGGAGTGCAGTGTGGGTGAGTCCAGGAGCGGGGCTTCAGGCTCCACAGCCTGCAGCTCAGGTGCTTCAGCAGCTCTGCCCTGTTCTCGGGAGGGTGGCTCTTCGTGCTTCAGGGCATCGTCCATAGGACCAGGCTCTGCTTTGAGTCCTGTCACCTCACTGTCTTCCACTTCTTCCCTCGTAAGCAAGGGCAAGTCCAGCACTCCATTAATCAGAAGTGTCCCCTGTGCACTGTTACATCGAGGGACTTCAGCCCTATCGTCATTTCCCTCACCCAGCACGTCAGGGGCAGACTCAGGCACTTCCAGGACACTAAATGCTTCAGGGTCAGTACTTCCCTGCAGGACAGTGTTCACCTCAGCACTGAGGCTGCTTTCCTGGTCAGGAGACTCTGTGCTTAACTGATCCACGCTACTGCCCAGAAAACTTGAAGTCAAGGACAGCAGGTCTGTGTTCAAGGACTGGGGACTGTCACCAGGACACTCGGAGCAGGGAGTCGATTCAAGGGAACTGTGACAGGCATTCCTGCTTCCACCTTCTAATTTAAAATGAGAACATTCAAAATAAGGTTTGACTCTACATAAAAATAAGTCACGACTCTACACAGATAGCGAGAGACTACTAACAAAACAAATTTTTGGCTCAATGAAAAAAAAACCTTTTTGAAGGATTTTTAGTTAGTGAAGAACAAAGCTCTTGGGCTGGGGCACTTGCCTAGAACATGTGAGGCACTGGGTTCCATCCTTAGCACTACATAAATATAAATAAATTAAATAAAGGTATAATGTCCATCTACAACGAAAGATATTTTTTAAAAAAATAAAGAATAAAGCCCTTAAGTACAAATAATCCCAATGCCAGATGTTTTATGTGGACACAATACTGTACTCACCAATGAGCTCTGAAGGCTAAGAAATGCTTAGTAGAAAGTTGGGAGAAAACAAAGAGGTGTGTGTTCAACTGGGTCACACAAATTGCTCACACACCTTTTTAACAATTGTTAAAATGCTTAGGAGGGGCTGGGGAGATAGCTCAGTCGGTAGAGTGCTTGCCTTGTAAGCACAAGGCCCTGAGTTCGATTCCCAGCACCCAAAAAAAAAAAAAAAAAATGCTTAGGAATTTGGTAACATTTTTCTTTAATATTGCAGCAATCTTGAGTTAGGGAGGCTCAAAAGGCACCAGCAATAAAAAGTTCAACGTGTGGGCTGGGCCTGCAGCTCAGTGGCAGAGCATTTGCCTTGTGCGTGTGAGGCATTAGGTTCAATCCTCAGCAACATATATAAATAAATAAAATAAAGGTATTGTGTCCATCTACAACTAAAAATATTTAAAAAAAAAAAAGAAGTTCAACGTGGAAACCCACACTTGCAGCATCCAATGCTGAGCATAGGCACAATGTCCCGTCTACACACCAGCACACCTCTTCCCACTTCCATGACTTTCCACCCATGTGTGTGGACGCTCTCGTCTAACATGGTAAGTCAACACTTTAACTTAAATATGGAGAAGAACAAAACCCAGATGCTTTAAGCAGGTGTGAGCACCCAGACCAATGCCCTGTTGCCATAGCCTGCAGTCATGCCGTGTTCTTTGCTAATGTGTGAAATACTATACAGTTCAACTCCTCTGGGGAGGACACATTTGTTTTCTGAAGACCTTTTCTGCTTTTCTGAGTGGGCAAGTGCTCGTTCAGTAAGAAGGAGCATTCCTACACAGGGAGATATGCCCATTCCCAAGGGTGTGGTCAGACTGTCCCAAGGGTGCTGCACGAGTTGGTGTGTGCTTGGCTACAGACAGTACCTGTCCTCTTCTTCTTCTTTTTCTTCTTCACTTTGATAGGTTTCACAACAAGCTCCTGCTCAAAGTCTTCTGAGCTGATGACACTGAACCTCTGCGAGGAGGGCTGGTTGCCCTTGCCTGGTTCAGAGGCTGCCTGGAGCCCGGGGGCCAGCAGCCCAAGGCTGCTATCAGTGGAGTTGAGTGAACTACTCCTGCTCCGTGGCTCACTGGCTACGGAGCTGGCCACGGAAGAGCCTCTGAGCCTTGTCTGGGAAGCTGTAGCCCCCAGTGGCTTCTCTGGATACTGCATGTGGGCGTGCTCCACGCATCCTGATATCTCCAGACCATCTCTCACTAAGAAAGAAGAATTCAGACAATAATGATCATCCAGGTTGATGTGTACTTATTCCAGTTTGTCAGTCCTAAATACCAGCTGCCACAGAGGAAAGCAAGGTTCCTGCCTACTGAAGAACTGAGCAATTCTAAATTTATAGCAACTCACAGAATTATAGGAATTCTAAATTCATAGGTGTGTGTTACTGGGCATTGAATTCAGAGCCTTGAACATGATAGGCAAGCAATCTACCACTAGCCCTTTTATTTTTATTTATTTATTTATTTATTTATTTTTTGGGGGTGCTGGGGATCGAACCCAGGGCCTTATGCTTACAAGGCAAGCACTCTACTGATTGAGCTATCTCCCCAACCCCTGTACTAGCCCTTTTAAATCCTTTTAAATCCCCAGCCCTTTAAAAAAGTTTTTTTGTGACAGGCACTTGCAAAGCTGCTGAGGCTGTCCTTGAACTCGCAATCCTTCAGCCTCAGCCTCCCAAGTAGCTGGGGTGACAGGTGTATGACACCACACCCGAATAGCCAGTGGTTTCTGATTTTTTTCTTTTCACTCACCCAACCTTCCTATCTGCACACCATGAGGGCAAGGCCTCTCAATGTGAGATGGTCTGACCTAAGCTAATTTCTAATAAAAGTACTGTGAACATTATTTTCAGAATCATATGAAGCCTCCAAACATCTTCTTTACATAAAGTTGCATGGGCTGGGGCTGTAGCTCAGTGGTGGAGCACTTGCCAAGCATGTGTGAGGCACTGGGTTCCATTCTCAGTTGTACATCAACAACTAAAAAAACATTTTTTTTAAAAGTTACAATGACTTAACTGGCAGAACAATGGTCAATTTTATAACTATAAACTGCATGCCACAAAGAGAAGCACTTCCCATCACACACAGCACACTTAATGAGGAATACGAACCTACTGATGCTAGTCCTTCAGGCCTGCTCGAAATTCTAATAATGTTCCTATCTCCCTTTAAGAAAAATATTTCATTTTCTGTGCAGGAAACAGATACGATATCACCAGATCCTTCCAAACCAGCAATTGTAGCCTGTCAGAAATAAATAAATAATTAAAATCACAAACCTAGACAAAAGTAATGGTTCAAAGCATAAAAAAGCATATGTAAGAAGCTACATAAATTCAAGAGATAGATGCCCTTTGTTATTACTTCCTGAATTTTTTTTTTTTTTTTTTTTTTTTTTTTTTTTTTTGGTGGTACTGGGGATTGATTGAACACAGGGATGCTTAACTATGGAGCCATGTCCCCAGCCCTTTTTAAAATTTCATTTGGTTGGAGACAGGGTTTTGCTAAGTTTACTTAGGGCCTAATTAAATTGCTGAAGCCTGGCTTTGAATTTGTGATCCTCCTGCCTCAGTTTCCCAAGTTGCTGGAATTACAGGCAGCACCCTATCTCCAGCTGAAAATTCTTAAGGGTAAGTCAATTCAGTCAGGAATATCTGACAGATGTGACCAAGTGTTGTACAACTGAGCATAAAGGTGACATGACCAAGCCAGAAAAGCCTCTCCTACACCTCAGGCACCTTGCCTTGGGACTGCCTGGCTTCCCACTCCTCATAATGTGAAGCTCATCCTCCTTGGCAAGGCAGGGGCCTTTGCCATCCATGGCCTGGCTGTCCTGCCTCAGCTGTGTGTCCATAAGCATGGAGCATGCATGCAAACCCTAGCCCCATTCTTCCACAGCCCACGCATGCTTTTCTCTCCACTCAGATTCCTTTCCTACCCTGTTGGGGAAGTTCCAATTTTATCCAGATGCCGCTTCAAAAAGTGTTCTCTGACCAGCTCATCTTCTTGGGCAATGCCCAAGACTCCCTGGTGGCTCACTTCGTACAAACCTCCAAGCAGCACATCTCTCCTGGAGTATCTGTTGGCATATCGAGCTCCCCCAGCTGTGAGTCTGGCTATGTGAAAGACCAGTGTGACTGAAATTCATGACTTTAAATGAATATAAGAGGGAGGAAGGATGTCCCCCATCTGAGAACAGATGGTGACACACAGGACATCCCGATCTCATCCTGCTTTAGAGACTGTGCCTTTCAGCCAATAGTGTAAATGAGAGACTAGTTGGCTGCGGAGGCTTAAGGAAGTCTGAGTTCTAATTTTCAGCTCGAAACAGGACATTAATTTCTGAAAGCTTTCAACCAAGTAGCTCTGGGGAGGTGCAGACTCGGGTGACTGTGGGTACATCTGTTCACTGGCATCCGTCAAAATGTCCTTGCCTGTGAAATGCAGTTAATTATGTGTGTTGGGTAAAGGAATGGGTAACTGCTGAAATGAAAAGGACTGATGGTCAATTACAAAGTACCTTAATGCCACTAATTAATAGGTTCAAAAGGAGGGGAAGAAGAAAAGTTCTTGTAACTAGAGAAAGAGAAAAAAAAAGTCCTGAAATATCCCTCATCAAAAAACAAATTAAAAAAAAAGAAAGAAATTCAAGTCTGGAAGATGGCCCCTCAATCCAATACCCTCTATGCCCCATTTACAGATAAGAAAGACATGCTTAGGCAGATGGGAGATTCCAAGTTACGGGCAGAACCAGGCTAGAAACTTCTCTGGGGACACTTTTCTTTCTACCAAACCAGTATTACCAGGCATAATAGTAATTAAGGAGACTTCAATGGGGAGCAGATGATTTCATTTTCTGCTGATGTATACCAAAAAGAACATCAAGAAAGTTCCTAGTGGGACTCTGCCAGAGTCCTGCAGATCTCAACATGTGAGCTGGATGGCCTGGTCTTGGGTATAGAGTAGGGGGACTAAGGGGAGTGAGGCCAGGTAAATGGTCTGTTCTTAGGACAAGAAGAAACTGAAACTAAACAGCTTTGTTTAAATCTGTCTCTAATAGTGACCTTTCATCATCCTGATTTAAACAGAAATTATTTCCTACTATGAATTAATAATGATGCTAGAAAATTGCCCAAGATATGCCATTAAGCAAAACAAAAATGGAAAAGGACCTGGGAACGGTTATTCTGAGTGTGCTCGCCGTGACTTGGTAGGAAGGCATGACCTGTGGTGCAGCACAAGCAGGGCACCTCGGTTTTAGCCCCAGCAGAGGAGGAGGGAGAAGAAGCATGACCAAACAGATTACAAAGAAAAACTGAATTTGTTTTTAAATTTAAAAAAAACAACAAAACACAATTTCTTGGCAGGGGACAGGACCATGAACATCAAAGCACTCAACAGTGTTCCTTTGTTATTCCCAGAGCCAGAGGAAGGACACCGCATGGATAAACATCTTCTTGGCTCTTTTGACCCCAAACACATGGAGGGTCCCATCACATACCTGGTTGACAGTGTCCAGAAGGTAGATGCTGTACTCATTCCAACTTAACACCCAGCCTTCTCTAAAGAAGCAGGAAACAAGCCCCAGGTGCTTCTCAGGGGAGCTGCATCTTCCCATGTCAGAGGATTCCAGACGTGGGTACAGCTCGAAAGGTGTGACTCCCCCAGCAAAGACATCCTTTAGGATGAACGTGGCTTGAACAGTTCCATGGACATCAGCCTTCCACAGCCGGAGCCCCGGCCGGGAAGCAAACAGGGTTAGATCGCTCTGCTTACACAATCCTGGTATAAAACAAGCACCAAATTTCCCAGTACTAAAATCAGAAGGAAAAAAAGAAAGAAAAGACCAGGCATGAACTGAACTGATTTAAAGCAGTAAGAGACGTCAACCCCTGATATTAATACAACAAGAATTTATTGGCTGAACCCAAATAATTGATGCTCCCCTTGAGTATCCACCCTGGTTTCTGCAAACCATCAATGAGTATCCACCATGGCCCCCTTGTGCCTGGCATTTTATCTCCAATGCAATCCTCATGACAACCCCAGGAGGCAAATATAACTTCTGATTTCAAGACAATAAAACCAAGTCAGAAGGCAACAAACCCAGGACTACTCCTGGTCTCCTTGTTCTGAAATCTATTCCTTCCAACTCATGACTGCTGCAATCACACCAATGTCCTGTTAAGTCTTTTATTTTTTTTGGATGGGGGGACACTAGGGATTGAACCCAGGGTGCTTTAATGCTGAACAACATCCTCAGGTCCTGCTATTTTTCATTTTGGGTCTAAGTTGCCGTGGCTGGCCTCAAACTTGAGATCTTCCTGCTTCAGCCTCCTGAGTCACTGGGATTACAAGTGTGGCCACAGTGTCTGGCTTCACAATGTCCTGGATGAACACATTTTATATCTAGAAGTATAGCAACCCATCTATGCTGTTGCCCTTTTAGAATTTCTCTAAACCCATCAGACGGACCAATTTCCTTTTGAGAACTAGGCTTCCCCTGCCTCCTTTTTAAAATTATGCAACATCTGCCACTCAGAAAAGAATACATGTGATAAAATTTATGAAGTCTAATGAAAATGCCCACTCAGGAACCCATCACCCAAATTAGGAAATAAGTGGCCACACCACGGATGTGCTCTGCCCCCAACAGTTCCTGTCCTTCCTGCCTTTCCTGCCCCAGCTGTGACCACTAGACTGAATTTTGGGTGTATGGTTCCCTTGCTTTTATTAAAAGTTTAATCAAATGTCCATGTATCCCTTAGTACTGTATAGTTTAGTATTATCTTTCATTTTTTAAAAAAATAGTATGATGTCATTTGTATACTTTTATGACTTGCTTTTTTTTTCACTTAACATTATGTTCCTAAGGTTTATCATTGATTGACATTATAGAGCTTATTTACTTTTACTACTGTATAGCACTCCATACCTTATTTACTCTCTTGTTAGTGGATGCTTGGATTTTTACTTTTTTTTTTTTTCAGTGCTGGAGATTATACCCAAGGCCTCTGAATGTAAGGCAGTGCTCCACCACTTAGCTATACCACCAGCCCCTTTTTATTTTTTGAGACCGGTCCCACTAAGTTGTTAGGGCCTTGCCGAGTTGCTGAGGCTGGCCTTGGACATGGGATCCTTTGCCTCAGCTCCCAAAAAGATTACGGGGTATGCCTTTGCATCCAGCTTTTATTTTTTAAACTACTTTGAATAAGAGTGCACTTTGCACATACCTCCTCATATCCGGGCACAAGAGTCTGTCAAGGACATTTCTCAAGTGAAATTGATGTGTTGTTGACTAAGAGCATATTGAAGTTTGGAAGATACTTTTGAACTTTCTTCAATGTGATCACACCAGTCTATACTACCCTCCTTCCCTGCAATCTGAATTCCCATGAGCTCTTACTATTTCTTTGTCAATGGTCAGACTTCTACCAGCTCAAATTTAAGAGCTGCCACTCAATTCTAAGTCTTGCTGATTCTTTCTTAAAAATAGTTCTCTGGTTTGGGACAGTGGAAAGAGCACTGGCTTTAGAGCAAGACCTGAGCTCCACATCCAGCCCTGACGCTTAAGAGCTGCGTGGTGCCTGTGGCTGTTTGCCCTTTCTAGATTTGTTCTAGAAGTGTAGCGAAGTGTAGGCTGAATGAGAAACCTGTGCTATTAGAGCCCCCAAAGAATGTCTGCGACATGGTAGGTCCCTTGCATGAGGAGCTGCTTGGTACCCTGATGCACCACAGCATGTCACCCTCCCTGTACACAGCAGCACAGTCCCTCCACCCCCAGAGGCTCCACTTCACAGAGCTGGGCAGAAGGTTGTACCTGGCACCTCAGTAAGTACACCCCTCTGGATAGAGTCCAAAGAGGCGATCACACTGCAAGTTCAGCTTTGGAACTAACCTCGTTAGACTAGCCAAGAAGATTCTGATACCACAGAGCTTTCGTGGACACCTGGGTTTGTTCTCCAGAGGAATTCTCATGAGGCAACCCACTACCTCTTCCTCCTGCCTTCCCATCAAACCAATTTCTGCTTGGCAACTGATTTTTAAATGTTTTCTATCTAGAGGACCTCTTAAATCTCTCATCACTTGTTTTGATTTATTCACTTTGTGTAACTGAAGCATGTATCTTAACAAAGATCTGCTGAGTGTAAGACACTGTGTGCGGTGCTGTGGGTGACACAAGGGTAGAGGTGAGCTCCTTACCTGGCCTTGCCACATGGCCTGGCTGGCTGTGAGTGAATACGCGACAGCCTCTGGGAAGTGCTATCTGAGTCTCCAAGAGCAGCTGGAGGCAAAGCAGGCACTCTGGGGAGGGGTCATGGGAAAGGTTCTGGGGAAGGCTAGGTGAACACCTGCAGAGGGTTCTAGTGAGGGAGGTGACAGAAGGCAGTAAGTCAGGAACACCAGTCAGGATCAGGTGCAAACTGGCCTACTCCCGTCACTCAGCAACCTGCAGCGTGCTTCTGCACACTTGCTGCTGTCACTCTGACTTTGACACTAAGACCTCAATGTTCTAAATTTCAATTTTTTTGGTACCTAAGATTGAACCCAGGGGTATTTACTCTTTTTTTTTTTTTTTTTTTTTTATTGTAAACAAATGGGATACATGTTGTTTCTCTGTTTGTACATGGCGTAAAGGCATACCATTTGTGTAATCATAAATTTACATAGAGCAATGTTGTTTGATTCATTCTGTTATTTTTTTCCCTTCCCCCCACCCCTCCCACCCCTCTTTACCCTCTATACAGTAGTTCCTTCCTCCATACTTGCCCCCCTCCCTAACCCTAACTCTAACCCTTCCCTCCCCCCCATTATGTGTCAACCTCCACTTATTAGCGATATCATTCGTCCTTTGGCTTTTTGAGATTGGCTTATCTCACTTAGCATGATATTCTCCAATTTCATCCATTTACCTGCAAATGTCATAATTTTATCATTCTTTATGGCTGAGTAATATTCCATAGTATATATATACCACAGTTTCTTTATCCACTCATCAATTGAAGGGCATCTAGGTTGGTTCCACAGTCTGGCTATTGTGAATTGAGCAGCTATGAACATTGATGTGGCTGTATTTCTGTAGTATGCTGATTTTAAGTCCTTTGGGTATAGGCCAAGGAGTGGGATAGCTGGGTCAAATGGTGGTTCCATTCCAAGTTTTCTAAGGAATCTCCACACTGCTTTCCAGAGTGGCTGCACTAATTTGCAGCCCCACCAGCAGTGTATGAGTGTACCTTTCTCCCCACATCCTCGCCAACACCTGTTGTTGCTCGTATTCTTGATAATCGCCATTCTAATTGGGGTGAGATGGAACCTTAGGGTGGTTTTGATTTGCATTTCTCTTATTACTAGAGATGTTGAACATTTTTCCATATGTTTGTTGATTGCTTGTAGATCTTCTTCTGTGAAGTGTCTATTCATTTCCTTAGCCCATTTGTTGACTGGACTGTTTGAATTCTTGGAGTAGAGTTTTTTGAGTTCTTTATAGATTCTGGAGATTAGTGCTCTATCTGAAGTATGATTGGCAAAGATATTCTCCCACTCTGTAGGCTCTTTCTTCGCATTGCTGATAGTTTCCTTTGCTGAGAGAAAGCTTTTTAGTTTGAATCTATCCCAGTGGTTGATTCTAGCTTTTATTTCTTGTGCTATGGGAGTCCTGTTAAGGAAGTCTGGTCCTAGACCAACAAGATGAAGATTTGGACCTACTTTTTCTTCTATAATCTGCAGGGTCTCTGGTCTGATTCCGAGGTCCTTAATCCATTTTGAGTTTAGTTTCGTGCATGGTGAGAGATATGGGTTTAGTTTCATTCTGTTGCATATGGATTTCCAATTCTCCCAGCACCATTTGTTGAAGAGGCTATCTTTTCTCCATTGCATATTTTTGGCCCCTTTGTCTAGTATGAGAAAATTGTATTTATTTGGGTTTGTGTCCGTGTCCTCTATTCTGTACCATTGATCTACCTTTCTATTTTGGTACCAATACCATGCCGTTTTTGTTACTATTGCTTTGTAGTAGAGTTGAAGATCTGGTATTGCAATACCCCCTGTTTCACTCTTCCTGCTAAGGATTGCTTTAGCTATTCTGGGTTTCTTATTCTTCCAGATGAATTTCATAATTGCTTGCTCTATTTCTGTAAGGTACACAATTGGGATTTTAATTGGAATTGCATTGAATTTGTATAGCACTTTAGGTAGTATGGCCATTTTGACAATATTAATTCTTCCTATCCAAGAACATGGAAGATCTTTCCATCTTCTAAGGTGTTCTTTAATTTCTTTCTTTAGTGTTGTATAGTTCTCATTGTAGAGGTCTTTCACCTCTTTTGTGAGATTGATTCCCAAGTATTTTATTTTTTTCGAGGCTATTGTGAATGGGGTAGTTTTCCTAATTTCTCTTTCTGAAGATTCATCACTTATGTATAAAAATGCGTTGGATTTATGGGCATTGATCTTGTAACCTGCTACTTTACTGAAATCACTTATGAGTTCTAAGAGTTTTCTGGTGGAATTTCCAGGTTCCTCTAAATATATAATCATGTCATCAGCGAACAGGGATAGTTTGAGTTCTTCTTTTCCAATTCGTATCCCTTTAATTTCTTTGGTTTGTCTAATTGCTCTGGCCAGAGTCTCAAGAACGATGTTGAATAGAAGTGGTGAAAGAGGGCATCCCTGCCTTGTTCCAGTTTTTAGGGGGAATGCTTTCAGTTTTTCACCATTTAGAATGATATTAGCCATGGGCTTAGCATAAATGGCCTTTACAATATTAAGGAATGTTCCCACTATCCCTATTTTTTCTAGTGTTTTGAGCATGAAGGGGTGCTGTATTTTATCAAATGCTTTTTCTGCATCTATTGAAATAATCATGTGATTCTTGACTTTAAGTCTATTAATATGGTGAATTACGTTTATTGATTTCCTGATGTTGAACCAACCTTGCATCCCTGGGATGAAACCCACTTGATCATGGTGCACTATCTTTTTAATATGTTTTTGTATGCGATTTGCTAAAATTTTGTTGAGAATTTTTGCGTCGATGTTCATTAAGGATATTGGTCTGAAATTTTCTTTCCTTGATGAGTCTCTGTCTGGTTTAGGTATCAGTGTGATATTGGCTTCATAGAATGAGTCTGGGAGGGTTCCCTCCTCTTCTATTTTATGGAATACTTTGAGAAGTATTGGAATGAGCTCTTCTTTAAAGGTTTTGTAGAACTCGGCTGAGAACCCATCTGGTCCCGGACTTTTCTTTGTTGGTAGGCTTTTGATGACTTCTTCTATTTCAGTACTTGAAATTGGTCTATTTAAATTGTTTATGTCCTCCTCATTCAGTTTAGGCAATTCATATGTCTCTAGAAACCTGTTGATGTCTTCGAAATTTTCTATTTTGTTGGAGTATAGATTTTCAAAATAGCTTCTAATTATGTTTTGTATTTCCATCCTGTCTGTAGTGATATTTCCTTGTTCATTCCGAATTTTAGTGATTTGGGTTTTCTCTCGTCTTCTCTTTGTTAGTGTGGCTAAAGGTTTATCAATTTTGTTTATTTTTTCGAAGAACCAACTATTTATTTTGTCAATTTTTTGTATTGTTTCTTTTGTTTCAATTTCATTGATTTCAGCTCTGAGTTTAACAATTTCCTGTCTTCTACTACTTTTGGTGCTGTTCTGTTCTTCTTTTTCTAAGGCTTTGAGCTGTAGTGTTAGGTTGTTTATTTGTTGAGTTTTACTTCTCTTATTAAATGCGCTCCATGAAATAAATTTCCCTCTAAGTACTGCTTTCATAGTGTCCCAGAGGTTTTGATATGATGTTTCTTTGTTCTCATTTACCTCTAAGAATTTTTTAATTTCCTTCCTAATATCTTCTGTTATCCATTCATCATATAATAGCATATTGTTTAATCTCCAGATGTTGGAATAGTTTCTGTGTTTTACTCTTTCATTTATTTCTAACTTCAATCCATTATGATCTGATAGAATACATGCTAGTGTCTCTATCTTCTTGTATTTGCTAACATTAGCTTTGTGGCATAATATATGGTCTATTTTAGAGAAGGATCCATGTGCTGCTGAGAAGAAAGTGTATTCACTCTTGGTTGGATGGAATATTCTATAAATGTCCGTTAAGTCTAAATTATTGATTGTGTTGTTGAGATCTATGGTTTCTTTGCTCAATTTTTGTCTGGAAGATCTGTCCAGTGGTGAGAGCGGCGTGTTAAAATCACCTAGTATTATTGTGTTGTGGTCTATTTGGTTTCTGAAATTGAGAAGGATTTGTTTGACATACATAGATGAGCCACTGTTTGGGGCATAGATGTTTATGATTGTTATATCTTGCTGATTTATGCTTCCCTTAAGCAGTATGAAATGACCTTCTTTATCCCTTCTGACTAACTTTGGCTTGAAGTCCACATTATCGGAAATGAGGATGGATACTCCAGCTTTTTTGCTGAGTCCATGTGCATGGTATGTTTTTCCCCATCCTTTCACCTTTAATCTATGGGTATCTTTTTCTATGAGGTGAGTCTCTTGCAGGCAACATATTGTTGGATCTTTCTTTTTAATCCAGTCTGCCAGTCTATGTCTTTTGATTGATGAATTCAGGCCATTAACGTTCAGGGTTATTATAGAGAAATGATTTGGTTTCCCGGTCATTTGGTTCATTTTTAAAATTTTGTTTATTTATTTGTTTGACACAACTTGTTTCCTCCTTTATTTGACAATTCCTTTAGGATAATTCCTCCCTTTGCTGATTTGCTTCTTTGTTTTTCATCTCTTCCTCATGGAATATTTTGTTGAGAATGTTCTGTAATGCTGGCTTTCTTTTTGTAAATTCTTTTAGCTTTTGTTTATCATGGAAGGATTTTATTTCATCGTCAAATTTGAAGGTAAGTTTTGCTGGGTATAAGATTCTTGGTTGGCATCCATTTTCTTTCAGGGCTTGAAAAATGTTGTTCCAGGACCTTCTAGCTTTTAGGGTCTGGATTGAAAAATCTGCTGATATGCGTATTGGTTTCCCCCTGAATGTAATTTGGTTCTTTTCTCTCACAGCCTTTAAAATTCTGTCTTTATTTTGTATGTTAGGTATTTTCATTATAATGTGCCTTGGTGTGGGTCTGTTGTAATTTTGTGTATTTGGAGTCCTGTAAGCCTCTTGAACTTGATTTTCCATTTCATTCTTCAGATTTGGGAAATTTTCTGATATTATTTCATTGAATAGGTTGTTCATTCCTTTGGCTTGTTTCTCTAGGCCTTCCTCAATCCCAATAATTCTTAAATTTGGCCTTTTCATGATATCCCATAGTTCTTGTAGATTCTGTTCATGATTTCTTACCATCTTCTCTGTTTGTTCAGCTTTGTTTTCAAGGTTAAATATTTTGTCTTCAATGTCTGAGGTTCTGTCTTCCAGGTGTTCTATCCTATTGGATATGCTTTCTATGGAGTTCTTAATTTGGTTTATTGTTTCCTTCATGTCAAGGATTTCTGTTTGTTTTTTTTTCCATATCTCTAACTCTTTATTGAAATGATCTTTTGCTTCCTGTATTTGCTCTTTTAACTGTCGATTGGTGCGATCAATCAATGCTTGCATTTGCTCTTTCATCTCATCATTCAATGCTTGCATTTGCTCTTTCATCTCCTCGTTTGCTTCTCTGATCATTTTAATTATGTACATTCTGAACTCCTTTTCTGTCATTTCTTCTGCCATGCTGTCATTGGGTTTTATTGATGTAACATCTAGATTTGTTTGCAGCATTTTCTTTCCTTGTTTTCTCATGTTGTTCAGATATCAGTGGACCGCTGAGATATTGCAGATTTCCTCTGTTGATTTACAATGACCCTGAAGATTTCTATATATATCCCCTCTTAGCCTTCAGTAGGCTGAAGTCTTGGAGGAAGTTGATAATGCGGTGCTCCACAAGGAAGCTGCCTCTCTAGGAGTGGTGGCCTTCAGGTGGGGTATATTCCCTGCTAGTGGGCAGAGGTGCCTCCACTTGTTGACCAATGGTCATCCAAAGGGGACCTAGGCTGTGGGCTGAGGCAAGGCCTGTTTGGGCCTGAGTCTCTGGTTTTACCGTCCTTGTGGGAAACCTCACCCAGCAGGGAAGACTCACCCGGTGGGGAGGTCTTGCTGGTCAGTTTCCTCCTAGAGGTTCCCCTCAATTTACAGCTACTGCCTGGGCTGGGCTGCCTTCCTCTGCAAAGTTTCCAGGGGCCCGGCGCTACCTCCTGGGCCTGGGAGCCTCACCCTTCGCAGATGAATCTCCTTAGGCTGCCCCTCCTCAGAGAATTTGCCCATAGGCCTGGAACCTTCGCTCTGCCCTAAGCCTGTCTCTGTGCGGCTCTTCCACCAAGAAGCCTCCTAGATCCTGGGACCCTGTTCTGCACCTAATCGCCTGGCTGCGTGGCCCCTCCTCTGAGCAGCCACCTGTGGCCCCGAACAATCGCTCTGAGTCCCAGAGACCCGCCACAGGCCTCTTCCTCCAGACAGCCGCCCAGTATGCTGGTGCGGTCACTAGGAGTCCAAGAAACTCACTTCGTGCCTCCTCCTCCCACCAACCACCCGTAGCCCGGGGCAATCAATCACTCCGAGTCGAAGTGACCCTGCCCGTTCCTCCTCCTTCTCCAGATAACCCCCCGGGTGTTCAGGAGCAGTCCCTCTGAGTGGCTCTGAATCCACGCGACCCGCTGCACGGGTCCTCCGGGCAACCGCCCGGAGCCCTGGCGCGGTCCCTCAAGACCAAGCGTCCCACCACGCCTCTCCTCCAGGCAGCCCCCCCGCGATCAGGAGCCGTCACTCCAAGACCAAACAACTCACCACTCGCCCCCTCCTCCGAGCAGCCGCCCGGAGCGCCAATGCAGTCACTGCGAGTCCAAAGGACCCGCCGCGCTCCTTCTCCTCCTTCTCCTACTCCTCCGGGCAGGCCCCGGGGTTCAGAAGTGGTCAGGGTCCAAACAGCTCGCCACGCAGCCCCTTCTCTGGCAACCGCCTGTAGTTCCCGTATAGTCACCCGAATCCAAGCGGCCGCTCCTCTTCCTCCTCGTCCTCAGGGCAGGCCCCGGTGCTCAGAAGCGTCGTTCTGATTCCAAACAGCTCGCCGCGCGGCTTCTCCTCTGGCAACCGCCTGCAGCTCTGGCGCAGTCTCTCCGAATCCAAGTGGCCACGCTCCTCTCCTCCTCCTCAGGGCAGGCCCCGGTGTCCCGAGTCCACACAGTTCTCCCCGCCACTCCCCCCCCCCCCGGGCAGCCGCCGGAGCCCCAGTCGGGTATTTACTCTTGAGTCACATCCCTCGTCCTTTTTGTTTTCTATTTTGAGATAGGGTCTTAATAAGTTGGTCAGGGCCTCACTAAATAGCTGAGGCTGGCCTTGAACTTGGGATCCTCCTGTCTCAGACTTGCAAGTGCAAGCCATTGGGATTTAGGTATGTGCCATGGCACCAGCTAAAACGTTTTTTTTTTTTTTTGTTTTGTTTTGTTTTGTTTTGTTTTAGCCAGGGATTAAACCCAGGGGCACTTAACTATGGAGGCACATCCCCAGCCCTTTTTATGTTTTATTTTGACACAGTCTTGCTCAGTTTCTTAGGGTCTCACTAAGTTGCTGAGGCTGGCTTTGAACTTGTGATCCTCCTGCCTTGCCTCATGAGTTACTGGAATTATGGGAATATGCCACCACACCCAGCTAAAACCTCAATTTTTAAGGTCTAAATTCTTAAACAAACAAAAAAACTAACAGTTTCTTAATTTTGGTGGAAATGATTTCCATAAAAATCACTGATGACTTTAAAAAAGTATCTTTAGTGCTCTTTAAGGGTCATGTTAATATGTGATGTATCTTCCAATTAATAAAATCTAACCATAAAAAGTTTTTTAATGTTATCCGTAATTTATGATGCTGCCCCACCCTTGCTCTAGAACTTCCATGGCCTGATTTCCAGCAACCACTCCACTGCTGCCCATAAGAGGGCCCCCTGAGGCCAAGGCCCACCTCTGTCCTGCACCTGTCCTTCCCAGGTCACACTCCCACATGCTTCTTCACAGTCCATGGTTGAAAACTCACAGGTCAGGGCTGGGGAAGCAGCTCGTGGCAGAGTACTTGCCTAGCACACACAGTGCCCTAGGTTCAATCCTGAGCACCGCAAAACATGAAACAAACAAAATCTCACTGGTCACATGTTAGTCAATGGCAGCACCTACCTTTGTTCACTGGTATAGAAGAACTCCTCCAGAAAGCTGGCTGTGCTCAGGGCCCACTCCTCTTTGACCCCTCTAATGCCTCAGCCCTGCCTTAGAGGGAGGTCACACATGACCTCCATAATGCCAAACCAAAAGGCCTTTCTCCACTTGACAGGGGCCTGGGGGCAGGGCCTGGCAGATACCCGCTGTGACCTCAATGCCTCACTCCCTGACCCTGACTCCTGGTCTCTTCTGAGCTTCCTCTCCCTGATGGGAAAGAGTGGAGCACCCACCAGAACCCCAGGCCTTGCACTTTCCCAGGTGAGAGCCCACTCCACTCTGTACTGGCAGTAGGAGGACACCACGTGCCCAAAGGAGACTAGGGGATCTCTCCCACCTCCTGATGCAACCTCGTCGCTGCCAGGCTTCCCCATGTCAACAAATGGCATCTCCAACTACTCAAGTGCTCAGGTCACAAATCCAGGAGTCTCCTCTAACAGATTTCTCTGACTCCCCAGAACCTCTGCCTTGGAAGCATTCCTGCCACCTCTCCCAGCCTGCCTGTGAGCCCTATCACATGAGAACACCAGGAGCCCAAGCTGGCCCAAGATGCCGCCCACTCTTGCCCCCTCTGGTGCATCCACCAGTTGAAGCCCCTCCTGACTGCCCAGCACAGTGCAGTGAAGCAGCCCCTGAGCAGAGCCCATGGAGTCGGGGGTCGGGTCCTCCCCTCACCACCGCCCTGTTGCTCTTTGGTCCCTCACACAGGGCCCTCTGCCTGCGGGCTTCTCCTCCAGCTCTTCTCAGGGCTGTTCCCTCATTTTTTCAGGAATCAACTCAGAGGGCTCTCCAGCCTTTCTACCTGAAGACCACATGTCACTGATCCCTCCTCTCTGGTTCTGCACCCCGGTCTATTACTGCAGAACACAGGAATGCAGGCTGAGGTTAGATTGCTTTGCTGTGTTTACAGGTACGTCCCTGCCCAAGAAGCAACAAGTCTTCAATGCTGGATGAATGAGCACCTCTGAGGGGAACCTCCACCCTGTACTGAGTGATGGCCATTCGCCCATACCTGAGGACTCTCAGCTCTGCAGATGAGACCTCTTCCCTGGCTCCAGACCTTTCTTGGAACTCCTCACTGCTATTCCCACAGGCCTACTTAATATGTCCAAAATGGAACTGGTGATGTCTAGACCTTGGGCCCAGTCTGCCCATCTTCCTGGGTTGTTAACAGTCTTTCCAATTGTCTAATTGCTTTGGCCAGGGCTTAGAAATCTTTCTTCACTCTTTTCTTCCCCTTGCCCACTACATCCCACCTATTGTCCAGCCCTGTTCCAAACCACATCTCCCTCCATCTACCCTCTCCTCTTCATGAGGACCACCCCTGAGCAGCCTCCACCCCTGCTCCAGGAGTCCTGCTCACTGTTCCCCTCTGGCCTGTCTCCAGTCAGTTCCCGCATAGAAAGGGTGTGAGTTCTGAACACAGCTCTGATGGTCATTCTCCTGCCTGATGTCCACCATTGCTTTCTGGGATACCTACAGTAAACTACAATGACAGCAGCCCCTCCACAAGCCCCTCCACACCTGCCTTCCAGCCTCATTTGATGCCAGTGCCCATCCCACTCACTCTTCCACAGCTGCTCCAGCCCGACCCAGCCCTGGCACCTGCTGCTCCCTGAACTCCCATCAGCTTTCCCTGTGTTTTAGGCTTCAGCTCAAATGTCACCACCCCGTGTGGGCCCTTCCTGCCAGTCCATCCATCCACAGGAAGCACCCTCTCGCCCTGGTGATGCTCTGAGGCTCGACCCTGCTGCCATCCTTCGGAGCATTTTCTCTGGCCCTATTCACATCTCCTGATGGGACTATCTTTGCCAGCATGTTTGGGGCAGAGGCTGGTCCTCACGGAGTCTTACTCACAGCCCCACTTCTGCCTGCTGCCTGTACAGCAGCCATTCCCAACACCTGCTGAATGAAGCATTGCTTCTGGAACAGGCAAGGCCACTGCCCTTTGTGACTAACATCTAAGACAGCAAACAACAGAAAGACAAGCCTTGAAGACCCAAGAGGCAGAGACTCCCGCATTTACCCGTTGTCTCCACTTCTCCAACCTTCAAAAAAACACCATCCCCTCTGCAAAGGGGACATATCCCTTGTTTCTCCATCCTGGATGAGTGTCTGGCACAGAACACACCTTCAGTCAGTGAAGCCAAAAGACCTGACCACTTATCAGGAAAGTCTGCTGGGCACATGACCAACGTGAAATCTCTTTGTCTGCCATCCTTCTAGGACACAGTGGCAGGAAGACACTGGCAGGTGGGCCAGGACCAAGCAGCAGGCAGAAGAGAAGGGTCCTGGCACAGGAAGGAGCAGAACCCAGACAGACCTACAGGGTTACATTCCCCCAAGGGCCCAGGACCAGTAGGGATCACTGCTACACAGCGGCCAGCTGGGTGGATGAAGACGGTATTCAGCATGGAAAACGAGCTGAAGGGGAGGAACGAGCGTGTCTCAAAGCTGAAGGGCCACCATGCAGAAAAGAGGACCGCCCTCCACTGTGCTGCTGCGAAGCACAGGACGTGGCTGTGAATGGCCCACGAGCTGGCCACGCCCGCTGACCTCACCCGGCCCTCCGGGCAGCACATCGCCGATGTCACCACCAGTCCTGGGGCTCTCACAAGGCCTGCCATTCTCCTGCCCAGCTCCTCAGGGCCAGTTTCAAAGCCTCCTTCTGTTCCCTGGCTGACTGCCTCCCTACCCCGATACCCCTTCACTGAGGAAGAGGAAAGGGAGACGTAAGGGGGGGCAGTCCTCCAACTCCCACTAGCCAGGCAACACCCTGCCTGTGCCAATGCCTCTGCCCCACCCCATTTGGCTTCCCATGCCCTTCTTCTCATGGTGAGGAAAGGCCAGCTCCTCTGCTCTTTCTCCCCTTCCCCTTCTACCCCAAGCAAACTGGTTCCGGGCTGCTCTGGGCTAGGGTGGGAAGGTGAACGCAGCTCACAGTCCTGTGCCATCCTCTTTTTCCACATCTGGTGTGGTGCAGTGACTTGGGCTGCATCCTTCCTCTGGCTGACCAGTCAAAGGAGGGACAATCGGCCTGGAGTGCTGTCCTACTTGGCTAAGCACACTCATCATGAAGGCTGCAGGCCTACAGGAAGTCTTCCCTGACCCCAGGCTGGGGAGAGCCTGTTTAAACTCCTGCGGCACCTGGACGCTGCTGCCCCACCGCAGTTAGCGGGACTGTCAGCAAGCCCCCTCTGTCTCAGTTTTCATGAAGACACACTGCCATCCTCCTGCTTACTGGGTCAACCTGAGCCTGTCATCACACAGTGCACCAGCAGCAGGTGCACAGGGTGCTCAGTAAACATGAGCTGAATGCTTGGGATTGTAGGGGAGCCAGGGCAAGGGCAGACTCAGACCACATCACCCTGAGACCTGGCCCCTAAGGCAGGGTGGCTGAGCCTACAAGTTACTGCAGCTCCCCAGAAAGAGTCCCTCCTCCTGTCTCACTCAGACAAAGTGTCCTAGGCAGATCTGGGCCACCAGGAATCACACAAAACCCCAAGTCGAGCACTGCTGGCCCACATCTGCAAACAGGAAGTTGAAGAGACCTTAAGGCCACTCTGTTGCAAGGCCCCACACTGTCAGCAAGTCGTGTCTGGTGAGACTCACCTTCTCCTTGCCTGTGTTCCGATCTGCCTGACGGACTTCTCTTCCGTGTAGAAGAGCAGGCTTCTCTGCATGGTGGAGACAAGCAGCACCTTCTGGCTGTAGTCCAGCTGCACCACGGAGGACGGCTCCTCCAGTACCAGTTGTGAACTGCAGGTGCCCTGCGGGGTCCAGCAAACCTGCGCTCAGTGCTGGGCCGGCAGGGCCTCCCTCAAGGACTGAGCACCCTCCCACAGCTGCACTCAGGTCAGCCTACACCTCACAGTGACACCTAGCAGGTCTCTCCAGTCAGTGTCACCCACTGTAACAGAATTCAGAAGAGTCCTTCCCAATGCGAAAGAAATCACACTAACAGTGACCTCAAGTTTGACAAGCGGCATTTTAAAATTGGCAGAATTTCTCCTAAAATGTTTTCTGAAAATACTCAAAGAAGAACCCATGAAGATCTAAACATAAGATGTCACACTATGGTTTTATTTATTCTATCACAAAGCACAATGGAATGGGACTTCCTATAACATTACTGTGACAACCATCAGCTCTCCTATGACACTTCCCCTCTACAAAGCTCGATGTAAAGCAACCCAGGACAGCATGTCCTGCACAGCTGAAAGGAACATGGCAAACAGGAGGCTAGAAAGAAGTTAAAATGGCAGTAAATACATAAGATGGTATTAATATAAGAAGGCACTTCCTACCAACACACAGTAGAATTCTAGAAGGCATTTTATTGCTAACAATCTATATTTTGTGGTATCAAAAGTCTGCTTCTCTAAGAGCAATTCCAGTTTGCCTGAGACGCTGCCACAACATCACAGACCTCTGTGAGTCAGCAGAGGCAGGAGACAGTTTAATAGGTCAAATTTACATATAATAAAATTTGCCATTTTTATGTATATAATGCTATGAATTTTGACAAATCCATAGTAGCGTGAACACCACCACTATCTAGACGGAGAAATTTCCATTACCCCGCAAACAGGACTTTGCAGGCAGATTCTTTCATGTGAAATTAGTTAGAATGAAGATTTTCAGTTTTCAATTTAGCTTGTGATGGGACTGAATTATACTGTATTGTACAAAACCATGCAGTCTCTTACGTTGTTCTTTGCAAGTTTCATGAAGGATTTGTACCCTAAAATTTTTTTCAGTGTGCTTATGGTCAATTTTTTCACTTACTGACTTGTGGGGCATGGTGGCCTTCTCTCAGTTCCTCACTAATCTGCCCACAGGCACAAGCAGTGGAAGATGAGGGCAGCGTCCATGGTGGTGGCAAAAGGAAAGGACCAAACTTAACAAAACATGCTTCCACAGAGCAGCAGTTCTCAAAGTGGGACCCTCTCAAGGCTCTGCCAGGCCAGACCCGTGTTCACAGCAGACTAAGACGCTACGCCTTTCTACTGATGGTGCAGGAGCACAGTGGGGACAGCCACCTGGAACCTCGGCCCACAGCAAGGCAGAGGCACCAATCCCCACCAGCATTACTGTACCCTTCAGCACTGTGCACTCCCGTGAAGCACCCACTGCACTGAGATCAACCTCTCGGATGCAGAAAAGCACAAATCTCACTGAGTCTTGACCCTTAGGGACAGGCACCTTTGCACTGGATGTGACAGATGGGAGGCACAGGGGCACTGCTTGTGCATACTGAAGAACCACGGTTCCCTGGAAGGAGAGCACCTGTGCCACAGCTGGAGCTGGGAGGTGGACCAAACGCCTGTCTCACAGAACATGTTTCTACTTCAAACACTATAGCCATTCGCACTTGGGTGTTGGAAGACATTTTCTTTTAAAAAACAAAAGTAAGGCTGTCACTTCAGAGAACAAGTGATAGTATTTACTTCTTTCAAGTGTAGATGAGACTATCTGCACCTGTCTCTGTGAACTAGTCGAGTCTCTACAGCTGAAGACTTTTCTGATCAGATTGATAGTAACATTAACAAAGGTGCCTTTTTGATATTATATAATAAAATGTGTCGACATTTGGAAGATTCATTCACATTAGCCTGTGAATCACTATTTCCAAAGTGACCAACACATGATACTACAAAACCAGGCATGTGGTTAAAATATCCAGTGACGTGCAAGATAGACTTCTAGGTTTTAAAGTAACAAAATGTGAAAAATTCACCCCTGTGGTTTCAGATACCATACTTTAACTAATATTTAAAAAAACTATCATGGTCATTTGTAATTATAACCTTTAAGGGAACTATTTGTTAATTTGTGGATATTATTAAAGAAGAATATCCACAATTATCTGAAAAGCTATCAAAATACTCCTTCCATTTCCTACTACATATCTGTTTGAGGTTGGATTTTCTTTATATACCCCAACCCAATGGCAGCAGATTGAATAAAGAATCGACCGCCTTATAATAAAAAGCCAGATATTTAAGAAATGTATAAAAATAGAAAGCAACTTTCTCATTAGTTTTGAAATTATACTTATATTCACAAAAATGTTATTTATGTTAAACTAAATAACAAATTTACAATATAGGCTAAATTATAATATAGACTTTATTATTATTTCAAAATATAGTTAATAAAAGCTTTTCAATTTCTCAGTTTCAAATTCTAATGTGGTATACTTGATATATGTAACCCATACAAAAGAAAGTTCTTTGGGTAGTCTTCTAAGAGCATAGAGGTTCTGAGACCAGAAAGCTTAAGAACTACTAGGTCAGTCCTGGATCAGAGGGGCTGAAAGTCACTCAGAAGGTAAGTGGTGACTTCTGGGAATTCAGCACTGGGAATGAAGGCTACAAATGAGAAAAGGAAAGGACAATAGCACCACGTAGGACAGTCTAGCTGGCAGACCCAGGACAAGACAGAACACAGGCCACTGGCCTCTGGAGAAGATCCTGGGTTGGAAGAGATGTGAACCTACCTATGAGACCCAGGCCTGGGCTTGTGCCCCGCTGCTGGTTATGGCTCCACAGGATGAGACCGCAACAGCTCCAGGCACCCTTGTGACAAAGGTGAGTTGGGCAGAGCACCTGCTGTCCCACCCCTCTCCCTTCCTGGGCATCTCCTCCCACCTGAGGTCACCTCACAGGCCAGGTAAGCTCTCTACCCACGGGAACACTAACTTTGTTCACAGCTATGACTGGACAGAGCTTCCTGTCACTTCTGCTTTCAAGGAACAGGGAATGACAACAGTTTTTTTTTCCTAAGTGGTCAGAAACAAACAGTAGAATGAACACAGTGAATGTCTCACTGGTAGTCGCGGTGAGTTTTGGAAGACTAGTGTGCGAGCACGCTGGATGCTTATCCAGACATCTCACAGAATCCCACAAATACAGATACTATCTGTGTGTCACTTAAAAATAAAACAGAGTGACTGTTCCAGCAGGCCAACTCTTCAGTCACAGAAGTAGGAGCTCACTGGTAAAGTCCATGAAAGAAAATGTGACAAATAACAATTGAGATTATCAAGGGACTATAATCAAGAATATAAGCTAACTAGTTAAAATACAATTATAATCATTCCAAGTATAAGAAGGCAAGAGCCAATGACATTTATGAAAATAAATTTACCTGGTCTAGATCCAGAGAAGAATAGACAATTTTCCCTTTGTCATCTCCAGAGAACAATTTCATTCCATTGGGGCTCCAAGCCAGAGCAGTAATGCTATTTTTGTGAATACCAGTGACATCAAACCTCCGAAGCTATGAATAAACAATAAAAATACACACCAGGAAAAGAAATAATAAATGTTGTGATTGGTCTACACGGACAGCACCACTATTTATTTG
The DNA here is from genome assembly GCF_902686455.1 of Sciurus vulgaris. Lineage (NCBI taxonomy): Eukaryota > Metazoa > Chordata > Mammalia > Rodentia > Sciuridae > Sciurus > Sciurus vulgaris. Next base: position 4,203,931 of record NC_136462.1, read on the forward strand.
GGAGCTGGTTTTCCCAGCCTGCTTTACCACTTATAACCTACACAAGGTTCCATCTCTCCGTCCACCTTCAAAACCCATAGAGAACACCGAGAGAATTAAGCAAAAGTGAAAGTAGCTACGCATATATACTTTGTGCCAAGTGTCCAAGTAGGGACAAAAATGTTACCTACAAACAGCACGAAGTTATGCTTTTCTGAGCATACATTTTCTAGGCAGATGAAGATTTCTAATTTTAAAATCCACGAGGAATTTGCCAAGAAATGAAGAAATGCTAAACTTATGAGCCTACCTGTTTATTTCTCCCTGGCAACGAAGACACAAGTTGAAAAACCGCAACCCTCCCAGAGGCTGTGCCTGCCGCCACAAGGTCATCAAAGCAGCTCAGCAGCTTCACTGCAGTGATAGATTCTGTTTTCCCCTAGAGAAGGAGACGCCACAACAGAATCTGAGCAGATGGGCTTTAAAATGCAAAAGAAGGAAAACACACCAATACCTTCAGCCCAGGTATTCCTGATTAGAAATGTATGAAAGTTAGAAAGACGATTAAGTCTGTTAAACACCTTTTCCTTTCTAAGGTCCTGACCCTAATTTTTTATTATGTTAAAATACACAGAAACTAAAATCACCATAACCATCATCTTTAAGTGCACGTTTCACTACACGCATGACGTTGCACGAACACTGCCCACTTCCAGCTCCAGCATCCTTTCACCCCATGCAACGGAAGCCTATTCGACACAGATGTGCTCCCTCCATGCCTGGTCCTCACAGCTGCCTTGCAAGGATCTCACTATGTAGAATCACCCAAGGTTTGCCTTTTCCTGACAGGCTTATTTCATGTCACACAATGTCCTCCAGATTCATTATATATGCTACAGCATGCATCAGAAATTTTTTTTTTTTTTTTTTCTTCTTCTGGTACCAGGGATTGAACCCAGGGGCACATAACCACTGAGCCACATCCTCAGCCGTTTTTTTATATTTGTATTTTGAGACAGGGTTTCACTAAGTTGCTAAGGCTGGCTTTGAACTTAGGATCCTCCTGCCTCAGCCTCCCACGTTGCTGGGATTACAGGCATGTGCCACTGCACCCAGCAGAATTACTTTCCTTTTTAAGGCCAAATAATATTCCCTTGTGTGTAATACCACACTTGGCTTATCCATTCATCTCACCCCTGTTAGCTCCTGTGAATAATGCTGTGAACGTGTTTGTACAGATACCTCTGAAATCCTGCTCTCCTTTCTACTGCATTATAGCCACATAGAATTGCTGAATCATATGTAATTCTATTCCTAATGTCTTGAAGAGCCATTATACTGTTTTTTAAAAATATTTTTGTAGATGTTGATAGGCCTTTACTTTATTCATTTGTTATGTGGTGCTGAGAATCGAACCCAGAACCTCATGCATACTAGGTAAGTGCTCTACCACTGCGCCGCAGCCTCAGCCCCACCACACTGTTTTCTAAAGCACCTGTCACACTAACAATGCACAGGGTTCCGATTCCTCACATCCTGGCCAACCCTGTTATTTCCTCCTTGGTTTTTGTCTATTTTGGTTTTTTGGTAGTAGATGTCCTAATGGGGGTGAGGTGGTATCCCACTATAGTTCTGATTTGTATTTCCCTAATGATTAGTGATACTGAAGATCTTTTCATGTGCTTGTTGTCCATGTGCTTACCTTCTTAAAATTCTTCTTGTTGCTTGTGCCTTTCATGTCATATCCAAGAAATCATCACCAAACTCAGTGTAAAGCTTCGCACTAGGCCTTCTTCCAATTTGTTTCAGGTCTGATGCTGAAGCCCTTAGCCCACTTCACGTTTGAATGTGGTATTAGGTGAGGGTTTACATTGAGTATTGCTAGCACCATTTGTGGAAAAGACTGTCCTTGCCCCATTGAGCTGTATTCTACCCTTATCAAAAATTATTTGGCCATAAATGAGTTTATTTCAGGGCCATCTATTCATTTCATTGGTATATATGTCTACCATTTTGGGAAGTCAGGGGAGCTCTAGCACTGAGCCACATCCACAGCCCTTTTTAACAATTTTCATTTTGAGACAGGATCTCACTAAGTTGCTAAGGCTGGCCTCAAATTTATGATCCTCCTGACTCAGTGATGTCTATCTATATACCAATACCATACTGTCTTTTGACTACTATAGCATAATAATTTATGAATTCAGAGTGAGATCTCTAGCTTTGTTCTTCTTTTTCACAATTATTTAGGATATTAGGGGACTCTTGAGAATTCATGTGAATTTTAGAACAGGTTTTTCTATTTCTGCAAACAATGTTGAGATTTCACAGCAATTGTACTGTATTTCTAGATCACTTTGACTAATATGGAAATCTTAATACTATTAAGTCCTGCAATCCAGGAACAGAGGTTAAGTTTCCATTTACTTATATCTTCTTCTTTTTGGCTATGTTTTATTAGTTTTCATTGTGTACAACTGTTACCTCCTTTAATTCCTAGGTATCTTATTCTTGTTGATGATGCTATTTTAAGTGAAATTTTTAAAATTTCCTTCTCAGATTGTTCATTATTAGTGTTTAAAAATAATTTTGTGTGCTGACTTTACTCTACCTTGCTGAATTATTAGTTCTATTTTTTTGTGAGGATCTTTTTGTGGTACTGGGGTTGAACCCAAGGCCTCTAAGTCACCTCCCCAACCCTGCATGTGATATCTCTCTCCATTCTTCCATCTGCAACCTATTTGTGTCTTTGAATCTGAAGTGAGGCTTTTGTACACAGCATGTAATTTGATCATTAAAAAAATACATTTTGGGGGCAGGGTTCATGGATTAGTGGTAGAACGCTCACCTAGCATGCGTGAGGCCCTGGGTTCAATCCTCAGCATCACATAAAAATAAAATAAAGGTATTGTGTCCACCTACAACTAAAACGAAATTAAAAAAAAAAAAATACATTCTAGGTTGGGGCTGTAGCTCAGTGGTAGAACACTTCCCTAGCATGTGTGAGGCACTGGGTTCAATCCTCAGCACCATGTAAAAATAAATTAATAAAAGACCATCTACCACTAAAAAATATTTTTAAAAAACCATTCTGACAATGTCTTTTGAATTTAATCAATTTGGTAATATCTTTTGAACTTATATTTAAAGAAATTACTGGTAAGAAAGGATTTACTTCTGTCATTTTGCTATTTGTTTTATATTGTGCATTATAGCTTTTTGTCTCTCATTTTCTCTTTTCTTCTTTTGATTCATCGTATTGGGGATTGAATCCAGGTGTGTTCTACCTCTGAGCTACATCTCCAGCCCTATTTTTTATTTTGAGAGGGTGTCTCCCTATATTGCTAATATGGCTGGCCTTGACCTGTGATCCTCCTGCCTCCATCTCCCAAGAAGCTGGGATAACGGGTCATTACTATCTTTTGTGTTTAGTTGATTTTAGTTAATTTAAATTCCTTTCTAAAAACAAAAGAAGAAGATGAAGAAGAAGAAGGCCATCATAACTAATTAGAATAAAAATTTTAAAATTTGAATTTTAATTTTTTTAAAGAAGGCCGTAACTAATTAGAACAAATAAAAATTTTAAAAAATCCTTTCTCATCTCCTTTTGTATATATACTACAGTGATCTTTATCGTTACCATGGAGATTACGTTCAACATCTTAAAGATGTAGCATTCTAAACTTAATTTATACAGTTTAATTTCAATAGTATACAAAAACTCTTTCAATAACATATAGTCGGTGCCTACCTCTTTGGGTTGCTGATGTCACAAAATCATATCTTTACAAAATGTGTGCTTCAAAACATAAAGTAGTAATTATTTAAAATGAATGAGTGTCGAATTCTGTAGAAAACAAAATGTAGGATTACAGGTCAAAGTTAGGATAACACTAGATTTTAGACTATTTGGGTTTTTTTTCCCTTCAATATTTTGGTCTCTTAAATTATGCAGAAAACAAAAAATGGAGTTACAAACCATTGTTATAGTAATAGTAGCTTTTGTGCTTACCCACGTTTATCTTTGAGAAAGTCCTGTCATGTCCCCTGCAGGAGTCCCTTCAGTGTTTCTTACAGTGCTATTCCAGTGACAATGAACTCCTGTTTTTATTATCTGACCATCTTAACTTCTTTACTTTTGAAGAACACTTTTGCCACATACTGGATTCTTAGTTGACAAGTTTTTTGTTTTTTTTTTCTTTTTTATCACTTTGAATATTATCAGCCCACTGCCTGCTGGCCTCCAAAGCTTCAGGTGAGAAATCTACTCATCATTGTATTGAGGATCCCTTGCATGCAATGAGTCATTTCTTTCTCTCTGCCTTCAATTTTCTCTTTGACTTTGGCTTTTGGAAGTTTCATAGAAACACATCTTGTTATGGGTCTCTTTGAGTTCACCTTACTTGGAGTTTGCTGAACTTCTTGGATGCTTACATTTGTGCCTTTTCCCAAATTTAGGAAATGGTCAGTCCTCCATCTTCGGATATTTTCTCCTCCCTTCTGTAACTTCCACCACACGTATGTTAGGCTGCCTGATGCTGTTCCACAGGGCCCTTAAGCTCTGTCCACTTTTCCTTCAACATTTTTCTTTCTGTTCCTCGGGCTTGATAATTTCAATCGTTCTGCTTTAAGTTCATGGATTCCTTCTGGCTTTTCAAATCTGCCTTTGAAATCCTCTAGCCGTTTTTATTTCAGTTATTGTGCTTTTCAGCTCTAGAATTTTGGGGATTTTCTCTTTCTTGGTATTTCCATTTCATTCATACATCGTTTCCCAACCTTTCTCCATATCTTCCTTTAGTTTTTTGAGCATCTTTAAGACAATTGTTTTACATCTGTGTCTCGGTCTGTTATCTGGCTTTTCCTGGGGACAGTATCTGTTGATTTACTTTTCCCCTTTGGGCACATTTTCCTGTTTCTTTGTATACCTGGTGATTTTGTTGTTGTTGTTGTTGTTGAAAACTAACATTTGAATCTAATAATATGGTCATTCAGAAAATCAGATTCTATACTTTTACACTATTGGTGGGATTGTAAATTAGTATAACCACTATGGAAATCAGTACAGAGGTTCTTCAAAAGAGTAGGCATGGACCCACCATACAATCCAGGTATACCACTCACTGGTATTTATCTTACTACAGTGATACATGCTTATACCCACGTTTATAGCAGCACATTTACAACAACCAAACTATGAACCAGCCGGTGTTGTCTGATTATTGTGTTTGTTTCATTGTTGTTTGCTATTGTAGGTAGACTCTATGATAAAAAGCAGCCCAAGTTATAAATTAAGGTCTTCTGATATCATTTCTGAGCCTAAAGTCTGGGAATATGGCTCAGCTGGTAGAGTGCTTTCCTTGCATGCACAAGGCCCTGGGTTCAATCCCCAGCACCACAAAAAAAAAAAAAAAAAAAAAATCTTTTCTGAACCTACATTTTTTCTGGAACATGAGCACTTTCTTTGTTTTTGTGCTCCTGGGGATAAAACCAGTAGCACTTTACCACTGAGCCACATTACCAAACAGTTTATATTTTTGTTTTGAGACAGGATCTCACTAAGTTGCTGAGGCTGGCCTTGAACTGCAATCCTTCTGCCCCAGCTTCTGGCATAGCTGGGATTATAAGTGTGTACCACAGTGCCTGGCTATAGCCATTTCCTAATTTTCCACTTATATGCAGTTGCTTTCCAGTGTTCCCAAATGCAGGACCTCATTTGGATGTGTATGGAGTCATGTTGTCCTCCAAATAAGCCACAAGAGCTGGTATGAAGATTTCAGCAGAGGAGAGCAGCTACTCTATGGAGGAGGTGGTCCTCTCCAATGGAGCACACAGTTTTGGGAGGGGTGCCATAAGGGAGGAAGGGGACACCTGCCTAGTCAGCCAGAAAACACTCACATCTTTGATGACCTGTTTTTTAGTGTGTAGGCCCCAAAAGGGGAAAAAAGAATAAGGTGAAGGGAGGACACAACAGCTCTTTAACTCCTCTAGAAGTCACTTCAGCTGGAGTCAGGAACATGTGACAACAGGGGAAGTATAACAACAGCTATCCACCTTTTGCACACACCTCTGATCAGAAGTAGCTACCGGCATTCAGAGCCTGTCCCAAATATGGAGAGGATAGGTATTATTAGCCCATCCTGGATCCCAGCACAAGCTATGTGTGAGATGATCCAGAACACGTGCACAGGTGTCTTTCACAGAGCTAAGGATAAGGGAAGGGCATCTGCTGCTGTGCTAAGAGATCGAATTGACAGAAATAAGTCTTCCCTGAAAGTCACAAGCCTTAATAGATTCCAGCGTTCCAAAACAGTTACATCAGACACATTGTGCAGTTGAAACTGCTGACCAGCAGGGGAGACCAATTACTAGTTGCTTTCTACCTACCATCTTTCCTTGCTAGGATTTTAATCTTCAAAATGACAAAATTTTAAAAACCTCATTTGTAATGAAGGAAATGCTAATTAATCGAGTATGAATATGATGAGCTCTTACTAAAAGGGAACTAAAGAGCTGTAAGAGGGATACTTCCCAAGTCACAAAAACAAGAATAGAGTCTGGAGTCAGAAGACCTGTTCCAGAGTCAAGTCTACTTTATTCTGCCTTATCACAGACTAGTTAATCACTGTGAAGGTATATCTGTTTGTAATCTACCTGTCTCACAGGCTTGCTCAGAACATTAATTAGATGATACACTGGACATGATTTATAAACTGATTGATTTTTGGCATTTGGGTTCTTAGATCAACAATTATATAAAATAACCATGACTTAACCTTCATAGGTTGGTTTATTTAAAAGCACATGTATGAGCACCACACACATAGATATTCAGGCTTCCAGCCCATCCAAATGATCATTTTGTACTTTGAAATAATTCATTCAGAAAAAAACTGACCTTGCTAAGATATCTGTCCCTGTGTCCCATACACCACTTTAATCACTGATGAGTGATTCACAGTCATCAATCTGCCAAACAGGTAGAATACCCTCCCCGTTAAGGTACCAAGGGAGCTCTACAGTCACATAAACTGAAGCAGGTCACAACGCCAGCCTCTCACGGTTCTGCCATTGCACAGACACGTGCATATGAGGAGCCGCCTCTAGCGCAGGGTGCTGATACTGAGCCCACTTTCATGGGGTGCTCCAGAGCTTTGACTGTTTTCACAGGCTTAAATATGTCTAGTGCCAGATTGTGACTCAGGTCAAGAGACTTGAGTCTTAAGCTAAAAGAAGGAACAGAGGGATCCCTAAAGATTCCTGGTTCTGTTCCAATGACACTGCCTAGGAGCAGGGTGGCAGAGGGAGGGAGTGGGGCCAGGCAGGATGACCAGCCAGCAGCCTGTGGCAAGGGGTCAGACGAGTTAACAAGGGCTGAGAAGAGCAAAGTGGTAAACAGAATGTGCCATCAAGGCAGTGAAAACACCATAAGACCCCCTCCCGATGCTGTCAGAATGGTGACGGCAATAACAAAATACACCATGACCTCTCCACTGAGTGTTCGCCTACACCAGGTGACTCGTGAGCACTTCATGTGCTTTACTGAATCCAGAAACAAGAGGATAGGTGCTATAACTATTCTCATACAACAAATGAGGAGCTACGCTCCAGAGAGGCTGTGCAATTTGTCTAAGGTAGCACAGCTAGTAAGAATCAATCGTCAGGATTCACACACAAGCATGACTCTTTCCAGGGGTTCCCCTATGGCGCTGTGCTCTCTGCTTCTGAGTGCAGAGGGCCTGCTGATGCAGTCTGTGAGGCTTATGGAGAGTAAGGAGAATGACAGCACTTCTGCAGTCTAGAGCTGGGTCACAGGACACCAAAGAAACCTTAGCAGGATCCACTGACACTGCTCTGAAGGGGGAGGGAAACGAGGTATGTTTTAGATACATAGTCTAACACAGTGGCAAGAGGTTGACAAGAGCACTTTCCCTGGGAATTTGTCACTGTAAAAATCCCACATCAGGAATCAAAATGATCTATTAAAGCTCTTGCCATATCACAGCACAAATTCAAAATGGCAGCATAATTTTTCTAAATGAATCATTTCAAAATCAAGATGATCACTTAGGTAAGCAGGGAGCCTCAGTATCTGTGTGCAGTGCTTGAATATGTGCTTTCTAATAAACAAACGTGCTTAAAATTTAGTTAAGATGGAAAAGACATTAAGGTTGTGTCATATGTAGTCCAGCGGGTTTGGTGCCCTCTGTGATTTCAGGCATTCACTGAGGGTTTTGAACCTGTCACCGAGGGATCAAGGACAATTACTGTATATTGGTTTGTGCACCAAAAAACAGGCCCTGAGATGGAATTGAACAGGCAACACATCTATCAGGGAAAGGTCTGTGAGGGGAAAAAGGAGAAGCAACCCGAAGAGGAAAGGAACCGCCAGCTCGAGATACAGGTCCGTCCTGAGGAGAAGGAAGGAAAAGGCTGAGTAGGTGAATCTCAGGCTCCAGTACGATTCAAAGGACTTTTGACCAAGTCAGTGGGGGTTGCCTGGAGCGACAGGAATGGTCCTGCCATAGTACCCCTGCTGCACAATCACTGGCAGGGAGCAACCAGAAGCTGCTGGGCTTTGGCCATGGCAGTTTGGGTCATCATCAATTATGCTCCTACAGTAGGAGGCAATAATTAAAATCAGACCATTAGCAAGGGACATACAGAGTCAAAAGACATTGACAAAAAATTATTTAAAGAGATAAAATAATCAGGTACAGTGGCACATGCCTATAATCCCAGTAAATCAGGAGGCTGAGGCAGGTGGATTGCAAATTAGAGGCGAGCCTCAGCAACTTACCAAGGCCCTAAGCGACTTGGTGAAACCCTGACTCATAATAAAAAATGAAAAGGGTTGGGGATGTGGCTCGGTAGTTAAACGCCCCTGGGTTTACTCCCTGGTACCAACAGAGAGAGAAAGAGAGAGAGAGAGAGAAAGAAAGAGAGAGAAAATATTCAGTGTTTTTTTTTTTCCATGAGTGAATCAAGGTACATAATACCACTTTTAGAATACCCAAACATTCAAGCTCCACCATTAATAATTATTTATCCACCATTAATATCTTTTTGACACTATTTTTAGCTCATAAAACCAGCCCATCATTTATTTATTTATTTATTCAATATTTTTGGTACTGGGGATTGAATCCATGGGTGCTGTACCACCAAGCTACAGCCCTAACCCTTTATGTTTTTTGACAGGATCTTGCTAAGTTGCTTAGGGACTCAATAAATTGCTGAAATTGGCACTGGCCTCTCAAGTTGCTAGGATTATAGCATAAGCCACTGCACACAACCCAGTCCATCATTTAACACACTAAATGTTTCTTTCTTTCTTTTTTTTTTTTTTTTTTTTTGGCAGTGCTGGGGCACACTAAGTGTTTAAGGCTGGGGCTGGGGCTGAGTGTTGAGCACTTGCCTAGCAGGTGTGAGGCACTGGGTTCAATCCTCAGCACCACATATAAATAAATTAAAGCTATCATGTCCATCTACAACTAAAGATATTTAAAAACCCGCACTGTTTAAAAATGACTTTTTAAACTGAGCCAATGTCATTAAAATACCAATCTGAGCCAGGTGGACATAGTTAGCTGTGACAGGTGCAGAGAAGGAATGGGCAGGCAAGCTTGCTGCCTGTACAATGCCAGGTGGCCAAATACAAAGTGCCTCTCACTGATGGTCTCTGTTTACATTTTTAAAAAAAGAATAGATCATAAATACATGGCTACAAATAGCATAAATGAACAGCTTAAAAAGCCACGAGCACTCATGGAGTCTGTTCCTGGTTTGGGAAAGGGACCATTCAAAGCACCCTGGAAGCTCCTGTGTGCCTCTCCCTAATGGCAGCTTCCCAGAAGCCCTATTCCTGAAATTAGAATTAAACATTCCTTTGTTTTTATCCTTAGCTTTACTACGCACGCGTGTGCCCTTTAACACAGAGGTGGGTGGTTTTACCTGACACGGTCTCTACTTGTAACAGCACAAAAAAGGCCTGGCCTCAATGGCCCTGACCCAGACACTCAGTCATTTTTGGGGAATAACTTTCTTAACTCTACAGTAAAATGGAGTAGAGAATGCTGCTTGGAGTTGAAGGAAGGAGCCCTGGCCTGGGGCTTGTCACCAGGGAAACCTAAGGAGAATGAGACAACACATGAAGATGAAACAAGCAGACTGCCAGCAGAAGCCTCAGCAGTTGAGAGACAGCTTTCTCTCTGGTGGTGCTGGAGGCGGAGGCCTGGGCTGGCACACACCAGGCAAGCTCCTTCCCCAGCCCTTAGTGATTCTGAAGTGCTAACAAAGTAACCACAGCAAGAGAGGCTGGTGCTTAGCTTCATTTTCTCCTATATTCATGTCCAACTGTCCACACAATTTTATCAGGAAAGACTTTACAGTACAGGTTGAGCAGCCCTAATTGAAAAACCCAAAACCCAAATCCAAAAGCCAATCCAATGCTCGACAAATTTCAGGTTTTGGAATATCCTGGATTTTGGATTTTCAGATTAGGGATGTTCAACCAGTAAGGTTTATGAAAAACTCAAAATCTGAAACACCTCTGTCCCAAACATTTCAGATAAGGGATACTCAAACGGCACCACCTTAGCAATTACTCAAGTATCCAAATACACTTGAGTCTTCTGGTTTCTTTATTCTCTTCCAGGGATTTGCTTATCTTTCTTTGTGCTAATACCACATTTCGATAATTGTTGAGGTTTTTTAAGTCTTGTTTCTATCTGAGTCATTTTTACTAGCATCCCACTTTACCATTACAATTTCACATATATTTTCAGATCAACTTGTCAATTGCCATTTAAAAACAAAGACAAAAGAACAAAAAACTGCTGGATCCAGTATGGTGCCACACATCTATAATCCCAGTGACTTGGAGGGCAGAGGTGGGAGGATCACAAGTTCAAGGCCAGCCTACGCGACAGTGAAATGCTGTCTCAAAATAAAAAGATAAAAAGGGCAGTAGAGTGCCCCTGGATTTAATTCCCAGGGGTGAACATACACGTACAGAATACAAAATGACAATAGCTGGAGAGGGTGTGGGGAAAAGGGAACACTTTTCTACTGTTGGTGGGACTGCAGTACCACTATGGAAATCAGTATGGAGGTGCCTCCAAAGATTAGGTGTGGAACCACTGTATGACCTAGCTGTACCACTCACTGGTATTTATCCTAAAGAATTAAAGTCGGCATACTATAGCAGTACATGCATACCCATGTTTAGAGCAGCACAACTCACAATAGCCAAATTATGGAACCAGCCTAGGTGTTATCAGTGGATGAATGGATAAATAAAATGTGGTACAGAGGAGGCTGGAGTTGTGGCTCTGTGGCATATTGCTTGCCTGGCATGTGTGAAGCCCTGAGTTTCATACTCAGCACCATGTATAAATAAAACAAAAGATCCACTGACAGCTAAAAAGATATTTTAAAAAATTTTAAATGTGGTACAGATATACAATGAAGTTTTATTTAGCCATAAAGAAGAATGAAATTATGATATTTGTGAGAAAAATAGGTGGAACTTGAGAGGATCATGTTAAGAGAAATAAACCAAACTCAGAATGTCAAGGGTCAGTGGGGCATAGTGGCACAAGTCTGTAATCCCAGTGACTCGGGAGACTGAGGCAGGATGATCACAGATTCCAGGCCAGCCTCAGCAATTTAGTGAGGCCCTAAGCAACTCAGTGAGACTGCTGCCAAAGAAAAAACAAAAAGAGCTGGGGATGTGGCTCAGTGGTAAAGCACCCCTGGGTTCAATCTCCAGTATGAAAAAGAGAGAAAGTCAGTCAAGGGTCATATATTTTCTCTCATATGTGGAAGCTAAAGATTAAAAAAAAAACAGGGTGGGGGTGGGGGAAGGTTGGGAGTGGGGAATCTCATGACAACAAAGGTAGTCCAGTGTGGAGGGAGAGGAGCAACAGCAGGGAGGAAGCAGGAGAAAGGGCACTGGCTATTAATACTGGCCACCAATAAAAAAGAGAAAGCAGAGCAAAGCAAAGCACTGTACCACTGAGCTACACCTCCAGTCCTAGTTTCTTTAGCTCCGAAGCAGGAGGACTATACCAAGTGATTCCAAGACCCACCAACCCTGTGGGTGAAAATGACGATAACAGCAATGTAAATATGTGATTCGTCTCTGGCATCACAGGGCTAATAAGCAGCCAAAGCTCAAAATAATTGTTTCTGTTGTTGTATTTATATAAGTAATAAAGGAATGAACTCTTCTCTCTCTCTCTCTTTCTTTCTTTTTCCTTCTTGGTAGCAGGGATTCCTTTTTTTATTTTTTGTTTTGAGACAGGGCCTTACTAAGTTGCTTAGAGCCTGGCTAAGTAACTGAGGCTGATTTTGAATTTGTGATCTTCCTGCATCAGTCTCCAGAGATGCTGGGACTACAGGCATGAGCTACTGCACCTGGCTGAATATATTCTTAAAACAGGAAATTCTCACAACTCCACTTTTTTTGGGGGGGTGGGGCTAGGGATTGAACTCAGGGGCACTCAACCACTGAGTCACATCCCCAGCCTACTTTGTATTTTATTTAAAGACAGAGTCTTGGGGCTGGGCTGTGGCTCAGTGGTAGAGCACTTGCCTAGTACATGTGAAGCACTGGGTTCGATCCTCATCACCACATAAAAACAAATAAAATAAAGGTATTATGTCCATCCATAACCTAATTTTTAAAAAAATAAAATAAAAAAAAAATAAAGACAGGGTCTCACTGAGTTGCTTAGCACCTCGCTGTTGCTAAGACTGGCTTTGAACTCACGATCCTCCTGTCGCAGCCTCCCAAGCTGCTGGGATTACAGGTGTGCACCATGGTGCCCAGCCAGTATTTCGTTTTTTAAGGAAAAGATAATTCCCTTTTGCACTCTCTCCCTCACCCCATCTCATTCTCAGTACCCACTTAGAGTTAAGTAATCATGATGGAAATTCTTCTAGGCCTTTTTCTGTGAGTTTTATATACAGATACATGGCTTTGTTTTCAAACTCAATATTCCAACTCTAAATGCTGTGTTCTATCCAAAACAGAAATTTTATTTACGTTTCCACAATTTTAAGTTTCGTCTTCCATGCACAAAAAATGCACTGAAACTCAGGACCACCAAGGGTGGATTTTGTCCCCAGTAAAATGTTTTTAAAGGTTCCCCAATAAAGAAGAACCAGTCGAAAATCTTAACAGGGGATTTCTCCAGATTGCCCTCCTAATCTGATGGGTCCAGTAGTCTGAACTGGCTTTCCCGAGACTGGTGGGCCCTGCGGAGGCTGCCCTACCACCTGGCATTCCTCCACAGCTCAGAGGGCTCCTCGGATTAATTCTAGGTCACGCTGTAAAACTGGTTGGCAGGCATCATTTGTAGTTTCATTTTGGGGAACTCCATTCTTGTTCCTTCAACCTCAAGCTTTTTCAGTTTGGTAGTGAACTTTATCTGTTTATGAATATATGTACTGATTGATAGATAGATACTGGAGATCGGACCCAAAGGCGCCTTATCACTGAGCCACATTCCCAGCTCTTTTATTTTTTATATTGAGAGGGTCTCACTAAATTGCTGAGGTTTGCCTCAAGCTTGTGATCCTCCTGCCTCAGTCTCCCAAGTCCTGGGATTACAGGTATAGGCCACTGTTCCTGGCTAATTACCTAGTTTTTAAAGAGACAATAAAATAGATCAATGAGACACTTGTACTTTATAAAAGAGAACTTGGTTGTGACTGCAATTTGAGTAAGGAATCCAAATTCCACTAATGCACTCAAAACCTGAATGCCAGAGGTTACCTAATAGTGCATTAAAACCCAAGGATTTAGCAAAATTCATGGTAGCATTAGAAGGCTGAACACTAATTATTTGAGACAGTACTGACTGGGAAGTGGCACAAGAAAATCTTCTGGGGTGCTGAAAATGTTCCTGTCTGAGCTGGGTGATTACCCAGGTATGTACATAAATCCATCAAATTGTACATTTTCATTTGTACGTTTTATGTTGATTATACTTCAATACAAAAGTGAAAAACAGAATGAAGTAGAACACAGGGCCTGGAAAGCCTAGTCTAAGTTAAATCTGTTGAGGTGGTTTTACGATTCAGGATATGGTCTGCCTTGGAGAATGTTCCCGTGCACTTGTAAAAATGGGCCTCAGCTATTGCTGGGTGGAACATTCTACAAAATGTCCATTAGTTCAAGTTGTTTGATCATGTTCAGTTCTCTTATATTGTCTTTTTTTCTTCTTCTTTTTTTTTTTTTTTTTTTTTTTCTTTCTTGAGGTACTGAGGATGGAAAACCAGGCCTAACACATGCTAAGCAAGGACTCTACCACTGAGCTACATCCCCAGGACTTTTATTTTATTTTATTTTATTTTTAGGTACTGGGGGTTGAACCCAGAAGCATTCTACCACTGAGCTACATCCTTAGCTTTTTTTTTGAGACAGAATTTCACTGAGTAGCTGAGGCTGGCCTGGAACTTTCAATACAGAAAAATAAGCCTGCTAAACACTAATTGACGGAAAATGAAGTGGACATACCAATATCAAGGTAGTCTTCTGAACGAAGAAACAGGAACAAAGAGAGAAATTATATAGTGATAATGGGTCAGTTCATGAAGAAAATACAGTAGTTCTAAATGTGTATGGCCCTAACAATAAAGCTTTATAACTCAGAAAGTAAAAACAACTGAAAGAAGAACTAGAAAAATCCATAATTATGGTTGGAAACTTCCATTTTTCTCCCTCAGTAAGAGAAGTTAGAGAAAGAAAATCAACAAAAATATAAAAGTGCCAGGCATTGTGGTCCATACCTGTAATCCCAGCTATGCAGAAGGCTGGGGCAGGAGGATCACAAGCTCAAGGCCAGTCTCAGCAACTTAGTGAGATCCTGTCTCAAAAAAAAAAAAAAAAAAATTCATGAAGGGCTGGGGATGTTGCTCAGAGGTAGAGCACTTACCTAGCATGTATAGGGTCTTTGGTTTGATCCCTAGCACACAGGCACACACAAAAGTCCATCATATTTAACCAAGAATTTACTGTTATAAATTTATTATTATATTATATATACCAAATTTTTGACAGTAAACTTAAATAATAAGCTAACTTTATTTCTGATGTTTTAAGTTCCCTGTCTGGCCCAGCATGGTGGCACGTGCCTATAATCCCAGTGACTCAGGAGAATGAGGCAGGAGGATCATGAATTCAAAGACAGCCTCAGCAACTTGGTGAGGCCCTAAGCAACTTAGCAAGATCCTGTTTCTAAAGAAAAAGTAAAAAGGGCTAGGTGGGGATGTGTTCCTGAGTTCAATGTCTGGCACCAAAAAAAAAAAAAAAAGTTCCTTCTGAAGAACTTCCTTAAGTAATAACTTTAGAGCAAGCCTTGGCAATGAATCCTCAGTTTGCCCTCATCTAAGAGTACTTTTGCTTCACCTTCTTTCTGGACACATATTTCCAATGAGTAAAGAATTCTGGCCTGGCAATCCTCTCAGCACATTCAGAATGTTGTGCTACAGTCTGCTAGCCTCACGGCTTCTGATGAGAAGTCTGCAGGTGTTCACATAACTGCTCCCCCGCAAGGAACACCTCACTCTTCTCTAGATCTTTCTAATATTTTCCCTTGTCTTTAACAATTTGATCTCAATGTTTCTGAGCATGGATTTCTTTGATTTATCCTACTGGAGTTCATTGTCAGATTCATAAATCTTCCTTGTTGGGTGTTTAAAGTATTTGAGAGATTTTTAGAGATATTAAATTCATAGCTATAAAGATTAAATTCATAGCTGTAAAGTTGTGTAATGGTCTTAAGTGCTCAAGGGAATGTGGTCTGTCAAATCCATGAGATTTAGCCAAAGAAAAGGAGCACTGGAAGTTCTAATTTTTGGAGGGGAGGTACTGGGGATAGAACTCAGGGCCACTCCACCACTGAGCCATATCCCCCGGCCTATTTTGTATTTTATTAGAGACAGGGGTCTCACTTTTGCTGAGGCTGGCTTTGAACTCGCCATCCTCCTGCCTCAGCTTCCCCAGCTGCTGGGATTACAGGCGTGCACCACTGTGACCAGTTGGGAGTTCTAATTTTTATGCAAAAACATTAATATAAACTCCAGTATGCCCAAGTTTGAACTAAGGTGCCACCAGTCAATAATTACCCAATCTTGAGCAGCTCAGCTACACATTCTGTGCCTCAGTTATCTTCCTAGCAAAAGAAAACAATAACATTTACCTCATGGAATGTTTGTGCAGATAATATGAGATAATATATGTAAAGATTTAAAATAATGCCTGGCATACAGTCAGGGTTATAAATGTACTAACCATTTTTGTTATTTTAAAATAAGCACAGATGGGACTGGGGAAATGGCTCAGTTGGTAGAGTGCTGTGCAAGCACGAGGCCCTGGGTTCAATCCCTAGCACCACGGGGATGGGGCACAGATGGCGCTGGGGCTGTAACTCAGTGGCAGAGCACCTGCCTCGCACATGTGAGGCACTGGGTTCAATCCTTAGCACTACATAAAAAAATAAACAAAGGAGCTGGGGTTGTGGCTCAGTAGTAGAGCATTTGCCTAGCATGTGTGAGGCACTGGGTTCAATTCTCAGCACCACATATAAATAAATGAATAAACGAAAGGTCTATCAAAATCTAAAAAATATTTTAAAAAATAAACAAAATAAAAGCACACTGTCCATCTACAATTACAAAAAATAAGCACAGAGGCTAATTTAAGCTAGTTAAAAAAAACTAACTTTTAAAATCTAAAATACAATACATTGAATGCTGATTAAAACTTAAGCATTTGTATTCTCCTAAATACAAAAACCCTTTCTTAGTCCATAAAAGTCAATAAACACAGGCAGAATAAGGTCCCACAAGTCCTTGTGGTAAATGCCAAACTCAATCATCTTCAAGCTTCAGAAAAGCTATGTACTCAACTACAGATACTGACTAAATGCATGGATTAGATTATGGTCCATCAATACATGGTGCCAACTGCACCATGGTCAAACAGTGTCCCCACCAACACACATGACACAGAGATGCCTGAGTCAACAACAATGTAGAATGCAGATTCTCAGAATAGGCACATGGCACATGCCTGTAATCCCAGCTACTAAGGAGGCTGAGGCAGGAGGATCAAATGTTCACTACCAGCCTCTGCAACTTGGCAAGACCCTATATCAAAATAAAAAATAAAAGGGCTGGAGATGCAGTTCAATGGTAGAGCACCCTTGGGTCTCATCCCCAGTAACACACACACACGCACACACACATACACACACACACGGAGAACACAAATTGGTCAGGATCTCTATTCTACAGAAATATTACTTATTTCAGATGTACATAATCGGGTAATTCAATAACACTGACATAAATCCTTTTTTCATAATAATATCAGAGAATAACTAAAGATCATTCATGTTAGTCAAGGCACTTTGAGAAACAAAGCATTTCGGAAACAAATACCTATTTTTCAAAGTTTCCAACACTGAAAATATTAAACACTAAAACGTTCTTTTAAAATGATGCAAGGGGTTGGGGCTGTGGCTCAGGGGCAGAGCATTTACCTAGCATGTGTGAGGCACTGGGTTCAATTCTCGGCCCCACATATAAATAAATAAAATAAAGGTGCATTGAAACTAAAAAAATATTTTAAAAATAAATAAATGAAATAAAATAAAATGACGCAAGATTCTTGGAGACAGGAATATAGTTAAAAACAATGTTTCAGTTACTCAATTAAAGATGGTTTTGAAGTATTGTTTGGGCAAAGTATGGAGCCATATTCTAGTAGACAGAAATACCGTGCCCAGAACACAAGTGTGTTAAACACCAGCCACAGCCCATGCATACTAAGATGCAAGAAAAGCAATTCTCACCTCAAAGTTGTACTTCTTCATCTGGTTGAGGTGCCGGCAGTACAGATAGAGCATGCCAATGCTGCTGCCCACTGCAATGTAGTCCCCGTTGGTATCGAGCGCCGTGAGGTAGACCATGATAGAGCGGAAACCCTTCTGGATCTTTGTGGGGATGGAATTGAGGAGATAGTACAAAGGGCAGAACTCTCTGAATGTAACAGGCTCTGATACCGATGCCATGGCCAAGGTCTCCACAGACAATCTTCAGGCAGGAAAAGGAATGTTGGTTTGTCATCTAGGGAAACCTGGGGGCCACAGAAGTGTGACGGGTCTTCAATGCCTATTCATACTGAAAGGAGGTACTATTTAACAGTGGGAACAGAAAACTTTCAGGCAGGTAAGTTATAGCTGGAGCTTAAATGGAGAAAGCAAAAGATGTGTTAGTGAGATCATTTTTGAGCATTTTAGTTCAAAATGTAATTCATATTTACTTGCCTGTTTTTATGTTGCAGTAAATACCATGGAAGAGCGAAAAGAATATTAAACACAGTTGTTCCTCTCAAGTAGCTTAAGATTCAGGTAGGAAGGCAGATCCAAGAGTGAGACACAGACCATAAGTAATTAGGTGCTAATCCATGGGTCTCGATGAGATGAAGGAGAGATCAGTGTGGATTAAACAGAGAAAATTTCATGGAAAACATCCAGAACTTTGTCCTACAATGGTGAACCCGTCCAGATGCAGAAGTGCACTCCCTGTGTGAAGGAGCTGGTGAAGAACAGGTCCTGCACTGCCTAAAGCCACCTTTGTGCCAGAAGCCTAGCACCTCACACCTGTGCCCACAGGAGCCCCAGGCCTCTTTGCACTCTGGATTCCACGCTTCCCTGAATCAAGATACTCCATCCTGGGCTGGGGTTGTGGCTCACTGGTAGAGTGCTTGCCTAGCATGTGTGAAGCACTGGGTTCAATCCTCAGCACCACATATAAATCAATGAATAAAATAAAGGGCCATCAACATCTAAAAAAAAAAAAGATACTCCATCCTTAACCCAGTGACAAGCTTAACAAGATGCACACTCACTCCTTAAATCCTTGCCCTACTGCAGAAGGTGCCTGGGGATGGTCGGTCATGAGGCTCAGCTGAGACCAAACAGTTGAGACTTGAATCCAGGTCTTTACCAAGTCCTGGGCCCTTGCCAACCAAGTCATGGCTCTGGTGGACCGGTACAGAGAGATGCCCTGTGCCTAATTAGACCTGGAGGCATATTTTAGTATTTTAGCTCTTTAAGTTCTATGGGGTTTTTATTGTTACTTGTTTTGTTTTGTTTTTCAGTACTGGGAATTGAATGCAGGAGCTCTCTACTCCAATCCTTTTATTTTTTATTTTGAGACAGGGTCTCACTAAGTTGCTGAGACTAGCCTCCATCTTGTGATCCTCCTGCCTCAACCTACCAAGCGGTGGGCATTATATGCATGTGCCGCTGCATCTGGCTGTATAATTTATTTTGAAAGTCTGGCTATGACACAATTATTTTAAATGTTAAATTCTATGGCAGGCTGGGTGTGTGGCACATGCATGTAATTCCAGTGACTCAAAAGGCTGAGGCAGAGCCAGGAGTGGTGGTATATACCTGCAATCTCAGTTGCTCAGGAGGCTGAAGCAGGAGGATCATGAGTTCAAAGCCAGCCTCAGCAATGGTGAGGAACTGAGCAACTCAGTGAGCCTGTCTCAAAATAAAAAAAATAAGCGGTTAGAGTTGTAGCTCAGTGGTAGAGCACTTGTCTAACACACATGAAGTACTGGGTTCAATCCTCAGCACCACATAGAAAAATAAATAAAAATAAAGGTATTGTGTTCATACAACTAAAAAAATACTACTAAAAAAAATTTTAGGGCTGGGGAGATAGCACAGTTGGTAGAGTGCTTGCCTTGCAAGCACAAGGCCCTGGGTTCGATCCCCAGCACCTCAAAAAAAATAAAATAAAATAAAATAAAGCCAGGTGTGGTGGCACATGCCTGTAACCCCAGAGACCCGAGAGGCTGAGGCAAGAAGACTGCAAAGTTCATACCAGCCTCAGCAACTTAGCAAGGCCCACAGCAACTTAGTGAAAAAAGGGCTGGGGATGCGGCTCAGTGGGTTAAGTGTCCCTGGGTTCATGCACCAGTACCAAAAAAAAAAAAAAAAAAAATTTTTTTTAATAAAAAATAAATAGGGCTGGGGATGTGGCTCAGAAGTTCGATCCCCAGTACTAAAAAGCAAAAAAAAAGTACATAAATTCTATGACAGCACAATGGGATTGAAATAGTAATTTACCTTTCAGATGAAATTCTGTCACTTCCCCTTTCCCATCCCTGCTGGTTAGCTAGTGCTCACAGGCTAAAGCCTAACCTAAGCATGGACATTTTGACAAAAAGATGTCTCTAACCTTCCCAGACCACTCTTCCATCCTCATTCTTGATCCCAGATGCAATGAACTTTCCACCACAGACCCTGAACACACCATGACCTATACATCTTTGCAAAATTCCTTTCCTCCCTTCCCCACTCATCATGTACATCCTAGGATATCGTCTTCCTCCACCAGGGTCTTCAGAGACTCCCTCAGAGACCTTGTCCTTCTATGCTTTCCCAGAACTTTATGGGAGAAGTTTTCACAAGGCCCCACCATTATCTGCTTTCTATTTTCTTCAATGAATTCTTCCTAGTCTTTATTTCCTTCCAGTCTGTATACTTTGTGGTGCTTCAAAAGACCAATAGAAAGTATAGTGCAATCAACATTCAACCCATATTTGTTGAATTATTAATTCCTCTGAAACACTATGCCAGATTTCCCCAAGCATGGTCACCCTAAATATAAGATAGTGTCAACGCTTCATGGGAACTCTTTCATTCAGGTCCAAATAACACATTCATGTTAAACTGAACACACACGTTGAACAATAGTTCACTTCTAGCTCCACAATTCTCAAAGTCATCGACTGCCTCCTGATTCAATCAAGCTCCCTGGGTACCTAGAAATCTCTCCATGCTTTATGCCCAAGCTCATTTTCATTATGTGTATAAGGGTTTCCTGATCTGTTCCTTACCTTTCCAACTCGATTAATCGCTCTGCTTAATGCCCATTTCCTTCTTTTTCCCCCATTAAGTTCCAGCAGCTATTTTGTTCAATTATATAGAGATAAAATAAACTGACATCCTCCACTAAACTCAAGTGTAACTTCTCTGGGAGAAAAATTGAAAACAAATCTAAAAGGGTGAAGAAGATGATGTGGCTACAAAGTAACTGAGACCTACCAAAGCCTCTTTGTGAATCCTGCAGAAGAAAACTGTCCTTATTCCATCTTGCCCATCACTGGATTCCAAGTGGGTCAGGAAACTCAGGTTGGAGCAGACCCTATGGCAACACTTGGTTCTCATGTTGGAAAGTTCAAAGGCCAGATCAGAGCTCCCCAAAGGCAGCAACTGGGTCCACAGTGCAAACCACAGTATTCTTAAGGCCTGACACAATAGCTGGCACACAACAGACTCCAATAACTACCTGATGAATGAACAAATATTGAATGTAAATTAGGTCACCAAAAAAGCAAGCTCAGATGTCTATCCACGTGCATTACAGCTGGGTGTAGGAAAGTTAAAAAAGTCTTACAGACTTGAAGACCAGGACTCAAGGCTGACAAGGGGTTAGGGCAGTATCATTCTCAGATTCTGCCCATGCCTGAAATCTGGCCTTGGGAATTTCCCAGAACTTCCTTCCTTAAAGATTCCAAGACCCTGGCTGCAAGGAAGCAGTCAAACCCAAGTGCAACTCATTATTCCAATAGATGAGAAGAGGATGCACCCAGGCTGGTACCCCACATTCTGCCAACAAATGGAACTGAAGTAACAAAAGAATACAACTTCCCTATCTCAGTGAGAAAGAGAGCAAGAACAAAGATCAGGGAAGAGAAATACAAGTCAAGTGGAAGAAACTAAAGTAATGAGAAGGTCAGAAGACATAAGAAAGGACTATTGGAAAGAAAAGGAAATGACGACACGGCTCAAGCAGGAGGATCACAAGTTTGAGGCCAAACTCAGCAACTGAGCAACTGTATCAAGGGCGGGGGCCAGGTATGTTGCTCAGTGGTAGGGTGCGCCTGGGCTCAATCCCCAGTATCAAGGAGAGAACAGCACAGATGTAGGGGATGACAGGAGGGCTATTCTTTATTGAAATCCCTGCACCAGGCACTGCATGCACTGGCCCACTTAATCCTCTCCCTCCCCCGACACAGAAGCTGTTATCTCCACTTTACTGAAGATGACACAGAAGCACAGAGAGGTGACGGCACTTGCCCCATCACACAGTGGCAGCGCTGTGACCCGGGTCTGACTCCAGGGTATCCCCCTCTGCCTTATAACAAGATTGAGAGGGGGGTCACTCAACACCTAGATGTCAAAGGCTGTAGCGAGGCGCTGGCGGGCTGGGCGGGTCTGGGGACGCAACACCACGTCAATCACGAGGCTGCGGCGCCTCGGGCCCCAGGGCGGGTGGGCACCAGGGCGGCGAGGGGGAGGAGCGAGGGGCGCGCGGCGCTGGCCAGGGGCGGCGTCGGAGGACCAGGCTCCGCCGAGTCCCCTCTGCGACCCCGGGGCCTCTGCCAGGCGCTTCGTGTGCTAGGGCGCTGGGTCCCCGCCGCTGCGCGCGGGTGGACGGCGGCCCGGGGCAGGCGGCGAGCGGGCGGTGGGGACCCCTGGGCTGAGGCGAGGGGACGTCGGCCGCCCGCGGCGTCGCCGGACTCACCTCCCGCGGCAGCCCCTCCGGACTCGTCGGCCCCGCGGGGCCCGAGGAGGCGGGGATGGACTCCGGGCCGCGGGGGCTGCCGGGAGCCCGTTCCCTGGGCAACCGAGCCGGCCCGGCGAGCGACAACCGACGCCGCCGGGGGCTAGAGCGGCCGAGCCACAAGTGGCGGCGGGCGGGGCGGAAGTGACGCTTGCGCTTCCTGCGGGTGGGCGGGGCTTGGGTCTCCTTGCCGGGATTTCTGCCGACCATGGAAGGTGCGTGAGACGGGTGGTTTCCGGGCCGGGAGGCTGTGGGTGCCACGGTTTGGGTCGCGGGCTGAGCCAAGTGCTGAGGTGCCTTGCCCAGCCCGGTCCGCCGGCCCCGCGCAGGCTCGCGGTCGGCCTGGGCGCATCTTTGCCGCGCCTCCGTTTTCTCACGTGCGGAGTGCCGGCTGAACCGGGTGGTGTATGTGCAAAGGAGTGTCAGCGCCCTGACTCTCGAGTTGTAATTACCGTCATCATTTATTTATTTCGCGGTACTGGGGATTTAGACCATGGGCGCTCTACCACTGAACTACATCTTCAGTCCTTTATTTATTTATTGAGACAGACTTCTAAGTTGCTGAGACAGGACTCGAACTTGGGATCCTCCTGCCTCAGTCTCCCAAATCTCTGGGATGGCAGGTGTGCGTACAAAGCCCTGGGTTCAATCCTCAGTACCGCAAAAATAAATGAATAAATAAGTAAATAATAGAATGAACAGAGCAAAATTAGGTGCCAAGCCTTGCATGCTCAGCATCTCCAGAAACCCTTACTTAAACTCTCAATGAAGATTACTCGTCCTCGAACATTCTGCTTGTAGAGTGCTCTCTCTGCACCAAGTAATATCTCAAGTCAACTCCATTTTGCAGTGGAGAGCCCTGGCATAAAGGGGATAACTAACTTAACCACTGGGTTATGCCTCACTCTGTCCTGTTATGTGACTCTCATTACTGGTCTCTCCCTATTAGCCTATGAGTTGCTTGAAGTCGAGCTTTTTTTTTTTTTTTTTTGGCGGTGCTGGGGATCGAACCCAGGGACTTGTGCTTGCAATGCAAGCACTCTACCGACTGAGCTATCTCCCCAGCCCCGCGAGCTGTTTTTTTGCTTCCTAAATATGTACTGGGTGAGGGGCAAACAGGCAGTGAATCAGATGGAATCCTCACCCTCAGGAATCCCTACTGTGGAAGAGAAAACCTTAGACAATTGCAGTACAGATGGTAATAAGAGCAGTTCCTTCACTGAATACATTTTATTCAGCACCTACTATGTGCAGAAGTTATGAGAGAGAACAAGGTGAACAGAGCTCACAGTCCAACAGGGAATCTAAACATCAAACAAACAGGCACGGTACTGGTGAATCCATAGCAGAAGCATAGGATGTTCCACTTATCTAGTGCAGGGAGTCCTAACCTGCTCTGGGAAATCCAGAAAGAATTTATGGAAATGACTTTCCAAAAATCTAAATCAGATCATGCCATTGCCCTCCCCCAAGCTCATTGCTTGTTCTCCATTATACTTTTTTTTTTTTTTTTCTTTGCGGTACTGGGGATCGAACTCAGGGCCTTGTTCTTGCGAGGCAAGCACTCTACCAGCTGAGCTATCTCCCCAGCCATCTCCATTATACATATAACAGGGCAACTTCCTGTCTTGGCATGTAAGGTTCTAGTTGTGAGGTCCCCTCTCTCTTTACACACTATTTCCTCTCTGTCCTTTTTATTCTAGCTATACTGAATCTGAGCTGGTCATGGTCATTCATTTATCATCTCTCACCCCTTCGGAAAGTCGGTTCCACAACAATGGTCTGTCTTTTTCACTCACTTCATCCTTCACGCCTGGCATATTGTAGGCAGTCAGCAAACATTTGTTGAAGTAAAGAGTGAACCAAGAATCAATACACTTAAAAGCAGAGCCCTCTCTTATACCAGGTGATTGAAGACACACTGACAGCAAAATAATTCTAATTCATGTTGGAGCTTGTACAGACCCAGCACTGAGGCATGGAGAGAGTGGGGAAGGACCAAGGGGGAGAATGGTGGGCAGGCTTGGGCAGTAGAGGGATGGTACACTGGATGGTTGCATGTGCCAGGCCTTCACAGCACTACATAGATAGCTACTCTCAGCATCCGTGTGAAGCAGATATTATTTTTATTCCCATCTTACAGATGAGAGCATTGAGGTGCCAGGAGACCAACTAATGCCCAGTTCTCACAGCTGACAGCTGAAATTCTGACTCAGGCAGCATGGTCTTCGAAGTCTAGCCTCCAAACCATACAACTCTTGTGTGTTCTCTACTCCTCAAGGGCCATGAAAAGTCTGTTATGTTCTCAGGGAGAAGGGAGTGCTGGGGTAGAACAGGCAGCCTGGGTTGGTTCTTGGTCTGGGAGTTGCTTCCTCCAAACAGTGGGATCTGGGTTTGGCTTGGGGGATGGCAGCACTAGCCTGAGGAAGTAAGGAACTTTTAGAAGAAAAATGCATGTGCAGAGGCCTTTTTAAGAGCTGCTAGTAGCTGGGCACAGTTGTGTATACCCATAATACCAGTGACTTGGGAGGCTGAGGTAGGAGGATTGTGAATTCCAGAACAATCTTAGCAACTTAGCAAAGCCCTAAACACTGTGACAAGACCCTTTCTCAAAAAACAAAGAAGGACTGGGGATGTAGCTCAAGTGGTAAAGTGCCTCTCAGTTCAAAACAAAAATCAAACAAAAACTGCCAGGTTCACTTTAACTGGAAACCACGAACACTGGTATTCCAAGGCCTGAAATATGGACTTCCTCCTGAGCCCCAGGAAAGGCAGAGGCCACTCATCAAGATTACCCCTGCATCTCGTGTCCTTCCTTCTCAGCATCACGGGAGCTCCTGAGAGCCACACATCTCTTAACAAACTTAAGGTATCCAAGAGCCTGTGGCTGGATGGTGGGGCAACTAGGGAATCAGGGCTAGATTATACTTAGCAAGTGTCACAGGAGCCTTCCAAGCATGTTCGTGGGAAGTTAGAGCTGTACTTCCAGCCTTCGAAAGTAGTTAGGGGGCTGGGGTTGTGACTCAGTGGTGGAGCACTTACCTAGCATGTGTGAGTCACTGGGTTCGATTCTCAGCACTGCATACAAATAAATAAAATGAAGGTCCATCGACAAGAAAAAAAATTTTTCAAAAAAATGTCAATTTGTTGAGGGTTAAAAATACTTGTGCCTGCCAATTGTGTTTGTGTGTTCCATAATAATTGTGTTTCTCTTACTCCCTATCAGCAAAGACTCTTGGAATTGCAACACCCAGAAAGCCTGTTTTATCAGTCAGTGCTAGAAAAATTAAGGACAATGCAGCCGACTGGCACAATTTAATCCTGAAATGGGAAACCCTCAATGATGCAGGTTTTACCACTGCAAATAACATTGCCAACTTGAAAATCAGTTTATTGTAAGTACATTTAGAGTTACTTATGCTCTGATTTTCATCCTTAACTGGGCAGACCAGTCATGGGAGTATTTTAGGGTAAGAATTTATCAATATAAATGAATTTAAAAATAAAATATTAGGCAAAAAAAAAAGGCAGTAAAATGATACGTGCAAGTATGAAGTGTATATGTACATTTGTTTAAATGTTTGAGCTTTTATTAATTGTATGTACACATTGGTGGCGGTGGGTTTCACTTATTCATTGAGCCTCATTCCCAGCCCTTTTTATTTTTTTATTTTGAGACAGGGTCTCACTGAGTTGCTTAGAGCCTTGCTAAGTTGCTAAGCCTGACCTCAAACTCATGTCCTCCTGTTTCAGCTTCCCAAGACACTGGAATTACAGGCATGTACCACCACACCCAGCTATTTATTGTATATATCCATTTTAAATACAAAATTATGATAGATATTATTCATGGTTACATCTGTGTATAAACTTATAAAAATAGATTGGAGGACTAGGCATGGTAGTGTACTACTATAATCCTAGCCACTCAGGAGGCCAAGGCAAGAGGATCCCAAGTTTGAGGCCAGCCTCAGCAACTTAGCAAGACCCTGTCACAAAATAAAAAATAAAAAGGGTTGGGGATGTGGCTTAGTGGTTGGGCACCCCTGATTTCAATCCCCAGTATTGAAGGGGGAAAAAAAAGGAGGGATACAGGCTTATCCCACAGTACTGGCACCCCCTAGAAAGAATAGGTTGGGTAGTAGGTCAATGGGACTTAATGTTCAAACTGTTACATTTTCATTCTGTTTTTTTAAATTTTTCTTCCTTTATTTTTTCTTACTTTATTTGTTGTTGTTGTCATTGTTGAGACTAGGTATGACACATTGTGTTGCCCAGGCTGATCTTGAATTCTTGGGCTCAAGTGATCTTCCTGCCTGATCTTCCCAAGTAGCTGGAGCTACAAGTGTGTACCACCACACTCAAATTTATTTTATTTCTTAATAAAAGACAAAGGATTTATGAAAAATGTATTAGCAGTTGTAAATTCTAATTAAAGGTTTTGCTTTATTTTTTTAGTTGTAAATGGACACAATACCTTTATTTATTTATTTGTATGCAGTGCTGAGAATCGAACCCAGTGCCTCACACATGCTAGGCAAGTGCTCCACCACTGAGCCACAACCCCAGACCTGCTTTATTATCATTTGCATTTTCCTATAGAAGTTTTTAATTTCTCAAAGTTACAATTTTAAAATACATAAACACCCTGCAGCTTACCTCTGTCCACTGGCAGAGCCTCAAATCCCTGGCTTCCCCTGGCTCTCCCCAGCCTGTCCTCTCCAGAACTCTCACATCCATGGTGGAGTCTCACCCGTTATCTGCTGTTTCACCCAGGAGTAAAGACAAGATCGAATTAAATAGCAGCAGCCCAGCTTCCAGTGGGAATGAAGAAAAGATGCATCCACACTATGATAAGGAGCTTGAGGTGCTATGTGAGGAATTGCAGGCTACCTTGGATGGTTTGGTAAGACCTACTGGCCACTTGTGGTCACTGTCACTGGGACCAGGGGACCTCTTTGGGGTTTGCTCGTCCATTTTTGGCATTTAACACCATTGGTAATTCAGCCTTCTCTAATGGTCTCTTCCTCTGCCCATCCGACAAATCTCAACGTTCCCCAGGATGTGACTCTGGATTGTCACTGTGCACTGTCCAGGGCAGTTCATCCACTTTAGGGTCCAGAGTAAATGTCTCAGTCATCATAACTGCTCAACTCTGCCATGAGTGGCTAAAGCAGCCATAGACAATCCATATAAGCAGACGGATGTGGCCGTGTTCCCATAAAACTATTTTTGGATGCAGAATTTGAATTTCACGTAATTTTCATGTATCACAAAATACTATTCTTTTGATTTATTTCCAACTATTTGAAATGTAAGTACCTCCTAAGGACAGAGTATGTATATAAATTATTTGGAATTTTTCCAAATTCTTCTACATGGGAACTTTGTCTCCTCCCTCATTTGTTAATTATTCAATTATCCATCTATATCAGTTTGAACTTAAAAGGTATTTACTTAATACTTCGGGTTGTAATCCAAATCTACTTTATTTTCTGGCTCAGATTGTCCCTACTTTGGCCATTAGAAATTCAGTTGACTCACATGTCCCTTTGAAAATCTCCCTTCATAGTGAATTTTTTTTTTTTTTGTTTGTTTGTTTTAAACACTTCTGCATTTGCTGGCATTGAAAGATGTTCCAGGCTCATCTTGTGCATTTCCTGCTTCAGTCCTAGAATCAGCCATTTCTCTAAGCAGCCTAGGCTCCTTTTCTAAGAGAATCCTGTGGAAACAGCTCTGCATGCTAGCTGTCAGGTTACAGGTTCTTTGCTCCATTGAACTTACTCTGTTTTGAATTGGGTTGGAAATAACCCATTTTGAACATTCTATGTTCAAAACCCAAACACTGGGATTGTAAAGCTATTGTTATTATTTTTCCTATTTTCCTCTAGCATTTGGAGCGAATAATTTCCCAGACTTGGCTTCAAAAGTCTTTAATAAATTGGACCTTGGGTGTTGGTGTATTCCTTTCCTTAAGCTGGACTCACGTCTCTCAGCAGTCTGTGTTAGCTTCTGGAGACACTCCTGATGCTGAAGTGTGAGTGTGTGCAAAGGATTGGGTGTTGAAAGACTTGGGAACAGAAGACCTGGTATCAAGTTCTGGCCTTGTTCCCTAGTTCAACCTTGAGCAATTTTCTCAGCTATGAAACAGAAGTGATGAGTCCTGCCTCTTGGTCTTGGGCCCAGTGAAATATCGAACCTAAAAAGATTCAAGAAAGGAATAAAGTCCTTTAAAAATTAATGTTACCTAAATTTAGAGCATACCTCTTTAGATGTAATCAGAGGGCAGGTGGAAGGACCAAGTACAAGGAATTAAGATTTTGATGATTTGTATGTTTTTTATTTCCACACCCCATGCTCATGAAGTTAGTTATGCCAAGAGTTAGAAATAAGATCTTAATAGACCTATTTAAATCTGAAATTCTAGTTTCTTCCATTTATTTTATTTAGCAAACCCTCATATAGCTCCACTAGGTGCTTCAGGTACTCTCTCATCCTCAGCTGTGAAGGCAGCAGCTACCCGGCCCACTCTGTGCCTTGCCTGTGCAGTGGGGTGGCTGGGGGAGGGTGTGGTAAGGAGGCTCAGGATGGCAGCTGAGGTCCACTGAGGCACTGCCAACGAGTTCTGGTTTCCTTCCTGTGTCAAGGGTGCAGGGCTGCCTTTTAGTACTATCATTTTATAAATAAGGAAACAGACTCAACAGGTTTCAGTAATCTCAGAGGCAGTAAATAAGAGTCAGAAATTAGTTCATTTAATGCTTTCTCTCCCATGTTGTGTCCCAAGAAAGCAGCAGAGTCTGCCCTGGAATCCTCCAGGTCTTTGTTGCTGAAACGTGCTGCTTAATCACAGTGCAGTGGGACACAGCAAGTGCTCTCTCCTCCAAGACTGGAAATCCGGGGCTTATTGGGGAAGTGATCCAAACTGATGAAACCATAGCAATTGTCCATTGCCCTGGAAATCTGCTGTCCGAGGAGTTAACGGCTTTTGGTTATTATAGTTTTGGCCTCAACAGAACTACTTAGCTTTGAAATCTATTCAATCTGAAATTGATTTCGGTTTTCAAATGATATTCAGATTTTAAATAATATTATATTACAAATGTCATATCTTTTCAGACCAAAATCCTGGTGAAAATGGAAAAGCTGTCTTCAACTACCAAGGGAATTTGTGAACTAGAAAATTTTCATTATAGGGAGGAGAGTGAACGGCCCCCTCTGTTTCACACATGGCCTACAACCCACTTCTGTAAGTAGTTCTTTCTGAGTTGACATTTAGGAGGAAAGAGGTCAGGAGAGGATTTAGTACTATTCAGATTAGATGAGGCTCTAATTACCTAACAGCAAGAAAATTAAACATAGCAATTCATCATGCAAGTTGCTGTTCTTGGCCCTTTAAATCCAATGGAATGAAGTCCACCTTCTCTGTAGAGGCAGAAATTCCTTTTATTTCATATATGTTTATATTTTAGTTGTAGAGGGACACCATACCTTTATTTTATTTATTTTTATGTGGTGAAGATCAAACCCAGTGCCTCACATGTGCCAGGCAAGTACTCTACCACTGAGCCACAGCTCCAGCCCTTATTCCTTTTTTAACTGAGGAAGAAAGTGTTTTGTTTGTCTATTCAAGATGACTGCAGCCACCCTCATGGGAAAGGACTACTGAGAAAAATGTAATTCATTATGTAAGCTCTGTAAGGCACACAGGGGTGATTTACCACATCCCAAGCCCTAAGTATACATTTTTAAATTCATTTTTTATTTTGAGACAGGGTGTTGCTAAGAAATACTGTCAGTTTGAGGCAACTGTTCTGTCATGGTCACTGCAGGCCATCTATAGGTTAACACAAAGGCCTGTGCTTATTTTTGATCTCGTGCTTCTTACCACATAGCTAATGGTACTAACTGGCACCAGCTGGAGTGATGAACGCCCACCTCTTCCTCTTCTGGTGCTGCTGTTGGTTCTGGGTTTTCACAAGGAGCCTCTGAAAGTGTGGCCTGAGTCGAGGTGCTTCCTTGATTCACTGCTGTTAAGGGAGACCTCTGTCTGTTCCAGATGAGGTTTCCCGCCAGCTTGCTGACATGTACAGGCAGGAGCTCCTCCTGAAGCGCACGGTGGGTGCAGAACTGGCACACACGGCAGACCGTGACCTTACCCTGAGCTACCTGTCAATGTGGCTACACCAGCCCTACGTGGAGAGCGACAGCAAGCTGCATCTGGAGAGCATGCTGCTGGAGACAGGGCACCGGGCCCTGTGACCGTCCCAGAGCTTGGCTCCAGATCACTGGCGTCTTCCCTGTCCCCCAGTGGACAGTCTTCTGGGTGGGACCTGGTGTTGTGCCCAGGACCAGACCCTTCACTCTGCCCTGGCTGCCCACCAGCCTTTGTGGGGTTCTCTAGGACCATGTAGCGGCTTCTGCAGCCTCTGCGGGCATGCTCAGCCCCGCTGTAGGCACCATCCCTTTGTGCCTCGGCCGCTCGTCATTCCTGACCTGATGTGTTCCTGAGCAGTGACTGAGGGCTCTGGTTTTTGCAAGTTAAGTGTACTTTACATCTCACTCACCTGGGCGTAGAAAATCCCTCATGCCACATTTTTACTTTTATATTTACCTATATTTAGGTCTTTATAACCACGTACTCTATAATTACAACTCATGTTTAAAATCTTACAGGCTCAACAAGGTAAAATTTGGCATCGTGGAAATGAAAACTGCTAACAACAGCACAGCCACAGTGTGACTAGCCAGGTTGTGACTGGCCAGGGAGTAGTCCTCTCCTCCCAAACCTTACACATTACATGGGACTGTGTATGTTGTGGAACTGAATAAATGTGTGGTTTTAGCTTTTCTATGTTTAATCATTAACATACTACTTATCTAAGTCTGTCAAGATTATTTTAACTTTAATTCACCAAATAATACTTACCTGTAGAATTTATGGCCAGGAAAACCTCAAGAAATGACTACTTCTGACTCCCCCATTCTTTTTACAGATGAAACAGGCCCAGTCATGCATACAGCTGTCCAAGGTTCTGGGACGGTAACTGGCAGTCCTGGGTTTGCTTTCTTTTTGGGGGGGGGGGGATGGGGGGACTGAACCCAGGGGTGCTTAACCTCTGAGCCACATCCCCAGCCCTTTTTATATTTTATTTTGGGACAGGGTCTTGCTACGTGGCCTAGGGCCTTGCTGAGTTTCTGAGGCTGGCTTTAAACTCACGATCTTCCTGCCTCAGCCTCCTGAGCCTCTGGGATCACAGGTGTACGGCACCACCCCCAGCAGGTTTGTTTTCTTCTTGTTCACCTTAACTTACTAGGCAAGCGCTCCACTGTTGTGGACACATCCCCAGCCCTCAATAACTTTTTCCCCCTTTGGCAGTGCTGGGGATTGAACCCAGGGCCTCAAGCATGCCAGGCTAGCATTTTTGTGACTTACTAGGACCATGGGTGCAGCCCCAGCCCGTTTTCTACTATTTTTTCTTTCTCTGCTCTGCTCCTTTCCTTTTTTGCCAAGCTACATGCTCAGACAAGTAAGGGGCTCTAACAGACATAAAATCCTATACAGAGACTGCGAACCTAAAGGGAAGACTGATTTATAGAGCAGCACATGCACCAGTGTCACCTTCTTATCTCAAAATAAAGCAGGGTATATGTGTTTGCCACCATTCCTGCCCAGGGAAGGAAAGCTAAGAAAGGTCACACTGGGCCATGTGGGCTTTAGCCCTATGAAACCAGAGTTCTGTGGTCCACGGAGCAAATACTTTCAGAGAAATGAAAGTAGTATGACCCAAATAAAAGACTGTATGGCAGCTGTATTTTGAGAGAGAGTTGGGATTTCTTACTGTGTAAGCTGACCTATGAAAAACAGCTAACAGTGACATTTCTTAGGATTTCTATTTCCTCTGTCTTTGCCCTATTAAAATCCAAATATCATAAAAGTGGACAATCAGACACCTTGTAGCGTGGATGCCCCTGGCCAGCATTTGGCTGGTCTGCTGCTGTCCTGCTCACCTGCAGGCCTCTGAGTAAGGCTACTGGAACCACCCAAAGAGGTGATGGGCAGGACGGAGCCCAAGAGGCTCTGCTCACCAGCTGCCCACCTGCAGAGGTCCTGGCATGAGGTGCATGAGTCATGTGCACGTGTGGGGTGCTTAAAGCATGCACACTTTTCTGATGAGCCTGAAGGATTCCGTACTGTGAATAGGCCTTCAAGGGCATTTCAGGTGCTCTTGGTGATATATGCCCCAGACACCTCTCAGAAGTTACTCAAGGGGCTGGAGTTGTGGCTCAGTGGTAGAGCACTTGCCTGGTATGTGTGAGGCCCTGGGTTCAGTACTCAGCACCACGTGTAAATAAAACATTCATTGGCAACTAAAAATATATTAAAAAAAAAAAGGTTGCTCCAGAGAACTAGCTGAAAGGATTGATGCTGCTAAGGTTAAAGAAAAGTAAAGAACTAAGTGAACAAAAATAATGAATCTGCAGAGCAACTTCTATCTGGAAGGAACAAGAAAGTAGTTCAAGGCCATTATGGCACTTCAAGTTAAGCAAATGGGTGGCTCCCACATGCTCAGATCCTCTTCCTCCAGAAACCCTGCCAGATGACAAGAGGAGCATGAAAACGGTGCAATCCGCCCGAACAGAACAGGATTGGGGAGGGTTTGGGGATGAATTCATGACAAGTACAGGAAACACAAAAGCTTAGTAACCACCGTGCACTGTGCATGGCTCAGCTATGAACAGCTTTTGTACATCATGAAATAGTAACGTTGACACTTGATGGGGCCAAGCCAAGCATGTTTTCATGCTGTTTGCCAGAGGTGCCAGGCATCCTGCCTTCCAGCAGTTCTGGTTCCCCAGGTTGGGTGGGACCATGTGGTTGATTCTGGCCGCTGTGCTATTAGAGTGCATTTGATGGCTTGACTTGACTGGCATTCTCTCCCTCTGGCATGGAACCAGAGCGTTTGATGTGACTGCCCTGGCTGGCTGTCCCCAACCTGCCCACAGTGAACAGCACCCTCCCTCCAACCTGCAAACAGGGATGTAGGTGAGCAAGGAGCGTGCACACCTGTGTTGTTTAAAGCTGCTGAGGCTCAGGAGCTGCACTGCTGATTGATCCACAAGGTGAAGCACACTGGGAGGTGGGGTTTGGCTCAGGCTGCTGTTTGTCTTCCATATTGGTCCTTTAACTTCAGTCTCAGCTGGCATGTAGCTGCACACTTTGGAACAGGCTTCAGAACTTTCTCTGCAGCCAGGTGTGGCCACATGACTACTGAGGTATGCAGTTTTCAGATCATGGCCCTTAAAAGGTGTGTATGCAGTTAGCTGTGGTGGCTCACACCTGTCATCAGCTGCTTGGGAGGCTGAGGCAGGACGACCTCAGGTTTGGAGGCAGCCTCGGCAACTTAATGAGATCCTGTCTCAAAAAAATAAGAAGGGCTGGGGGTGTACTTCAGTGGTCAGCAGCCCTGGGTTCCATCCCACTACTGGGGAAAAAATGTGTATGTGCTTCTCCTGCCCATCTTTCCTTTTGTGGGTAACAAGCATGTGAGTGTTGAACTTGGACCTTGGGGACAAGAGTCATCCTAGGGGAGGAAGCAACCTGCATCTGGACCACCCTGGAGCAAAGCCACTCAACTTCCTAACTGCCTCCCAGCCCAGGCTTTTACTTAGAAATAAAATTCTCTGTGATGCATGCCATTGTTACCCCTACAAAAGCAGCCAGCTGATGGATCAGTGGGAGGAAGGGATCATGCCCATGGGCAGCAGTGGAGTAGTGGGATGTGTTTGTTTTCCATGCGCCAGCAAATAATGCCAAAAGCTGAAAAGTCAAGAGCAACAGCAGTATTATTATTACCTAGTGGCACAGACAGAAATGCCAACGGAGGCAACCCAGAGACTTCAAGATGAGGAAGCCAAGAAGGTGCCTTCTGTTTTAAAACAAACCTTAAAGAACTAACATTTTAAACTACATGCATGTATAATTTTGTTAAAAATAAAAATCAGGCCAGGCACAGTGGCACACACCTATAATCCCAGCAGCTGAGGAGGCTGAGGCAGGAGGATTGCAAGTTCAAGGCCATCCTCAGCAACTTAGGGAGACCATGTCTCAAAAAATAAAATAAGGGACTGGACTTGTGGCTTAGTGGTAGAGCATTTGCCTAGCATGTGAGAGGCACTGGGTTTGATCCTCAGTACGACATATAAATAAATAAAGGTCCATCAACATCTTAAAAAATTTAAAATAAAATAAAATGCTGTGTGCTAAGGTAGCACCAACAATTGCTCTCCATCCCTTACCCTCCTGCTGGCTCGGTTCTCCCACCCTGTCCCTGCCTGGGAGGAGCCAAGGCCCCGGTGCAGGGTGCCTGGGTGCAGAGCAGAGCATGCAGCAGGTTCTGTGGTGCCTCCAGGGGAAGATGAGAAGGAGCTTTCCTTTATCAGATTTAGTGTAGTTAACAACCAGTGAGCATGGACTAGGTGCCAGGCCCAGAGAATGCTCAAACACATGTCCTCAATGAAGCCCCACACTAGCTACCCCATGGGAGTCACTTGAGAAGCCCTTGTCCCCAGGTGCTGTGCCTCTTCACTCCTGCTTCTACTTACCTATTCGTTTTTGTGGTGCCAGGAATTGAACCCAGGGTGCTCTGTCACTGAGCTACACCCCAGCACTTTTCATTTTATTTCAAGACAGGGTCTTACTAAGTTTCTAGGCTGGCCCTGAACTTGTGATTCTACTATCCTGGCCACCCAAGTAGCCGGGATTACAGGCATGTGCCACTGCACCCAGTTTTGCTTTTGCTCATCTGACTATTTCAAATTAAAAGTACTGTGCATACAAAACAAAGTTCTTTATTAGAAAAATTAATTTCCATTTGTTCATTTTGTACATAAGAAGATCATATCCATTAGAGTGCTATAATGTGTTGCTGTGTTGCAGACCCATCTCTATTGGAAAGCTGCAGACTTGGCTGGCTTCTAGATAAGACAGGGCTCCCGAGGCCCGCTAACTGCTGTCAGTGCTGTGTCTGACACAGAGTGGCACTCAAGGAGTCCACACCTGATGGTGGGTACACTGCTTGCTGTCAGTCTCCTGATTTCAAATCTGTATAGCAGATTTTTTATTACATCAGTTAAATTTACTATCCATTTATAGTATCTCATATATGATAGTGAAATTAAGATATATTGAAATATTCAATAATGTCCTTTAAGCAGACAATGCAGACTGAACAGGGCCATTTCCAAACCAGGTCACATCCCACCTGGCTTCTGTGTCAGTTGCTCAGTGGGGATTAGGAACCATCGTCAGGGAAGAAGCTCTGTCCACAACTGAAGGATCCTCAGAGGAACTCATGGTGCTGTGTGGGACTCTGTGCTAGAATCCTGGCTATAAGTACCCCACTAGCCAGGCTCTCCTAGACTGCTGTGTCTTGCTCAGCTACTGGGCACTCCTGTCCTGCTAGGAAATTTGCCTACCTGTTCCTGCAGAACCCTGGAACCCCACTCTGAGGTCTGAGAGAACAGGCACTGGAAAGGCCCATGAGCCCAGATCTGTCCTTGAGCATGGCCTTCTCTGCTTGGGGTTTCTCCTGACCGTGCACCAGCTGTTCCCTTTGTGTGCTGTCATCTAGTGGGGACAAATCACCTTCCCTTCATGCCCTATAATACAGCCAGGGAAGAAGTCCCAAAGAAAAGAGACCCTAAGAAGTGACTTTCCAAGTGGGACTGGGGTTGCACCTAAGACCCAGCTACCATAGACCACAGTGAGTTGTCCTACCATTTATTTATGCCTCACTTCCTCTCCACAAAATGCAGGTGGAAATGACCTTTCCACTTCTCAACAGCATGCTACCCAGAGTGGGTAGCTTTGTTATTTTTCTAACTGAACCCAGGAGGAGCTTCTAATATAGACCAAGTCTTGTGAAGAAGTGGCATGGCAGGCATGAAGAGAGAAGGGGACATCACTTTTTGGAAATGGGGAGCTGGGCTGATAATCAAGTACTAG
The DNA here is from genome assembly GCF_902686455.1 of Sciurus vulgaris. NCBI lineage: Eukaryota > Metazoa > Chordata > Mammalia > Rodentia > Sciuridae > Sciurus > Sciurus vulgaris. The sequence continues at coordinate 4,240,574 of NC_136462.1, forward strand.
TGCAGCAATCTTATAACTGTCACCAAAAGCTCTTAGAGATACATAAGCCATTTGTTATCAGGTAACGTATCTGCCATTACTATGATTTCTATAGAAAAACAGTAGGGTAGACACACATCATACTTCATAAATAGAAGTCTCATTTGTGTCATTGTTCACATTAGAAAAACACACACTGTCTGAAGTAGACCTTCTCTGGATAAAATGCACACAAATCCAAGATGGAGCTTGTCACCGGGAGGGCTCTGTCTCCACAGTGAGGAACGTCTCCACAGTCTCTAGAGGACCCTCTTCTGGTGGACCGATCTGCAGGGCAGGCCCATTGGCATCAGTCACTATGACAATGTCCTCCCCCTGAGACACTATGGTGCCTGGATGGGACAAGATAAGCCCATCAGAAGTCTGAATAAAAATCTGCTCCTGTCCCTGAGACAACATCTGGCACCCACTGGGAATTTCAAATGCCAGGGCTCCCCCTGCAGCCACCACACTCTCCAGTTCTCTCTCGCCAATGTGCACATGTGTCCCACAGGGGACCTGGTTCAAGTCCCCAGCTTGGCTTCCAAGACCCCCTTTAGTTGGCAGTGATCCGTCTGGGCCAGGCTGAGGCCCTGTCTCTGACACAGTCCTGGAGGCACAGTCTACTGGCATGGCATCCATGGGCAAAATCTCTAGTGAAGGGGCCACAGCGTGCCTGGGGCTGACCTGCTGGCAGTTCAGGTGGGAGTCACGCACCTCACCACGGTTCCCTACCTTTGCACTTCCAGACCTGCCAGGCAGCTGGCACTCCCCTCTTCTACCTGATGACAGAGCACCACAGACACCTGGGCTCCTCTGGCTTTCCCCGGTGTTCTGGTCTGCAGAGTGTTCTGGATCATTCTCTTCAGGAAATGCTGCTACCTGGGCTGAAGCCAGGCCTCCAGGCTCTTCTACCTGAGCAGGAAGAGCTGACCACCTGGAGTCCCCACACGGGGGAGCAGAGTGCACAGACCCACTCCTGGCTCTGAAGTCGTCACAGGCTATAAGCTGCTGGCCCACGTGCAGTCTGCTTCTGCCGCCATCAGAGACCGCCATCGCACGGCTCTCCTCAGAGCAGGGAGGGGCGCTCCCACGTGCTGGAGGGGCGAGACCTACATGGTTCGGGAAAAAGGCGAGCTCACGTGTTCCGACCCATTCACCACACTCACCATCCAAACGAACTGGTCCAGATTATGTTTCTTGCAAAGAAACAAAAAACCCAAACTCTCCCAGCTGACAGGCAGCAAATCCTTTTTATATCAGTCCCTAGTGTCTATTGGCAAAGGCAGATTTTGTCATAGAAACATGTTCCAAAAACCATTCAGTTGTTTTATTCTGACGCTGAATAAATGACCAGCAGCTCTTCAACAGAGATGAGCCTGAGAATCACCCAAGAGATTTTTCAAAATATTCTGTCCACACCGATCCCAACCCACTCTCAGACCTCTATTCCCCAGCCCCTGATTTCCAGAACAACCTCCTGGGTGTGGATTTTCGGATCCACACCGTTATGAGACGCTATTCTAGAGTGAGGAAGCCCCCTGACCCAACCCTGGACCTGGGCGCCAGGACAAGGACAGTGCAAGGCACACAGACTCTCAGGAACTGCTGGTTAAACTGAAGGGAATGTAGCACTGACCACTCGGCCTCCACGTGTGGATACAGCCAGAGGAAACAAACCAGCTCAGCAAAGGGGCTGTGTTCCAAACTGGTGCCAAAGAGTTCATCCTCCCCCTGAACCAATCTGCCTTCCCCTGTGGCAGAATTAAACCATGAGTCCTAGGACGGAACTGCCTCTCCCAATTTGAGACCTTAGGATCAGGCAAGGAATCCCATGGCCCTGGGAAGACTGCACAGAGGCATAAAGGCACTGCAGACAGGGTCAGGCTGCAGCCAGAATAAAAGCCAGATTCTGTCTTTCCAAATGTCCAATCTCAGCAGTCAGATGGAAGCAAGCCTCGTGAAAGCCAAGTCACAGGTACACGTGTCTTTGGGATGCATCTCTGTCCAACCCCTCGGGACCACCTGGGTATAACCTACTCACCAGCACCAAGTGACTCTTACTTTTAATAGGGGGTCTAGGAAACCTGAAAGAGCTCAAGATTCACAGGTCATGAACACAGTATGCCAGAACATTGAGAGGTTGGGATAAACCTGAGACCAGAGGGTTCTCTTAAACTCAGCCACAGGGGCACCCAACTCTGAAAAGCGTAAGCCTGGGCACACCTGTTGTGCCACCAGGGCCTCTGAGCACGGCACCCCTCAAACCCACTGAACATGCTTTACCCTCACTGGCAGCTGGGGCATTCAAGGGCGTGGCCTTCTCCTGGCCTCCACTGTGGTCAGCAGGAGACTCAGGGGCATCTGTGCACAGATCATCTCTTCGGGGCCTTTTCGCCATGGCCAGCCCCTGTTCTGCAGCCTGTGAAGAGAAGCCCCTTGGCTGAGGCCAGAAGCAACAGGCAGAGCTGCACCTCTCCCTCCTGGAGACAAGTGTTGTGCACCCTGACCACTAACTCAATGTCAGGCAGACGTGAAGACAGGCCTGCTCAGGACCAGCCTACCTCATTTCCCCAGCACTGGCGGCTGGCTGCCTCTAGCCTCTCCCCTTCTATCTCTTGGCTGGGGTGCTGGCATAGAATGCAGCCTGGCTGTATTTCTTTCTTCCTCAGGAATTCTTCTGTGATTCCTAATGACTCAGCAACCTGAAGAGGAAAAGGCCAGTAGAAATAAGTCTTCCAGTGTGGATGCAGGTCTGCAGAAGCATGTGGACCCATGAGTTGAATTCCTGGCTTTAAGGTTGTAATACCTCTACACAAACATAAAGTCAGAGGGAAAAGCTCCTGATGAAATGGATCATTACCCAAAATAGAAGGTTCTGGGTTAGCTCAATGCCGAAGACTGAATAAATGACACTTTTTAAAACTGTAAACCATGCTCTTTAAGGCTATCACATGCTTACTGTGCTAGTTTGTACCCAGGCACCTTTCTTGCACATTATGCCTTCTTTTTAAAATTCTCCTTAGTCTCTACAGAAAGCAACCCTGCCAGTCACATCCAGATCTTCCTCCCAGGTGGTGGAGAGAGCATGTTGTGGGCCTGAGAAAGCCACACTAGAGCAGTTTCTTCCCAGCTGGGTGACCAGAGGGAGCCAGCAGCTCCCTAAGCCTCCCTCACCTGCCCCGTTGAGGTCAGCTGCCTGGAAGGGTTTTGTGAAGACTGGATCTGATTCCACATGCAAACACCAGATGTGAGGTGTTAAGACACAGTCATGGTCGCCTATCTGGGCCTTATAAGGAGAAGGCCATGGGCATCAGACTGTGGCAGGCACAGAGGGAAGGGCGCCATAAGGCCAACCAGGAAACAGGGCCAGCAGTGTTTAGTGCTGACCAACCTGGAGAGTGACCCATTATAAACGGAGATGCTGTTGCTCCAGAGAGGCTGTGGCACAATCTGAACTGCTACAAAAGAGGATTCTGGTGGGCAGTTTGTACACATCAGCTGTTTCTCAACAGGATACCCACACTTGTTTAGCTTAACAGTTTAAAAAGCACTTAGGTGACTACTGGGAACTGGGGAAGCTACAGAAGGCTTACCAGGAATACATTCCTTTTTTAAAAAAAATCTTCTTAGTTGTCAATGGACCTTTAATTAGTTAATTAATTAATTAATTTATTTATTTATATGCAGTGCTGAGGACTGAATCCAGAGCCTCACATGTGCTAGGCAAGAGCCACAGCCCCAGCCCCCTTATATTTCTGTAATAGTAATTTCAAAAAATAAAGTATAAAGGCTTATTGAGGAATATAGTAAATGATGAATTTGCATAAAAGTAACAATGCAAACCAAAAAAACACCAAAACCCAAAACCAGGAACAGCAGGTGCCTATCAAGAATGGACTGGGCTGGGGAGATAGCTCAGCTGGTAGAGTGCTGGCCTGGCCTTGCAAGCACAAGGCCCCAAGTTTGATCCCCAGTACCGCAAAAAAAAAAAAAAAAAAAAAAAAAAAAAAAGGACCAAGGCTGCACGCCACAGAACAGTCCCTGTGCCCAGCGCAGACGGTGGCAGAGGAAAGAGGGTCAAAGCCATTGGAGCCCTGAGCCGGCTCCACTGCCACATGCACAGCAGTGAGTTTTAAGGAGGGACTACTGCAAGCCATGGCCACACTGGAGCCAGTGAGGACATTCCAGCCAGCCGCCTCTTCCACAGAGGAGCAGAGTGAGGACAGAGGTGTGGGACTGCCAGGGTCAGGGAGGTGCTGCTGCATGGACAGTGGGGCCGGACCCTCGTCCAGTCCTGAGAACAGCCACTGGGTGACGGGACCACACGGTGCATGCTGCGCTCAGCACAGGGTTTTATCCAAAACAATCTCAGCTCAGAACTCTTCCAGGTAAAGAATCCAGTCTAACTAAAGGCGATGTGATGACGCCGAGGACACTGAAATGAGCACTGTGTCCAGACAAGCTGGCGAGACAGCCGCTGGCCACGAACTCAGGTGGAAGCTGGCGCAGAGCAGAGCACAGTGCCTGAGGCCCTGACCCCGACAGCAGGGCAGGAAGGACTCGTGTCTCAGCTTTCTTTTAGCCTATCTGCATGTTTTAGTTTTCCGCAACAGTGTTTACTGCTTTTACAGTAAGGAAACAAAAAGTCCACTGGACGGGAAAAGGCCACCATGGTGGACTCTGATAAGATGTCCCTGCTGAAAACGTCTTTGCTCACAGTCAGCCTTCTTGAGCAGACTAGAGCACAACTGCGGTGGGAGGCTGTTACCTTCACATTGCTTATTTCCAGGGGCTCCTGCGAGCACGGACCAGAACCACCGAGATAATCTTGACACATTTTCTTAACCATGCTATGCAGCTCTTCAAATTCCTTGTACACAGCTGGGAAAAAAGGCTTTGCCAGATGACCTTTCTCAACCTTCATGCAGATGAAGATGACAAAAAGAGTTTAAACCTGAGGCAATGGCACAGAAAGTACAGAAGGAAGAGACCTAGAGAGAAGGACATGGTTCCCCAGCCCTGGAACTGGCTGATGGCGGCACCTCTTTTTCTCCCTGGTGGGTGCCTACTCTATGCTGGCACTGTGCCCGCAGGGTGGACCCACAGAGGAGCTGACCAGAAAGCAAACAATCCTTGGTGAATGGCCACAGAGCTCCAAGGATGGGGAGGCAGGAAGGCCCAAACACAGGCTGGGCCTCCAGCTCCTGCGAGCACGTGCACCTAAGGGGATGCAGCAGCCTCCATGGGAAGCATGGGCACAGGCAGGGCTGCATCTTTAGAGCAGGTGCTGAGAATGCAGAGCCCCAGGGAGGAAGCCAGCCAGGTAGGATGGAGACCCGGCCATTGTCAATCTCCCACACAAAGTTAAATGGTCAAGGGAGTGACAGGTGCTTGCCTGGGATACCCAGCCACATGGATAACGGCCCTGCACCAGGCACTAGTGCTCACTTCAGCCCTGTCCTGGAGAAGGGGAGGATTCCACATGGCCTGGGTCTTCCTCAAATACACAGGAAGGATGTCCTCCTGCATGACTTCAAAGCATCCCCTCCGTGGTTCATAGGCGCCACCAAGACTCACCTTCATCAGAAGGAATTCATACACGGTCACAACCTGAGCCAGCTGAGGCAGGGCCAACTCCACCAGATCCTCCTGGTCACAGTGCTGCAGACACTGCCAAAAGAAAGCATTTGCCACCTCTAAAGCCTGCAAGAATTTCCCAACAGTCAGCAAGTTGGTGCAAATGGTAACATAAGAGGAACTTCTCCCCAAACTCAGCAACTCCAAGCTACGTTCTGCTTCATTAAGCATCTCACTTGTTTGCCCATTAACAAAATGCTGTGGTCAAGTCTGGTCTCAAAGTTTGAGGCCCCCATGACAAGCCCTGGGCACTGAGAGTAGGCCCAGCAGACAGAACATGGCTCTGAGGAAAGTGTGCGCTGCCTGCTGATGCGGGGACAGAAATACAGTCAGGAAACTAGGGCACCAGAGGCTGGCGCAGCACTGTGCAAAAGCAAACAGTGTGAGCAGGATGCAGGCAGATGGACACACTCAGCAGCACCTGGAACTGACAGGCAGGCCGGCCTGGGTGGGAGGGCCTGAGGGTCTGCATTTCCTTCCAGAGGCAGAGTGTGGAGGGAGGTTTCAGTCAGGTCCCTAGGTGGCAGTGCAGGGAACAGAGTGGAGCGGGATGAGGACCCCAGTTGACAACAAGGGTGTGGGCAGGAGGGACAGGGAAGGCACAGTCCACCAGGCTCAGGGCCACAGGATATGGGAAGGGTGGTAAAGGAGGAAGAGATGAGAAAGCCTGGGGTTCCCAGCTTGACTGAGCACCAAGCAGACAAAGCGGCCCCCACACCTAGGGTAGACAGGAAGCCAGTGTGCAGGCTCCGCTCTGACAGGGAAAGCACAGGGGTGCATGGGGCTCCAGGCGCAGATTTCAAATAAGAGATCCAAGGCTCCAGAGAGCAGTCTGAACAGGAAGTAACAAATGAGAGTCTGTAGAGGGAAGGAGGTGTAATAAACCAGGCAGACGAGGGAGGGAGCCCAAGCAGGGGAGCAAAGCAGTGAGGGACGCGGAAGAAGAGCAGGGAGTTCAAGGAGGCTGCGCCACCGGGGCTGGAAGACGGGAGCAGCAGGCAGGGCGTCTCAACTTGTGCTCAATGGCCAAGAGCACTGATGGTGCTGTCAGTGGACGGACGGGTCTGACTGCCCCATTCTCCCCCAGAGCAGGGGCTGTGTCTATCTTGTGCACATTGTCCCCTCCATACCCAAAATGAGGCCTAATATTCGACAGACACCCAGGAAACATATAAATTCATGTCAACTTCTGGGGAAGTTCTCATCTAAGAGTGAAGAATGGTCCTGTTCAAAGCAGTCCTCTACTTCTCTGTGAGACAGATGGGGTTTTATAAATCAAGGTAAAGGTGTCATTATATTGGAGTCACTCCTCTGCAGAGTGACCTGTCCTTGCTGTCTCAGGCACCCTATCATACACTCCCACTCAACAGACACCAAACAACCTGGATTCAAATTCTGAACCCACCTCCTGCCTGCAGTGATCCTGTGCAGGTCGAATGAATGAAAGTAGAGCTGTCCGGGCCAGCAAGGGGGTGCCGGGGCATGGCAGGCTAGTTGCCTTGCAGGAAGTGCTTAGTAAGCAGTAGCTGTTCTCAGGGTCAATGCAGGATTCTAGACAAAGGCAACCTAACTCATACTTCCAAAAATTAATCACCCAAGATTGTCACAATGCAAACCCAAATGGGAATAAAGCTATTCCCCCAGGATTTAAATTAGCTGCTAGAATTGGCAACATTACATCATGCCTTAAGAAACTTCAGGAAACCCACTTCCTCTTGGGAAACCACTTCTGTCCATGGGTCTAGGAGTTTGGTGGCTTTGGGCCCCTTTGGTACTCTGTCCGGGGCCAGTCATCTTGCTAACTTGTCTCATGCTGTCTTGCTATATTTTCCACTTCTTTTTAAGATATTCACCTGGAAAGACTGGGGGTATAGCTCAGTGGTACTTGCCTAGCATGCATAAGGCACTGGCTTCTATTCCCAGGATAGCCCCCCAAAAAAACCCTTCACCTGAATCTGTACCTAACAAGGCAAATCTATATATTATAACCAAAGACAATGTGGATAAATTCAGGGTTCTACTTTTCTAAGCCAAACTAGTTAAATTCAATAAATCTAATTTTTTAGGGAACTGGAATGGAGGGTTCTAAACCTGAAACATTCTTTGAATACCTTGAAATTTTTACAGAAAAAGAGGAATCCATTTCTGTTGTCTTCTGAATTGCTTCCATGTAAACACAGGTCATAATTATTCCAAACTTACAAATGCAAGCAGCTCTTTAGGATGTGGGAAGTCTTATGTTCATTTTAAACAGGTAAGCCCACATGTTATTTCAGATAACACTGCCCTTGAATTGACCACATACTTCATCCAGTATCGAAACAGGTGAACTGCTGAGTTGGTCATGGTGTTTTACTTTTAAATTCAGAAACCTAATAGTGACTTGCTACCTACCACAACAAAGAAAGTGTCCAGAACAGGATGTAAGAGTGACTACCTCCTCCAGCAGGGCTCTGCTCCCTGAGGCACTCTGCCCCATGGACCCTGCAGGGCCTTCATAGGGCTGGGCCGCTCCACTCCTCTGAAGAACAGCTGCATCAGACTCTGCCAGGGTCTCTGAGTCAACCCTTCTTCTAGGTCCTAGGTGCCTCTCTGATCCCAAAGGAGCTGAGTGACTTCCATTTTCTGGTCCAGGTACCAACACCTCTTCTACAGACCGCCCATCCTGGATAGTGTTGCACACCCAAAAATAAATAAAATAGTCACGCTTTCTATAAATCACAATGAAAACCTTGAAGCAGGGAAAACTCAAAAGCAAGGAACTTGCCAGGTTGAGTGGTGCATTCCTGTCATCCCAGCGGCTTGGGAGGCTGAGGCAGGAGGATAGCAAGTTCAAAGCCAGCCTCAGTGACTTAGCAAGGCCCTAAGCAACTTGGTGGAACTCTCTCAAAATAAAAAGGTCTGGGGATGTGCCTCAGCAGGTTAGCTCCCCTGTTTCTATTCTGGAACAAAATTTAAAAAGGATGGGGATACAGCTCTGTGGTAGAATGCCCTTGGGTTCAATTCCCAGTATAAAACAACAACAACAACACCCCTGCAAAAAAAAAAACAAAAACAAAAACAAGGAACTTGCTGAATTGTCTTTTTCCTTTTTTTTTTTTGGCAGTGCTGGAGATGGAACCCAGGACCCTGCCAGGCCAAGTGCTCAACCACTGAGCTGCCTCTAGCCCACTGATTTCCTCTTTAATCAAAATTCTTGAACTGTAATCAGTGTATCTTAAACTTTCCTTTTGGATGCCAGATGATTATTAGCCAGCCCATTAGTTTGGGCTGACACACCACAACCCTGGGTGTGGATCAAAACGAAGTAAGAAACTTCTCTAATGTGACCATCACCTTGAAAATGAACCTGGGGCTGAGAGTGCTCTGTGGTTCAGCATGTGCTTCTCAGGTTCAAGGACCTGCGCTCAAGTGCCATCACCAAAGGAAAAAAATCAGCCTGCGCTTTGTTTCTTACACATTGCTTCACATATTTTTTTATTGGGTATATTACAAATATCATGAAATACATCCTGGGAAGCATAAATTTCAATGGATTAAATATATCACAAGAGTGTGAAGCCCTCACCACTAATTCCAGTTCATTTTCATCAGCTCAGAAAGAATTCACGCCTCATCCCCACCCCACATCCTACAGAGCCTGCAGTCACTAATCTATTTTCTGTTTTCATGGATTGGCAGGGCTTTTGGAGAGAATCCTGGATCTGACATTGTCCAGCAACTTCCTCATTGCCAATTCCTGCCTCTGAAAGTGAAAATGGGAACCCCAATATACCTCCAGGACAGCGGTAGGGCCCACTGAGCTGACAGAAGGAAGGCGCTTGATGTGGCACTGGGCACACAGCATTGTGTCCCCTTAGTTCTTTCTTTTTCTTTTTGGTTGTTGGTAGACCTTTATTTAATTTATTTATTTATATGTGGTGCTGAGGATCGTACCCAGTGCCTCATACATGCTTGGCAAGTGCTCTACCTCTGAGCTACAGCCCCAGTCCCACCCAGTTGTTTCTTTATTTTTGCCTTTGAGACAGTCACTATGTTATCCAGGCTGGGCTTGAACTCCTGGGCTCAAACCGTCCCCCTGCTGCATCCTCCCAAGCAGCTGGACTACAGCACTGGCCCCTGCACCCAGCTGCCCTTAACTCTTAAAGAACTTCCCCTTCAAATCTTCATTGCAATGGAAGTTTTAGGAGGAACACAGGGTTTCCCTATGGCTTTAAGTACCACATGGCCCTCAGGAAGGGACAGATACATGTGTATGTCCTCTAACAGGAGGAAGGAGAGATCTCCTGGACCTCACAGCCTCCCTGGCCATCATTCCCAAGGCCAGGGCCTGTACTCAGGAAGTCCAACACCTAGAAGCTACTGTGGTATAGGATTTCATACTGAGGGAAGCTGAAAGTGCCAGCAAGTCTGGTCCTCTAATGTATCTGAGGAAGTCCTGGGTCATCCTTCCTGACTAATGATGATCCTTTTTCTCTCAAATGTCCAGGATGATAAAGTATGTGGTCATTGTAAAGGAAAAATATAGGTTCCTGGTTGGAACAGACCCATTACAAGAGACAGACGGACAAGAGAAAAACAAATGAGTTTACTAGCAGGCATGTTTTTTTTCTTTTTCTCCCTTTCCATACTAGGGGTTGAACCCTAGGGCACTCCATCACTAGCTACATCTCCAGTCCTTTTAAATTTTATGTTTTGAGATGGATCTTGTTAAGTTGCCCACGTTGGCCTTGAACTTGGGATCCTCCTGCCTCAGTCGCTGGGATTACAGGTGTGCACCAACACTCGGGCTAACGAGTATATTTTATATGTACGTGGGAGACGCCCAGAGAATAAATGTTCTCAAAGATGTGTTTTGGAATCCTTGCATTTACAGCATCTTCGAATTTTTAGAGAAGTGACATGACACAGGGAAAGGAGGGCATGACAACTTGAGGGAAGGCAGGTGATAGGTAGACCCAGGTTCAAGCTTGTTAGCGTCCACTCCTCTGCTTTCCCTCCAGGCCGAGGAGGGTGTAAAGCTCTCCTCAGTAGCTGACCTTTGTTCCCCTCGGTAGAAGAGGGCAGAATGTCTTGTCTTTCCAAATCTACTCCTGCTTTTAGACAAACAAGGGGGCAGAGACCATGCCCCAACTTCTTCAGCTCCACATTCTTCCTGTCTTGAGGAGCTACATCCTGATCTGCATCACCCTGGCCCAAGAAAAACTGCCTTTTCCAAGGTAGAGATTTACCAGGTGAGGGAGCCACAGAACCTCCTAAAAGAGGCAGCCTAGTCCAGGGTGGTTTCAATGTCAGAAAACCTGGCTTTAATTCTCCTGTAGATGCGGAGCTAGATGTGCTGCTCCGGGGTGGGCCAGGCACCTCCTGAGCCTCGTCTACCTTATCAACAGCAGGAACTACTGGATCTGCTTTGGGTGCTCTCACAGCATCAGGGAAATGCATGCTATAATCCTTGCACGGGGCCTGCCCAAGGGTCATGCTGTAAATGGTGGTGTTGTTTTATTATTGAAATCAATGTTCTAGGGATGCCATTTTTGAATCTTAACACAGGGCTATTCCATGGTTCTACCACTGGACCTTGATACTGATCTTCTGGGCCCAGTGTCTATACAGGCCTCCAGGTACTAATCTGTAAGCCACAGTTGCCAGCAGTCCCCACGGCCCTCAGAAATGCGCCACACCACAGGGAATGAGGGGGCAAGCAGGCAGCCATATATTTTGCATATTTTCCAACTCACTGAAGCCACAAATGTCCACCAAAGAATCACACTGATTCCAGTACTGTTTCCTCTAATGTTTCGGAAATAAGAAATTATAATATGCCTGTAATTTCCTAGTTGAAACCCCGGGTAACCCAAAAAGTTACAGCCAATACAAATCAAAGGCAAAGGAAGCCGGGTACAGTGGAGCACACCAGTAATCCCAGCCACTCAGGAAGCTAAGGCAGGGGGATTGCAAGTTCCAGGCCTGCCTCAGCAACTTAGCAAGACCCTGTCTTAAACATAAAATAAAAAGGGCTGGGATGATAATGGTAGAACACCCCAGGTACCCCTAGTACTACCAAATGTATTTTGATATAATACATCAACAAATTGACTAGACTTTAGTTAGAGAGGATAAGAAAAAGGAGAAAACTCAAATCACTAAAATTAGAAATGAAAGCAGGGACGCTGCTACTGATTCTCAGGGGACAAGGAATCCACAGGGGAAGAGTATAAACAGCTGTACACCAATGAACTGGATACTGATTCTATAGGGGAAAAGGAATCACGGGGAAGACTAAGAACAGCTGCACACCAACAAACTGAAGAACCCAGGTGAAATGGAAAAATCCCTGGTAACATAGAACCCACCAAGACTGAATCACAAAGAAACTAACAATCTGAATACACCTATAACAACTCATGAGGAGACTGAAGCAGTGATCCAAAACTTCCTGATAAAGAAAAGCCCTGGACCTGATGCTTTCACTTGTGAATTCTATCAAACATTTATAAAAGAACTAACATGAATCCTTCTAAAACTATTCCCCCAAAAAATAACGAGGGGAAACTCCCTAACTCATTTTGTGAGGCCAGCATTACCAAAGCCAGACAAAAGACACCACAAGAAAATGACATGACAGTATTTCTGATGGACATTGGTACAAAAGTCCTCAACAAAATACTAGTAAACTGAATTCAGCAGCATATTTACAGGAATGACTGCCAAGTGGGATTTATTCCTAAAAAACGAGTATGGCTCAGTATATGAAAACTGATCAATGTATTACACCATGTAACAGAGTAAAGAAAAAACCCACATGGTCATCTCAGTTGATGCAGAAAAAGCACTGACAAAATTCAACACCTTTTCATGATAAAAAACTCAACAAACTAGGAATAGAAACTATTCAGCATAACAAAAACCATATATGAAAACCCAAGCAAACAAACACCACACTACATGGGGAAGGTTGAGAGACTCTCATCTAAGATCAGGAACAGGGTAGGGATACAGGCTTTTGTCACTTTTATTCAACGCAGTGCTGGAGGCTCTAGATAGAGAACCTAAGGGGAAAAAAACTTACCATAAACTATAGTAACCAAACCAGTGTGGTGCTGCCATGAAGGTAAGACATACTGACCAGTGGAATACCACAGAGTGCAGAAACTGACCCTAACAGGTTGGTCAAAGGATTTTCCCCTCAGGAACAAAGAGGTGTGAAGCCAAATGATTTTTTTGTTTCCTTGCAATACTGGGGATTGACCCAGAGGCCCTCTACCACTGAGCTACATCCCCAGTCCTTTTTATTTTGGGAGTGGGTCTAAGTTGCCCAGGCTGGCCTTGAACTTGCAACCCTCCTGCCTCAGCCCCCAGAGTCTGGGATTATAGGCATGTGCCACTGCACCTGCAGTCAAATAATTATATATATATATATATATATATATATATATATATATATATATATCCATAAACTACAGTAGTAGTAGTATATATATACACATATATATTAATTGTAGATGGACATAGTACCTTTATTTTATTCATTTATTTTTATGTGGTGCTGAGGATTGAACCCAGTGTCTCACACGTGCTAGGCAAGTGCTCTACCACTGAGGCCACAGCCCCAATCCCATCAAATAACTTTTGACAAGAGTGTCAATCCTATTCCAAGGGAAGCTGGGAAACCTGGATACCCAGAAGCAAAAGAACAGAGTTGGACCCTACCTAACTATCAAAAGCTAACTCAAAATGCACCAAAGGCCTCAATGAAAGACCTAAAACCACGAGCTTCTCAGAGGAAAACCTAGGTAGGGCAGAGACCTTATGACATTGGGTCTGGCAGTTATTTCTGGGATATGGCACTAAAGGCAACAAAAGGAAAACAGACAAATAAAACTTCATGAAAAAATGTTAGAATTGTGTTACAAAAGCCACTCACAGGGCAGGGTGCGGCGGCACACCGTGATCCCAGTCACTCAGGAGGCTGAGGTAGGAGGATCCCAAGTTCCAGACCAGCCTGGAAAACTTCTAGAGACCCCTACCTCAAAATAGTAAGTAAAAAGGGCTGGGGATGTAGCTCAGTGGTAGAGCACCCCTGGGTTCAACCCCCAGCACTGCAAATAAAAAGCAAAACAAATCAAATGAAAACCTGGTGGCTGGGTTCCATAGAAGGTGCCCACCTAATGCAGCTGCTGGGCGGGGAGCACTCACCTGCTTGGCAGCAAGGCAGACCCTCACTATGAGGGTGTGGGCATGAAATCCCATCACACACTGCAAGGGTCAACTCAAGGATGGTGGGCAGGAAGGGACACGGGTAAGGACAGTCACCGAACATCAACTTACCTGTGCTGACTCTGCCCCTTCCTCAGGTGGAGCAGCTGGCATGGGCTGCTCTGGAGAGGTCAGGCCTCCGGCCCCTGCCTCCATGCATCCCAGGGACAGGCTCCAGTCAGTCTTCTCAGGCAGCCGTGTATCAGGCTCCACCTGGCCGTGGCCTGGGTTCAGTTTAAAATGCCGGGCCAGTCCCCCCTTTCCTATGTATGACTTGTCACAAGTCTGACACTGAAAGGTCTTGGGCCTCAGGCTACAGCTCGATAAGTCAAAGAGAGCCTGTTTCTCCCTCTGGCTTTCCTCTTCTTCTACACTCAGTTCTGAATAGTCATCGGAATCCGACAGGTGACCGTCAGCCAAATCCTCTGTTTTGATAAATTTGTAGTCTCTAGCTTTGTACTTAGGAGGTCGAGATATCCGTCCAGAACGGGTTTGTACCTTGAAAGATTTTTTTAGTTTCTCAGCACGTTTCGTGTGCAAGCTGGAAATAAGTAAACGTGAACTGGAAGGAACAGATGTCCTGGGGGGCAGGTGAGAGGCTGTCAAAATGGTCAACTGGTCGCCCTGGTCACCTGGAGCCTGGGAGGCCTTGACTCTCTTTGGAGGGACTGGCTGAAGGGCAGGCAGGGGCCTCTGTACAAACACCCTAGGAGCAGGTGGGCGAGGTGAGCTTCTGAGGAAGCACAGCTGTGGCCCGGACCTCCTGAGGGGCTGTCCCCTGAGCAGCTGAGGGCCAGCCAGACACAGCCCCACCAGGCTGGAGCTCCTCCCTGGAGACTGGCTCTGTCTTGATGTTTGGGGCTGGATGGTGGCCAGTGGTGGCATTGGCCTTTCCTGACCTTTCGTGTCTCCAGGTGTCACCTTGATACAAATGGCTTCTAGTTGCTTAAATACAGAAAGAAGAAGAACAGCATTATGCTTATGGATATTTCTGTAATCATCACAAATCTACTATTGAAACTCTAATTTTACATCTTATATATAAAGTCTATGTCCTACATCTATAGTGTTTACAGCAATTTTCCAAACCTTTCTGAACATAGAGCACAGGGATACATGTTACACCACAAACAAGTATATCTACCAAAACGCTGTGAACACAAAGTAACAGACATTCACCACCTGACATAGATGCCCTTTGACGCTATTCAGTCCAGTTTTTTGGTTTTTTGTACTGGGGATATAAGCCAGGGGTGCTTTACCACTGAGCAGCAGCACATCCCCAGCCCATTTTATTTTTTATTTTGAGACAGGGTCTAAGTTGATTAGGGCCTCACTAGGCTGAGGCCTTGAACTTGGAATCCTCCTGTCTCTCCCTAGTTACTGGGATTACAGATGTGCACCACTGCACCTGGCAATCTACATCATTACGAAAAAAAATACTAGTCACAAACTACTAAACTGATTTCATGACTCATTAAGAAATAATGTCTTGCTTTAGTTTTACCCATGTGATTTCACTTGGACTTTTTAGTACTGTACTCGAAACTGGACTCAATGCAATGTGAGCTCATTTTGTTGTTATGGTGCTGGGGATGGAATCCAGGGCCTCGGACATGTTGGATAAGCGCTCTACACCGAACTTATTCCCAGCCCTGTGCCAGTGAGTTCATTAACCCCTCATCCCATAAAAAAGGTTTGAATGAAATTCTGAAAGCAAAAAAGCCATAAAAAACAAAGTAACCATCTGGGTCCTTATCACCCACTTTTAAAGGCAACACAAGTGATTTACAAAGCCCTCTGAAATCCATCCAACCTGCATGCCCTTTTCTTCACCATATCCCAAATGCACTGTTCATTCTTGTGTTTTTTTTTTTTTTTTTTTTTTTTTTTTTTGCGGTGCTGGGGATTGAACCCAGAGCCTTGTGCTTGCGAGGCGAGCACTCCACCAACTGAGCTATCTCCCCAGCCCATTCTTGTGTATTTTTAAGATTCAAACTTCATGTGACTATCTCCAAAAATTATTAAGTTTCGACATGCTTTTAAACTTTATATAAATAAAATCATCTCCTGTAACTTGGGCATTTTCAAGTTATCTTCATTCCTATCTTGCTATGAGACATGCATCCACGTTGCACTCGAGGCATTCATTTTCTCCATGCTGAGTGCACTATTCTCCTGTTGATGGACAGGTAGGTATCACTCTATTCTGGTCTGCTTTAAAATATCACGGTGTATATGTATACATGTGTGAGTTTCTCCAAGTACACATATCTAGGAGAGGGGCTTCGTACCTTCAACAAGTTTTTCTTTTTAATGATACCCAACAAAATTTTAAATGCATGTGCTTTTTGATCCAGTAATTTTTTTGCCTTTTTTTTTTTTTTTTGTATTCCATTAAAATATCAAGCGCACATGGGCACAAGGATGTATGTTCTAGGAGGTTCAAGACAGTACTCACTGCCTGTAAGTCGCTAGGGGAACGGGTGGGAGCAGGACAAGACTCCTGCCCTCACAGAGCACAAATAATGAGTTTTTCACAGGGAGGAAGGTGGCAAACATCATCCAGAGTTTTTCAACTTTGGCACAAGTACACTTCAGACTGGTGATTCTTTGTTGTGTAGGGCTGGGCTCTGTAGGAAGCTGAGCACCACCTCTGCCTTCACCCTTCAGATGCAGTGTGGCACCCCCAAGTTGTGACCATCAAAAATGTCTCCAGTTGTTGCCGAAGGTCACTACCCTGTGGAGCAAAATCACCCTTGGTTGAGAAGCACTGATCTGGGACACCAACGGGTCCTCTTTTGGACTCAATCCTCTGCCAATGAAGGATCAAAAATGTCATCACACAGGGCAGAATAAAAACCCTCATTGAAATCAAGCTGGAGCATATCTCTTATCTCTATTTGCAAACAGCAGAGATGATTTGGCATTTTGGTTTATGGTTTTGGTGTACGGGCTGGTGTCAGTGTCCCATGAATCCCCAATTCCTGGGCTACCTGTGACTCACTGATGACTGTTTCATTTATCCTTCAATAACTATTATGTTTCCTTTTACTATTAGTCAGAGTATTTTTCTAAGCTTTTGATATATTACCGGATAATGGCATCATCATATTGCATTCACACACCAAGTCCTATTGTTTTAGGATGACCAGCAGCAGAAGTAGTCACATAATTTATTTATCTGCTATTCAGACTGACTGACCATGTGGATATTATACTTAATAATTCACTATATGTGTATTTCATTCTGCAAACTTTTACTAAGCATCTCTGGTGCCTATTCATAACCAGTAGCCAAGCCTGTCTCACACCTGAGCTAACGGGCGGTTTCCTCTGCCCTACCTCAGTCCCTGCAGACCTGCTAGATGAGATTGGCTGGGGTGGAGCCACTACATGTGTCCTTTCAAAATTTCCACTGATACTGAAAGCATGCGGGGCCCCCCGGAACAGGCAGGTGAAGCAGATAGGAAAATGGTGACACCATGGCACAACAGATGTGGTAAGCAGCAGAACAGACTGAAGGTGGTGGCTTGCCAGAGGAGAGCTCTCACGGGCATCTAGAAGGCTGCAGAGCTCCTGCCAGGTGAGAAGGGCACACTAGTTGTAAGGAAAGACCTGAGCCAACATACGTGCTGAACAACAGAAAAAAAGGGCACAGTGGTGAGTGGAACTGGATGTTTCTGTGGGAAGATGGGCCAGGTGGGAACCCTGATCTGACCCAGAGGAGTGTGTCTGATCCACATTATGCCCCACAGTGAACCTCTGATCCTTCTGCCCTGGCTGTCTCAAGGCACCCCCGCCCCATCTTTGGCATTTTCATCTTGAACCCACTCTTCCAGATCTAGTTCAGATACCACCTCTTAGCATTAGCTTTGGATCCCCTCAGTCAAACCTAATAATCTCCCTTTCTCTTAAAGGCACTTAGTTCTTTATGCATATCTCCAGGTTTTTTACCTCGGTTGGAAGTTATCTGGGTCACGCTTTACCTCCTATTAGTTCATAAACTCTTCAGGGGCAAGATACACACCTGGTTTGCCTTTGTGGCCTCCATGGTACAGTGGAGGTTGAGAGATTATTAGCAGAATGGGCCATAAAGTTACATTATTTTGAGTGCAGGTGAAATCTATACCATTCCCATTAGATTAGCTACAGAATAAAATCCTTTTTGATCTACCTCCCTCCACCCAGCCCCATGTTGGAGATTGAACCCAGGGGTGCTCTACCATTGAACTACATCCCCAGTCCTTTTTATATTTTGAGATAGATCTCACTAAGCTGCTGAGGCTAGCCTCAAACTTTGGATCCTCCTGTCTCAACCTCCTGAGTAGCTGGGATTACTGATGTATGCCACCACTCCTGGCTTAGGACACAATTCTATCAGGCTTCCTAACCTTGACAGAATTTACTTTCATTTGATGGAACATGTGTCATTGTTGGACTCATTCTAAAGTTGCCATACCAAATCCAAAAAGTAGTGTGTGGTGAGAATACAGGCTCTGGAGTGTAGCTGCACCTGTGGGACCTTGGTTAAAGTCACCCAACCTCTCTGAGCTTGTTCTCAACATGGAAAATGCTGATACAAAAGCATTATTGCTCCCAGTGGCTTGGGAGGCTAAGGGAGGATCACAATTTCAAAGTCTGCCTCAGCAATTTAGTGAGGTCCTAAGCAACTTAGCGAGACCCTGTTTCAAAGAAAGAAAGAAAAGAAAAAAGCATATTGCATGGATGCTGAGAACTAGGCAGCTCAGTAAAGTGCCTGGTTCAGAGTAGGGGGTGTGTAAACAGCAGGAGTCACTAGATGGTGGCTGTGCCAGATGGTGCCATGCAGAATTTGGTTCTTCAGAAGAGTACAGCCAGAAAGCTTATGCAGTGAACCATCATGGATGCATTTCTCAGAGCAAAATAGGAATGAAAATAACTTGAAAATGCCAAGTTACAGGAGATGATTTCACTTATATAAAGTTTAAGAACATGTCGAAACTTAATCATTTTTGGAGATAGTCACATGAAGTATGAATCTTAAAAATACACAAGGGAGTCAAAGCCCAAAGAGGTTGTTATGCAAGGTCACATCTCCAGCAATGTTGGGCACTATCATACTTGTCTTCCCAAACTATAACAAGATAGCTCTCCAGTCTTGATGACAACTGGGTACAGCCAGCCCCAAATCACTCAGGGAGGGGAAAAAAAGTCGAAGACTGTTGATTCTATTTTGCAGCCTATTTACTGGAAGCACCTCTCTTCTTCCGGCAATTTTGAGATGAAAAGCACAGTCATATACAACCCTGGCAGGAAAGGGGGATGTGATTTTACACATGACGTGCGGCTACTTTCTAGTGCCAACTCCCCCAGCGGCCAAGAGCTCTGTGACCCGGGAAACGAACCAGCGGGAGAGGACGCTCTGTGGTAGCGCGCTTTCACGTGTTCCATTCACTCACTGGCGCTGCTGGGCACTGGGGTTACAATTCGCCCCTACCACTCAGGTGCCAATTCGTACAGCAAGCTACTACGATGTGCTTCCTTCTCGCCCAAGTCTGGGTCTTGGCGCTCGCTCTGCTTTCCACCCTTTTACTCCACTCGGGACTCAGCTCCAGGGTCGGGGACCACCCAATGGAAGGCAGCCCCCTTTCACCCGCAGACCCCGCCTTAGCTCTGCACCGGGCGGCAGCTCCCGGAGCTCTCGAGCGCCCGACGGATGCTGAACCAAGGGGCAGAGGCCGGTAAGAGCCAGGCGGCGCGGAGGAGCCGTGCGCAGGGCGGAGCAGGCCGCTCCGGCCCGGCCGCTCCCAGGCGAGCCTGCGCCCCCGCCGGGCCTCGGTTTCCCCCGCGTCCCTCCCAGCGCCTCACCTGGGGCGGCAGCAGGCGCGGCGGGCGCGGGGGCTCGGCGCCGGGAGCCCGCTTCAGGGCGGCCTGCTGGGCCGCGTCCCGCAGCCGCCGCGCCGCGTCCTGCAGCAGGAAGGGCGGCGGCGGCTCGGCGGGCGGCTGCGCCTTCGTCACCTGCTCCAGGACCCGCCGCAGCTGCTCGGGGTCCAGCGGGGCCACGCGCGCCGCGCTGCCGCCCTGGCCCGGAGGAGCCCGGCCGCCGCCGCCATCCCCGCTGCCACCCTCCGGCCCCGGCTCCGCGTCCGCCATGCCGGCTGAACGGGGACTCGAACCCGTGTCGCCGAGCGACGGCGGCGAGAATGTGCGTC
This sequence comes from Sciurus vulgaris, assembly GCF_902686455.1. Lineage (NCBI taxonomy): Eukaryota > Metazoa > Chordata > Mammalia > Rodentia > Sciuridae > Sciurus > Sciurus vulgaris. The sequence goes on from NC_136462.1 coordinate 4,260,682, forward strand.
ACCTGGGAAAGCGACGGGCTACGAGTGCCGGGCGGGCCAAGACACCCCGGAAGGCGGCCGCGCTGGGGCGGGGCATCGCGGCCGGGCGCGCCGCCGCTGGAGTCCTGTTTCCTTTCTTGAGTTTTCGGCGCTGGAACCTCGGCTTCCGAATGCTCGCGAGCGCCTCGCCCCCGAGCTGCCACCCCCGGCCCAGGATTGTTCCTTAACTCTCAGACGTCACCTCCAGGAGCTGCCCGGGCTGCCCCCGGCCGAGGTCTCCCGGAACCCCCGGCCCAGCGCTTACCGCGCCTTCCAGGTGTTAACGCCACCCTGCACCGGACTCACCCGAGGGCCTGCCTGCGATTGTGGATTCCGGGCTCTTCCCCGAGACGGCCCAGTGTTCGCATTTTTAATGAGAATCAACCCCCTGGTTGTTGCCAGATTGGCCTACGGCAGCCCTACCTGCCCACGCAGACTGGGCACATCTGGAGGGCAGGGGTGCTAGTCACGCACTCGGTGCCCGACACCGACCCTGAATGATGGTGGGTGGATGAAGGAGCCACCTCTTCACATTTCAGGCCCGTCTACCCATCCCCACCGCCCCCTCTTCCTCAGCCTCCTCTCTCTGCCTCCCTCTCTCTCTCCTGAAGGCTCTGTGTCCTCACCGTGTCTGCAGGTGTGGACGCGTCTCAGCTCCTCTCCCCGATGCGGGCAGTAGAGCCACTGGTCAACATTTACCCAGCACCCGTTGGGTGGTTATCCCCCTGCCCTGGGAGGTATGCAGTTGAGGTAGGAAGGAGGAAGGGGAGACTGGCACTTGCGGCACAGTTTGATGAGTGCCATGCTTCCAGGATTCTCTTCTTACTATTTTTTTAAAGAAATTGTTAGTGGACATTTATTTATTTATATGCTGTGCTGAGAATCGAACCCAGTGCCTCACACATGCTAGGCAAATGCTCTACCACCGAGCCACAACACAGGCCCTGGAGACGGTTCTGAAAGACCTTCTAATCATTTGTTTCTCCACAGGACCACCATCATCATCAGAGTCAGTATTCAGCTCTCATCAGGCTCCTGCCTTGTTCGGAGTTCATTGGTGTTGGGAGAAATCCTAGTTCTTGACTCACAGCCCTGAATGTCTCAAGTGTGTACACTTGCAGAGAGGAGCATTCTGCTTCTCCTACCTAGGAAAGTAAACAACTGCCCCAAGTTGACCTAGTGTTACCAAGGAAACTGTATAGGAGCCTGGTGGTCTGATCCCCCATGGCACATTGTGATTGGGCAAGAAACTTATAAAATGTATACCTGTTCCTGCAATAAACGAGTTTGCAGGCTGCTTGCCACAAGCCTGCTTTCACCCAACTGGCGGAGTCTGGGGGTCTTGACTCCGTGGCCCTTACCTGCGCCTGAGCTAGCCTGGCACCCCTATACATTGGGTGTTGGCCAGAGAGAAGATCAGGCTTGTAGAATTTGTTTCAATTCTTTAATCCTTCCTTTTTTCTTCTCTTCTCCTCCTCCTCCCCCCTCCTCCCCCTCCTCCCCCCTCCTCCCCCTCCTCCCCCCTCCTCCCCCTCTTCCCCCCTTTTTTTTCTTTAATTTTTTAGTGTGGATGGATACAATAATTTATTTATTTTTATGTAGTGCTAAGGAACGAACACAGTACCTTGCCCTGTGCTAGGTAAGCGCTGTACCACTGAACTACAACCCCAGCTCCTCCTCCTCCCCTTTTAAAAGAAATCCTTTCCAGTCCTCCCATCCTCCCTTATCAGAAAGGTTTCCTCTAACCCCTAAGCCTAGAATCTCCTCCACCATTTAGAACATGATGCCCAATTTTATCATCTTTTTGAACCTGTCAGGGAGGGAAAAAAAAAAAAAAAAAAAACTTTCCTTGAATGGGGGACTTTGAGTTAAACTGAAAAAAAAAAAAAAAAAACACGGATTAAACTGATAAAAGACAAAAATTAATGGTTATTTTTATCAAGGTAATAAAAGAGTACATGGGAAAATCTGACTAAGGAGGGGGTTAGAGTTTTACTAACTACCTTAATAGGGGAGGGGAGAAGGGCACTTCAGAGATGTAAGTGAATCCTTAGAGAACAGGGAAGCGCTCTGGTTGCTTTGTGGGCATGTCTGCTTGGGTGTGGTGCGGCTTCCCTCCAGTGGTAGGATAGGAGTCTGTCTTTCCCTGGTTTGCTCCCCAGAAGAAGATTTGACAGTTGAGCTCTTTCAAGTTCTTCCGGGAGGCTCTGCTTTTAGATAGATGAGAGATTACTGGTACTCAACTACCTTTTCAAAATAATTTTTATGTCACAGTGGTATATTTTGAACCCCTTCAAGTTTGGAAGGTGTGCACTGAGGGCAGCAATCCACATCTACCCCTGTTAGCACACAGGCTTAGTTTTCCAGTCCCACTACATCTTGTCAAGAGGCAAGGTGGAATGGCTTTTATCAAGAATACAAGTAATAGTGTTGGCAAGGATGTGGGGAAAAGGTACACTCATCCATTGCTGGTGGGACTGCAGATTGGTGCAACCACTATGGAAAGCAGTATGAAGATTCCTCAGAAAACTACAAATGGAATCACCATTTGACCCAGCTATCCCACCCCTCAGCATATACCCAAAGGACTTAATCAGCATATGACAGTGATTCAGCCACATCAATGTTTTAGCAGCTCAATTCGCAATAGCTAAACTATGGAACCAATCTAGGTGCCCTTCAACAGATGAATGGACAAAGAAAATATGGTACATGAACACAATGGAATACTGCTCAGCCTTGAAGAAGAATGAAATACTGGCATTTGCAGGTAAATGGATGGAAGTAGAGAATATCATGCTAAGTGAAATAAGCCAATCCCAAAAAACCAAAGGCCAAATGTTTTCTTTGATAAGCAGATGCTGATCCATAGTGGGGGGCGGGTAGGGAAGAATGAAGGAACTTTGGATTATGCAGAGGGGACTGAGCAGACGGGTGGGGTGGTGGGATGGGAAGGACGGTAGAATAAGACAGACATGTATGATTACACTACTGGTGTGACTCAGCACCATGTCCCTCCAGAGGAATAAGAAATTATGCTCCCTTTGTGTAAAGTGTGTCAAAATGCCTTCTGTCCTGTATAACCAATTAGAATAAATAAAAATAAAAAAGAGGCAAGGTGGTGGTAGAGAACTTTACTACCAAAAGCCTAAAAGGCTGTCTTCCCCAGAGGCTGATGTTGGAGCAGCTTGTGTAGGAGATGGGTGGTCACAGACTGGCAGGCACCTTCTAGTAGGTGGAGGTTTGTGGACAAATGACACACACATTTGATCTTCTGCGGGGGCGCCTAGCACATAAAACTCATGCCAGGGAAGTGTGCCTGGCGCATAAAGACCCATGCCAGAGGTTGGTAATCTTCCTCTGGAGGATGATAGCAAGGACTCGTCATAAGTTGGGTGCTGCCAAGGCCTTCCCTGGAAGACGATAGCAAGGACTCGTCGTAAGTTGAGTAAAGCTGGAGCCCCTTCCTCAGAGTGTTAATCTCTCTTCCTTTTTTGTTTTTCACCAGAACTCACAATATTACGCGGATTAATCATGTTTAATAAAGTTCTTCGGTTGAAGGATGATGGGAACACAAACAGTTCATATGAGTCAACTCAATTCCAGTAAAATAAAGTTCATTTGTTTACACAAAGCACTAATATTCCTATAGGGAATGGTGGACATTCTGAAGCAATATGTCTTGTGATGTTTTTGTTAACTTTTACAAGATTCCCAGACATCTAGTTACATATAAGTGATTCTCTTAGCTTCAGTGATCAACATATTTATTACATCTGGTTTCTTCTACAAAGTAATGAGCCTCCCACAGAAATACATTATATTTAGTTCAAAAGAAAAGTTTTAGTTCTTTTAGATGAAGATTTTTTACTTTGAAGATAATAACTTGGTTCTTAATAGTATAATATGATTTAACATAGCATAGACATGTAATTATAGTCATGAAAAATTAATAACAAATTACTAGAAGTTATAATTAATCTTAGCGGTAAGAGATCAAATAGAAGTTAAACTTCAAAGAAAAACAAGTGGTATACATCAACTTGCTTTTGTAAGTTTCGAGTCAAGGATAGTTCATTGTGGGGAAATGTCGAGTAAGATGAATGTGCCAGATGGCGCTAATTGGCTAACTGTGCAGACCTAACTTCTGTTATCTATTGATAAACTTCTAAGAACTTTCTTCTTCATATGAAGTCATAAATATTTTTAGTGAAAAGTGTAAGGGTATATAAACTGTAAGAAGAATTCAATAAACTTGTCAGCAACCTAACATTGACCTGAGTCTGTGTGGTTGCTGTCCATCGCCGACGCTGCGCCGTCTAATCACTCGGGGCTTTTATATTTCAGGCCATCAAGGACCCCTGGACTCTGCTGCTTGGGCTGGTCCCCGGCAATTTGGCGCCCGAACAGGGACTTGATTGGTAAGTGTTTTATTCTTTTCTTTTCTTTTTCAGGCGGTCGGCAGCTAGGATACTGCCCGGGGAGCCGCGGTCCCCTCAGTAACAAAGACTGAGAAAGGAAGGGCAGGGATTGGTAATAATGGGTAACACAGCATCAAAGGAAAGAACATTATTTCTTGATATATCTAAGCATTTACTAAAAAGGAGAGGTGTTACAGTAAGTTCTTCACAGTTACGTCATTTCTTTCAGTTTATACAGGAATGTTCCCCCTGGTTTCCAGACAGGGGTGCTCTTGACCTTAAAACTTGGAAACAGGTAGGCCTTGATATGCAGAATTATCATAAGTTATATGGAAATGACAGAGTGCCTAAAGATGCCTTTACCCTTTGGGGTTTGTTCAGGGACTGTTTTGACTCAAAATCGCCAGCAGAACAGCTAAAACGAAAGCTACTTTCCCCTCCCTCTAGTGATCAGGAACTGGCAGATGATCAGATTCTGGCAGTTTCAGCTGAAGCTAATCAGGTAGTACAGGGTGAAAATGAAAGTAGTAGTGAGGAAGAAAATGAAGAGGCTCAGGAAGGTGATGGTCCTGATCAGTTATCACCTTCAGACCAGGAAGATTTGGAGGAAACTGCCTATAGGTATCGTAATGAGGATTATCCCCCTCTTGTAGCTCCTGTTGCTCGGAGGTTGGGATCCTCTAAACGAGGTTCAGTAGCTAAGGTAGGATTTTTAGGAGCCGTAGCAGAGGCCCAGAAGGCTGGAGATCTTAGCCTCTGCTGCCCAATAGTTTGGGCTATTGATGAAGAAGGAGAACCTCAGTGGGAGCCTTTATCCTTTAAGATAATTAAGGAATTGAGAACAGCAGTAAAAGATCTAGGACCGACATCTTCTTATGCTCTCCAATTAGTGGAAAACATTGGCTCTCAGTGGCTTACACCTTTTGATTGGCAGCAAACTGCTCGTTCTTGCCTAACTCCAGGACATTATTTGCTATGGAAAACAGAATATAAAAAACAGGCAAAAATGACTTTACAGTCCCAATTGGCTAAAGGTCTTAGGGATAGAAATAGGATACTATTAGGACAAGTGTTAGGGACAGATGATTGGGCTTCCCCAGCTGAACAAATCAAGTTACCCAGAAAAGTATTAGAAGAAGTCTCCAAATTGGCAGTAGCTGCCTGGAGGCGCCTTCCGTCTCCAAATACTAAAACTTCTTTCTTAAGTAATATTAAACAAGGAAGTATGGAACCTTATGAAGATTTTTTGGCTAAATTAGAAGAAAATATTTCTAAGATTACTACTAATTCTGAAGCTGCAGAGATATTGTTAAAACAACTAGCATTTGAGAATGCTAATCCTACTTGTCAGGCTCTTTTGAGGCCTATCAGAAGGACAGGGACATTATCAGATTATATTAAAACTTGCATGGACACAAGTCCAGCTCATATTCAAGGAATGGTCATGGCAGCAGCTTTACAAGGAAAAACCTATACTCAATATTTAAAGGATCTTAATCAGGGAAAGCCCCAAAATGCTCTGGGAAATCGGCCAAAATCTTCTCGCACTCCAGGAAATTGTTTTTCTTGTGGTCAGCTAGGACATTTTAGCAGGGAATGTCCCTCTCGGCCGTCTAATATCAATTCTCAGCCACAAAATAGGCCTATGACTAGTGCGGGGCCTCCTAAAAGTGTCTGTCCTAAATGCCAAAAAGGCTTTCATTGGGCTCGGGAGTGCCGTTCCAGATTTCATAAAAATGGATCTATACTTACTTCTGCTGGACTTACTCAGGAAACTACTCCCTTAATGTCTTCAGGAAACTTTCAGCCAAAAAACGGATCATGGGGCCCTCCCCAGGGCCCAAAAAACAATTGGGGGACTACCAACCCTTTTGTAAAACAACAGTCAATGACTTGGCCAGAGGGACTCCAGGAAGTGCAGGATTAGACTTGCCTTCCTCTAAACATTTACTTTTAACATCTGAATCTGAAGTGACTTTAATACCTACAGGGGTTTATGGCCCCCTACCAGAGGGACATATGGGCCTCATTATTGGACGTAGCTCCATGGCAAAAGTGGGACTACAAGTTATCCCTGGTGTTGTAGATTCTGATTATCAAGGAGAGATCAAAATCATGGTTTCTCCTCCTACAAAAACAATTCAGATTTTTCCTCAACAGAGAATAGCTCAATTGTTGTTATTACCACATTTAAGGTTGCCTGATCCAGTTTTACAAGGACAGAGAACTGATGGCTTTGGCTCTACCAACACAGTAGCTTGGATTCAAAAAATATCAGAACAAAGACCTATGAAAGTTATTAAAGTCAATGGTAAAAAGTTTAAAGGACTGTTAGATACTGGAGCTGATGTTACCTGCATTGCAGCTCATGACTGGCCTCCTTCGTGGCCGACTACTAAATCACCATCTACGCTAGTGGGCTTGGGACTTGCATCTAACGTAGCTAAAAGTGCAGAGATACTTCATTGGGAATCGGAAGATAAAAATAAAGCAGGGACTTTTCAGCCATATGTGGTTCCCTCCCTCCCTTTTACGTTGTGGGGTAGAGACTTAATGGAACAGTTAAATATCACACTGACTGATGAATCAGACTCGCCTTTTTCCTGGGGGCCTCTGTTACCAGGCAGGCTGACCCGATAATCTGGAAAAACAACATTCCAGTGTGGGTGGAACAGTGGCCCCTGTCTAAAGAAAAATTAGCTGCAGCTACTCAGTTAGTTAAAGAACAACTTGCTCTGGGACACATAGAACCTTCCACTAGTCCTTGGAATACTCCTATTTTTGTTATAAAAAAGAAATCAGGAAAATGGAGATTTTGCAGGATCTCAGAGCTGTTAATAATACTATGGAAACTATGGGAGCATTACAGCCTGGTCTCCCATCTCCAGTAGCTGTTCCTAAAGGATATCATATTATTGTCATTGATTTACAAGATTGCTTTTTTACTATTCCAACAGGATAAATGGAGATTTGCTTTTAGTCTGCCTTCTCCTAATTTACAAAGACCTTATCAAAGATATCATTGGAAAGTATTGCCTCAAGGAATGAAAAATAGTCCAACTTTATGTCAGAAGTTTGTAGATCAAGCCCTGATAACTTGTCGAGAAGCCTACCCAGATTGTTATATGATTCATTATATGGATGATATTTTACTTGCTCATCCCCTTATGGATATTTTAAAACAGATTTTAGAGACTGTTATTACAACCTTACAAACTTGGGGTCTTGTAGTCGCCCCTGAAAAAATTCAACATGAACCTCCATTTAATTATTTGGGAAGAACAATTAAAACTGATAAGATTATGTCTCAAAAATTACAAATTAGACAAGATAAATTACAAACTTTAAATGATTTTCAAAAACTTCTAGGAGATATTAATTGGATCAGACCTTATTTAAAATTGTCTACAGGGGATCTAAAGCCATTGTTTGAAATACTAAAAGGAGATTCTGACCCAACTTCCCCTAGGACTTTAACTGATCAAGCAAAAGAGGCTTTACGTGTTGTTGAACAGGCCATTTCTCATCATTATTTACAACAAATTAATTATGCCTTACCATGGTATTTTATTGTTTTAAAAACTAAGCATACTCCAACTGGATGTTTGTGGCAAAATGATCCTATTGAATGGATTCATTTACCCGTTACTGGAAAGAAGATTCTTCTCGCTTATCCTACTATGGTTGCTTTATTAGTACTTAAAGCTAGACAAAGAAGTAAAGAATTATTTGCTCAGGAAATGCATGAAATTATTATTCCTTATACTAGGGAGCAATTTGAGCATTTAATGCAAATTGATGACAATTGGACTGTAGCTTTCTGTAATTTTCTGGGAAAGATTTCTTTTCATTTACCAAATGATCCTATTTTACATTTTTTACAGGAAACTAACATTATTTTTCCAAAATGGACCTCTTCTTTCCCTTTATCTAATGCTATTACAATTTTTACAGATGGATCCTCAAATGGCAAGGCTGTAACTTTAATTGGCACTCAACCCATTGTTCAATGGACAACAGAGACTTCAGCACAGAGAGCTGAATTAGAAGCAGTTATTTATGCTTTTAATAATGTTAGTCAATCATTTAATCTTTATACTGATTCACTTTACATTGTGAAATTGTTTCCTGTTATCGAAACTGCATCCATTTCAGATTCCTCAACTATAGCGCCTAAACTTTCTCTCTTACAAAAATTAATTCAAGAAAGACATTTACCTTTTTTTATAGGTCATATTCGAGGACATTCTAAATTACCCAGACCTTTAGCTGAAGGGAATGCTCAAGCTGACTTATTGACTAAACCTTTTATTTTAACAGTTAAAGAAGAAGCCATTCTTTCACATAAGAATCATCATCAAAATGCTTCTGCTCTACAAAAGCAGTTTCATATTTCCAGGGAAGAAGCTAGACAGATTGTTCGTTCTTGTCATGTTTGTCCTCAATATTTCTCTTCTCCACAGTTGGGGGTTAATCCAAGAGGCTTACTCCCTAACGTTTTATGGCAAATGGATGTTACTCATATCATAGAATTTGGGAAATTGTCATTTGTACATGTTACGGTTGATACCTTTTCTCATGTTATTGTAGCTTCCGCTCGGACAGGAGAAGCTTATAAAGATGTCATTCAACATTTATTCCTATGTTTTGCTATGTTAGGCATGCCTAAAAAGATTAAAACTGACAATGCTCCAGCTTATACCTCAAAAGCATTTAAAGATTTTTGTTCACGTTTTAATATTAGCCATTCTACAGGTATTCCATATAATCCTCAAGGACAAGCTATTGTAGAAAGGAGTCATCAACGTCTAAAGCAACAAATTAATAAACTTAAAGAGGGGGAATTAAAATATTCTTCCCCTCATCATATTCTACAACATGCTCTTTTTGTTCTTAATCATTTAAATGCTGATAAACAAGGAATAACTTCTATGATGAGACATTGGGAACAACAAAGTCCCAATCCAATTGTTATGGTCAAATGGAAAGACTTACTTACAGGACAATGGAAAGGACCTGATGTCCTCTTGACATCCGGCCGGGGCTATGCTTGTGTGTTTCCACAGGATGCTAACACACCCTTGTGGGTACCTGACAGACTAATCAGACACATCAATGGGACCAATCAAAAGAAGATACTCGGAGAAGAAGAAGAATTATTGGATGTCTCACCCGACCAACTCGACACCGGATGATATTTTATCTCGCAGGATGAATAAGTTAAATCTTGCTCAAGCATACTCCACTCGCTATTCTCCATTTCCAACCTGGGGACAGCTGAAACGTCTGACTTCCGAGGCTGACCGCATGGTGACTAATTCTGGCAAAGCTAAGACACCTGAATTGGTTTTTCTGGCTCTGCTTGCATTGCTTACTTCTCAGGTAATGCCTATACAAACCCTGGAAGCTCATTCAGGCTCAGACAAGGCTTACTGGACCTATTTTCCTAATCCTCCATTGCTTCATCCAAGCTCTTGGAGTAGGTCCAATATTAAAATATTTACTAGCCATCCAGAACTCATGGTGGCTTATCTGATTCTTTTATTCCACACAAACTTACAGATACAGTATATTTTCATGGCTTAACCGAGGAAACTCCTTTATGTTTTTCCTCAGATAATGTTCATTTGCCATTAGGATGCCTTCCTCTTAGTCACAGGACTTATGTAACTGATTCTCCAAAACTAGATCCAGTTAAAAGGTATGTTTGGACCTTGGAAATGATTTCTATAGGCTATAATAATTACAATGAAACATATGTAAATGAAAGTCTCCCAGAAATTTTTAAGAAATGTGAACCAGAAAATCAACATCCAGATATTCATTGGAATACTATGGATATTAATACCGATTTTCCAAAGTGGATTACATGTGGATTTTCACAAACAGCAATGGTATTCAATCCTAGAGGTTCACAAACTATTATTAAAGATTTTTCTGTATCTTCCCCTTGGCATGATTATAAACCGTATATACTTGAGGAGAATCAAAATGCAGATGGAAAATTTACTCTTTCTGGGTCAAAAGAGTTAGGATTTGGAGAACCTTTACACAGGTGGTTCACTCCTGGCTGGGTAACTCCAATTTTTCAGTCTATTCTTATACATGGTAAACATTCTTATTTTTCAGATTTATATAGGTTACTTGCTGCTACTGATGTGGTAAAACTAAATAGACCGGAAACTACTAAAATTAAATCTTATAATATTAGGGCTTGTATTAATGCTCCACATGCTATTTTAATGGGTTCCATTCAAAATGTTAACGTTACAAAAAATGATAATGCTTATAATATACAATGTAAGGACTGTGTATTAACTAATTGTATTAACTCTACTCTTAATAAGGATTTAAAGGTGTTTTTTATTGTACATCAACCCTCTTATGTTATTCTGCCTGTAACTTTAAAGGAAACTTGGTATGATGATCCGGGAACTGAACTTTTAAAGAAACTAAATGAATTAATGAGGCCAAAACGTTTTGTGGCAACCCTTATTTTAGGAATTACAGCCTTAATTAGTGTTATTACAGCTTTAGCAGTTTCAACTACTGCTTTAGTACAGGAAATTCACACTGCTTCTCATGTTAATGATCTTTCCCATAATGTTTCTGTAGCTTTAGCTGCTCAAGAACAGATAGACAAAAAATTAGAAATTAGAATTAATGCTCTTGAAGAAGCAGTTCTTTTTATGGGAAATAAAATTCGAAGTATTCAAACTAGAATGACCACTAGATGTCATGCTAATTACAAATGGATTTGTGTTACCCCTTTAGAAGCTGATAATACTACTCGTTGGTCTGAGGTTCAAAATCATCTTAAAGGAATTTGGAATAATACTAACTTAGCTCCGGATATTTTAGATTTACAACATAAAATAAAGGATATAAGCCAAGCACACCTCGCTATTGCTCCAGATGCCAACCTTCCAATGGATATTTTTAATAATATTAAAAAAACTATTACTAATAGTACCCTTTTTAACACTATTTTACAATTTGCTCTAATTGGATTTTGTATCTTTATGTTAATTTTTTGTCTTCCAGTTATCCTTCGACTCTTAACAAAGGTTTTTAAGGGCCTTCAAATTCAAAAAGGTCTTTTTGATCTTCAAAACAAAAAAGGGGGAACTGCGGGGGCGCCTAGCACATAAAACTCATGCCAGGGAAGTGTGCCTGGCGCATAAAGACCCATGCCAGAGGTTGGTAATCTTCCTCTGGAGGATGATAGCAAGGACTCGTCATAAGTTGGGTGCTGCCAAGGCCTTCCCTGGAAGACGATAGCAAGGACTCGTCGTAAGTTGAGTAAAGCTGGAGCCCCTTCCTCAGAGTGTTAATCTCTCTTCCTTTTTTGTTTTTCACCAGAACTCACAATATTACGCGGATTAATCATGTTTAATAAAGTTCTTCGGTTGAAGGATGATGGGAACACAAACAGTTCATATGAGTCAACTCAATTCCAGTAAAATAAAGTTCATTTGTTTACACAAAGCACTAATATTCCTATAGGGAATGGTGGACATTCTGAAGCAATATGTCTTGTGATGTTTTTGTTAACTTTTACAAGATTCCCAGACATCTAGTTACATATAAGTGATTCTCTTAGCTTCAGTGATCAACATATTTATTACATCTGGTTTCTTCTACAAAGTAATGAGCCTCCCACAGAAATACATTATATTTAGTTCAAAAGAAAAGTTTTAGTTCTTTTAGATGAAGATTTTTTACTTTGAAGATAATAACTTGGTTCTTAATAGTATAATATGATTTAACATAGCATAGACATGTAATTATAGTCATGAAAAATTAATAACAAATTACTAGAAGTTATAATTAATCTTAGCGGTAAGAGATCAAATAGAAGTTAAACTTCAAAGAAAAACAAGTGGTATACATCAACTTGCTTTTGTAAGTTTCGAGTCAAGGATAGTTCATTGTGGGGAAATGTCGAGTAAGATGAATGTGCCAGATGGCGCTAATTGGCTAACTGTGCAGACCTAACTTCTGTTATCTATTGATAAACTTCTAAGAACTTTCTTCTTCATATGAAGTCATAAATATTTTTAGTGAAAAGTGTAAGGGTATATAAACTGTAAGAAGAATTCAATAAACTTGTCAGCAACCTAACATTGACCTGAGTCTGTGTGGTTGCTGTCCATCGCCGACGCTGCGCCGTCTAATCACTCGGGGCTTTTATATTTCAGGCCATCAAGGACCCCTGGACTCTGCTGCTTGGGCTGGTCCCCGGCAATCTTCATTACCTACTCAGGAGATACTTTTTGGTTCTGCAAATCTCAAGAACAAACATTGTCTCCTTGGGTTATTCTTATTTATTTATTTATTTATTTTTGTTCCAGGGATTGAACTCAAACACACTTAACCATGGAGCCACATCCCAGGTCCCCTTTTTATATTTTATTTAGAGACGGTCTCACTGAGTTTTTTAGGGCCTCCTTAAGTTGCTGAGGCTGGCTTTGAACTCTCGATCCTCCTGCCTCAGCCTCCCACTGCTGGGTTACAGGTGGGCACCCACCAGGCTCAGCTCCTTGGATTATTCTTGTCACTGATTAGTTTGCCCACCTAAAGCTCCTGACATATTACACAAAGGACAGGCTGGAGGGGTTAGCAGCCCCAAGGCCTTCTTGCTGATTACCAGACTCACAAGAAAGAAAACATACTTTGCCTATGACAGAAAATGAGGAGCATGTGAGGTTAAATAAGGAGTTCAAAACTAGATCTGGTCTCAGTGCTGGACTTCACTCCATGCTGTGTCCCTGGCCTAATCCAGCACCCTGCACATAGATTCCTTGGTGTGCGCAGGTATTCTAGGTGTCAGCAGCCCCAGGTTCTTCTAACCAACTCTTTATAACAACAGCCCAGGGCTATTGAATAATAACAGTCCCATCTGCTAGTATTTACTACATCCATCCCTTTGACTACACCCTGGGCTTAATTTTAGCCTTTGGTCTGTGAACTTGAGCCTTGTTTAGTTCAGAGGTTCACACACATTTGAGAAAAGAATGAATGATGGTGGAGATATTTTCACTGGAGATGTTTTGGAAAAAGTCCTGATGTGAGGTGGCATTGACCCTAACTAAACACAGGGCCATGCCCTGAGATTTGGGGCTCCAGTGAGAGATGCACCCTCGGGCTGCCCTGCGGATTGAGATTCGGTCTCTCCGGTCTCTCCGTACTGCTTTGCACCTGGCTGGGCCGCGCGGCGGTCACATGCCCTAAACCTCGGCGTGCGTTCCTGCAGACCTGCGTCTGCAACCCCAGGACTCGGTGAAACCGCGGTCCCTGCGCAGGGACCACTAGGCCACTAGGCCATTAGGCGGAGCCGTCAGAGAACATCTGCCTCCGTGGCACCTCCAGACGCGCTGGACCCTGGGAAAGGTCGGGGAGGCCCACGTTCCCTGGAACCCACAGGTGTGAAGGCCTAACCAGCGATGTCCTAAAACGGAGGCTGCAGGCGGCCCGGCCTGCACGGGCAGCACGGGTGACTTGAGTCCGGAACGATTCATGTTGCACGGTATGCCTCAAAAATAAAATGGAGCCTCCAAAGACACTCATTTAGAAAAACTGTTGCGGAAAGTGTCCCCAAGCCAGTGGGAGCACTCCTGGCCCGTACGGGGATCGAACCCGCGACCTTGGCGTTATTAGCACCACGCTCTAACCAACTGAGCTAACCGGCCACCCGCACCAGGATCCTGCCCTGACGCCTAGAAGGCTTGGCAGCGCGCTGGCGCCTGACAGCCCGACTCCCCGGCGGAGCCCGAGGCGGCTGCGCTCCCGCTCCGCGCCGGCCCCAGCCGCGGGAGGGAGAAACCCAGGCCTGGTGCTGCGGAGCCGGCTTCCTACGGCCAAGCCAGGCTTCCGTGGGGAAGAAGTCGGAGCCTTGGCCTGGGAGTAAGCTTTCCGAACGGTCCATTTCGATGCTATTTTCGTTATCTGAGAATGCTCGCCAGGAAACTCCGGGTACGAAGCTTCCGCGAATTCGTTAGCTGGAATTCAGAACGTACGGAAGCCCGATGAAGGACAAAAGAGCCATCGAACGCCCCGCCGTCCATCGAACGGTAGCCTCTGGGGTCTTGGCTTCCTTCCTCCAGAGTTCGTCTTTTGAGACAGGGTCTTGCTAAATTGCCCAGGCTAGCCTTGAACTGGCAGTCCTCCGGCCTCAGCCTTCCGAGGAGCTGGCATTACAGGGCAAATGTCATTTTATATAGTTCCTGTTGAGAATGCTGAGCACTTGCCTAACCTGTGTGAGGCCCTGGGTTCCATCTCCAGTCCTGGGGAGGTGGGGGAGTTCTACAGTATAGGGTTTCACTGAGTAGATAAAGTACAGCATGCTTTCCTCCCCACCCCCCTATTTTTGGTACCAGGAATTGAAATTGAACCCAGGGGTGCTTAACCACTTAGCCACTCCCCAGCCCTTTTATGTATTTTATTTTATTTTATTTTTTTATTTATTTTGTATTTTTTGTATTTTATTTAGAGACTCTGAGTTGCTTAGGCTGACTTTGACCTTTAAAAAATTTTTTTTGTTTTAATACTCTTTTAGTTGTCAATGGATTTTTTATTTTATTTATTTATATGGCCCTCACACAGGCACAACTCCAGCCCACCTTTAAACTCTTGATCCTCCTGCCTCAGCCTCCAAGCCACTGGGATTACAGGCATGTGCCACCTTGCCCAGTTTCTTTTCTTTTTAATGCTGGAAAAAATGTTTTCAATTTGCTCTCGTTTCTTTTTTTTTTTTTTTTTGTGCTGTGGATTGTCTTGTGCACGCGAGGCAAGCACTCTACCAAATGAGCTATATCCCCAGCCTCCAATTTGCTCTCTTGTTAATGGAATACATCACATGGCACAAGGTACAAGGTTGAAATAGCGCTGAGTGGGCAACTAACAGTACCACTCCAAAGGGGTAGCAAAGGGATAGGGTCTGTATACCAGGGGGGAAAGAGGGTGGGGAGGGGGGTGGGAAGAGGACTCCACCTTGTCCACTCGTGGCACGTGTGTCCTGGGGTTTCTGGTTGCTGAGGAGCCTCCCCTGGGCTGCTGCTGTGGCCTAGTCAGCTCCCAGAGGGCAGGAAGGGAGCCAGGTTCACATGTCCATTCCTCTGCTCTGACTTCTCCAACAGACAGCCACTGCTGCCCACTGTCCTCCCTGTTGAAAGAAGAACCAAACTCCAACTGATCTACAGACCTTATTGAAAGGATGTTCCATAGTTCACTCCTCCTAAAGAAAGTCTAGAGGACTGGCGTTAGAAAAGCAGCCAATCGGTTGGCACATACTCACCAAGTTTGGCAGTGCCCTGCCCCTAGTATGGGCTTAGCAAAAACAGATGTGACCAACAACAGAGAAACTCATGTGCCATGCTGACCTACCTGAGCCATGGTGGGAGGCTGGGTCAGTTTCCTGAAGTCTGTGACCCTTGTGTTCCACACAAGGACTCAGTGGGGCCCAGTGGTGGTAAAGCTCTCCCCGTGAGAGCTGCATCCTGTCTACTTGGCTTATAGCTGCACTCCCAGAGCTCACGGCCATCTGGCATAGTGCTGCTCCATAAATAGGTGCCAACCCAGAAGTTCAGCAATTCAAGTAAAATCTGAATCCATCTTGCCAATGAATGGAGTTTCTCTGGCTCGCTGGATAACACGAGTTTATGTATGTCCTTGATTCCCCCATAACCGAGGTTCATTAGTGTGAGTCAGGACCACATCCTCCATGTGTCCTAGATGGTGCCACAGAACCAAGCCAAAAATGACCTTTTGTAGTTCCCCACCCCCACCCCTCCATAAAAATACTAGCCCAAGGGCTGGGGATAGGGTGCAGTTGGTAGAGTGCCTGCCTGCTGGGTTCAATCCCCAGCACCACACACACACACACACAAACTAGCCCAAAAAGTATTTATCTTTTGTTTCTTTTGTGGGTCCCCCCACCCCAGAAAATGAATAGTCATGGAAAGTGCAGCTTGTTCGGTCCCGTTAGTTTATGATTAGTCAAACCATGTTCTCAGTGACAAATGTTCTATTATTGTTGGGAAATACTAACTAGCTCTGTGTTGGTCTCTTTTAATTGTGAAGCTGCAATAGAATGCTTCCACTCAAAAACTCAAAATAATTAGAGGAGTCAAATGTATTAATTTAAAAATCATCTTATTTATTTTGATGGGGGGGGGGCTGTCTCGCTGTGTTGCCCAGGCTGGTCTCATACTCCTGGGCTCAAGCGATACTCCTACCTCAGTCTCGAGAGTAGCTGGATTACCAGCACATGCCTAGCACATTTTCCATTTTAAAACGAAGTCAGATTAAGTCACTTCTCTTTCCAACTCTCTTTCCTTCCGGTCCAGCTCTTCCAGGCTTGACGGATCTAGCAAATCAAAATGCAGGAAGCCCACTGAATCTCACATAAACCATGAAACATCGTTTGCAATATCTGGGACATGCTTATACTAAAACAGTTCGAAAACAGTAACCGTACTGTGCCTGGCAAGCCTCGCCCAGAGTGAGTCCGTCCAGAGACCCGCCTCGCCCGCTGCTTTCTGCTCCGGCCCCTGAGCGGCTGCCCGGGTTCCCGCCGCTGCAGCCCCGCACCTGCTGCAGCCTCGGGGCTTTCGCGCTCTTCGCCGCTGGCTGGCCGCTCCTCCCCGGACCTTGCACCTTGCGAGGCTGCCTTCCCTGACCCCCTGTCCAGAATCGCACGCGCGGGGGAGGCGGCCTCCCCTGCCCATCTCTCCAGAGCTGCCTGTTTGGCCTCCCGCCACTAGGACGTGGGCGGCGGGAGGCAGTGGGCTCCGTCCACTCTGTTCGCCAGCTCCGAGGACAGCGGCTGGCGCCGAGTAGTCGGGCAATCGCGGTTTGCCCAGCGAAACCAGGCGGACCCGGTGCCGCGGGGGCCAAGTCTGGGCGCACGCCGATGTGCAGCCCAGTTTCTGGCGACCCCGAGCGCGCCCGAGGCCCGCGCGGTCCGCTCGCTGCCCGAGCCTGGGCTCCGGCGCGCCAGGGGCTCCCGGGCCGCAGTGCGGACCGCTTCCGCGCTGGCCGCGGGGTGCAGGTCCTCCTTGGCCCTCCGCGCTTGGGAAGCACTGCTCGCGGCTCTCCCTCCCGCCTCCTGGCGGTCCTCCAGCGTCGCCGTGTGTGGATTGCCCCGCTTTGAAAGGACTCCAGTCATTCTGGCCCTGATGACCGCATTTTGACCTAATTACCTCCGTCATCACCCCACTTCCCTTGAAAGGCAGAGTGGACATAGCGGGGGTTGGACCTTCTACTTTGGGGGGTACGATTCCCATAACATGCACCTTCACTTATTCTGTGATTAAAGCTTCAACTTGCAAAACAGAATGTAACATTAAATTTCTCAACACCTATTCTTTTTAGATTAAGTTAATAAGCGGTGCCATTAGGGGCTGGGTTATGGCTCAGTAGGTAGAGCGCTTGACTAGCATGTGCGACGCACTGGGTTCAATTCTCAGCACCACACATAAATAAGCAAAATAAAGGTCCACTGACAACTAAAAACTATTTTTTTTTTTTTTTTAAAGTAATGCCATTAGGCCGGGCATGGTGGCGGACTCCTGTAATCCCAGCGGCTCGGGAGGCTGAACAGGAGGATCACGAGTTCAAAACCAGCCTCATCAACTTAAAGAGGCCCTAAGCAACTCAGTGAAACCCTCTCTCTAAAATACAGAAAAGGGCTGGGGATGCTGGGGATGTTGTTCAGTGGTTAAATGCCCCCACCCCGCCCCCGCCCCGGGCTCAATTCCCGGTGCAATTAAAAAAGAAAAAAAGGAAGGAAGAGAAAAGTCATTAAATGCTTAACATATGCACATAATCTAAATATTTATAAATTTAGTAAGTGGTGCTGGGGATCAAACCCAGGGCCTCAATGCATATGAGGCAAGCATCTGACACTGAGCTACACACCGACCCCTGATTTTAAGTTCTTTGATCTCCAAATGATGCTTTTCAAATTCCGAAAATTGAAGTGCTACACTTAGGAAAAAATAAAAGACAAGTATATAATTTTAGGCCATATAGTACAAAAAGCTTATGATGAAAGACAGCATTCACCCACCCCACCCCTTTCCTATCACCAAATCCAGCTCCTAGAGGTAACCAACTTTTAGTTTCTTCTGCCTTTTCCTCCCACAAATCTAAATAATTTGAATATACTATTTTTTCAGTGTTAGACATTATCCGTTGCTTCAGCTGTACAAATGAGAACATAGTTCTTTTCCAGCATTTCCCCAATGCACACACACTGCCCTCTCATACAATTCCCAAATAATAATACCATTGATTTTTTCCCAAATCAGTATTCAGTATTTACATCCTTCTGACTGTAAACATTGGTCCTAACTGAGCCACAGGGTGTAATATAGTTACATTTCTTTCTGATAGAGCTGTTTGTGTCCCTCTGGGTTGTTTGCTCATTTTTCTAGGTCATAGTCCCTGGTCTTCTGACCAAATTATGAAACTCCTCTTCATACAGTCACACACGTGAGACCATGTAGCAGTGGGGTCTTGCTTTTTAACTGTGAGACATCCCTCTGGAGCTTTCCATTCTCCTGCACTGGCTGTTCTCCAGGCCCACAGCCTGGTTCATCCTGGGCTGTCCTTCTCTGTCATCCTGAGGTTCCTTTCCCCTCTCCTGTACCAGATCCCTTGCTTCTTGACTCCAGGTTTTGCTCCTCTCACTTACCTGTTGTTTAGGTTCTGGACCTCGTCTGTGGCTGCCCCGGAAAAGGTTTAGGGAAAGTCACATTCAGAGTCCTGCACATCTGAACACATTTCTCTTCTGTCCTCACACTTGGCGGATAACCAGAAAACTCTACAACAGAGATCCCTCGGCAAGCGGAAAGCCACACTTTGTCTTTTATGTCCAGTCCAATGAGATGTCCCAATTGGGACTTCTAATACCGGAACCCAAGGTTTTAAATGTGACTAGTTTTTCCTCTTTCAACACTGCTTGGAACTTCTCACCATCCCCTCTGCTCTGAAATGTCATGAGATGCGCTTTGCTGCGGAATTTTGCGGTGCTGGGGATTGAACCCAGGGCCTTGTACCTTGCAAGGCAAGCACTCTACCGACTGAGCCATATCCCCAAGCCCTGCTGTGGATTTTTTTTAATTCCCTTGTCCTCTGTGACTAAAATGATGCTGGGTCATAATAGGTGTTCAGCAAATATTTGTGAAAAAAAATCTTATTAAGGGTTGGGGTTGTGGCTCAGTGGTAGAGCACTTGCCTAGCATGTGAGAGGCACTGGGTTCCATCCTCAACACCACATATACATAAATAAAATAAAATATAGGTATTGTGTCCATCTACAACTAAAAAAGAATTCTTTAAAAATCTTAATAAATTCGGCATGCTTGTCATTCCTTAGGCCTTTTTACTCAGAAAGGTGCCTGTTCATTCTGGAAACATTTTTTGGTGAATAATGTTTTTGATGGAGATTTGATGATCTCCTTCATCTGTATTTTTTATTTTTCTGGAACACTATTCTTCAGAGGTGAGACCTGAATTGATGCTCTGATTTTCTTCCCTCTTCCATCAGCCAGGCCTCTTATGTCTATCTCCTGCACAATTTCCTTGAACTACCTGAACTACCTTCCAACTTTCTTCCTACATTTCTTTGTGTTGACTGTGGATCCAGGGGCACACAGTTGGAGAAAGCAGAACACTTCCAATAGTAAAAATGAATTCCTGCTGTCAATTCTGGGGGGAAAAATTAAAACAAAAAATAAACCCAGAAACAAAAATGCTTCATTATACAACATGTACATGTCAAACTGTTAGATATACAAAAGAAAAACAGAGAAACAGAATTTTTCAGATGTTGCTTCTATTTTGCTACAACAAATTTGTTGATTCTAGAAACCAGGTGATCTTAAATCTTTCTTTCCTTAAGGCATGTATGTATATTCTCCCCCGCCACACTCCTTACTGCTTTTCAGTGGCTTCCAATTACTATTTTTAAAATTTTTTCCAAAAATAATTTTTAGTTCTAGGTGGACACAATATCTTTATTTATTTTTATGGGATGCTGTAGAACCCAGTGCGTGGCATGGGCAAGGAAAGCGCTCTACCACTGAACTACAGCCCCAGCTCCTCCAATTACCATTACTATTATTATTATTATTATTATTATTATTATTATTTTGGTACTGGGGCACTTAACCATTGAGCCACATCACCCCTTTTTAAATTTTTTTTTTTTTTTGAGACAGGGTCTCATTAAGTTTCTTAGGGTCTTGCTAAGTTGCTGAGGCTGGCCTGGGACTTCTGATCTTCCTGCCTCAGCCTGGGATTACAGGTGTGGGCCATTGCATCAGCTGTCCTTTGACATTTTTCTAGTGTCTAAAGATAAAATTACAATATACTTAATTATACATTGAATTGGCTTTTGTTCCAGATTTGAGAATTGGTGAAGCCTCCATTGAACAACAGAATGGGTGCTCCCACTATGCAGTGGCAGGAGTGAAAGCCAAACTGATTTGGGTAGACTGGAATCCCCTGTTTTGGGGCAAAACTAGTCTGTTTTGGGATCTAAAGTTTCAGTCTGACTATGTGGTATTTAACATGAGTGACTCCATTTTGGTTTGGTCTGGTCTGTTGTAGGGTAGTGTGGAAACTCCACCCAAAATGATGGCCTCCCATAGGTTTTTTTTTTTTTTTTTTAAGGGGGTGCCAGGGATTGAACCCAGGGGCACTGGAACACTGAGCCACATCCCCAGCCCTATTTTGTATTTTATTTAGAGGCAGGGTCTCACTGAATTGCTTAGTGCCTTGCTTTTGCTGAGGCTGGCTTTGAACTAGATCCTCCTGTCTCAGTCTCCCCAGCCCCTGGGATTACAGGCATGTGCCACCATACCCAGCATAATTTTTTTCAGGGGGAGGGGGTACTGGGATGCAGTTTTTAACACTACTAATTTTTTTTAACCGTAAAGAAATTTAAGTCAGGTGTGGTAGCACATACCTTTAATCTGAGCTACTTGGGAAACTGATACCAATTTCAAGGCTTGCCTTAGTAATTTAGCTAGACCCTGTCTCAAATTAAAAAGGGCTGGGAGTGTGGCTCACTGGTAGAGGGCCTCTGGGTTCAATCCCCAATACCCACCCCCCATTATTAAAATATTGTATGTTCCAAATCATTTTTTTCTGAACGGTTTCTTAATCTTATAGATAATAGTGTCCACGCAAGAATGGAGAAAAGGGAATTTGTATAGAGACTTTTTAATATGTTGGCAGAATATTGCTGGTGATTTTCTATAGTTAAATTGTGGATGCCTTTTAACCTATCAGCTCCTATGGAAACAATCACATGGTTGTTTAAAGATTTGTACAAGGATACTTTCTGGTCTTGTTTGTAATTGTGAAAAATGAAGCATATTTAGGGAAAAAAATGAAATCATGTAATATTACACACCTGTTAAAAAGCATAGGTCAGCTCTCTATGTGCTAATATTGAAAGGTGACTAGGCAGTCACAAGTGGCACATGTCTGTAATTCCAGTAACTTCAGAGACTGAGGCAGAAGGACCACGGGTTTCAGGCAAGCCTCAGCAATTTAGCAAGATCCTGCCTCAAGATGAAAAATAAAAATAAAAAAAGGTCCGGGGACGTAACTCAGTGGTAAAGTGCCCCTAGTTCAATTCCCAGAACCCGAAACAAAACGAACCCAAAGTGACTATAACATATTAAGTGCAAAAAGCAACTGTAGGAGAATATGTAAGAGTTACCTATAGTTTTCAGTTACGGGAAAAATTGCCCTAGTACATACACAGAAATTCCGAAAAGACGCCACTCAACTATTGCCTTGAAGTCTCCTTTTGGAGGAGGAAAGAGACTAGGATGGAGGAAAGCTTTGAAAGGATTTCAGCTTGCATACATTCCCTGTCTGTCTTTTCCTTCCTTCCTTTCTTCTCCCGCTCCTTCAGCTGGCACGTTCTTCTTCTCCGCTGAGAACACAGGGGAGCGGGTAGAGCCAGCGCCGGCCCGAGCTCTGCGCCTGTCGCCGTGCCGGGCGGGGGTCGCCGCGCACGCAGGGCACCCCACTCGGCTTTACACAGAATGCACGTTTCGGAAGTCGGGAAGCGGGTCTACCCTGCTGCTTATATCCGTGTTCTGCGCAGTGCTGGCAAAACAAACGTTTGCTGAATTTAAAAAGAAAAACGTACAAATGTATCGGGCAGCCGCTCGGACCAGACGGGTGGGTGCTCCGCGGTGGGCTGAGACGGCAAAGAAAAGGTGTCCATTAGCGTTAGAGTTCGGGAGCCAGTGAACGTTGCAGGATCTCTTCCACCCAATCACTGAGGGCCTAGGCCAGCCGAAGATGCCAGCCCGCGAGGTTTTAAATTGGAAGAGGCGGCGGCGGTCGCTAGGCAACCAGGCGGAGGAGGCGCGCCGCACTGCGCACGCGTACGCGGGCGGGCTCCTGCGCACGCGCGGGCTCCGCCTCGGGGCGGTCAGGGCCGACGGTTGCCAGGGTGACGGGGATACAATATGGCGGCCGGATCCTAACGCTCTCGGGCGAGGGGCCACCGCGGAGGTCCCAGCGCAGGACCCCGCCTCAGGGAGAGGAGGGCAGGCGCCCGCCTTCCTGCCCTTGTCTTTTCCGCGCAGGGTCGGCCGGGGGCTGTCGCGGGCATCGGCGCGCAGGATGAAGAGTGAGTGGGTCGGCAGGGCCGGGCCGCGTCCCGCCGCGGCGCCGGCGGGGCCGGTCGGAAGTGCGGGCGGAGGTGCGGGAGCGGGTCTGGGTGCCGCGCCGGGGGTTCCGTTCCTGAACGTTCGCCGTGGCTCCGGGCGCTCGCAGCCGGCGCCCTGCCGGGGACGTGCAGTCGCCGGACCTGGGCGTGGGCTTCATTTTTGGGGTCAAGCGGTAGTGGTTTCATGGCAGCGGTATTCGTAGGAACTTCGAAGCCCCCTTTTAGCGAAATTAGAAAGTGAGGGCGTCATCCTAGAGGAAAAGTCTGCCCACGGTTGGACGTGTGCTTTGTGGACAGCCCGAGCGCCGCCGGCCGGGCAGTTTGTAAGCACTGCTACTCAGATGTGGTCGTTCCTGGTTGTCACCAGGGGCGCGTGCAAGTCGGCCTCCCTTGGTTGTGTTAGACCTGCATCGCGTCCTACCTGGTTTTTGGTAATTTGTGTGTGCTGTAAACTGCACGATTTATTTAAATCCATCTTTGCCTCATAGACTCTTTGTGCCTCACTCCTAAAGGTGGAGTCTCTTTCCGATTTCCTAATTATGTGCTGTGTGTATAAATGTGTATCTACCCCTCTCTTTAAAACAACAACAACACTAATGTTAGCGGGTGTGGTGGTGCACGCCTGTAATCCCAACTCGAGGCTGAATCCGGAGATCCAAAGTTCAAGACCAGTCTCCACAACTTCTAGAGGCCCTAAGCAACTTAGACCCTGTCTAAAAATTAAAAAAATAAAAAGAACTGGGGATGTGGTTCGTGGTTAAGCACCTTGGGTTCAATCCCTGGTACCAGAAAAACAACAAAAAAAACCCCTAATGTTAGTACAATATATAATCATATGTATATATAAGTATATAAAATATGCATATATAATTTGCATTTTATATATTATGCCCCAAAGGCATAATAACCACTGATCTATGTCTCCAGACCTTTTTAAAATTTTTGAATTTTGGGACAGGGTCTTGTTGTGTTGTAGAGGCTGACCTGGAACTTCCAATCCTCCTGCCTCAGACTCCAGAGTGGTTGGGATTACTGTTGTGTGCCCCCACCCTGGCTTAACTAGATGGTTGTCTCAGTTACTTGGCCTAATGATGACATCTTCTTCTTTTCTTTCTTCTACCTTAAAATCCAGTTCAAGAATTCATGCAACCTCTCATCTCACTGCTTTAAGACCTGATCATGAATTAAATGTTTTACAAGTAGTTAACAGTGGGGAGAACATTCCAGAACAGGAAGTCACAGAGACAAAATCATATAAGCATAATGAACAGGAAAAGTGAATAATGATGCAAATTGGACCTGAAACATGTGATCAGAGTACAGCTGGGAATGCTAGATTGTCATATTGTTCCTTATTTTAGGATTTTCCAGGTATTTTTTCTTACTGTTTCTGGGCAGTGCTCCTGTGTTTAGGGATACTTTGATTTGTGTAGCAGGAAGCAAGTAGTTATGCAGTGTAGTTCATGAAACTGAGCAGACATGGCAGCTTTGGGCCAGTTTCTGGCCTTTCTTTCTCATGCTGGTTTTCTTCCCTCTTCTGGTTATGCATTGCTAAGCAAATCACCCAAACTTAGGAATTTAACAACACATTCTCTCTTTGGGTTCTGTGGGTTGCTTAGACTCAACTAGGCAGCTCTCACTGAGAGTCTCATGAATTTGCAGTCATGATAGATGGTGGCTGGAACTGAAGTCATCTTGAAAGTCTCCTCAATACGTTGTCTGGCAGTTGATGCTGATGGCTCACTGGGACTAGAGCCTGGGCTGCCAGCCAGAACCCTACAGTACGTCTGTCCACGTGGGTTGGGCTTCCTCACATCATGGTAGTTGAGTTCTGGGTGAGTATCCCTAGAGGAGGAAGTGGAAGCCAGAAGCTGCCTACATGGTGACCCACACCTGTAGTCCTAACACTCAGGGAGGTTGAGGCAGGAGGACACTTGAGCCCACAAGTTTGCCACAGTATGGGCAATATATTGAGACCCACCTCAAAAAAAAAGTGTTTTAAAGTTTATCCTTAACTAGTAAGGATACATTGGTACTCTAAAAATTGAAGTACCAGTTTTTTTCCCTGTGTGAACCATGTTTGTGTGTTTGTGCTACTGGGGATTAAATCCAGAGATGTTCTATGACCGAGTTACACCCCAGCCTTTTTATTTTTTGTTTTTATTTTATTTTTTAAATTTTGAGACGGGGTCTCACTGAGTTGCCTAGGCAGGCCTCAAACTTGTGAGTGTCCCACCTCAGGCTCCAGAGTTCCTGGGATTACAGGTGTGTGCCACCATTGCACCCAGCTTCTGTTTGGACTTTTTTAGTCAAACACACCTACCAAAAGAGAAAAAAAAAATTACATGTTCTGTAGTAATGGTTAGCTGTAATATTACAGAGATTTAAAAATAATTACCTGTTGTAATTACAATGAAGTTTGAACGGTCTCTTAAATACCAGTATTTTCATAGAATCAAAGTTGAAAGATATCTCACTCCTTTCCATTCTCTCCTTCCTAGTGGGTGTATTACCTCCTGTTTTTTATAAATAGTTGCATCAACTAGTATTTTTTTTTTTTTTTTTGGTGCTGGGGATTGACCCCACGGCCTTGTGCTTTGTGCTTACAAGGCAAGCACTCTACCAACTGAGCTACCTCCCCAGTCCTCTTTTTTTTTTTTGAAAGAAAGACAAAATTAGGTAAAAACAGTTCTGACTTTGCAATAAATTCTATCAGTAGATTTTAAGGTGGTCTCCAGACCCTGCACTACATGCATAGTGAGTCCTGGTTAACATTTCCTTAGATGTAATTTTTGTGGATATTTTCTGTGTATGTATATATACATTTACTACACACACACACACACACACACACACACACACTTATTCCTTATACAAAAACCCCAAATTGGGGGATGGCAGTGGTGGGGGAAGAGAAGAATGAAGGAACTTTGGATGGTGTAGAGGAAAATGGAGGGGAAGGAAGTTAGGGAAGGAAAGATAGTAAACTGAGACAGACATTATTACCCTGTATATATGTATGATTACATGAATGGTGTGAATCTACATTGTGTACAACCACAGGCTCATTAATTTCTTAAAATTTTTGAAGTGCCCATCTTTATAGACATTTAAACATTAAACAAGATAGAAAAGTACAATGAAGAAAATTAAAATCATCTTCAGTGTCACATATATATGTAGTTTTTTACATATTTACATATTAACATATTTTTACAATATTTTTACTTTACATATTCATGTCCATTCTTTCTGTGCACATATGTGAATGATCATTGTCATCCTTTTATTTCACTTAATGTTAAATCATGGCTGGCTGAACATTTTCCTGTTTATTAAGTATTATTTGAGAGCACCATTGTTAATGGCAATATAATATTTCAGTTGGTGTCTGTTCTATGATTTATTGGATCCTCTCCTTGTTACCAGATATTTAAGTTTCTAGCATTCCTGCTACTGTGACACTAAGATGCCCCTGTTTGTGTCTTGGTTAGGGTATCTCCTTGGGGTGGACGTGCAGGATGAAGGGCTCTGGATTCTTTTCTAATATCTCTTCTACTCATGCTTACAGCGATTGTCTAGTAGAATACACATGCAGTGCAGGGATGAGGCCGCGGCAGGTGAGTCAGCACACATCCCCATCCCAGGGGCCCTGAGACTGCCAGGGACCATGAAGGTCTGCACACCGCCACATGGCTTTCCTGCCAGCTGTGGCACTGTTGAGTGCAGGTGTTTGTGGCAGACCTTTGGCAGTGGTGGGTGGAAAGCTCTCTTATTAAAAAACTTTCTATTTTTGAAAACTACACGTTTTTCTTGTCTGTCCTACCTAAGTATACCGTCTTATGCCTTTTTGTCCATGTTCTCATGGGGCAGTCCTACTCTTATTTGTAAATCTTTTTTTAGTTGTCGATGGACCTTTATTTTATTTATTTATGTGTGGTGCTGAGAATCGAACCCAGTGCCTCACAGGTGCTAGGCAAGCACTCTGCCACTGAGCCACAACCCCAGCCCTTGTAAATGGCCTTTAAAATAAATAAATATATTAGCTGTTATTAAGTACGTTTGTCACAATATTTTCTTTTTTCTTTTTTTATTTTTTTTTAAATATTTTCTAAGATTGTGTATTGTCTTGACATTTTGTTTGTGAGTTTTTGAATTAAAACATGTGGTGGACTCATGTCTGGATCTTCCTTCTTTGAACTTCTGCTTAAAGGCCATTCCCCACTGTACAACTGGTAAATATGTGCTTGCGTCTTCATTTAGTTTGATTTTTACGTTCAGCTTTCTACCAGCATTTAAGGGTGTAGTGGGGAAGGACCCACCTTGTTGTGACCCCCCAATTCTGACGGCTTTCCTGGAGGTATGTTCACATGTGGTAGCGTGTTTTCGTCTGTCTTGATGCGTAGTTTGGTGAGTTTGGGTGCAAGGAGACAGAAAAGATGCAGAACTCTCTCCTTGCTCAGAGTGTCCCTGTGCCCTGGAAACAGGCCCCTCCCCTTTCTGGCTCCAGAGACCATCAATATGCTTTCCCTTGCTAAATGTTGCCTTTCTAGAAATCTAATAAAAGTTAGTAGTGGCAAGTGGTTTTTTGCAGTGCTAGGGATTGAACCCAGGGCCTTGTGCTTACAAGTGAAGTACTCTACCAACTGAGCTATCTCCCCAGCCCAGATGTGGTCTTTTGAATCTGGCTTCTGCCATTTAGCCTGACGTTTTTGTGATTCATCATGTGGTAGTGGCGTTTGCAGTTTGGGTTCTATGTGGGTCGTGTGAAGGTGGCACAGGGTTTGTCCGTTCACCACGTGGTGAGCACTTGAGTCATTTCTGTCTCTGGGCCATGATGAGTGAGGCTGCCTGGGCATTTAGGCACCAGGCTCTGGGTGGTGCATGTTCTCCTCTCTCTCAGGTAGACTCCTAGGGACAGAATGGCTGACCACGTGTTAAGTGTGGATTTGCCTTTGGAGAACCTGCCACGCCGTGGCTTTTCCATTTTCCATTCCCATATCCAGGTCTCGAGATGCTTTATTCCTCTTCAGTTCGCGGGTGTGCTCCAGGTGGGGTTTGCGAGCTGGTCCGGTTGATTCTTTGGTTGGACGACTGCCTAATGGGAAAGGCCCAAGATTGTCACCCAGCACAGTTTCATCTAGGAGTGGAAAGGGACTGGTTACTGACGGACTGACTGTCTAGGGAGGTTTGAAGGTTACCAAGTAAGAAACCAAGATGGGTGTGCTGTTTACTTGTGAGGGTGGCGCAGTTGGCATCTGTGCTTTGCTGTTCTTTTTGCCACAAAATGTATCCCTCCTACCAGGGCGAAAGGTTCTTAGATTCTGCATTTCTCCTGGGCCTTGTTAGCTGAGCCAGTTGTTTTGGGAACAGTCCGTTACCTTGTTCTTGTTGGTGTATTGTGTGACGTGATCCTGCATGCCATTGATGCTGTTGTGCCCCTGAGAGACAGAGTGGCCCTGTGGTCAGGAAACGGAAATGCATTCTGTATCATTTCATGGTTTCTAAGTAGCAAAAACATTTTCAAGGAGAATTGATTGGAGGCCTTTGAAGCTTTCAGAAGGTAATTTAGAGAGTATCCTTACAGTAACCGTATCCCCTTTGTCCTTTTAGTCTGGCTGTTAGATTTATGTAGATGGTCTGACCTGGGAAAAGGGGAAATGAAGGCAGAGATTACTCTGTGCAGTTGGAAACACCCAACTTAAAAAAGAAGATGGCGATGACTAAAGAAAGGATGGCTGCTGAATCATCAGTAGTGGTGATTTTGTGATTCAGGTGTCAGCGTCGGAGAGTGGGAATAGTAGGTCTCATGGCATGTGCCCGGTCTCTGCTCCTTGGTTCCTTTGTTGAGTGTGTACAGGCAGAGAGAACAGGCGGGACACTTTGCCTTCAGGAGATTATGGCCTTAAGGGACAAGGTCTAAAGCTGACTGAGCGGTCATGCCACAGGAGGACAGGGTACCTGCTCAAGGGAAGACCTGCTCAAAGGTGTGCCCGGTCTGTCCTGGCATCAGAACCCTGAGCACCACGAGGTTTATATTGCATGCTTTGTTCTCAGTCGTTTGACCTTTAACATTAGGTAAGCCCTGGTGTTCCTCTCTGCCTCCTCCTCTTTTATTAAAAAAGGGCCTGAAATTGGAAGTGTAGGGACATACTTCTAAGTCCTCAGGGCTGGGAACTGTGTCTCACTGATCCTTGTCTGTAGTACTGGGCACAATGCCTGTTGCATAGATGTTGCTAGTATTCCCTCAGGTGGTTCTTGTCACTGTCGTCCACGATGACTTAGTCACCTTACTATGGATGTTTCATCCACTTAGGCTGAAGTACAGCATAATCCCATTGGAGCCGCTGTGCCAGGACCACCCTGGATGCCTTGATTTGCTAGGGGGACCCGCAGCTGTGATTTACTATGATGAAAAAGACTCTGGGGCCTTGTCCAGAGGAAACGGAGTTCAGCCTGATGAAGCACAGGTACCCTTTCACGGAGGCGCCCAGGATGCCCTGAATTTCCCTAGCAACAAGTTGTGACAACACGGATAGACTGGTCAACCAGGGAAGTGCATTAGCGGTTGAGCGTCCAGGGCTTTTGCTGGGGGCTGGACGCGAGCTCCCTCTGCCTAGCACTTGCTGAAGTTCCCGAGTCCGGGAAGAGAGCAGTGCTCATCATGCTCATCGCGTTTTTGGTGTGACGGGAGCCACTCAGAACCTTCCAGGGCATGGTAGATACTCCTGCAGTGTGTTTCTTGGACACCTGCCACAGACTGGCCTTTGACCTGCAAGCAGATGACTCTAAGCAGAGCGGCCGTGGGCGGATTCTCTTCTGCACGTGGTAGACTGTGATCTTGTAGTGGGATTTCTGGCCTTTCCAGGTCCATCCATCTGAGAGAAGGGGAAATGGTGGTGATGTTCCAGCGCAGCAGCTGTTCCTCGGCTAGTAGGAGGGGTTAGGCAAGTCACGCTCGAGTCTGCCTTGTAGTGGTTTTGTTTTGAAGAAACTTTTAGTGGTTACCTAGAGTCCTTCTTCCTGATTTTAGGACTTAATGAGAAATTCCCCGTTTTAGAGAGGCTCTGGGACTTAGTTAAAATGTAGGCAGCAAATTCTCTCTTCCATTTCTGTCAGGAGAGCTATGGTACCATTTGCTTTCCCACTTATTTTACTTTAAAGTTGTATTTTATTTTGATGGACCCAAGTCTTTTCTGGGGCTGGGGCTGTGGTTCAGTGGCAGAGCGCTTGCCTAGTGTGGGTGAGGCACTGGGTTCGATCCTTAGCACCACATAAAAATAAATACGGGTGTCATGTCCATCTACAACAAAAAAAAATTTAAAAAAAAGTCTGAGTGACTTCTAAAATTGGGATGCTTAGAAAGTCCCTTTCCTTTAACGAAAAAATTAATATTTTTCTTAGATTAAAAAAAATGCCAGTGTGTTCTCTGTTAGTCTTCTGAGGCTGTCACCACAGGCCATCACCAGTGGGGTGGTGTGAAGCAGCAGCATGTGCTCTCACTGCTGGGGGCTTGTGCCCACTGTCAAGGTGTCTGCAGGGGACAGCTCCCTCCTGCAGGAGGCTCTTGTGTTGGGTCTTCCTGGCGCCCAGCTTCCTGTGGCTCCTCCAGGCTCTGTCTCTGTTGCCGTAGGACCTGCTCCTGTGTCTTTCTTGTGCGTGTCTGTTTTTCAAATTATGAAAAGCATATAACACAAGATCTGTTCTCTTAATGGATTTCAAGTCTACAGTATTGCTAACTGCATATGTGCATGCATGTTTTATATATGTTTACAGCAGCTCTCCGCAACCTTTTCATCTTGCATGACAGTAACTGTACCCATTGCCCCTCCCCCAGCTCCTGGCAACTGCTATTTTTTTTGGTTCTGGGGATTGAACACAGGGCATTGTGCATGCTAGATAGACAAGTGTTCCACCCCAGAGCTATACCTGCCCTTTAAATTCCCAGGCTGGCCTTGAAGTCACAATCCTCCTGCCTCAGCCTCCCAAATCGCTGGGATTATTGGCTGGCCTCACACTTCTGTGTGTCTCTTCCAAGGACATGTATCCTTGCATTTAGGTCCACATGGGTAATCTAGACTGTTTTCATCTCAAGGTCCTTCTGCAAGGACTCTTATTTGCATGTGGCCATAGTCACAGGTTCCAGGAGTTAGAACAGGGATGAAGCTTTTTGTCATTCAACCAGTACCCATTTTCCAGGTTTTTATGTCCTTCTCAGAACTCATGCTTGGAAAGTAGCCTTGGGTGTGAATTTCAGGTTTTGCTTTGGTCCCCTCTGTAGGAGTCACTGTGCAGCTGTCGTTCGCTGCAGTTCCAGACCCTGTCTTCCTCTACGGCAGTTACTTCAATCTGGTACTGGCCTATAGGATTTTGAGCCACAATAGCACATTTAGATTCTGTTTTGGGGAAACAGTATTTTTCTACTTTCTACAAATACGTGTTTACAAATAGGATTTTCTTATCTTGTGTGGCCCAAAACTGTGACATAGGAATGTGTGCACTGAGAATTGTTATTTTGATAAGATTGGAAAGTGGTTTTAAAATCAATATGTGAACATTTTTGTTGTTTTTTTTGTACTGGGGATTGAGCCCAGGGGCATTTAACCACTGAGCCACATCCCTATCCCTTTTTATTTTTTATTTGGAGACAAGGTCTCACTAAATTGCTTGAGGCCTGGCTAAATTGCTGAGGCTGGCCTTGAACTTGAGATCTGCCTACGTCAGCCTCTGGGATTAGAGGTGTGCACATTTGGAAGTAAGAATGATCTTACCAACTTACCTGCACTAGTTAAGTTGGTCAGTGTGTGTTAACGCTGATGAACTTGGGGAGAGGCAGTTTGCTGTCAGGCCTGACTCCCAGCTTTTCTTCACCAGTGCCAGGTCGCAACGTTTGTATTCCGGTTGCTGCTTGCTATGGTGGTTGACCCTTTTTCACAAAGTTCTGGATCTTTAGCCCTGGATTCCTCTCTTCTGAATCAATCCATTGCTTGTCCAGGTGTCATCCAGGCCCCTCATGCATCTCCATGGGACTCTGGGGCAGGAGAAAGCAATGCATATGTGCTGGTGCTCACATATTGCTGTTGTGATATGCCCTGGAACTCTCCAAGGCTTCATGTGTTAGAAGTTAATCTGCATTGTGAGGTACTAAGAGGGTAGAGAACCGGGCATGGTGGTGCATGCCTGTAATTCCAGTGGCTCCAGACACTGAGGCAGACACTCAAGGAGGATCTCGAGTTCAAAGCCAACCTTAGCAAAAGTGAGGCGCTAAGCAACTCAGTGAGACCCTGTCTCTAAATAAAATACAAAATAGGGCTGGGGATGTGGCTCAGGGGTACAGTGCCCCTGAGTTCAATCCCCGGTAACCCCCCCC
The DNA here is from genome assembly GCF_902686455.1 of Sciurus vulgaris. Classification (NCBI taxonomy): domain Eukaryota; kingdom Metazoa; phylum Chordata; class Mammalia; order Rodentia; family Sciuridae; genus Sciurus; species Sciurus vulgaris. Next base: position 4,293,194 of record NC_136462.1, read on the forward strand.
CCCCAAAAAAAAAAAAAAAGAAGAGGGTAGATACTTAATCTACTTAATCAGATTATAGTGTTGGGAGGGAGCCTTTGGAAAGTGATTGAATATTGTTAGCTTTATAAGAACAGAGAGACCAGATTCACATGTATGTGTTCACAGTCTCTCTCTCTCTCTCTCTCTCTCTCTCTCTCTCTCTCTCTCTCTCTCTCTCTCTCTCTCTCTCTCTCTCTCTCTCTCTGATTACCTGTGCTGCCTCAGGACTCTTCTTGCAAGAAGGCCATCACCAGATACAAATCCTTGACCTTCTAGGACCATAAGCCAAATAAACCTCTTTTATTTATAAAGTTAACCTGCCTCAGGTATTTGGTTGTAGGCATGGAAAATGGATCAATACACACACTTTTCTGTACCATGAATAGTAAAGTCCTTTGTCTCCCATTCAAGAGGCTTGCATCTTTTACTGGCACCCATGAAATAATAGCATTTTAATTAGTAACTTGCAAGTAGGAAAAAATCTCAGACAAATACTAACATGTTCAGAAAAACAAAAAAACTTAGGTAGATTGAATTCTCATAAAGTTACTTTTTTAAATAGCAATCTTTTAATGTGAAATCTTGTAAATACTCTTCTCAAAAGTCTATCATTGATGGGTGAAGTGGTATATACCTGTACTCCCAAGTGACTTGGAATGCTGAGGTAAGAGAATCACAAGTTTGAGGCCAGCCTTAGCAACTTGGTGAGGCTCTCCAAGCCACTTAGCAAGACCCTGTCTCAAAGTAACTGGGGATGTAGCTCAGAGATAAAGCACCTCCAGGTTCAATCCCCAACACCTAAAATACAAAAAAAAATATATATATATGTATATTAAAAATGTATATATAAATATATGTATACATATATATATATTTTTTTACTTATTTTATTTATTTTTAAGTGGTGCTGAGGATGGAATCCAGTGCCTCACACATGTTAGGCAAGGGCTCTGCCACTAAGCCACAGCCCCAGCCCCAGGGTATGCACATCTTAAAAAGATTTATAGATAATGTCAAATTGTTCTCCTAAAAGACTATACTAGTTTATACTTTCTGCAGTGAAAGGGAGTTTACAGAATTTTTTTTAAGTGTTTTTTTTTTTTAAGTGGTTCTTGAACCCAGAGGTGCTCTACCCTTAAGCTACATCTTGAACCCTTAAAAAAAAAAATCTATCTATCTATATAAATATATAAATAAATTTCTGAGGCAGGGTCTCACAAAGTTGCTGAGCCTGGCCTGGAACTTAACAACCTTCCTGCTCCAGCCTCCTGAGTGGGAGAGGTTACAGGCATGCACCACTAAGCCCGCCTACAGCTGCATGGTTTTATAGCCTACTTTGTCCTGGTGCAGACGGGGCCTGAAGGTCAAGGGCTTTCCTAGTCCAGGCTTGTTTTCTGCAGCAGTGCAGCTCAAGCCTCAGAGGCTCCTCCTCCAAGGTCTTTTTGAGACCTGGCTTTCTAGCCTGCCTGATGTCTTTGTGGCCTTGCTTTTGTGTTTCTGGGAGCTCTCTGAACTAGATGCCGGAGGACAGTGGAGTGGGGGGCAGTGACTGTATTCCCGACATCTTTCTCATGGCTAGCCTTTTCCTCCCCTGTGGTTCTGGGCATGGAAACCGGGGCCTCGTGCACACTGGCAAGCCTCTACTCCTGAGCCACAGCCCAGCCCTGAGGTTGGGCCATTTCTTCCACAGTGGTGCACAGACTGTCCTCTGCCAAGGTTTTTTGCAGACTTGTTCTCCTGTTATTTGGGATGTAGAAACATTTGCGACCCAGTTGGGGCTTCTGCACTAGGGACCTGTCTCATTGCTTCCATCTCTCCTTGACAAGTTGCAGTTCTTGCCTGTGCCGTATGTTCTTGGAATCCCTTGTGAAGGCAGTCCGTAGAATCCTCTGACTCTTCCCATCACCCTCTGGGCCAGCAGGCTGTGGCACTTGCTTGGTCCATGAAAGGCAGTGGCTGTTGCAGGCAGTTGATCATTGTGGGCATCTTGTTGTGGGCTCCCCAGCTCTCTGACCCTCCTGCCTGTGCTCTGCCTCCTGGCAGCCAAGCCAGGGCCAGAGGAGCTGAGGTTTTGTTTACAGCAGCACCCCACGCTGTCAGGGTTTGGTAGGAAAACAAACTACTCTGGACGTTTCAAGTAGGAAGGTATGTAGCTTAGTGAACCATTGTCAGGGCTGGGCTGGTGGCGGCAACAAAGCCAGAAGCACTTGCTGGTAGCTTTCAGAAAATCAGGACTTGTGATTATTGCACAAAACTGTTGCAGATGAGCTGGGCCTCCCTAGGACCAGGGAGGGCGAAATTCAGAAGAATGCTCAGTGGTGCTGGTGGTGGCAGCGATGTGACACCTGTGCAGTGCCAAGGTCCACGTCCCTGCCCACTCACTGAGCAGCTCACTGCTTTCCAGATCTTGCAGGGTAGTGGTGCCTCTGTCCAGGATCCGGGGCTGCGGCTCCTGTCCTTCAAGGGAGAGCAAGATGCGGGCTGCATGTCCTGGGAGCACGACCTTACTGGAAACGGAGCTGACCTCAGCCTGTGCTGTTAAATTACATGATGAAAGTATGCTGCATGGAATATAAAATGAATATAAAACCTGCACGTAAAATGTGATTTTTATAATTATTTTTACTTACAGACTATAAAGCAATTGGCAAAATAGGTGAGGGAACGTTTTCTGAAGTCATGAAAATGCAGTGCCTGAGAGATGGAAACTACTACGCTTGTAAGCAAATGAAGCAGCACTTCGAAAGGTAGGCACCTGAGACCCGCCACCCAGTGCTGGCGCAGGCTTGCGTTGAGGGCAGTCTCGTGTCCTAGGAAAACTGTTCGTTTAGTAGTAAATAAGTCGTCAATTCCTTGGACACTGAGGGTTCTGGGCCGATGTGCCGGTTATTATGCTGGTCTTTCCTCCTGTCCAGGTTTACAATAATATCAATGATGAATGGCTTCAAGATTTAAGTTGTAAGAGCAATGACTCACTTAAACAGTTGTATGACCTTAGTCTAGAAGCATTAGAGGTTACAGTTTAGTTACAATTGCAATTTAGTTACTCGTGAATCATTTGTACACAATGAGAACTAATTTTCAGGTAGGGGTAGAGAAACTTCTTTCCTGGGAGAGGTGAGCTGCGGTTGGTGGGGAGGGAACTAGTGTGAGACTGCTTCCATGGAGAACAGCCCTGACCTCTTCCACCAGAGCAGCCTCCTATGGTCTCGGAGCTGGCCAGCTTCTCAGCGTACACTATAATGAGTCAAAAACGGGTGCCACCAGGAGACTGTTCAAGTGAGGAAGTATCAAAGTAATTTAAGTCTCTAAAGAGCCAAAGGATTTTTAAAAGCATAATTATTTCCCCATATTGATGCAGAACCTTCTGAAGACCTTGATTTCAGACCCTAAGTATGAAAAGTTATTTCTCAGATCAGAAGAGGAGTGTTGCCAGCCACTCTAACTAGAGGGGGTTGAGAGTAACAGTTCACCCTGGTGACCTCTGGCCCAGGAAGCTGTTATTCTTGCTTTGCACACCAGGGGAGGTGCTTAGATATGAGGTAACCTGACCTTGTCACTAGGTGTCCGCCTCTAGCCTTGAATCCACATTTTACCAAAGCCAGATCCTGACTCTTCACTGCCCCCAGAGCACTCCCACGATTGCTCCGCAGAGAGGCCATACTTGGTCACACAGGTGCCCTTGGGAAGACAGACATGTGTAACGCATTTTAGGAAGGTTTCTGTTGGAGAAGGTTGACAATTCTGAGGAGTAGGCCCTTGCTGATCTGACCACCTCCCGAAGGCCCCCCTCTAATCTCCATAGCCAGATTAAGTTTCTGCCCTCTCAGAGCCTCACAGCTCACAGTGGGGGTTAAATCCATTTTCGTAATGCCGAGTGTGGAAGTGGCTGGTATTTTGTGCTGTGCAGCTGTACAGACCCCATGTTGTGGCCTAGTGCTGAATTTTAGTTTCGGCAGGTATCCATTATGTGCCAAACCTGTATAGTCCAAACACAAGGAAAACTGGACTTTAAGTTTCATTTTGTGAGTTCTGATTTGCTCTTGATGTATGTCTTTTTGCGGGGTGGGGTGGAGGCAGGTACCAGGGATTGAACTCAGGGGCACCGTACCACTGAGCCACATCCCCAGCCCTATTTTGTATTTTATTTAGAGACAGGGTCTCACTGAGTTGCTTAGTGCCTCACCATTGCTGAGACTGGCTTTGAACTCGAGATCTTCCTGTCTCAGCCTCTCGAGCTGCTGGAATTACAGGTGTGTGCCATTGTGCTTGGCTTGTTGTATGTCTTAAAACCCTAGTTATACTGGAATCCCCTTTCTCTCATTATTATTTGCTCAAATTGTTCTGCTCTGGCAACAGGGAGTATTGTTTTGACATGACCTATCCTTTTATCTTTCTTTTAATATTTTTTGGCACTACAAGGATTTGTGGTCTCCTTTTGCATTTTCCTTGCTCTAGCCTTAGAACCTGCCATTTCTCTGAGGAGCTCTGGTTTTGTTAACTGGAGGAAGGTATTTAGAAACTAAGACCTGGACACTGGGTGTGCTCTCGGTATTGGGTACCGATGCTTCTAGGTAGTGCGTGTGCCAACCCATTTGTGTCTGGGCCTGGCCTCTCCTTCCTGCCCCTTCCTATCTCTGTTCAAGTAGCCATGAGTGCATACTGATAAAATTAAATGAGGGGGTAAATAAATGGTGATGAAGAAATAATTCTTCCTCACAGAAGAATTCCAGTTAACACATGTAGGAGGAATGAGGGAAACAGAGAATCATCGTTAGAATGCACATGTAATGAGGTCTGGGGTTGTGGTTTAGTGGTAGAGTGCTTGCCTAGCATGTGTGAGGCACGGGTTTGATCCTCAGCACCACATAAAATTAAATAAAAGGTCCATAAACAACTAAAAAATAAAAAAAAAATGTATATGTAATGACTTCTGCAGTCAGAAACCATTTCTGGGGAAAAGTTAAATTATTTCTGACTACAGAAATAATTACATGTTCATTATCACATGTTTATTACTATTATTATTATTTTTTATGTTTTTTAGTTGTAGGTGGACACAATACCTTTATTTTATTTTATTTTTATGTGGTGCTGAGAATGCAACCCAGGGCCTCACTTGTGCCAGGTGAGTGCTCTACCACTGAGTCACAACCCCAGGCCCTGTTACTATTGTCATATGTTAAATTATTACAGTCTGATGTATGTCAAATTAGTGGATGAAATTATGAAGAGAAATAGGATTTCTTTTTAATTTTTTTTTTTTTTTTTAGTTGTTGGTGGACTTTTCTTTTTATTTATTTATATGTGGTGCTGAGAATCGAACCCAGTGCCTCACACGTGCTAGGCTAGTGCTCTGCCACTGAGCTACAACCCCAGCCTGAGAAACAGGATTTCTGTATAGCCCTAAAATATTATTTGCCCCAGATACTTTGTTTCTAAAATTAAATTTATTTTTAAGCTCATATACAAAACATAAAAATTATAAATATTAATGGGGTGTAATTTTTTTAAAGAAAAATTAAAAAAAATTTTTTAGTTGTTGATGGACCTTTACTTTATTTGTTTATATATGTTGTTGAGAATTGAACCCAGTGCCTCACACATGCAAGGTGAGTGCTCTACCACTGAGCCACAACCCCAGTGCCCCATGTAATTTTTTAAAATTAATTAATTAATTTATATGTGGTGCAGAGAATGGAACCCAGTACCTCACACATGCCAGGCAAGAGCCCTACCATTGAGTCACAGCCCTAGCCCCCCATATAATGTTTTGATACACATATACATTGTGTAATTTAAAAAAAAATTTTTTTTTTTTGGTACCTGGGATTGAACCTGGGGCACTTAACCACTGAGCAACATCCCCAGACCATTTTTTATAGTTTATTTTGAGACAGGGTCTTGCTAAGTTGCTGAAGCTGGCCTTGAACTCTCAGTCCTCGTACTTCAGCCTCCCAACCTGCTGGGATTACAGGTGTGTACCTCCACGCCTGGCACATTGTGTAATGTTTAAATCAGGTCAGATATAACTGTTTGCTCAAACATTTGTCATTTCTTTATGGTAAAAACTTTGCAGTTTTTAATTTTACCAACTCTGTGTTGCTGTCAATAATATACACTAGCTAGTGTTTGTTAATTACTGTGGAAGTTCTAACAGAGGTCCCCAAATTGTTTAATATCCCTTCCTCCAGAAGGTAGGGCTTCCTTCCTTCTCTTGAGTGTTTGTTGGACTTAGCGACTTGCTTCTAAAGAATAGAAGATAGAAAGGAACAAACAGTAGTGTCACAGTGAGAAACCTGGCAGGTTCCACTGTGACTGAATGGTCCAAGTCATCATCAGTGTTAAGACAGCAACACGATGGACCAGGATGGAAAGGCTATGCCACCTTGGGGTGCTTGCTCCCCAAGGCCATAATTCCACTCCCAGTTTAACCATGAGAGCACAGCAGAGAAGCCCAGATTGAGGGACATTCCACACACCTTCCCCAGCACTCAGGACTGTCATGGCAATGAGCAACAAGACTGAGGAACTACTATAGATTGGAGTTGACTCAAGGGGACATAACTTAATTGCAGGGTGGCATCCTAGATCCTGGAAGAGAAAAGACATTGGTAGGAAAACGGGGGAGACCTTAAGTTGAAGCAATAGTCTTGTACCAATATCAGTTTTTCAGTCTGGATAAAAGTTACACAAATTGGGTAAAGTGACTCCATATTATCTTTGCACCACTTCTGAAAGTCTAAAATAGTTTCAACATAAAAAGTAAAAAAATAAGTCAGAACAGGCAGACAAAAAAATACAGGAGCCAGGGACATTGGCACACACCTGTAATCCCAGTTACTCGGGAGGCTGAGACAGGAGAACTGCAAGTTTGGGCAATTAAGACCCTGTCTCAAAATAAAAAACGGACTGGGGATGCAGCTCAGTTCCCAGTACGACGAAATAGCAAGACAACTAAGGAGTCAACTGTAGAAAATCTGGGACTACTCACTGATCACAGCTTCTTTTCTCAAAGTATTTCTCATTTAGATGGGAAGAGGAATCGCTAGTTTCTTCTGCATTTGGTGTCATCTCTAAGGATGAGATTGCTAATAAATTGTGTTTGTTGAATGTTCCAGTGTGACGGATACTTTGTCTGAGTTCAGTGCTGTTTCTTTGTTTTTGTGGTGCTGGGGTTGGAACCCAGGGTTTCCTGAATGCTAGGCAAGTGCTCTACCACTGAGCCCTAGCCCTAGCCCTGGTTTTTGTTTTCAACCATGAAAATAATACTTCTAGCTTTTACATGGGAGTATCTTTCTGGAGTATCTATCATCGTTATCAAAGAATTCAGTCTTGCCTACTTGAAGAATGATTTCAAAGTTGTTTTAACCATTCACTTCTGTTCTACTTCTCATTGTCTAAATGAGTCTGCAAAGTCACCTTGCAGTTGCGTGGGTGGTTTGGGAAGGTGAAGCTTGCCTGAGGAAGGTCACACGATGGCGTCACTCAGGCAAAATGAGCTGCCATTCAGCTGCCTCTGCTCCTGACCCCTCCAGCTTTCCTTCCACTCATTGCCTTCTGCTTGAATTGAAATAGAAATTAATGGCTTTTGCCAAAATCTTTGCTGACATGAAGTTCAGGTAAGATCAGACTGATGGAGGGTACCTTGTCCCATCTGAGGCGGGGCCTGGCAGCTCTGGAGACGGGCTCTGTGTTCCGCAGAGGTGAGTTAGCTCCCGGCCTCTGGCCTGCAGCAAGGCCAAGGCTTCCTCGTTTCCCTTTCTTGTTTTCACAATTTTCTCCCACCTGTACTCACCCAAAGTATACAGTTAAGGAGAGTCTGTCTTTGGCAATGACTTTATTCTGCATTTTTCCTGTAGAAATACTTTCAAGACCCCTACTCAAGATCTTGGTGGGTCTCTGTGCCCTGAAGCAGGAGGCTCAGCAGCCTACTAAGCTTGGCCAGCAGAGGGCTCCCACTTGAGAGCAGAGCCAGCAGCCCTGCTGCTCCTGGGCTTTAGTTTTGGGACCTTGCACAGTTCTTTTTTTTTTTTTTGGGGGGGGGGTGCTGGGGATCAAACCCAGGGCCTTGTGCTTACAAGGCAAGCACTCTACCGACTGAGCTATCTCCCCAGCCCCGCTTGCACAGTTCTTGATTTCTCTGTGCCCTGGTTTCCTTACTTATGCAAAAGAGGAACACAGCATCCACCTCGTAAGGTGGTTGTGGGGTCATATGAAATAATGAAGGAATGTGCCCGTGGCGCATGCAGCAGCAACGCAGCTTGTGATACAAACCAGCTCTTCCTTGGCAGGTGAGGCAGGGTCAGAGGGCTTGGAGACGATTTTGAACATTGAAGAGAAATGATACTAGCAGTAGCAGTGAAGATCATGGCAGTTGCTCACCGAGTCTGGTGCCACCAGCAGCACCAGGTGACTTGTCTATCAGTGGCATTTAATCCCTACTGTAGTCCTTAAAGCAAGATGCTGTTGTTGCCATCTTCTGGATTAGGGAACCAAGGTCTAGAGAGATTACTTGCTTTGCAGCTGTCTCCCAGTGTTCTTCCATGCCCGGGGCACACTGGCACACCAGCACACTGCAGCCAGCAGATCTAGACTTGGGGCATAATGTTTCCCAAGTCAAGTCACTAAATCGCATCCACATTCCTTTAGGAACATAAAAAGAAGGTATATATCCTCTTATATATAAGAGAAATATATATGGTAATAAAAAGAATCTATAATAAACTTATAGAGATGATTCTGGTTTATGTTAAGTCTGCCTAAACTGTCACTGAATGACTGGAAATTTTCTTTTCCTTATGTCATGCCCATCATTATATTTAAGCTGGTCCTAGTTTCTTACAAATACCTTACTCCCTTGGATTTATATACTACATCCTCACTGTACTACCATTAACTTATAAGCTGGACCTGCCCAGCCTACCTAAAAAGCCTTTCTTCAAAAATATACCAGATGTATTAAACAGGTATCGTTTAGTAGAATTCTGCACTTCACAGCATATGAAGAACCAGCAATTGGTCCTCTGATGTAGATACCTCTCATTTCACATTATCACAGAAACAGTGCAGTTTACTAACTACTCCTTCCTTACAGGAAACCCAGTAGCTGTAAAAATTTTGTTCAGTTTTAAAACATTTCAATACTTATCAATTCCAAAGATCCGAACACCGTGTAGTTGTGGCATTTTGGGAATAAGCACACTCAGAAGAGAAGCTGTATTTAGGGTGAAGAGAGTTGGATCATACTTCGTATAGAAACTTGCCAGAAAATATAGAATTATTGGAGAAATTGTGAAAAACTTCTGTGAAGATGTAAACTGTACTCCATAGTCCAGTTGTTCCCAATGAGTTAGGAGCCTTGCTTTACCTTGGCCAGGAGTTTCAAAGGTGTTCCTTTCACTGCATGCAAAAATACATACATCCCCAGATTATGTATAGTATTTATTAAGGTCCAAGCAACTGGAACACTGAAGAAGGGAATGCTGAGTAAGACAATGTGAAGCAAGCCAACTCCCAACGCATGTGTCAGCCACACCCCAGCTGTTCATTACACGGGTATCTGGATTCGCTTCACTGTGGGCAACTCCAATATTCATGTTTGCTGCTCAGAAAGCCAGTGATCTGCCCTAGTGCATTGCTGCGTGCCGACGCCGTCCAAGTGCCTACAGGTTTGGTTTTTTGTTTTTTTGCAGTGTCTGGTACATGCTAAGCAAGTACTCTAATCAGCTACTGCCATAGCCCCAACCGTTCTTTTTCCTTTTCAAGGTAAAATTTGCATACATAAGGTGTATGTAACTCACCTGTACAGTCTTGGCCAACAGACATCCCACGTGGTCAGTGTCATCCTAGAAAGTCTCCTCATGTCCCTTTTCAGTCCCCCACTCCCATCCCAGACAGCTGTGGCTGTTTATTCCCTCCAAGAAACTCAGACTACCTGACCTCTCGCAGTGTGTGCTCTCACGCCCAGTTCTGTTAGCTCAGCAGAAAGTCGGCATTGCTGTTTTAACAGTAGTTGATCCTTTTTAGTTGAGTAGGATTTGTCCCAGTCTGTGACTGCATAGTTTGTCTGTTCTCCTGTCAGCAGGCGTTTGGATTGTTTCCTGTCCTGGCTGCCGTTGAATAAAGCTGCTGTGAAATTCTTATGTAAGACTTCTGGATATATATTTTCTTTTTTCATACGTAATTATTTACAAGTACAATCACTGGATCAAAAGTGGTCGAACATTTAACTTTATAAGAAACTGTGCCTAGGCTTTTCCCATAGTAATTGTAGCTTTGTATCCTCACCAACAAAGAATGAAAGTTTCGAATGCTTCATAGCCTCAGCTGGCATTTGGTGTTGGTAGCCTTTTTTAAAAATTATTATTTAAAAACAAATTTTTTTTGTAGTTGTAGGTAGACAGCATGCCTTTATTTTATTTATTCATTTTTATGTGGTGCTAAGGATGGAACCCAGTGCCTCACATGTGCTAAGCAAGTGCTTTGCCACTGAGCCCCAGCCCAGCCTCGGGTTGGTAACCTTTTAAATTAGCCATTCTGGCCTGTGTGCCATGTTATCCCGTGATTTTAGCCTCCACCTCCTGATGGCCAAGGATGATGATCACTGATTCATATGCCTACTGGCTGTTCATGTGTCTTCCTTTTTGAAGTGTCTGTTCAGGTTTTTTGCTTGTTTTAAAAATGGGCTGTTTGTCTTTTTATTGTGTTGTTTGTAGGAAGTCCTTTGTATGTTCTGTGTATAAATCCATCCATAGGTATGTTTTGGGGTTCGTTTCTACATGTCTGTGGTTTGCTGGTCTGTTTTCTCTGATTTCTCTCCTTCTAAGGGAGAGGGCCAGGAAGGAGGAGGAAGGCTGTGGGGAAGGCCAGGAGGGTAGGAGGAAGGTGGAGGAGAAGAGGATGGGATGTCTGCAGTATCTTTTCATCTTTTTTTTTTTTTTCCGTGCTGGGGATTGAACCCAGGGCCTTGTACTTGCGAGGCAGGCACTCTACCAACTGAGCTATGTCCTCAGCCCATCTTTGTATCTTTTGATGTCCTGATTTTCTCTCTTTTTTTTTTTTTTTTTTTTTTTTGTACTAGAGATTGAACCCAGGGGTGCTCTACCACTGAGCCTTATCCCCAGCTTTTTTTATTTTTAATTTTGAGACAGGGTCTTTCTGAGTTACTAAGACTGTCCTTGAACTTGTGATCCTCTTGCCTCAGCCTCATGAGAAGCTGGGATCATAGGCGAGGCCACCACACTTGGCTGATGTTCTGAAATTTTTAATGTTAAACCCAGTTTATGGAATTATCTCCTTTTTATGGTTATTGTTTTCTGTTCTCAGTCTTAGACATCTTTAATTATCCGCAGGCTGGGACAATACTATATTTTCTTCTAAAAATGTAGCTTTAACTTTTACATTTGGGCCCCTGAGCCATCTCAAATTAATTGTCGTGTGTGTTTTGGGGTGGGGAGGTCAAGGCTCCTTTTTTCCCAAGTGATATCCATGTGTTCCAGCACCATTTGTTAAAGATGCTCCCCTTTGGGCTGTTCTGTCAGAAGTCAGTTAACTATAAAAGTGTAAGTCTGTTTGGACTCTATTCTCTTTCATGGACCTCTTTGACTACCCTCATTTCAAGTCCTTACTGTTTTGATTCAGGTAGTTTAATAGTATGTTTTGAAGTCAGGTAATATTTATCTTCCAGCTTAGTTTTTCTTTGTTAAGGCTGTTTTGCCTACTCTGCATCCTTGTACTTCTATAAATATTTTAGAACTTTAGAACCAGCTTGTCAATTCCATACAGAATAAAAACTACTAAGATTTTGGATGGATTATGTCAAATCTGTAGTTTCTGGGAGAATTCATATCTTTTTTTTTTTTTTTTTGGTACCATGGATTGAACCCAGGGATGCTTAACCACTGAGCCTCATTCTCAACCGTTTTTATTTATGTAGAGACAGGTTCTCACTGAGTTGCTCAGGGCCTCACTAAGTTGTTGAGGCTGGCCTTGAACTTGTGATGCTCCTACCTCAGCCTCCCGAGCTGCTGGGATCATGCAAAGGGGTGTACAGCATTTTGCGTTTTTTACCTGCCGCGTGCTTGCCGGGGTTTATCAATTTTATCAAGCTTCTCAAAGAACCAACTTTGGGCTTTGTTACTTTTCTCTGTTGTCTCTTTTCCAGTTTTCTGATTTCTGTTCTTTCTTGTTTTTCTTCTACTTAATTTAGACTTTTACTGTTCTTATTCTACCTTTTTTTGTTTGTTTGTTTGGTATTGGGGACTGGACTCAGGGGTACTTAACCACTGAGACACATCCCCAACCCTTTTTGTATTTTATTTAAAGACTGGGTCTCACTGAATTGCTTAGGGCCTTGCTTTTACAAATGCATTGTTCCATTCCCCAATACTTGGGTCTTTCCTAGATGGTTTACTATTGCCGATTTAAATTTAATTCCATCGTGGCCAGCCAACATGTTGTGCGCATTTCAGTTTTTTGAAGTTTACCAAGGCTTAGCCCTCCATCCATTCTGTTGCCTGTCTGGGTGAGTGCTCCCTAGACATTGAAAGATGTTGGGTAGATGTGTCAGTAGTGCTATCAGGATGTGGTCACTGTTATTTTGAAAGCTTGTTTTCTCACATTTGAGAGAGGGTGTTAAAATCTCCAACTCTTATCAGTTATTTCATGTGTATTGAAGCTGTTCTTTACTACATGTGAGTTTGGATCCCCATCCCCAGTGGCCATGTTGAATGGCAGCTGAGCTGGTGCTGGCAGGTCGCTGCAGGCCTCCATGCGCTGGTGCCCTAGATGGTTTGCTATTCAGCCATATTGATTTAAAACTATATAATAAGTGCTAGATGTGGTGGTGCACACCTGTGACCCCAGCCACTTGGGAGGCTGAGGCAGGAGGATTACAAGTTCCAGCAAGATGCTGTCTCAAAATAAAAATAAAAAGCACTGGAGATGTGGCTCAGTGGTGAAGCCCCCCTTGGTTCAATTCCCAGCACCAAAAGAAAACAAAACGAAAACAGAAAAACCCAGCTATACCCAGGATCTTTCCCAACTGCTACCTACCCTGCTGCTGGTAGTGTGGAACTTGTACCAGGACCTTGTCCTTTTTCTGAATAGATCTGTAGTAGCTCAACAGACCCTTTCATTTAAGAAGAAAATTAAAAAAAAAAAAATTAAACTATAGTAATGTACTGTTGGGTATAACTATTCCCTGAATAACCAAAGAAAATGCTGAGGTTTCCATGTTAAGAGTTGGGGGAACAGAAGTTTGCCAGTTAAGGAAAGAAGAGTATTCCCACAGTTGGTTCTTTTGGAGCATCTGAGATGGAAGTCCCTAGAGCATCAAGTCAGTGCATCAGGTGTGAACCACTTCCCACCAGGAGGGGTATGTCCCTGGAAGGGTGCCTGGAGGGCAGGGACAGCTGCCACAGGCCTAGCACTTACATTTGGGGTATGGTTAGTGTCAGGCCGAGCAGTCTTCACAAAGAAGATCCTGCAGTGAGACACCTGCAGGGATAACACCTGTCACCAGACAGAAGAGATGGCCGAGAAGTGCAAACTTCATCAAAGACAAGGCACAGACTGGGTCTGTTCCTGGAACCTTGAAATGCATATTTTCAGATAGTATGAAAAGTCCCTATAAACTGAACAATGCAGTTTAATTATCAACTTTAATTATTAATAGATCTTGCCAATAAATTTAATCAGGAAATTTAATATCTTTTTTTATGTTAATATGTATAAGAAACTACAAAAGAATCTTTCAGGATAACAGATGGGAAAACTTTTCGTGTATTTCCTAAGCTGTAAGAACCTTGATTTTTATAAGATAATCGAGAAATATGCTTAACTTCAGTTTCTGATGGGAACTGTACAATCTGATTGACTTGCTTGAAATATTTGTGAGTTTTAAAATTTTGAACGTAGATAATAAATGTTATTTAGTAATTCTAATCTTAAAGTTGGCCTAAATCGTAAATCAGTTCTCCGTTTTTACCCACAAATAGCGTTGAGCAGGTGAACAAGCTCCGAGAGGTGCGCGCCCTGAGGTGCCTGAACCCACACCCGAACATTCTCACGCTGCACGAAGTGGTTTTGTGAGTACGCTTGCAGCTGGAAAAATCATCTAGATTCGAAAATTTGTTACTGACTGAATCTCCTTTTAAAAAACCATGGTGGACTTAGTATTTGTAACTCAGAAAATAATAATTTTCACTTCACCTTATGTTGCATTTCTGTTTGGACGATTGCGTATTGACCCCTCACGTGGAGGTGTCTTCAGGGGGGCGACCTCATATTGTGGCAGCATGCAGCATTCAAGGTTTGGCTCCTAAGCTCGGTTAGACCTCTGAGCCTAAAGTGCCAATGACGCCTCCCAGGCCAGCCCTGCCGCCCATGTCATTTCACATTCTCACCTTGTTGCCAACCATGGTCTCCGCACAGCCTCTTGCAGTCTTTCTTATGATACCTGATGTTGTTCCAGGGGATTTCCATTTGTCTTAATCATAGAGTAGTTTTCATAAGGTTTGCCCGCCAATCAAAAAGGCAGAGCATGTCTTGTCCCTGGGTATACCGGGGCCCAGGAGGCCTTCTCTGCCAGCAGGACCTTGCCCCTCTGGGAAGGTGGTCTTTGGCCCTGCTCTGGCTCTGCAGGGACCTGGGCCTATAAAGATGGCCTGGGAACTCCAGTCTGCCAGTTAAAGCTTGGCGACTTTTAATCAGAGGATGCAACAGTTGTAAACTCAAAACAACAGGTCTTGACATAGTGTGTGGCCCCTTGGCCTACAGCGTTCTTAGCACAGTTTGCACAAAACAGTCACAGCACCGTGTGCACACACACACCTCACAAAGCACTCTGGCCAGACTGTCCTGGAACCTCTGCCAGGTGGCCTGGTGTCACACAGACTTGCCTGTTCAGGCCCTGAGTGGAATCAGGAGACGCTCGTTGGCTCCGTCTGAGGCCTGGACAGCACGTGAGTGTGAGTGAGATGTGATTCTCACTCTTCCCTGAGAGTGGCTTTTGGTTTTTTCTCTCCTGTTGTAATTTATCCCATTACATGTAAGTAAGTTAGGTACATTCAGTTACTTTAAAATTAATTAAAACTACATTCAGTCATAGAGCATGAGTTAAGTTCATTTTTCTTTTATTGTTTTGCTTAGCTAATTCACCAATCTCTCTGTTGGGTTAATTTTATATTTTCAAGATATACCTCTTTTTTTAAAAGCGGCTTTTAGAATTTTTGCTTAAAATAAGTTTTTACTGTTATTTAAAATTAATTTTAGCTGAAATATTGATTGAAAAATCAAAACCTCTACTATTTTAATAGTCATACTGCTATCTCTGGCTGATGTAGGAGTGCCTTATGTTTACCAGAAATGTTTACAATGAATTAAATATTTGATTATATTTTCTGATTAAGACAAAAAAATTTAAAGCCTGCTTTCTTCTTCAGTGACAGAAAATCTGGTTCTCTTGCACTAATATGTGAACTTATGGACATGAATATTTATGAGCTAATACGAGGTATGTAGAATCTTTCGAAAGCTACCTTCCGATACTCATTAAAGTTTGTAGCTCCGTGTTCTGCTCTTGTTCTCAAAGTCCTTGTCGCCACCGTGCAGCGGTGATGCCAGAGCAGGCCTTCCTACAGGTGGCTGCACTGGGAAGTGAAGCCAGGCCTTTGGGTGACCCCAAGATGTGGACTAGCTGGTGCGGAAGGCAGCAGAGAACCGCAGCTCGTGCCTTCCTCGAGGGGTGCGGAGCTCTGGGGACCCCACTCTGAGTGCCTCTCCCTGTCTTCCTCCTCAGCATGTGGCAGAGCTTCCCCAGAAGAGCCCTGGCGTGCGGGCCTCCTCCTGCTTGCACGTCACTGGTGTCCGGGCTGCTCGCTGTTTCCTTTCTTTTGAACAGTGAAGCACTGTTAGGGAAGCTTGTTGGCCCGAGCTGACCCCAGCCAGGGCTGGCCTCGGGTGCTTGCTGAGGCACGCTAGAGAGCCAGCAGGCAGGAGACAGGTGGTTGGCCTCTGGTGAACAAATGTCTCAGGGGCTCAACCTCGTGGGTCTGCTGGCTGTCAGGACAGGTGAACCTGGTGTATATCACCAAGAAAACAACAGCCAGTGTCCTGTACAGATCACACTGAACCCGAGGCCACGCGAAGAAAATCAGCTGCCCTGATGTCCTAAGAGTTTCTTCATATGACATGGAATAGAATTTTAGTGGGAACATCACAGGTGATTTAAAAGCTATATCATCTCAGACAGGTTAGGCAGGCTGAAAAAGATTGAGAAGCTACTTTTGTGATGAGGCAGGCTGGTGCTGAAGACACATGTGACGAGTCCAGATGCAGCTGTCTTTGTGAAGGGGCAGGATAAAGGCAGCATTGTGTCAGCATGAAGATACAGCTGCCCTTGGTGGCCTCAGGGCACTGACTCCAGACTCTGGGGATGCCTCCTGTCACTGCACCCCAGGTGACTTACAGGACCAGAGGCAGTGTAAATGCTGTGGAAGTGGCTGTTGTACCATATTACTTAGGGGACAGTGACAAGGGGAAAAGTCTACCTGCTGAGCACAGCTGCTGTTTTCTCTCTTTTTAAATTTTTTTAGTTGTAGATGGACACAATACCTTTATATTATTGCATTTATTTTTATGTGGTGCTGAGGGTGGAACCCAGTGCCTCACACGTGCCAGGTCACTGCTCTACCCCTGAGCCAGAACCCAGCCTACAGATGCATTTTTCTTAAAAATGTATTTTCAACCCATGGGTGGTTGAATCTATAGATATGGAACCCACAAATACACGGAACTGACTGCATTTTATTATGATTTTAAGTATTTATGTGGTAATGAATTACTAATAAAACAAATAATATGAGTGGGCAAGTTTTTCTACATCCACAAAAGTTCATGTATATAAATTGGTCAGAAAGTGTATGGATTTTTTTGGGAAAAGAGGAGATTGCCTCATATCTGGGAATATATGGTTACAAGCCTTGTGTATTTATTCACTTAGCAATCTGTTTATTCTTGTTTTAAGTACAGTTCTAACAAACTTAGTCATTGGTTTTTTTGGTCAAAATCACTCAAATCTGAGCTGCTGGAGAGAAGGAGCCTCTGGGCCTTGACACACCAGCAGGAGGAGAAAGTGGCTGGTGACAGTCCAGCTGTGGGCAGGAAGCCCTGGAGAGAGCAGGCGGGCACACTGCTCCGGGGCAAGATGAGCAGGCGCTGTTTCAGGAACCTGTCGGGGCGTCCTGTCTGAGGAGTGAGCAGCACGTACCTGGGGATGCTCCTAAACCAGCATCTCCTTCCGCCTGGTCTGGATAGTGGGGTGGTCTGATTCTTCACACTGATGCTCAGCGTGTGTCGATCTTGGTTGTCAGTTACAACCCAGTGAAACAACCCCTACATTTTATTAGTTTTTTTTTTACAATATTATTATTATTATTTTTTGACACCAGTAAGCCAACGTTGCTTTTTTTTGCAGTACTGGGGATTGAACCCAGGGCCTCATGCATGCTAGGCAAGCACTCTGCCACTGAGCTGCACTTCCAGCCCCGCATTTTGCTTTTTAAAGAATCTGTATACAGGCTAGGTTTGTGGCTAACTGGTAGAGCGCTTGCTTAGCAGGCATGAGGCCCTGTCTTTGATCCTCAGCACCACATAAAGATTAAATAAAGGTATTGTGGCTACCTATAACTAAAGTAAAAAAAGAACCTGTGTAATCCATTCCTTTGTTTAGTACAATTCCCTCGGTGTAAGATGACATGTCCTGTGTTAGGAGTCCTGTGGTGCTTCCTAGAGCATGGTGAAACTCAAGGGGAGCGGGCACGGTGGCACATGCCTGTAATCCCTTTGGCTCAGGAGGCTGAGGCAGGATTGCAGGTTCAAAGCCAGTCTCAGCAACGTAGTGAGGTCCTAAGCAACACAGCATGACCTTCTCTCTAAATAAAATACAAAAAAGGACTGGGGATGTGACTCAGTGGTTAAATGCCCCTGAGTTCAGTCCCTGGTACTTCCCCAAAAAGAAAAAGAAAGAAAGAAAGAAAGAAAAACAAGGGGAAGGAAAATTTTCAGCATGTTGATCTATGTTTAGACATTTGAGAAAGCTTTGCTTAGAATAAATATCTTTAATTTCCAGTGGTTGAGGGATTGTATAATTATAGAAATCAAAGCCTTTTTTCCCAGTGTCTAGCTGCAGAGAATGTGGAAGATGGACTTTCAGATCCACAGTTGTTCATTCCTCACATTGTTACTCAACAGACCCCTTTGGTTTCTAGCTGCGCAGTAGGCTGATCACTAAAGCAAGGAGTTTTACAAGACTTTATTCCCAAGATGGCCAAGCATGAGGATTGGGGAGATCCAAGCCCCAAGTTCGCCTCCTGAGTGCAGTTTGTGGGCACCATGGGATGAAGAAGCAGCATGGCCTGGGGTGTGGGAGCGGATGGGAGGTGATAATCGGCAGTCCGTGCTTGCTCAACCAACCTTCATGGCTCTTCATGGGACACACTCAGAAAACAGTGTTGCCATGATCTGCAGGTGGAGCCTTTTGCTTCCTGATGTCAGAGGTCACCCTTGGGACACCTGTGCTGGCCCAAGCAAAGAGTCAGTGGTTTGACAAAATGGCCTTCGGTCCCTGAAGCATAACCTAGGCAACCGTTATCATGACTTGCATGTCAGAGGTGTCTCCACAGCAAAGCCATGATAGATAGCTCAGCTGTGTGGTCTCCAGAATTAGTAATTTTGAAGCCGATTAAGAGGAAATAGCTAGTGGGATATATAGGGAGCACAAGAAGTATAAAGGTGTGGTTTGTGGTGGGAGACGGGCCGTGTTGCTGGCTGGCAACCACCAGGTGAGAGCTCTGTCCTCCACGGGGTCTTGGGCAGAGCTCTTAATCTCTTGATGGATGCATTCTCAGTTCCTGAGAGACACCCTGAGCGACAGATGCCAAGCGGGAGCTGGGGCTGTTGAACAAGGGCCGGCTTTACTACGTGCAGCCAGTGTCCTGTGGGCCCAGGCTGCTCAGTGCACTGAACTAAGGAGGCAGCCAGCAAAATGGTAACAGGCAGAGGAAAGTCTGTCACAGGGTTAGTGAAACCAGGGCTACAGCTCACGTTGCTCCAGCTCTTAACACTTCATAGGAGTGACTCATCTTACCTCCACAGCAACTGTTGGGCAACTATTGGGCATGTTGTTATCCCCATTTAAATATGAGGAAACTGAGGCACAGAGCAAGAAGTAAGTTGGTCCAAGGTTATTACCTAGTAGGTGGTAGGAGGGGCTTGGAGTTGGGCTGGTCCTGGGCGCGTTTTCCTAACCACCTCACAGATGCCTCTTGACACCCCTCTGTGGTTGGCACTATTATTATCAGCCCCATTTTACAGCTGAGGAAATGAGGCTTGGAGGATCCGGTGATAACATAAAGCCGTTACAGATGGCAGAGGCAGGACTGAGGCCCAAGTCTGCCGAAGCCTCGACCTGATGATCGCACTGCTACCCTGAGCTCACTGCTGCCCCTGCTGGGAGCCTCACAGGACAGGCTCTTCCCTTCGTCTCCTCTTGCTGACAACAACACTGATCTATTGGAAGCCGAGTGATCACTAAAGCTTTTGCTACCAGAATAGCAATTTGTGTGACTTAAATTCTACTCTTTTCAGAAATTAGATCATTCAGCAGTTAAATAGTAAAGAGGGAGATATGAGTAAAGAGGGATAAGGAAGGGAGAGAGTGGTCCCAGTCTGGAATTGTCCACTTCCGTGCACACCGGTGTACAGGGTCTGGGTCCAGCAAGAGCAGAAGATGGAGACGCCCTTCGGATGGGTGTCATTCAGGAGGCCTGTGGCTGTGCGCAGAGTGAGGGTAGAGAAGATGAGGTGGGGGGTCTTCTCTGTCCAGCAGGGGTCAGAGGAGGTGAGGTGATGGGGGCGAAGCACCAGCCTGCAGGAGGGCGGTAGAGTCAGGCAGGGTGGGAAGGCCTCTCAGTCAGTGCCTTGAAACCTTCTAGCAGGTGGGATACAGTGGGACCCACAGACCCAGGCCTGACTTGTGTGGAGCTCACACTGATGAGGAGAGAGCCCTCCAGGGGAGGAAGTTGAGCGAGGCCTTGAGGAGAGCCCTGATGGCTGAGGCCCCAACACTGACTGTAGGTTCCTGCCTCGGCTCCCCGGGGCCCCTCCTCTCTTCCCTTGGCAGACTTGGCCTCCTGGACCCCAGGACTCCCCTGGCAGCAGTCTTAATGGGGAGAGGGAATGTGATGGACTGACCCTGAAATACCAGTCATTGCCCGCTGGCTGGGCCCGTGGGCTGGGCTTGTCCGCTAGGGTTGCTTTTCAGAGGCTGTGGTGGGCGGCATCCTGAGAGAGTCCATGATATGGGGGGAATGAATCAAGTAGGAGAAAATGGAACAAGCCAGGTTTGACTGGAGGAGTGGCAGCGAGTTCGTCTCCCGAGTAAGTGCCGCCCATGCCTCTTGCCAGGCAGCATCTCTGCCCTGCGGTGAGGCTGCTGGACTGGCTCAGTTGTACTTTCTGTATTTCATCAACTCTGACCCACTGATGGCCAGAGCCCCGTGTAGCCACAACGCAAAGCTTTATCACCAGGCAGTTCAGTTTTATCCTGTAAGAGTCCTTTGCACACCATTTGGATAACTTGGTGCACGGATAGGAGGGAAAACGGGAGCAGGACAGGGCACGGCCTCTGTCGCTTCTTTGCTTGTTTGCCTTCCCCACCCAGCAGTGGGGAAGTGACACTCGGGGGTGACACTCCTTGGCTGAGGACACCCGACTGTTGGTTTCAAACTGGTGCTTCTGGAAAGCAGGCTCCAGGCTGGCCGGGTGGAAGCAGCACAGTCCCCTGTCACAGTGACAGGCGGGGGCCCCAGCCTCTGCCCAGGGCTTCGCGAGGCTGTGGTCACAGCCTGTCAGGGAACCCACCGGGCCCCCAGCGTGCTCAGGAAGGCGGGCGTGTGTGGGCAGGCTTCCTCATTAGCTTCCAGGTGCGGAAACTGAATTTCAAAGAAGGTGAAACTTCTCCAAGTTCACTTACCTAAGATGACCCAGTTTCAAACTGCAGAACGGGAAGACCCTGTCCTTGAGCCTGCAAGGCCACCAGGGCCCAGGCTCTGTGAGTGTGGCCCTGCCTGTTCTTCTGACTCCTCCCACAGAGTGGTGCTGCCACTGGGGCCCCTTGGATCTCCAGAGGGCATAGCAGGGACACAGAGATGCCACGGGTGCTGCCTCTGGGCCTCGATGGACATGACGTCACCTTTGTGCTGGGGCCCAGCGTGCACCTCTGAACCTGAGAGGAGAGCCAGGCTCTGGCCAGGGACAGGCAGGGCTGGCTCTTCATGAAGCAGCATGAGGGCCATTTCCCTGCAGCTGGTGCCATGTGAAGTTTTTTTATGTTACTGATAATATGTGACATTCCATGGAGCCTCCTTAGTGAGGATTTTTAGTAACTTGCCAAAGTTACCAAGGTTGGGATGGCTACAGCAGATGGGAGGTGTCGTGGCCTGCAGCATCCCTGAGGGACTCCTGAGTGAGTTATTAATGGCACTATATTTTGTTTGTTCCAGGCTGTTTGAAAATCTGGTGGGAACTAGATACAGTCTTAGGCCCACAGGGTTTGTACAAACTGGAGGGTGGTGGTGAGCCCAGTTCTTGGAGAGTGTGGACTCCAATTGTCCAGACTGCTGACTGTTCTGCACTGCCTCACTCCTGTGGGGACACCCTTCCTAAGGTGGGCAGAGGGGGAGAGCTGCCCCTGGCCCTAGGGCTGAGAAAGAGACTCCTGGGCCCTGGGCCCTTCCTTGCGATTTATTAGATCTGGGTGTGAGCCTTGGAGTCTGCTTTTGAGAAGAGCCCTGGGTGGTCATGAAGACTGGAGAGATGAGACTTTCTCTAGGAAGGCCCTCTCCTCTTTTCCCAAGTTTAAGTTCAGATGCCTGGGGAAGCCAGTGTCGTGTGGCAAGGTCTGGATGTGTGCGCATGGTTGAGAAGGGTATCTCGGAAGTGGAGCAGCAGGAAAGCAGGTACCAGGCAAGCTTCGGGCGCGCACGGGAAGCCACTTGTGAATCTGAGCTATAAGGGCGTCGGGGCTCCGTTCCCCAGCGGGACAGGCCCAGCAGCCGTCTGTGCCTCTGCCGCAGGCCTAGGTGGCCAGCATTCTGTGCTGTCCCCTGAGTGGCTGGGGTGCCGTAGAGTCCAAGAACCCGAGACAGGGGACTGGCTAAAGGGAGTTTGGAGTGTCAGGCTGACTCTCCAGGAAGAGACAGCCAGCATGAGGCTGTGGAGTGGCTCGCAGAGCCAGACTTCAGCAGCTCTGAGGGAGAATGGAAACTGCTTTCCTTCCACCTTTATGTGGATGTTGTTAATAAAATTCTAGAGTCCTCCGGCTCAGTACAGCTAACAAAGTCTTAATTTTAATTGATTTTATTTTAAATCCAGGAAACTGGTAATAGGTGACATGAAACGATAAAAAAATTATATTACATAAAAAATTATTAAAATTATTAAAAATTATTAAAGTTAATCACACTGAGATATTTTACAGTTTTAATTACTTATTTGCATATTATAAACATTCTTATTTAACTATATAGAGAAAAAGATCACATTTACTTGTGAAAAGAAATTGCAAACTTGAGACTAACAGTGTCAAATGGGCCAGCCACATGGTCATGAAGGAGAAGTGGGTCACTTTGCCAGTTTAAAATGTAGGAACTTGAAAACACATCAAGTGAACTGTGACCTCCTCTGAAGTAGTAGCCCTGTGGTACTGAGGTGGCATGTTGGGAGCTTCACAACAGGATAGACCCTGCAAGAAGGCCATGTGCTCTGGGGCCACCAGTCAGTGGTACTTCTGTGAGGGAGGGAAATGTGCACAGTGGAATCCCAAGCAGTTGGTGGCACTTCTGCTGGACTGTGCTCTTGTCCTCCAATGCCTGCACACCTATCGTCCCAGCTACTCGGGGGGCTGAGGTAGCAGGATGGCTTGAGCCCAGGAGTTCAAGGCCACACTGGGCAACATAGACCCTGTGTCAAAATAAAAAAATAAAATGGAGATCTCTACCTAGCCAGGATTTTGCCAAAGACATGGAGTTTTCTTTTTCTTTTCTTTTTGGTACCAAGGATGGAACCCAGGGGCACTTAACCACTGAGCTAAGTTGCTTAAGGCCTCGTAAGTTGCCGAGGCTGGCCTTGAACTTGTGATCCTCCTGCCTCAGTTTCCTGAAGATTACAGGCATGCGCTGCCACACCCAGCAAGACACAGGGTTTTCAAGCAACTCTTCAAGTTTTCAAAACTAATGCAGTGTGAAGGGGAGAATCCTGGAAGACCCAAGATCGTTAGACCTTGTTCTTGTGACCGTTTCTCAGTGGTGTTCTAACTGAAAAGGAAATGCATATTCTATGTGATTTGAAATGAAATCATGCCAGTGTGTAGGATTTTAAGTGACGGTCGTTTGTAGGTGCACCTCGTATTCCTAAAACTACCTGAGATTAGTTTTCACACAGAAACTTAGGTTTTTCACATATTATTAAATAAAAGTGGACTTTGTATATTTTAAAAGGGAATCTGTATCATTGGTAACCATATTTACCTGTTTCCTTGATTGCACAGGGAGAAGACACCCATTGTCAGAAAAAAAAATTATGCACTATATGTACCAGTTATGCAAATCCCTCGATCACATGCACAGGTATGCTTTTGGAGATGGGGCAGCTCTCAGATGAGTAAATGTGTTGACAGTCACTAAAAATACAATTTGCTTTCAAGAATTTGAATCAATAAGGTGCAATAAGCCAGGTGCGGTGGCACACACCTGTAATCCCAGCAACTCAGGAGGCTGAGGCAGGAGGATTGTAAGTTTGAGACCAGCCTCAGTAACTCCAAGTGAGCACCTGTTCAAAATAAAGAGTAAACTAATTAGAACAAAATATAATAATAATGAATTAAAAAAATAAAGATCAAAAAGGGCTGGGGATGTGGCTCAGTGGTAAAGTGCCCCTGGGTCAATTCTTCAGTACATAAAAGAAAGACAGGTGCGATCAATTCTATTCCTTTTATTCCAAATGCAGAAATGGGATATTTCACAGAGATGTGAAACCAGAGAACATACTCATAAAGGTAAGGACTTCTACATGGGCACTCAACTTCAGAATAAAGGTAGACGATGAAGTCTTTTCCACTGATGGGCTTATCTCAGCTAGCGAGGAAGCAGGTTTCCTAAGGATCTTTTCCCCTCTCAATTTGGAAAAGAAGGCTTATTGAGCAAATGACACCAACATGACTGTATGTACAGCTGGAAGAATGTGACCACAGTCACTCCGTCCAAATGGCCATCCCAGACACAAGCTGTCAGTGTGGCGCCTGGGCCCAGCCTTGAGCCCCCCACTCTGAAGCCCCTGCAAGCCTGAGTTCAGTGTCTCTCTGATGCACCGTCAGGAGAGTCCCCTGAAGTCATTTGGCTATGAGAGCCCACATGCAGGGCGAGCCAACTGAGCCAGTGGCTTTGGGAGCTGTGGTACAAGGGGACATGTGGCTCATGTGCATGACTTACCTGGGGACTCTGGAGACATGGGGGACATGTGCTAAGTCTGCCAGAATGTCTGCAGACGTTCCACAGGAAGAAGCCCCAGGTCCCCATCCCCAGAGGCACATTCAACTGCCTACAAAGTGGTAACTTGTATTTTCCTGTAGTTTCAATGCTAGGAATTTTCTGTTAGTACCTGAATGTTGGAAATGGCTTGGGTGACAGTTGCTGCAGAAGGAGGTGTCACCTCCTGCCTTTTGCTGCTTGCAGCAGGATGTCCTGAAGCTAGGGGACTTTGGGTCCTGCCGAAGTGTCTATTCCAAGCAGCCGTACACAGAGTACATCTCCACTCGCTGGTACCGAGCCCCGGAGTGTCTCCTCACTGACGGCTTCTACACGTCCAAGATGGACCTGTGGAGTGCTGGCTGCGTGTTCTATGAGATCGCCAGGTATGGGGCCCCGCCTTGTCGCAGTCCAGACGCACAGGAGGCTCAGGCCAGAGGGTGTCCTGTGGCCTCTGCACCTCCAGGTTTTATTTCAGCAGAATGTTTCAAGGCGGGTGGCATGTGGCCCAGTGGGAGGCGCTGGCCTAATGGCAAGCCCCTGGTTCCATCCCCAGTGGGGCAGAACAAAAGCCTCCTGGGCTTCCATTGTCCCTTTCCTTGCTTCCTCTTCCTGGGGAGCCCACACCCTCCTAAGGACAGATCTCTCCTCCAGGCTTGATCCTGCAGTGACTGACAGACCGGCCTCCCGGAGCAGAGGGGAGCCGAGCTCATCCACCCCCAGGACCGCCATGGCGGTGTGCGCAGTGGCAGGGTGCTCTGGCCAGAGCGTGAGGACAAGGCTCCTCTGGCACAGAAGCCCAGCCTCAACTGTGTCCCCTGGCCTCCCCACCCCCAGCTCTGGCCTTTGGCTTCATCTCCGAGAGGAGCAGGGGCCAGGGAGACAGGCAGAGGGCTGGTCCATGCTGGGCAAGTGGAGAGGCTTAGAGAAGCCCACAGGGGTGGGCAGCTCCCTCTTTCTCCTCGTGACTCTTCTAGTGAGAGTTGTGACCCAGTGTCATTGTCATACCTGTTCAACTGACCGCTGCAAAAATGTGGGCAGGCTGGGCACCATGGCCCACGCTGAAATCCCAGTGGCTCAGGAGGCTGAGGCAGGAGGATGGCGAGTTCAAAGCCAGCCTCAGCAATGGTGTGGTGCTAAGCAACTCGAGTGCCCCTGAGTTCAGTCCTGGCACCCGGCCCTTGGAGGGTGGGCACATGTGCAGTTCAGGGCACGCCTTTGAGTGCAGAGCGCTCCCACTAGTGATTGGCTACTTCAGAAAGCCGTGTGGTGGCTGCATGGAAGCCTGAGCCAGCACAGCTCTCTGCTCCCTCGGGTTGGTTAGGAGGGCATTGGAGAAGGGATGTGGGTAACCTGCGCCGGGCTGGGACCCTCCGCCCTGCCACCGTGGAGCCCCTGTTCCTCTTCTCTGTTTCCACTGCACACGCTGCTCTTGACGCGCTCAGCCAGTCCTGGCAGAGCTGTTTTAGGCTCTTCTTTGTGGCACGTAACATGAATTGAGTTGGTTTATACGGGTAAAATCTTTCACTCCCAACTCCAAAATCTGTAAAGCTCTGGAAACCAGAAGGGTTCCTGGAAGTCATTTGCCAATAAGACCTGACCCGCTCTGTCCTGAACTGGCCTCACTCAGCCGGCTGGCAGCAGGCCCCACAGTTGTCTGTGGCAGTTGGTGAGGACGCTCACGTTTCTCATAGACGCTGGAGTGTGGTCTGTCTCTTTGCCTCTCGGGAAACTCACCTGGGCCGTGGAGAAGGCCCACCCTCCAGGCAGGATGGAGTCTCCCAGCCCTAGGGATGGCCGTGGGGACTGATCCTGGACGTTTGCAGAGGGACCGGCCAGGAGGCTGTGCTCACCACCCCCGTGCTCTTGTCCTGCCCCGCAGTCTGCAGCCTCTCTTCCCTGGAGCAAATGAACTGGACCAGATCTCAAAAATCCACGATGTCATCGGCACCCCCGCTCAGAAGACCCTCACCAAGTTCAAACAGTGAGTGGGGCCTGCTCCCACCTGAGTGGGCCATGGTGGCTCAACCCCTCGCTCACTTGGGCTCCCTCTGCCATTGAAAAGGGGCCGCCTGCGTCTTTTGGGGTTCACAGGGTGCTCTTCCTCAAGCACTGCACAGAGTTCTCACAGCTTCTCTGAGGGCCTGGGAGTGGGTCTTGTCCCCCGAGTATTCACCCTTAGGGGAGGAGCGTCCCCCAAGTACCGACTGCACAAGGAGGCTTTCTGCTGCCGTCCCACAGTGCTGGGGTGATACTGGCTCCTAGACAAGGCGTCACAGACCCCCTGGGATTCTGTGGGCTCAGAGGTGAAGCCCCAGCCAGGGAGCTAGGGCTTCTGAGGGGCCCCGAGGGCCAGAGGAGAGCAGCCAACAGCTCCTGGGCCCCAGGAAGGTAAGGAGAGGACAGCGATTCTAGATGCTGCCTTTTTCCATTTTTAAACTTTATTTCGTCCTTCTCAGGTGGGAAGGTGATTTTAATATTTTAGAGGAAAGATAACTTTCTTACATTTATAGCATAACAGATTGCACACACACTCCTCTTTTTAGATGTTGATGGACCTTTATTTTATTTGTTTTTATGTGGTGCTGAGGAGAGAACCCAATGCCTCACACGTGCTAGGCAAGTGCTCTGCCACTGAGCCACAGCCCTGGCCCCACACACACTCCTTTTTAACAGACTTTATATTTTTAGATCTGTTTTAGATTTTGCAAAATTGAGCAGAAAGTAGAGATTTCCCATGGGCCCCTTGCTCACCTGCCCAGCCCCCTGCCCTACGCTTTCTACATCCTTCCTGAGAGGGATATTTGTCACAGTTGTTGAACCCGCAGCACGTCATGATCCCCAGGGCCTATGGCTCAGCTTCAGTTCACTCTTGACATTGCATGTCTGTGGTTTGGACGGGGTGGTGTGCCCCCTTCTGTAGGTCATGAACCTTAGACTCAGGATGACTGACCAAGTGCTCCAAATAATGGCATGATCCTTTATTATCATTGGGCTTTTAATACAGGTCGAGAGCTATGAGTTTTGATTTTCCTTTTAAAAAGGGATCAGGAATACCTCAACTGACAACCACTTTGTCCCCTCAATGTCTCTCCCTCCTGCACGCCATGGTGGCTTATGATCCTGATGAGCGAATCGCCGCCCACCAGGCCCTGCTGCACCCCTACTTCCAGGAGCAGAGGTAGGCCTCCTTGGGTCTCCGTGTGGCCACGGGGGCTCTGGTCTGGCAGTGGTCAGTGCCTCCCATGACTCCCACCCTGTTTGGGAAGTATGTTTCCCAAGGAGGGCAGGTAGGGAGACTGGCCACTGTGCAGGCAGTGCCCTGCTTCAGTTGGTGTGCATCTAGCGTGGGCATTGAGTGTCACCTGGTTCCACACCTCTGGTTGCACTGCCTAGTAGTTCATGCGACCGCTCTCATGGCAGATGTGCAGACAACAGTGCTCTGCCCTCCGTGGGTGTGGCCACTCTCTTCTCCTCTGCAGGGTGGCCGAGAAGCACGCCCTGGCCAGCCACGGAAGAGCTTTCTTTCCAGAGCACCCTGTGGTGCCCGAACTATTTGGTCTCAACGGGCAATTCTCAAAGGAAGGCAGAAAGCAGGTACTGACTGCAATCAGTAAGCAGGACTGCACACCCCGGTGGCCTGTATCTGTGGAGGGCTGTCCCATGTCAGCTGAGGCCTGGACACCATGCCCCAGGTTCTGCTTGCCCAGGCCCTTTCTGCCTGCTAGCTGAGGGCCCATGCTGGCACCTGTGTGTACAGGCCCAGACGTGGGACCCTCCCGTGCACTTCTCTGCTATCCTGACCCCACACAGGTGTCCTATTGCAGGCCAGACCCTCTGCACCCTCAGCAGACGCACCTGGTTGTGCCCTCAGAATGACCTAGTGGCTCAGAAAACCACACCTCCCATGGGTGGGAGTCCTCAGCCTGTTGCAGCCTCTCGCCCTCCCTTCTGCCTGCCCTGTGCATCCTGGCATGGGCACTGCGGGCACCCACTGAGCCCCAGCAGGCTCACAGCCTGGGGCTGGCCCCGAGCTCTGCTAGGGATGCGCCCTCCTGCAGCTCCGTCACCATCCCTCTGTCGCTCGCAGACCCTGGCACTGGTGGGCGCTCAGCGAGCTTCAGCAGGCACAGGTGGACTGCAGCCAGGGCGCTGCGTCCAGTTGTGCAGCAGCTCTGCGACAGGTCCGCACCTGGCAGGGCCCCCACCTCGACTCCTCCTGGATCTGCTGGCCCAGCTGCCCCTGCTCCCAGCTGGCCCCCAAAGCCCACCTTCAGGGGCCAGCAGAGGTGGTGCCAAGTCTGGGAGGACAGAGTGGGGACCACAGGTGCCTGGCGTTCTCCACCTCCTGCTGCCTTGTGAGCTGCTGCCAAGGACCCCTGTGCCATCTGGGAATGTGTCCCAGTGAAACTGGCCACCAGAGTTTTCTTTCAATCCTTAAAAAAGGTAGACCCCATTCCAAGCTCACACTGCAGAAGCTGTGGGGGCAGATGTGGGCACACGCCTCCCAGGTAGAGCAGGAGGCCAAGTTCTGCGGCAGTCCCACTCTCAGGGCAGGTAGCAGCCTCCCTGGGTCAGCAGAACTGAGTGGAGCGGCTGCAGAGGGTGGGCCAGGGTCATGTCCAAGGGCTGAGGCGTGTGGCCAGTGCTCTCCCCAGCGGACCCTGGGGGGCCTTGTCTGCTGGCGTCCTGTAACCACAGGGCCCAGCTCCAGCCAGGAAGTTTTATCAGACCAAAGTGGAATCGGAGGGCTGCCTTTGCCCTTCCTGGTTCCCACGGAGGGAAACTGACCCTGTTCTGTTTCAAGAAACAGCCCCTGAGGCAGGAGGAGGACCGTGGCAAGAGGCGAGGACCCGCCTGCCTGATGGAGCTGCCCAAACTGCGGCTTCCAGGGGTGACCACGCTGTCCTACTCCAGCCCCGCACTGCAGTCGGTGTTCGGCTCCGGGGCGAGCGGAAGAGTCCCGATGTCCAGGCCCCTGAGGTGCCTCGGCGCCGGCAAGAAGGTAGCCGTCCTGCCGCTCCCGCGGGCTGCTCCCGCCGCCCACCTCCACTCAGCACCGGCTTTCTCTAACAGATGGACGCGCAGAAGGACATCAAGCCCAGCCTGAAACCCTGCCGCCTGCCCACCATCGACCGGAGAGGCGGAGGGTGCTGACGGCGCGCTGCCTCGGAGAGAGCAGGGCGCGCTGCGAGGATGGTGGACGGTGGACGGAGCCCGGAGCTCGCCCGCGCCAGCTCCCGACGCCCGGTGCCGACTGTTGCCTGGGCTCCGCGGGCTTGCGCCCCGGGCAGCGGCGCTGCAGGGTGGAGCCCAGCGCCTTGGAAGCGCCTCCTCCTGGGCCCTGTGCGCTCCTGACGTGAGGATGCGGGAAGAAGTATTTTTGCATCTTCTTAAGTGAATCAAAACAAGATAAACCGTGACTCTATCATGTGTGGCGAGGCCGGGCCTAAGGGCTCCCGTGGATGAGGAGCGTGGCGCCCTCTCGGAGGACGCTGAGACCCTGAGTTTTATTAAAGAGTGAGCTGCCAGTACAGAACCTGTCCGTGTCCTTGCTGGCCGCTCCTGCTGTAGCCCCTGCAGGTACCAGGGCAGCTGACGTCCTTGGGGAGATGGATGCAGCTTGTTTTGCTTGAGGAAAGCGCTGAGGATAAGCACAGCTTGTGCCAGTGCCCTCGCTGCCCCTCCTTGATTCAGCTGGGCGCGGTGCCGTGGTGGGTGCGCTGGTACAGGGTCTGCAGAGCCCCAGCTCCAGTGGTGTGTTGTTTTGGCTCCAGTGAGTGGTGTCCTCCTGGGCACATGGGACACTCTGCCTGGTTGCTGGGGTGCTAAACCCTCTCCCCATGGCAGTGGGACAGGAACGTGGCAGAAGAGGGTGGTGCTGGCTGGTGGCTGGGTGCAGGAGCAGAGCCGCACCAAGCCTTTGCTCTCCGTTTTGTTCTCGGGGTGCTGGGGACAGAGCAGGGCCCCACCCACACTAGGCACTCCACACTGAGCTGCTCCCCACTGCGGCGAAGCCTTCTGCCTTGGAAGGTCACCTAGTAATTGAATGATCGTTCTTGTTTCTCAAACTCACAATATTAAAAAGAAAACAGTTTGCCAGGGTACTGTTGTCTCCTCTTCCCCTC
Organism: Sciurus vulgaris; assembly: GCF_902686455.1. NCBI lineage: Eukaryota > Metazoa > Chordata > Mammalia > Rodentia > Sciuridae > Sciurus > Sciurus vulgaris. The sequence continues at coordinate 4,323,927 of NC_136462.1, forward strand.
TGTTGAAGCAAATCTGTGACCCTTCCTGCCTTCCACGTCTCTCCAGTGGCCCCAGGATGGCTGGAAGTAGGAGGGTGGACGTGGGGCCATGCAGAGGGCCCAGGGAAGAGGAGCTGGCAGTGCAAGGGCAGCATGGGTGAAGAATCTTGGCATGGATGTCTCGTTGGGCAGGTGACAGTGACCGACACTGCCTTGGGGAGGGGTGGGACAAGGTTCCTTTGAAACTTACCACCCCACCACAGCCTTCAGGGTGCCCTGAGGGGGTCCTGATACGGGAGGGAGGCCTCTGCTGCAGGCCTGGACCCTGGTGGCTCCGCAGAGTCCTGCTGGCTGGCACAGGAGCGGGAGCTGCAAGGCAGGGAGCCCACTAGGCATGGGCAGAGGCAGTGGGCACTGGAGACGTCCTGAGAGGTGCAGCGCGGGCACCCTGTGGTCCTGTCTTTAGGTTAGGCATACCTAGGGACAAGTATTTGTACATCTAGGAATTGTTACCCCTTAAGTATGTGAACCATGAAGGGAAAATCTCTAGTTTGTTTCTGTGCCCTTTCGCAGATGCTGGTGCCCAAGACCAAGTGCCCTCTGTCCCCACGGCTGTTCCTCCCATGGTAGGCAGGACGGGGCTGGGGCTGAGACAAGCCAGGTCGGGAGGGGGACCGCTTGGCTTCCAGCTGGTCTCTGCAATAGCGTGGGGCCTGGCTCTGCACGTGGCAGGCCGTGCCCGTCAGCCTCCTGAGATCAAGCCCCGTTTCCCGTGGACTTGGACAGGACACTCCTGTTTGCCAGCCTTGGGCTCCTGCGTGTCCCTTGCAGCTCACATCAGCCAGGAAGTGTCAGCCCTTGTGGTTCCTGTTGGCCCTACAATGGGCACGTGCTGACCAGGGCTGAGGGCATGGGCCACACCCACCCTGACCCACAGGAGGCCGCCTCACCCTGCCACCAGGGTCCTGTGGGGTGTCTGCCCACTTCCAGATTGGAAAGGTGGTGAAGTCTGGCTTAGCGGTCATTAGTTTCCCAACCTTGCACTGTCGCCACAGAACTCCAGAATGACCCTCCTCCCTATCACCCGTCCGGAATGCACCTTGCAGGACTCTGTGGAGCCCCACTGTGCGCTTTAGATCTTAGAGTGAGGAGTGGGGCCTGTAGATGCTGGGCTGGGTCAGAGTGAGTGTGCCAATGTCCCAGGCTGAGGATTCAAACGCTGATGGTCCCTCGTGTTGCAAACTCACCCACAGAGCAGACAGAGTGCAGATGTGAATGCCCACCGTCTCCTGCTCTGCTGCCCGCTGTGGGAAGGCCTACTGGGTTGGTCCTTGCCAGGCCACCCTTGAACACAGCATGGGGGCAGCTAGGTTTGAGCTGGATGCCACACCCTGTACTGCCCACCTCCCCCCAGCTTCCTTTGTACCCAGTGCCACATTCACCCATTTACCACCTGTGAGAAAGGGTAAGGCCAGAGGGAGCAGCAGACTCGATTTGTACCAGGCAAGTTGAGTGACCCTGTCCTGGGGTCCACCTTGAGGCTGGCCTATGCTGTCCATCCAGGGCCTGCTATGTGTTGATGGCAGTTAGAGCTTGGAAGCCATTGTGGACTAGCTGGCCAGGGACCAATCTTAGGAACAGAGCCAGAAAGATCTGTTCCTAGCAGAGGCGTCCACAGTAACTGGGACGCATCTGACAGCTTCAGTGCGGCTGGGCAACCACACACTTCATCAGAACCCAACAGAGGGCAGCAGAGGCTGGGCTGAGGCGCACCGGCCCACGCACCATGGTGACGCCAACTCAGGCTGTGATTCCGCAACTGGGCCATCTGTCCCAACCCTGCTTATTGCCCCACGTCAAGTGAGTTTCTACCTGTCACTTCCTAACACACAGGAAGCAGAACCAGCGACCCAGCATGGTCAGAGGAGGACTCCCAGACTCGACTCAAGGGCGGCTCCTTCCAAGCGCCTGCAGCACCACGGACTCTTGGGTTTTCTAGCCAGTGCTTGGATAGAAACACCAAACTACATGAAATATGCTCGCACTTGATTTTAATATGGTCATTTGAAAAATTTATATTTTTAGCCATCGATGGACCTTTTATTTTTTGTTTGTATGTGATGCTGAGAATGGAATCCAGTGCCTCACCCGTGCCAGCCAGACGCTCTGCCACCGAGCCACAGCCCTGATGCAGTCACTTAATGTCTGCTTTATGAATCCTGATTCACTCAAGAAGCCAATCTCAGTACTCCCAAAGGCTCAGGCCCCCAGGCAAGTCCCCAACAGAGGCCCCTGGGCAGTGGCAGCTTTGGGTGCAGGCAGCTCAAGAACCAAGAAGAACCGACAACTCGGCAAGACCTGTGCTGGCGTGAGCTGTTGGAGTGATGTCCCCCTGTGGCCGTGTGCACGTAAGACAGAAGTATAGTACCTGGTGAAAGCCCCAAACTCCCTCAGCATTTCCCCAAATGAATGTGACAGAGCAATGAGTTCCAGACACTCTATGGCTTCATCTCACCAAATAGAACTTTCGAAAGATCCAGCTGAATATGACTTAAAAAAAAAGAGCGGTCCTGCTGGCATCTGAGCATTGCCCTGCAGGTCTAAGAACCGGCGGCGTCGCCAGCAGAGGCGGCCTGGCCCGAGCTGGTCCCAGACATCTAGAAATGCCACCTGTGGGTTCTTCCGGCAGCAGTCATGGCACAGTTAACGAAGCACTTCCACACTCACCTTAAAGACTGTGTCATGTGCGGTCACAGCTTTCAAGGACAAGGGATGGGCTCCAACCCTAAGAAAAGACCCGTGTGCTGAACCCACTTTCTACACACATGCAGCTGCCCGTGATGCCGCGGATGGGGAGCCTTGACGGGCACAACCAGAGCACTTCCAAGTGAGTCGCACTCCAAAGGACAATGGCTGCACACCAGCCCGCCACTCAGCAGAGATCATGCTAAAAATTGAGCAAATTTAACAAAAGATAAACCAATAGTATATTCAAGATAATTTTAATATTAATGTTTCTTGTAAATTAGAAATATCACTCTTAAATGATGAAAATTACTAGTGAAGTAGCTATTTCCCCCAGTTGCAGAATTACATTATTTACACACATAAATACAGAGTTGATCACACTAGAAAACAACAGTATTAAAATAAATGCTAACACATAAAAAGGGCATCTTCCCTCCAGACTGAAGGGCCAGGGACCCACCACACTCAAAGCCTTTGTCTATCAGCATTAGACTATTTGAGTGCATACAATATTTTAAAGTGTGACTGCAGCACCCACCTTCCTGCATCACATGTTGAAACCAGAGAGCAGACACTTCCCACGGTGCACTCTAGGGTGTCTTCTGACCACCCAGGGTATAAAAAACCAGCGCAAAACCAGTGAGGGACGTACTTTGACAGCTGGATGAGGCGGTCTCTGTCCGAGAAGCATTTTATTTTACACTATGTATATATGTATATGTTATATATATATGTGTGCGATTTCATTACATGGAGTTTTAGAGTAAAAAGCAAGAAAATGCCATTTCTTATTTTTACTGCAGCCCCAATGGACCGGCTTCACATGGAAACAACTTCCTTGGGTGAGCAGCTGAGCACGCGGTGCGGCGCCACGTCACTGGTCCACACAGCCCTCGGGGACGTCTGCCTGCCTGCCTGTGACCGGCCACCGTGGTGTGGCTCCAGCGTGGCTCCTGGCTCCGTCGTCCTCGGTCCCTCCAGCCCCGAGCGCGGTGGGGTCGCTACACTACAGTTCCACCTGGAGAACTGGCCTGGTGTGGGGGTGACAAGAAGCCCTGCGAACAAAGCAGTTTACATTAATCCAGCAAAACTGGGCAGCGGACAAAGTCCCCGTGCTTGCCCTTCACCAGCGGCGCCCCGTGGTCAGTTTCTGAGGTGAGGATGCAGAGCTTCCAATGTCCTCCGTTCCACTTCCTCTGCTTCCTCTGTGGTCACTGTGCACCCTACCCATCCAGCCTTGCACGCAGGCAACACCTGGGCCTCAACACCTTGCATAAGGAACCGTGGGAACGGCCGTGGCTGCGGGGGCACAGAGTGGTTTCTGGGGCCTGAGCAGACTGGGTTCTTTGGAACTTCACTAGCCCAAAGGTGTGGGCACCTGCTGGGGCCATCAAAGCCTTCAGGCAGGGCTGTGGCCCTCGACTCCCCAGTGCACACCTGACCCCGGCCCCCAAGGACAGTCTAATGGCCCTTTTTAAAGGCATCTGAGGGGAAGGTTTCTTGCTTTCTTGTTGGGTGGTGCAAAGGTGGCACCCTCTGGCTTAGGTGACCTCCAGAGCAGAGACCCAGCAAGTACAGAAAAGGGGGTCCAGGTTCTGGGGTGGGAAGTCCTGCTGTAAGCCTAAGCTGGGTATGAGGAGGGGGAGTGGAGCGGATCCATCTGGACACTGTAGGCAGCTCCACCCCAGGAAGACCAGAAGCTTCTGCCCCTGGCAGGGAGGGTGTGGGGGGTGGGAAGACTCTCCTGCGTGGCCTGGAGCACAGGCTGAGCTTTGAGAAGCCCAACAGGGCTAACAACCCTCAGGTGTGTCTTTGCATTTATTACTGGGATACATCAAGTCCGCCATTCGCTCTAGAACAGATCTGAAGATGACGACAGTGCGGGACAGAGGCACTGACGTCTCCCTGTGAGCACTCGCTCCTGAAAACATGCTCTTCTGGCTCAGCATTACTGACATGGCAAGCCTTTAACTCTTAAGCAAGCATGGCCACGATTTCACACACAGGCCTTGCTGGTGATTCCAGTGAGGGGTGACAATCTGAATCGACCTTCAGCTGCGTCCACACCCAGTTGGAGGAATGCTGGGAAATAGCTGACCACTCCACCTCTAGACAAGATCAGGCAGGAGCAAACGGACTGTGGTCCATTCAGACTCTGTGGAAGCTCTTTTCCTCAATTCCCGTAGGGGACGGCCCGTCCTGATTTTTGCGGTGAAGAGCTGCACCTGCCTTGTGCTCCCACTCAAACTCACGGCAGGGAGGAAACCTGGACACCGTGCACCTGGCCCAGGTCGCACGAAGGCAGCACCTGGAGAGTGCAGCAGACAGAGCAGCCCGAGCTGAGGGCTGTGGCACACCTCGTGCACCCTGGGATGGCAGGTGGCCGGCAGACAAGGGGCTCCACTGGCCTGGGCTTCAGGCACTGTCGGGGCCACCAAGTGAGGAGGAGTGGGGCTAAGATCCACAGCCAGGCCAGTCCTGGACCTTTGGCTGTGCACGGACAGGGTGCCCTGGCATGGTCCCCGCCTGGGCTTGGAGGGTGCTACCTCTAGACCAGATTTGGCCAAAGGTAAAGGCACAACTTCTTGGCAGCATCTTTAACAATCTAAAGAACAGGTGAGGGGCTGAGGCTGAGCTCAGTGGCAGGGCGCTTGCCTAGCATGTGTGAGGCACCGAGTTCGAGTCTCAGCACCACATAAAATAAACAAAAAAGGGCATGGTGTCCATCTCCAATGGGGGGGCCACAGGTGAAACTAACTCAAGATCAGCTGAATACATGCCAGTTGTTCCAACACGCTGACACTTCCTGTGGGAGGCCTTGGAGCCTGCTGTGCAGGTGGCACGTACAGCACTTTCCGGTTTGGATTGGCTCCAGTCTTGGTATTCAGTAGCACAGGTGGCCCATGACAGCTACAAGGGCAGTGACGTCTGTCACCCTGCCCCTCCCTGAGGGTGACCACCCTGGAGGACCCAGCAACCCCTTTCCTTGAAGTCCTAGGGGAGGGGAAGTTGGAGACAGTGGGGACCTGGGGTCCTCATGTCAGCAGGGACACTGCCTGCACTGGCCACCTCCTCTCCCCCAAGTCACCCAACCCTGGCCACAAGGGAACCCCATTCCCAGCAGAGGAAACACACACTTGTTTCCCAGTGTCCGCTGGCCAAGGCCCTAGTCCTGGCTGCAGTGGCAGCCAGGCATCAACTAAAACCAGCACACTCCTCTGCCACCACCCATCCTCCCATCCAAGGCTCGGGCGAGCGCGAGCTTCAAGCCTCCGCTCCCTCGACCGCGGGCACACCCGCTCTCCTCAGCTGCTGCAGTCCCTAGCAGGAGTCGGGTTCGCTGGTGGGTTCCGTCCTTGTCACGTCCACCCTGGTTAACAGCTACTTCAGAATAAGTCCCCGTGCAAAGCCCAGGGCCCCCGGCCTGGCACCCTGAGCCAGGAAGTAATCAACAACAGGTCAATGCCCAGGCCCTGGGCACTTGGTCAAGGGCTTCCTGGAGCCCCTCCATCAGAGCCGAGAGGGGCAAATCGCCTCTGAGAAGTTACTGGGCTGAACGAGGACCAGGGGTCCAGCCCCTTCTCTGGCAGTGGAGGGTACTGAGGCACAAGCTCCAGAGAGCACTGGGTCTGCCGCGTCCCTCGGAGGCAAGACAGCAGGCAATGCAGGGAAAGGGCCTCAGCCCTGGGTTGGGCTGGCGTTCCCCATGTCAGCATCCAGCACAAGGGAGGACCATCTGTCCTTGTCACAGGGTCACTGGAACATGGACCTGGATGCCCATTCACTTCTTGGCGATGGAACCGTTTTGCCATGATGGACAGTGGAGAGAACGGGGGAACGGGAATCAAAATGAGATAAAATCCAGGTTGCCTCCTTCCTCTTTGGAGCTGGGGTGGCCTTGGGCCTCACACACGCTAAGCAGGTGTGCTGCCAGGAGTGCCACCTTCCTCCCTGCCCGTGCGTCCGTCTGGAGAGCACCGGGGTGGGACAGCAGCACAGACACAGGCGCTCAGAGGGCCTGCCCCGCCTGGTGACCAGCTGCACGGCCTAACCTGAGTCAAGCGCACAGTGATCCTGCTGCCCCCTGGGCTGCTCCCTTGGGCAGGAACAGCGAAGGAACCTGAGGTCCAGTCATCCTCAGCAACCTGTGTGACCCATGGCAGTGTGCACCAGAAATGGAACAGCTGACACTGAGGCTTCACAAACAGCCATTAGGCAAGAGAAGCCTCAGCGGAGTGACACCACATTAGCCCCAGGGAGGAAGTCTACCAGGGTAGCCACAGGTCCTGAGTCGGCCAGGAGCTGACTGGCCTCAGCAGAGCTGCACTTCATTCCTCCTCGAGCTCTTCGTTTGAGTGTGAATATGATTTACAGGAGTAAGCAAGAGAATTAAACTTTGTTCCAGTCCAGTAGAATGTACAGGAAAACAATTAGTTTAAAGAATTCACAACAAAGGAACGTGTCCATGTCCCTGCCCTCATGGGCACTGCTGATGGGAGAGTCTAATAGCAAGACACGACTCTGGGGTCAGGAGGTTCACGCCAGGGAATGATTGTGTCCTGAAGTTCTGTCAGGCCCGCGCTGGCCTTCTGGCTGAGTCCTGGGAAGGCTTCCCCATCGACCCTGCAACCTCTGGCCAAGGAGACAACCTCCAGGGACAGTTGTAGAATGAGGGATGGGTGGAAAGCCACCTTACCAGCTCATCTACCTAAGACTGGCCAAAGCCCACTCTGGTCACTCTCCCCACCCCAGACAAAAACAACAAGCAAACCAGCCCGGGGCAGGTTCTACTGCAGACAACACAGCTTCTCTCTTGAAGGCCAGTAACCAAAGTGCCACGTGCGCCTGCCTTCCGTGAGGCACAGTGAGACTCTTCACTAAGCTGTGCCAGCTCCAGCCGCGACTTGCCTCAGATGAAGGCCAAGAGCCCGGCTCTGTAACGTGATGCCTTTTTGGAGATGGCACACAACATGGCTGACCTCCTCTCACAACGTGCCTCACGCTGGACACCTTCCCCCAAGAATCCACTCACTACACAAACCCTGCCTGGAAGCACAGAAGAGCTGGACAAAGGAGTCACTGTTCACTGTTCTAAGGTGGGAGTGAGGTCAATGGTCAGGTTTGGGAAGCCCAGGGAGGCTGCTCCCACCCAGGCTGGCTGCTCACCATGGCCTCTGGACTTCGGGCACCCTGGACCTGGCCCCCACCAGGGCACACTGAAGGTGGCACGAAGAGGCCATGCAACCTGTCTCTACTGAGAAGAGCCACCCAGGGAAAATCATCATGTTTTGACATCTGGGAGCAGAGGAAGTAAAAGGCACAACCAGGTAGGTGGTCCTGAGACCCCTGTACAAAGAAGCAAGCACTCGCAGCCAGGCCAAGGCCCTCTCAGCCCAGGAATCTTGTCTGTGTCCCCTTGAAGCCCTTCCAGCTGGCCATACTTGAAGAGAGTGCCTGCCCAAAGGGGAGGCCGGCTTTGCGGGTCAGCACTAGAAGGGGAGGGAGGCCTGTGTCCCTCTCCAGAGACCCACCGACTCAGAATTACCAAACCACCACTTATTTGCATGGACAGCCACATAGGAGGGATGGCTATGTAATTTTTTTCAAGGTATGAACTATCTTTTTTTAATCAAAATGTTACAGTTTTCTTTAAATAAACAAACAACGTGCCCTCGTGCCCTCAACCTGCCTTTTAGGGCTTAGAACGTACTCAGTGCTGAGAAGCAGCCACGTGCTGCTCCCCTGCAGCGGTGGAGGGGCCACCCAGCAGCTGAGCTCTGAGCGCCCTATCCACCTGGCAGCTTGGAGCCAAGGCAAAGCGAGCCAGAGAAGCGGGGAAAGGGGCAGGAAGTGAGAAGGCCAGCTCTGCCTCCTGCCACTCACCTCACCTGCTGGTCACCTCTGGCTCAGCAGCATCTGGAGATGGAGGGGCCAGAGTGCTGCTCAGATAGTCTGTCCAGAGGGAGTGAGGGGCTCTCGCAGCAGGAGAATACAAAGCTCTGGTTCCTCCCACTCCACGTGGAGGGTGGCCTGACACCTGCTCCTGCCGCTCTTGACACACTAGACTCAGGGCCAGCCTCTACAGCAGGACAGCCCCAACGGCCGTCTCGGACCTCCAGCCCCCGAATCAGGCTAGGAGCAGGGACACCAGAAATCTATCAAGGAGAAGAGCCCCTACAGAGAGGCCTGCCAGCACCCTCCGCTGGCTCCACTGGCCAGCTGGATGGCTCAGAGTGCCAGAGGCCTCACACTGAAAAGCAGCTGGCAGTGTGGCAGACTTCAGAGGGTCAGCATTCTCAGGAAGCAGAAGCCCTTATAGGAAGCAGTCGGCTGACTGCAGTCAGCATGGACAGGGGCACATAAAACAGTTTCTCTGGTACCCCAATACACACTTCATTTGGTAAGATTCTAATTATGATAATCAGTATTGGTACTAAGAGGCAGTGATTTCTAAGGCTGTTTCATAAACGTTAACAAGGCCCTTAATTTTACATCATTTATAAGTTTTCTCTTGGTTCATTGAGTTTTTTTAAAGCTTAGATATGAAAATAACTATTAAAAATTATCTACATTTACAATGCATTCACATGTTTATTTAATGTCAACATACAGAGGTCAACCCCCAAGTACTTCAGAATGTCAAGTGTGAAGGTAAATCTCTTTAGCTTTGACAGTGACAAGGGAACAGCTAAAAAACAAAGCAATGAAACAGAAACATGATTTTCTTAAAATTATAAAGTAACAATTCTGATATTCAAGCTTCATTAATTATTGCAACAGTTAAGAACTTAATTTACTGATATATGTTAGGAAGGCTCTTATTTTTCAAATTTATTCAAGTTGTCAAGAAATTAGATAAAAATGTAAAAAATAAATACATGTGAATTTTACTTTTGATTTTCACTAAAGGTAAATATCCATACAATTTTACAGTGTCACCTGACAATCTTTAATAAACCCAGGTATACAGATATTTAAAAGGCAGGAGAGTTTTCTTTTACACTTTTAACTTGAGAAACAGCGATTTAACTGTGACACAAAGTTCATGTAACAGATGCAGCAATAAATTAAGAAATGAGCATCAGAGGGACAGTCTCCCTCCATCAGAGGGGCGTGTTCTTACAGTGTTGAACTTAGATTTGAGTTTTAAAGGTAACCATCAAACACAAAGTGCTTCTACACATGGCCGGCACCTGGGCTTCACTCCTGCGGTCTGAGGTTGCCTCTCTCTGGACATCACTGGGGGTCTGTGATGAGCACCTTGGTGACTAAACCAACAAGTGCTGTGGGTTCTGCCCCCCGGGTCAAAAGGCACAAGGAAAGGACCTGGTTGCTGGCTCCCCTGGGTTCTCAGGATGGGGGCCAGATCAGCCTTCACCTGTCACCGAGAGTAACCAGAGGCACATCTCTGGGTCATTCATTAGCCTACACACACATGCAGAGGTTCTCCCGGTCACAACCCTGTGACTGGCATTCAGAGCCCCTGCTTCTCCACGCTCCCAGTGCCAGAGGCAGTGCAGAGGCCCCACCCAGCCCCAGTTCCAGCCCCAGCTCCCGTACGAGACACTGCATGCCACACATCTTTCACAGGAGAAGCCACTGCTGAACTGTCTCCCTCTTCCTTGGCCAAGTCAGGGATTTCCTAGCCTGTCCTGTTCTCTGGCCTCCTTACTTTGAGTTTGCCCCTCAAAGAAGGAAAACCTTTCCCTCCACAAGACAAGAAGAAGGATCTCCTTGCACACAGGTGCTGACTCAGGATGAGGCCTTTTCACCAATTTCAGCACAAATCTAATACTTCAAAATTTCTAGAAATTCCAAATCTACCACAGGACATGGTGGGATCAGGGAGAAATGGCTGCCTGGCTCTCTGCCAGCTAGGACTTGGGCACCAGCTTAAGCCAAGAGCTAGAGACAACTATAGGACCCCACCTGGGATGTGTGCATACACCCATACACCCTGTCCCTCAGGATTCCTGAGTGTCTTTGGGATGATAATCGTTGCAGCTTCTGCTCTCCATGCTCTGGGGTTTTCTATCTGAAAGCATTCATCCTTAGTCCTGAGCTAGGGGCTCAGGAAAATCTTCCACACTCCTGCTCAATCAGCACAGAAGACAAACTTAGGGTTCTTCTCTCTGCAGCATGTGGGGACTGAACCCAGGGCCTTGCACATGCCAGGCAAGTGCCCGACACCTCCCCTGGGAAAGACATCTTCATGTGAGATGGGGTCCAAGTTGCTCAGGCTGGCCTTGAGCTTGCCATCCTCCTGCCACCACCCCTGGCAAACTCAGGGCTCTTTACCACCACTTATTTAAGCACAGTTGGAACCCACGGTCCTGGCCTTCTCTCAAGCTTCGGCCTCCCTTTCAGCTCTCCAGGCCTCTTGGAGACACAGTCTCCTCCCCTTGATTTAGGAGGCTGTCAAGGGGCTGGGCTGCGTCACCCATGCTGTGGCACCAGCTGCCTTCTGGAGCTGCTCACGTGTGGACTCCTGTGGACTATGAGGTTCAGCCCAAGCCTGAGAAGCAGTGCTGACCAAGGATAATAGCCTTCCCTTTGGCAAAAGCCGTGTTTATTCAGAGGTGAGGTTAGGAAAGATGTTCTCATTCAAAATAATGTTCACACTGAAAAACTTTAATGAGGAAGCTCAAAGTTTGGTGAGAAAACTACAAAAGTGCTCCTCAAATTTCTCACAGTGGAAGCAATATAGCACTGCAGCTCAGAGACATCTGCGGTCAGGAGTCCCTGCCTGCCCCTCCTTGTCCCCTCCCTTCCTGGGAGGTGTAACCTTGAAGGGAAGCCATGTCCCCTGTGGAGGGGGGACCCTCTCCTGATGCTGCAGCACCTTTGCTTCTGGGCCTGGGCAACACCAGGCCCTCTGTCCTGCCTGCAGAGGTGCTCTGCCAGCTCTCAAAGCAGAGGCGCAGGAGGCAGGCGCAGGGGCAGAGAAAGGGCAGAGCAGCACAGCCCAGCACTGGTCCCCAAACCTGGCAGTGGAGCCCTGAGGAGGGAAGAGACACAACAAGGGGGCTCCAGACAGACACTAAGGATACTATCATCAGCAGCAGAAACGGGATGAAAGAGATCGGACTGAGCCCCAAATCCAAAACCGTGACCTCACTGTGGTTCTCGAGCTGGAGGCCCAGACAAGTGCGCGCACATACACAGGCTCCCATCAGCACGTGGAAGGAACCACACTCTCCTTCCCCCACCCCATCAGCCTGCTGCAGCCAGTGGGGAAACTCAGGGGCAGGACACTAGACAGCCCAAGGCTCTCTGCCAGTGAGCAGCACTTTCAGAACTGAGGGGACACCGAGAGCTTCACCATAAATGCTACTTACCTGTGACCCACCACTCTCTGTTCAGGCCAAATACAAAGTCCTGAATTTTGAGAAACTGCATATTCAATGCCTCAGAAGCATTTGAAAGTGAATTTCTAAAACTATATTGGGACATGAAATTGCACCTGGAATATTCATTACTAACCTCCCCACCGGCAGCTGTCTTTGCTACCTTAGATCAGTCACCCTTTAGGAAGAAAGGACATGTTTTCAAGGTAGACAGGACATCACTGTACCCATTCCCATGAAGTGCTGCTCAAGGTCGTGAGCTCCATCACAGAGGCAAGATGCCCTGAAGGCTGCTGTGGCACACTGCCACTGCCACCACACTGAACAGCAGCCACTTGCAGTAAGGAGTGTGAGGGTGATGGGAACATGGATCGGACGTGGCATGACAGGAAGTGGGAAGCAGGCCTGGGCCTGGCTCTCTGGGGAGAGCTGCGGGAAAAGCAGGGAGCTGCTGCTCCGTCTACTAGTTTTGACACTCGAGAGAAAGAAAGCCGCCAGGTCTTCCCTGTGACGAGCCACATTCACTACTCGAACCAGTATAAATTATCATTATCACTATATTTAATTACAAAAGTGAGCAAAATAGAAAAACAATCCTTAATACTCCAAATAAGTTAACAAATAAAATAACTATCATCTTGACACAAAACACAGAGCTCAAACAACCACCTCATCCACCATGAAAACTGGAATTTGAAAAGAAGCTCCTTATGCAGCTGAGAAGCACCATAAGGAACTGGAGTCAAATCCTGCAGTTTCCCATGGAAGCGGCCCAGCCTTCCCACCTCGGAGAGAGTGGACATAGGCCCAGGAGCCTGGCACTTAGGGTGGAAGCCCAAGCACTAGGCTGACTTCACTTCCCAAGCACCATCCCAGATTCACAGCTGCCACCCAACAATAAGCAAAGGGAAAACCTGCACCTGTGAGTCCCCTCTGCGGGGGCTGGGGGGACTGAACCCACCCAAGTGCCCTGTGGGAAGTACTGAGCAGCCCCTGGAGCCTAAGAGTAAAACAGAGCCATGGAGCCTGCCACGGCCTCCGGTCACACCTTAATGACCCAAAAACAAAGACAAAAAACCAAAACAAAACAGAACAAAAAAACCAAAACCTCCTTTTCCCTTCTTGGGAAAAAACATAAGCCAAGCACATCTGACATGAAAGTCTTGGCTTATGTGGCAAGAGGCACTTCTGACAACAGCTGCTGGTGTCCTCAGCTGTAGTGCACGTTACTGTCCAGGCTCTGGGTCAAGTGGAGATTTAATGCACAGAGTCTCAATCAAAGTTCTACAAACTGCTTCTTTGGAAAAAGATGTTTATTAAACAATTTTAATTGTCATAAAATGACTAAAATGGGTTTTAAAAATTAAGGCTCTTCTCTTTCTGTGGATTGACAGAACAATGTAAAAATAATATCAATCAACCCTGCTGAACGCTTTGTTCCTAAAGTTAAATTTCATAGATTCCTAAACATTTTATGATTAAGATAAAAAATTGGATATAAATGACAATTAATGGCCATCTGTACTGCACACACACTCTGATCAGGTGTACAACAGTCTAGTTGAGTAGTTAAGCAAAAATATTCCAGTTAAAGCATCAATTTTAGCATTTTAAAGTCATTGTCCCCCACCCCCACTGTCATGATTTCCCTAAATTTGAAATAGTCTGATACAGGAGTGCTAATCTTGGGGCTCTATATACTCCCAGAAGGATGACTGACTCAGCTGGCAATTAGTTTGATTATATATTTTTTAAATGCGCTAAGGTGAATTATCAAATGATTCAGAATTACATGGCATGCAGTATCCAAAATTATGGCTCTGATGCATTTAGGTTTACATTAAGAATAAGAAGTGTCATTCACATTCATTGTACACCCCGCCCCTCCCACAAGAAAAAAAAAAAATCACTACCTATTCAAGTTCTAGATCTGGTGCAGCATTAAGGATTAAAACTTACCACTTTACCAGGCCTTCCCCATGTGCAAATAAATCCCTCCTGACAAGCAGTGACTATACAGTCTTCAAGAAAAATTAATACAGTCAGTCTTTCATGTGCTATCTTTTTACAGATCAGCAGCTCTAACAAGGGAACATCTTCCATCCGAGGACACAGGGGCGTTCCCAAAGTTTTAGCTGGGTCCATTTTGGTTTTAGTAACTAGATTCAGTTTGTCACTGCTCTTGCTAGAAATGTGTCCCATGCTATGGTTTCGCTTGTGGTCTTTCTCATGGTGTCTCTCCTTCCGGTCGTGCAGTGAGAGAGTTGCAAATTTGCTGACCCCAGAGGCAATGGCCCCGTCCATGACGCTGCTTTTGCTGCCTGCATTGGAGACCGCCGAGTGAGGAAGGCTGTTGGACCGAGGCAGCGGAGGGGGCACAGAGTTCCCAGGTGTTGTGACACTGTTCCCATTACTTCCAGTGGAAGGACTTGTGGCATTCATGACATTTGTGTGTGTCCTTGCTCTTGAGAGGGGTTGGTGAGGGAAAAGGATGTCTTCCGTAAGGTCCCACAAACATAGCTGCGTGTCCTGGCCCACTGAACCAAAGTGTTATGTAACACTTACGGGGCGGCTGTCAGTAGAGTTCCTCTTGGACAGCCGGGACTGTGTACTGTTTGCTCGATCTCTGCCAAAATGAAGAAGGTCCTGGAAGTCCTCATCACTGCCACTGAACTCCATAGGGTCGCTTTCTTCTACGCTAGTAGTATAGGGATCGAACGCCACAACACTGACCCAGGATTTGTGCCCATGGCCTCTAGCTATTACTCGGCAGTCTACAAAGGACCAGACTGTCACCAAGTCGTCCTCTCCACCTGTCACAATGTACTTGCCGTCTGGGCTCCAGCACACACACAGCAAGCCCCCAAAGTAGCTTTTCATCGTACCATGCAGCTCCACTGAGTCGAAATTGAACACCCGCAGAAACCCGTCCTGGCTCACACATGCTAAGAACTTGCCATCTGGGGAAAAAGCAAACTCGCTGAGGGCCCCCTCGCCCACCGTCCACTTAAGGAGAGGGTTCCTCGTGGATTTGCTCTTGCAAGTGTGCACAGCAAAGCTCTCTCCCTGCTTCAGAAGCTGGTAGTGGGGGGCTGTGGTGCCACAAGTGTGCTCCACATTATACAAGTACATGTTCCCACTCGAATGGGCTACTAGGAAAAGGCTTTCCGAGCCGGGCACCCATTTGACACAGGTTACGCGTGCCTTGTCTATTAGTCTCTGTGAAGACAAAGGAGAACAGGTTATCACAAGGGAGAAGGTGCAAAGGTTTACTTTTCCAGCAAGAAAACTTGTCGCTTCTCGTGAGAAGGGAGGAGTCCATCCAGGAACGCCACACTTATCCCGTGGTCAGCCAGCCAGCGAGAGCACAGCTCATTGCGGAACTACTGTTTAGAATTGCACTTGGGTGGTGGCCACTGGCTGTCACTCAGAGTCAGCCATTCAACAGATATCTGCTGAGAGCCTACTCTGTGCTGGACCAGTGCCGGGCATGGGCACACAGGTGGGAGGCAGCCCTCGGACACCTCCTTTCGTCCGGCAGGAGTGTGTCAACCTGTGACTCAGCAGCTACATGCAGCTCCCTCTCATGAGGACTCAAAGCTGAGAAAGCCACGTCTCCCAGCTTTCTCTGCATTCCCGTCACTGCAGGCCATGTGCTGACTACATGTGACCCTCTGCTGCGGCTGCTTGAAGGCGGGAGTCAGATCTGCAGCCCGCTGCCAGCAGCACGCACACAGGACTTGAAAGCACACTTGCTGGTCGTGACACAGCGCCAGGCCCACCGAGGCCGCCTCACTGGCACACGCTGCCACGTGTCATCTTTACATGCACTTCCTCAGAGTCCTCTTTGGAACGAGGTGGTGTTTAAAGAAATACCTAGATGGTCAACTCAGGAGTCTGCACTCCATCACTATCACTCAACTCCATGCTCACTTACGGTTCACTGACCTAGTCGCTTCTTAACAGGCATGAAATCAGTAGTCGTGCCCTTAAGACCAAGAGAACAGAAGGCAGAAGGTGAAAACACCCAAATGGGAAACAAGGACCTTTGGCTTGCAGGCTCTGCATTGGGGACCACTGGGGGTGCAGAAGCCTCCAAATGATTCCTCCTGAGGCTGCCTGATCTCAAAATCATGTCACCACACATTACCCAAGTTCTGCCAGGGAACTCCTACCACCAAATGCTCTCTACTGTCCCTGCCCTGTAAGAGGGCTGCCCCAGGGGCTGGGCCTAACTGCTACCACTTTGCCTACTTGGTTCGGAATCCCCAACTCAAGTCTCAGAGGGCCACCAAAGCACACTGAGTGAACTCTGTCAAAAAAAAAAAAAAAAAAAAAAAAAATGGAGACTGCAGCTCTGCAGTTCGTGACTATGCTCCTGCTTCTTTACAGAAAATTGTTAAATGAAAACATGGTTAAAAGGAAGGATGGAAAAGAAGTCCAAGAGCCATGAAAGCTCAATGTCTGAAAAATCAGACCTCAGAAGGCAGGCTGCTAACAAATGACCCCAAACAGGGAAGGGGAGGGGGGTGCCCTGCACAGCATGCAGGCCCAAGGAGCTTGGGTTCCACGGGTTGGGCAACAGTTACTCTACAGAAGGTGTCACTGCTGACTGCCACAGAATGTCATGGCTGGCCCTCTTAAATTAACAGGCAATGTCCTTGGGGACATAGCCAACATTTTCATCCTTGCCTCTCTTTCTTGCCTGCTGACCTACCTATAAAAGGCACCTGACCTGTGTTAGCACCAACAACCTAAAAACCTAGCACTATTCTGGCAGGATTTCCATGAGACCTTCACCATTTCTTCAGCAAGGAGTTAGGTAATATGCATGGCCAGACCAGAGCTTTTCATGGGGCAGGGGGAGTGGTCTGCGGAGTAAAGGAGTGTTGACAGTGGGCTGAGACCCCCACACTGATGAAGCTCTGCCAGGTTTGCTGCTCATGACTTTGTTATTATGCCCAGCCTCAGGACTCCCTTCTGAGCCCACAGACAGGACAGTCAGATGGTGCAGTGTCTGAGGGTATCCACAGCTCACCCCTGCCAGAGGTCTCATCAAGGGTTTAACAGGCTAACTCCGGTTGGAGTCAGACTGCCAACCCTTATCCTAGTACAGTGCTCTCAACTCCTTTACCTTCCCTTTCACCAAAACCCTATCAAACCTCAATTTTTCTAAGATCACTTCACTGTTATTCTATTTACATGTGCAGAAAATTTTAAGGGCATAAAAACTTATAGCAGTATGATTAGGATAAATTTTATTTTGTGCCTTAAAAAAAGTGCAACAAAAATTCCATTAGAATTCAAAAACTAATCCTGTCAAGCAAAAATAGTACTGCTTTATAATGGTGAAGTATGACAATAAACAGTTACAGCAGTTATTAAAATAAATGTTATTGTGATGAGAACACATTTAAAAATTTCATTCTCATCTTAAAAAGCTGCACCCTATGTAGACACGTGGATTACTGATAAAAACCTGCAGCTGCTGGACGCACAGGCACACGTCTGTCATCCCAGCAGCTTGGGAGGCTAAGGCAAAAGGGTTGCGAGTTCAAAGCCAGCCTCAGGAACTTAGCAAGGACCTATGCAGCTCAGCAAGACCCAATCTATAAATAAAATAATAAAAAGGGCTGGTGATGTGACTCAGGTTAAGTGCCCCTGAGGTTCAATCCCTGGTAACAAACCTGCACTGCTGGCTGGGACACCTAATCAGATGATACTGTCACACTCTGGGCCTGGGGGACGAGGCACACCAGTGCCAGTGAGGGCAGAATAAAGGAAAACAAAAAGGAAGTGGCCAGCTTTAACACAAAATGGGTTTCTCTTTTGTCTGCCTCGTCAGTTTTCCCTGCCAGCTGTGTGCTTGAGGGAGGGATGCACTTCATCTGGGGGTGCCCTGCATCTCAATCACATGAGGATACACATCTGGTGGGCAGCACATCACCACCCATAGTACTGGTCCTAACTTCCGATCTAAGTATCAACTTCAGGTGCCAAGCACTAGCAAGATGCTTTATACCACTCTCTACTCTCAAAATAACCCTGTGTCAGTGTGCGGTTTTGTTTGTTTCCGAACAGGCAATATAACTCAAGAGCAAGCATACAGTAGAAAGCTCACTTTCTTCTACAATGCAAATCCTCTGCCTTTAGTCACTGGTACTGTCTTCTTGTTAACTTGTCCAGAGTGATTTGATGTATACAAGACAAATACAAGAAAAATCTACCCAATTCTTTCTTTATACTGTGCAAACTCTCACCTCTGCCTTCTCAGTCCACGATGAATCTTGTACATCTGTGTGGTGTAAAGACAGCTTCCTCTTCCTTTTCTAAAGCTGCATTAAATTATGTGGAGATACTGTATCTTATTGTGCAACCCCACTGATCAATATTAATGTTAGGATGAATAACCTTGAACACAGGGCAGTTTTCATGTGTCTGAGTAGTACACCTGCAGGATAAATTCCTAGTGCACAGCTAGGTCAAAAGGCATATACGTTTACAAATTTCATATGGACAAATTATCTCCCATGGAGAATGGAACAACTTACATTTCCGACAGCAATGTGATGGAGCCTGTTTCCCTGAAGGAAGGTAGGTATTATTCTATCAAATACCTATCTGCCCATGAGGAAAGGAGCTCAGAATGACATCCATTACATTCATTTGCTAACTCAGCACCGAGTGCCTATCACTTGCCAGGCACCAATATGGCACTGAACAAAATAGTCATCCCTTCCTGTATGGAATTTATGTTGAACTGGAATGAAAAAATAAGTGAAATTTATTCAATTGTTTTACTATTTTGAAGAAAGAAGCAAGCCACAGAGAGAAGATGAAGTGATGGAGAGAGGGGGTTATATAGTGATTTCAATCTCCAACAGGATAGCCAAGAAAGGCCTTTCCCTGATGTTGTGGACAGCTGAGCAAGACCTGGAAAGATAGTAGAAAGAATGTTTGAGGAAGTGTTCCAGAGGGAACAGTGGTTCAAGGGTATTGAGGCAGAAGCAAACCAAGCCCAGGAGAGACAGCAGAACCTGCTACAAGTGAGAGCAGGCAAGGCAGAAACCAGCACAGGTCACAGAATCCCACAGACAAACATCAACTGGCTGAGGCCAGCCTGGCAGGGCCATTCACAAGGTTTCTTAGGAACAGGGTGCTAGTCTAGCTCAGACTCCACAGCCAGAGTGGGAAACACAATTCCAGGGCTAGCTGGTACAGAGTCATTTAATTTAAATTGTTCTGTATTATTACCTGGTTTGGGTTTAACAAAACAGAAAGAACAGAAAGCATCTTACTCCTGTCTTTCAAATTAAAAAACAGAAACACCTGGAATATTTTCTTTGATTACACAGCCTAGTGTCTGCAACATAAGATTTTATTTTTGGCTGGGCATGGTGGCCCATACCTATAATCCCAGTACCTGGGGAGGCTGAGGCAGAAAGATCGCAAATTCAAAGTCAGCATCAGCAACTTAGCAAGGCCCTTAAGCAACTCAGTGAGACCCTGTCGCTACATAAAATGCAAAATAGGGTTGGGGATGTGGCTCAGTGATGGAGTGCCTTGGAGTTCAATCCTTGGTCCTTGGTATCCCCCAAATAAATAAATATTATATATATATATATATATATATATATAATATATATATATATAGTGTGTGTGTGTGTTCCACAAAATGTCTGGACCAAAAAAAGGCAAGATAGTGTTGAGTAATGGGATTTCCTTGCTGGGCCTGAACTCTCAAGGATGAACGGGGCCTTCATCTGGGTGAGCATTCTAAAAAAATATCCCTGAAGCAAAATCCCATCCCTCCAGTTCTTGGGCAAAGATGGTAGGGAATGGGGTGGGAGAAGCAGAAGCACAAAGGGGCAGAACAGAACAGACAGAACAGTCCTGGGTGATGCGGAACATGCTGTCAGAAGCATTGGCTGGTCTGGAATCCTGAGCTGGGATTCAGGAGCGTGAAGACCCAGGCTAAGGGCTCAGACTGTGACCCTGACGTGAAGTCACAAGCTGCCCTTCCATAGCACTGATTTGAAGTGAGAAGTGCTACAAGTATAAAATACACACTGGATTCCGTGTCTTCATTAGAAAGAAAGAATGTCAACTATCTTATTCATAATTTTTATACTGGTTGAATGTTGAAATAATATTTTGGATATCTGGATAAAATATAATGTATTCTTAAAATTCTTTTCGGGTAATTTTTACTTTTTCAGTATGGCTATTAGAAAAATTCAGAGTGAAGCTGGGCACAGTGGCACACATCTATAATTCCAGCGGCTCTCGAGGATGAGGCAGGAGGATCACAAGTTCAAAAACAGCCTCAGCAAAAGCGAAGTGTTAAGCAACTCAGTGAGACCCTGACTCTAAATAAAATACAAAATAGGGTTGGGGATGTGGCTCAGTGGTACAGTGCCCCTGAGTTCAATCTCCGGTATCCATCGCCACCACCCGCCCCCAAAAAAAGAAAAATTCAGAGTGAGCCAGGTGGGATAGAGCAGCACACCCAGTAACTCAGGAGGCTGAGGCAGCAGGATTGCAAGTTTAAGAACAGCCTCAACAATTTAGTGAGACCCTGTCTCAAAAAAAAAAGCGGGCGTTTGGGGGAACTGGGGATATAACTCAGTGGTAACAAAGCACCCCTGGGTTCAATCCTAGTACTGTTAAAAACAAAAAGGAAAGAAAGAAAAAAATGTAAAGTTTATCTGTGGCTTACTTGGTATTTCTATAGGCAGTGCTACTGCAGACTGTGGAGGTACCAAAGGTTTCTAAAAAGGGACACTGTAAGGAAAAATCCCCTAGCAGTAGGGACTGAATGGAAGGCAGGATGGGAAGGATCTGGTTAGAAGTCTATGACAATCATCCAGGCCATAAACAAAAAGACCTTCAGCTTAACCAGCAGCAGTGTGACAGGGGAGGTCTATTTCATAGCAGAGGCAGCTGTGTGGGGACAGCAGATGAGGGGGGCAGAAATGTTTGCATCGACCTAGTTCTGCCAGAAGAAACTAGAAAGGTTAATCTGCAGCTATCAAGAATGACCAGGAGGACTGTGGTCGTGGCTTAGTGGTAGAGTTTCGCGCGTGTGAGGCACTGGGTTCGATTCTCAGCACTGCATATAAATAAATAAAATAAAGGTCCATCAACAACTTAAAAAAAAAATGACCAGGAAAGTCAACTGAATCAGTCATGAATATCAAGACCCAAATCTGCAAGCTCCTAAGATTTCCAAGGAAGATGACCCAGCAAGTTGGAGTTGGGAAGCATAGACTGTTGGAAAAACCCACTCAGAGGAAGCAGGACAAAAATTAGGAATGCAGAAGGAAGGAAAGAGAAAACGGCTCAGCAGTGCCATGAGAGAGGAGGTAGAGAGGAGGAAGCTGCCACAGTGTGCAGAGTCTACTTCTGCTGAAGCTCTGCTCTCATGTCCCTCTCCTCAGGGAATAGTCTCTGAGGATGGTCCTACTGAACAGACCAGGAGGCATAGGCTGAGTGGGGGTACCAGGGACTTAAGAGAACACAAGGTAGCAAATTTGGGGACTGAGAAGGTGCTGAGGAAAAGGGACAGACAGGGTGACTCAGGGCAGTGCCTGGCAGAGGAAAAGTATGGCCAGGGAAAGGAAGGATGGGGGCGGATCAAGGGTTCCCCCCTGTTCCCCCGGGGGGGGGGGGGAGAAGAAAAGCTGGAGGAAAAGAGGCAGAAACAAAGGAAGACTAGAGAGGAGTTGAGGAGTGTGGGAACCTCACTCTAGCTTCCCCAGAGGAAAAGTCTGGGATCCTGGCAGACCTCAGAAGTGCAGTTTCAGGGACAGCGCAAGACAGGTGCTTGGCTAGGAGGCAAACAGGGAGGAAGTAACTAAGAGTCTAGGTCATTCTGACTGGCATGGCCACAGGGCTTTCCGTTGAGAGGCACTTCCAAAATGCTTCACGGCCTATCTTAATAACCCAGTTTTGTAAAAATAAAAAACCTAACCAAACAACAACAAAATAATAACACCAACAGAACATCAATATGACATTTCTGTATATGTCAAGGCAACTTCTCCTGGGCCAAAAGCTCAGGTGGAGAGTTGTGGTCTCCAGGATCCCTCTGCATCAAGTACTCAGCCAAAGCCTTCCCCCACTAATTCTTGAAACCAAACACAGGGACCAATTTCAGACATCAATCCAAAGAAAAAGGATACCATATTCAATAGCATTAACAGTTAAGATTTTCTAAATAAATCATATTAGTCAATCTGCAACCACATTAAAGTGACACTACTGAATCAACTACTCTGAACTGAAGCTTTCTGAAGTGCTTCCTTTTCTTTTTCTCACTTCTATCAACATGAAAGGTAGGAAAAACCCATTTGGGGGGAAAGAGATAGATATGCATTTTATAATGCAGACAGTAATTTGTAATAAAAATACTAAAATGATTCAAAAACCACAATACCTGCTGGAAAAGCCATAATACAACCACAAACAAAACTGGCAACTGGAGGGTTTGGTTATATAAAAGGAATCTGGAGAAAGCTGATGCTTCCCTCAGGAAGTATAAGGAAAGGGTATTTCAAAGCCATGTAAGAAAGGATCAGATGTCATTTTTACCAATGTTAAGACTGTAAGGAATATATCATCATGTGCTCATTTCCTTCCTTTGATTAAAAAAAGCAACAAAACTAAAATTGACAAAATGCACATCGCACTCTTTTGAGGCAGAACCAGACTGAATATTGCAAAGCAGGATCCTGCTATCCTCTCCCAGTCCTAGGGCTCTGGTGCATGAGCCCGAGTTGGCCGGGACACCATCCCACTCCACAACTTAGGCAGGGCCATCATCTCCCGAGCGTGTGCTTCAGTTAGGTTCAATTTAAATGGCACAAGAGATGGGAGTCCTCCCCAGAGTGCTTTCTTTGGCCTCACAGCTGAGACACAATGCCCAGAAGAGAGGGTCTCGTTACATATAAGTAATGAGATGAACAGAGATGGCAAGTTATTTTTTAATTTTATAGCTCACCACAATCAAAACATAACTTGAAGATCCTCTGAAGTTACTACTCTGTGGATAGAACCCCCAAATCAGATTTTTTACAAAGATGGCAAGAATGTCCCCCAATATATACTCAGTAATTATAAAAAGTAAACTCCTTGTCCTTTGGAGTGCTTCACACAGGTTGAGTGCTGACTAGGGGTGACCTCTTGTTCCTTCCAGGTGGCTCTTACTATGAAGGCAGGCTCCATGGTCTGGCCACTTGTCTTGTTGAATGAATTGTGTACCAAATATTCTCAATGCCGACTAGACATTGTCAGGGCATAAGAATGGACAGAATGCTCCACACAGAAGCTTCAAACCCACTTGAGAGACTAGAGAGACTTAGCAGGCTGAGGAATTCATTTCTGAGAAAAGGATAGAAAGGATCAAGCATTTTCTTCCTTCCAGTCTGGAGCAGGCAGAACATCAAGGACCTCCAGTGTGGCTGGAGAGAGGCCCAGGAAGGGGAAAAGCTCAGAGTTCCCTCTGCTCTCTGAGCTGAACCAATCAAGGGCCAGACAGTGGGAGGAAAAGTTGGCTCGCATCTGTAATAAAAAGTGTGAATCCTTAACGTTTTGTCAAAAAAAGATTAATAGCACTAGGATTGATGGGCAATGCTTTCCTATCTTTTACCTCTCTATTTTCCTATTAAACAAGTATTTCAAATTTTTATATTTTGTACTTGATAAGAATAGGGAGTATTTTATACTTTTAAAATACACTTGTTTCCAAATGGAAAATTTTCATTTATCTTTATCTCCAGTGGACTTCAGGAATTTATAATTCCATGCCATTCATCCATCCATCCAACTATTCATGTACCCGGCAGCAGGCAAAGGTTGGAGTAATTAATGCTGGGGCACACATGTTTAACTGGTGGTAAAAGCAGAGCTCTGGGGAGGAAGACAGGAAGAGGAAACACACCTGACAAGTAGCCCCACCTCTGCTTCACCTGTGTGGTTCTCTGCCTGGGTTGCCCTGCTCTTTCTCTCTTTGGGTGGTAGAAGGATTGAATGAAGAACTTGGGACATGCTAAGACAAGCACTCTACCACTGAGCTATATATCCCCAGCGCTGTTTTTACTTTATTTTGGGACAGGGTCTTGCCACATTGGCCAGGCTGGCCTCAAACTTGTGATCCTCCTTCTGCAGCCTCCTGAGTAGATGCGAGTCCAGGTCTGCACCACCACACACCTTCTTGTGCTGGAATTTTTTTTTTTAATAGAGAATATACATTTTTAAAATTAGTTGTTGATGAACTTTTATTTATTTATATGTGATGCTGAGAATAGAACCCAGTGCCTCACACATGCTAGGCAAGTGCTCTACCACTGAGCCACAATCCCAGCCCCTGAAAAATTTTTTATCGTGATAAAGCTGTTGGTGTCTCACCTCCCAAGAAAGCCTTTCCTTCTAACTATCCAACTCCCAGGAAGGAAGCCTCAGAATCTGCCCCTACTTGGAATCCTGCTGAGCACCTATGAGGGCCTACTACTCCTGTACTAAACTACTTGAAAGGGCTCACCTTACTCTCACTAAACTTGCAGTGAGTACTCTTTCTACCCATTTGCCAACTGCAGGGGCAAGTGAAGTGAAAACCCACACCCTGCAAGCAAAAGGCATCTGAACCCCAGGTCATCTGACTCCTGAGTCTCTCTCTCTCTCTCTTTTTTTTTTTAATTCGTTTTTATTGTAAACAAATGGGATACATCTTGTTTCTCTGTTTGTACATGAAGTAGAGGCATATCATTTGTGTAATCATACATTTACCCAGGGTAATAGTTTTTGATTCATTCTGTTATTCCCCCCCCACCCCTCTTATCCCTCTACAGAATCCCTCCTTCCTCCATCCTTGCCCCCTTCCCACCCCCTATATGTGTCATCATCCGCAGAGTCTATGTTCTTAACCACTGCGCCGCAATGCTGTAACTTTAGTAGAGATTCACTGATGACTTTAGGCTTCTCTGGAGGTCATGGAATGAGATGACCAGAATCTTGGAATATAATCAGAACTGGGACCCAGGCATTCTTTGATCTTAGTACTCTCTCTACAGACCCTTCCATCTAATCTCAGGGTTATGATTATTATTTATATGCTGACAACTCCCAAATTTTTAATCCCTACTTTTTGAGCTTCAGATCCATACATCCAATTATATATAGGCCTCTTAAATTTACCAAACACAAAATGGAACCGTGGCTCTTTCCCTCTGTTCCGCTCTTTGGTTCTTTCCCAGTCTTGCTCAATGAGTAACTAATAGCCAAAAACCTAAAACTTAATTAATTATTTTCTTTTTTAAAATTTTTGCAGTGGGCCTCAGGCAAGCTAGGCAAGAGCTCTACCACTAGCCCAACCCAAGATTTATTAATACCTATTCTTCAATTTAATTTCCAGAAAGCAACAAGGGTAAGTTTAAAAAAGGCCAGTCTGTCTTGTGCCCCCACTCCTTTCAACAGGACCTCACTTCTCAGGCTAAGCAGCAGCACCCTGAATCAGACCTTCCAATCTCACAGCTCACCTCACACAGCTGGGCCAGGTTCTCTTGTTCCATGCTCCCATGGTGTTTCCCACCTGCTGTTGTTCTGCAGCAATGGCCCATCTCCAGTTCCCTACCTGGGTGGCTTCCTCCTCATGGAGTTTCCATTTAAAGCACACCATTTCTTCTCAGAGACCTCCTCTGTCTGCTAGTTTAAAGCAGCCTGGGCTCTCCCTCAGACCAAGTGTCTCACCATCAAGTAGGCACGGGTGGTGCTGTCATTTGAGAGGGGAGTGGAAGGACAGGTTTTATCTGCCACTGTAGACCCTGTTGCTGGGCACAGAGTAGGCAGTCAAGCTATGCTGAGCAAAGGTAAGGATGGCCCCCCGAGTCTTGCTCAGGCCTCAGCTGTCACCTGACAGTTACCAGAGCCTCTTTCCTGGTCTTCCTACCTTCATTTTACAAGTGCTGACAAGAGTTCTAAAAGAAATCTGATCCTGCCCACTCCCTTGATTAAAAACCCAAAGGTTACCCACAGCTTCCAGTGTCAGATCCAAATTTCTCAGCATGACACGGAAGGGCTTTGTAATCTGATCCCAATTTCTCTCTCCAGCTTTGACTTCTGCCACTCCAAGTCCCAGTCCCTATCATCTGGTCATGGTATTAGTTGGTGTTCCACCAAATGCCAAGTTGTTTTCTCCAGCTTTAAAGGCCTTTTTTACCTTCTCCTCCCATTACTATTAAGTATCCTTTAAGACCCAGATCAAAGGTCAACTTCTGAAAGCATTCTCAAACTTTCCCACTAAACTTAACTTTTAAGAAAATGTTACATTTGATATGTACTAAAGAATACAGGTGACATGTATCCCACTGGTATTTGTTCAAATCACTATGATAGCACATCCCCAATACTCTACCCACACTATCTTACTAAACTTGGACTCCTGAGAAGACATGGGCCAGCCTGGCAGTCACACATGGTGGCGCTTACAACTTACAACCAAAGTGTTTGGTATTAATTTCCAGTTCAATTCTATCATCAGTTTGCTATTGGATCTGGGTAACTCACTTACCTTCCCTCTATTTCCTGTTCTGCAAAATGGGAAGTGCCCACCCTTCCATGTACTAGAACTCTTGACACCTCTAAACATCACAGCAGTGTAAAGTACAGCATGAAGACTGCTTCACACCTGGTCCTGGCACTACCTGAGAAACGAACTCTAGTGACCCTGCTCTTAGTTCTCCTGACTAAATTCTGATGAAAATCTACCCAAGTGCCAAAGAATTTCCTTACATGAAAGACAATTTCAGCCTCAAGCTGTAAATGCCAGTCTGGCATTAAACCACACACACATTTGAACAACCATTTTTCAAATAAAATTTACAAGAATTATGAGATAACTCGTGCTTAAATCATGAAAAGTAAGGTGCTGCTTTTTGGCAACTTTTGGTCTCCAGAGCAGGGATGGGTCTGTCTGCAGCAACCTGAGTATTCTTGGGGCCCCAAGACTCCAGGGCCATGCAGACTCCAACTCCCACCCTCCCCCAGCCATGACACACAAACCTTTCTTGTTCTCTAAGTGGCATTCTGTGCCATCCTCAGCCAGAGCTGCTTCCAGATCTTGTTTACCAACAGCCCTGCACATGGTCCCAGTCCCTTCCCCCTCCATCACACTCTCCTCTACCTAAACACAAACAAAACCCACAATGACTGCAAATTCACAATTTCTATTAACAGTGAAGAGAAGGCCAATTTTGTGCCCCACCCTCACTAAAAAACCATCCAGCTACTTATAAATCTTCTTCAGATGTTATTAATAAAACATCATGGTAAACAGAATATTTTTTGCTTAAGATTTTTTTCTAAAGAAAAATGAGATTAAACACTTTTCCTCTGCAGTCTGTCAATCCAGATGGCAAGTTTTGTTTCCAGTCAACCCAGATGAAACTAGAAGAGGATATGGCATGATTCAAAAGACTTCACCAAATCCACTGGCAATGCCAAAAAGATGGATACCGGATATGCACGGAGAGCATGTACCCTAATGAATACAAAAGAATTGAAATTTTAACTGCAATTTGTCAAGTTTGGGGCAGACTTTTCCCAGAGAAAATTATTTCTTAAAAAGCAGAAATCTGTTAACAAGTTTCTGTTCAAAGTCACAGATGTTAAAACCATGCCACAATGCAAAACTACTACATGACCCAAAGGGGCTGAGTAACGAGCAGCACTTGGAACCCAGAGCTTGTAACTCAGCAAGTCTGCTTCATCCTTGCCTTTTCAAGTAAAGTCATATGCAAACAGGAAAAAGACCATAGTATATAAGGGCAATATCTAGAGTTGAAAGGCCACTCCTATGATTTTAACAAACTAAACTAAATATATTTGGCAACTTCTACCTGCCACATTTAAGTCCTGACCTGTTCCTGAACAGGCAGGTAGACAGCTCAGGCTCCTTCCCCAATGAAACTGCAGATACTAGAAACCTTAGAACACACAATTACAAAAGCTGTGTAGTGTGATCCAATTTTAAGTGCCAGAATTTCTAACTATGTCAAAGGTGATTTTACAGCAATATTTTCAAGAGCAGGACAACTGACTCTCAGCCAAAGGCCTGTCAAACATATACACAAATGCGTTAGCTGCAATTTGAACAGCCTAAGGAAATGTCATCAAGTTCTTTGATTGGCATGAAATTTTCCAGTAATGTGAACAAAGTTTGCAATTCCATATTTTCTTCTTTAAATCATTCATATCAAGTGACTGTGTCATGTTTATCTCCATTATAGAAGATTTTTAAAGCACCTACTGTAGATCCCTGAGCATGTCCCATATAAATGCACAAAACAGTTACCCCAAGGAAGAACAGGTAAAGGTCAACAAATCAATCCATCACATTTAAATGTGTAATAACTAGGTAGAAAGACTGAGTGAATGAAAAACGGGCTTAGCTGGAAGTGTAAAATTAGGCCCACTGCCCTTGGTAAGAACACACAAACTCGTAAAGGGATTGTTAACATCTAAGACAGCATGCTACTTACTTCCTCATTAAATAGTTTGCTAGTTTCTTTTTTGATTGGGTCTATAAGCTGGACTTGGCCTGCGGAAAAGCCCACTAGGAGAGAAACACTTTCCGCTGTGGCTGTTAGGTGGTTGAAGTCATGACAAGTAGGCTGTGTTCCTTTGTATATCCTTTTATCTATTGGTTTACTCAAGTCAGCAGCCTGGAGGAGAAAGAGAAAAATACATATAGTAAACAGCACATTGAGATGAGAAATCTAAGTCATACTATTTTATGCTCCATTATGATGGTCAATCTTAAAAACAAAGTTATTAAAATATTGTTTTAGTTGTGATTTAACATTCACCTAACATTCCATAAAAGTACTTTCATATACCTTAGCCAATCAGATATTGTTAAACTATCTATAATGTTTTATTTATAACCTTTATTTCCACAACTTATTTTCCTTCAAATATACGTAACAAAGACTTCTGGACTATATAAGATATTAAATTCTGTATTTTCAAAATGCATTCCAAGAGTTTTATACTACATAGTAACTCTAACCATGTGAAAGCTCAGCTTTCAAATATATCTACAGCAAATAATGCCCACTGGTGAATTACCTGTAGTCCTGGGGTTCTCAAAGTGAGGTCCCCAGACCACCAATACCAACAGCAGCATTTCCTAGAAACTCAAAAATTCAAATTCTCAATCCCAACCCAGATCCACTGAACTAGCAACTCTGGAGGTTGGCCTCACAAGCTGCAGTTCAAAAAAGCCTTCCAGGTGATTCTGATGCCCCTTCAGGCTTGAGAACCACTGCTGGAGGATCACATTCTCTCTCTGTATTAGCTTCCAGGGAACTTTCACTTAGGGAGTCCTTTGCACACATAGCCTTTAGTCCTTACAACAATCCTGCAATGGAGCTAGCATTTACCCCAGTTCACAGGTGAGAAAAAAATCTCAGAGAGAAAAATGACTTAGACAAAGTCACATAACTAACTAGCAAGTGGCAGGACTAGATGTGGAACCTAGGACTATTGACCATAAGCAGATGACACCCAACATATCCCAAAAGCAAAAGCAAATGGTTTCTGATTCAGGTTAAAAGTGAATTTTCAACATGCCCCAACTCCCTTGAGATTTATACAGAGCAATACTCTGTGTAATCTCAATATGCTGGGTTGTTACCGTGGAAGTATGGCAAATTCACTTCCTCACCTATTTGAAAATACGGGTACAGCTGAGTGCAGTGGTATATGCCTGCAATCCCAATGGCTTGGGAGGCTGAGGTCCTAAGCAACTTAGCAAGAACCCTGTCTCAAAAAAGGTCTGGTAGGGGCTGGGGATATAGCTCAGTTTGTAGAGTGCTTGCCTGTTAAGCACAAGACCCTGGGTTCAATACCCAGCACTGCAAACAAAACAAACAAACAAACAAACAAACAAAAACGAAAAAGGGCTGGTGGCTAGGATTGTGGCTCAGGGACAGAGTGCTTGCCTAGCAACTGTGAGGCACTGGGTTCAATCCTTAGCACCACATAAAAATAAAGGTATTGTGTTATTGTGTGTCTATCTACAACTGAAAAAAAAAAAAAAAAAGACTGGGGATGTGGCTCAGTGGTTAAGTGCCCCTGGGTTCAATCCCTGGTACAAAAAAAAAAAAAAAAAAAGAAAGAAAGGGAGGGAGTGAGACAGAGGGAGAGAGACAGAGGGAGAGAAGGAGAGAGAATATGGAAGAAAGAAAATAAATCACATGTGAGACAACTAGCACTGCTGGGTTCTTAAAAATATCCCATGGAGGCGCATACCTGTGATTCCAGCTACTCCCCAGGCAGAGGCAGGAGGATTACAAGTTCAAGACCAGCCTGGGTAACTTAGTAAGACCCCATCTTTTAAAAATAAAATGGCCTGGGGATATAGCTCAGTGCTTCCCTAGCATGGGCAAGGCCCTGGGTTCAGTCTTAGTATTACAAAACAAACAATAGCAACAAATTCGCTTCTGCCTATGCACCATTCAGGATTCACAGCTCCAGTTCCTACTGGACACCCCCTCCATTGGATTCTGAGGATTCCTTTCTTCCAAAGAGGCCTGAAATATTGTATCAAGTTAACATTTTGATTTTCAAATAACAAATATAAATACTGAGCAGAAAAAAGGACCTCAAAATTACAGGCAACTTTGAGCAAACTCAAAACCTGAGTATTTGTTACTCTGGACCTGATTGGTACACGTGGTCCTGGAAGCCCCAAAGTAAAGGAGAGGAATATGCAATGTGGACACCCTCCCAGCCTCACCTCAGTTAAAACGGAGATGAGAATCTCTGTCTTATCAACCTCATAGGATTGTCTGGAGGATGAAATAAAAGAATATGCATATAAAAGTGTATATGCATATAATGTAAATATAATGTAAATTACAATACAAAACGAAAGGGGATCCTGACTTTGGAGCAAGAAGAAAAGGGGCCAGGAGGAGAGTAACTGCTGGGCGATGAGGCAGGGTGAGGGCAGCTCAGCAGAGGTCTGACAGTAAGCAGTGGAGCACCCAGAGGGACACCATGGATAGGCAAGCTGAAGGAAGCATCTCCTGGGCTGGGTCCTAAAGGTGGGGAAACAGGAGTACAGACGAGGGGGACAGCAAATTATCTCAAAACAAGGAAGAGATCAGCAAAAGTAGCCAAAAACATTCTCTGGCAGCTAGAGAACAAAACTATTTGAAATATGAACAATTATATCATCACTGTATGCAACTCTTGAAAGCTTAAAAAATTCCCTTAAAAGGATACACCTAAAATTATACACTAAAAAATAAAAATCTATTCAAAGGATAGACAAAAACTAACAGAGGCTATTCTAATATAAATTAAAATAATAAAAAATAAACACAACAGAGGATGTAAAAGCACCCATTTTTCCAAGTATTGCTACCAGTTTAAATTTATGAATCCCTTACAATAACTATATTAGCCTCAGTTCTTAGTATATTTCTTTTACATCCCTGTCCCCAATATAGAACTTCACTGAAAAGATGGCAAGTATTTTAAATGCCAACTGAAAGATTTTTGCTCTTAAATTAGATAAATATTCCAAAAACATCCTGTTTGCTAATTTCCTTAACAAACTTTCTTCCTAGATCAATGCTCTCAAAGTATAGCAGCACATGAATAATTTATTAACCTGCAGTCAAATGTGCTGTCTGCAGAGCAGAAATACAGAATAAGAGCTGAAAAACTTCTCTGGCAATTGACTGTAATTTTATATACGGTGAATCTAATGACAAAAAAAAATTAGAGTTTGTGCTCTGCATGTCTTTTTCAGTTGCTTTTTCTAGTAATTCTTTTTCTATTTTACAAAAGTATTGATCCACATAGATTGGATAATTTTAAAGGTAGTTCTTCACAACTGTGTAGAAGAAACAAAAGTACACCTGCGTTGGGTGTGGGACATCCCTGTAATTCCAGAGACTCTGGAGGCTGAGGCAGGAGGATCACCAGTTCCAGGCCAGCATGGGCAACTTAGTGAGTTCGTAAGCAACTTCGTAAGGCCCTGTCTCAAAATAATAAATAAAAAGGGCTGGGGAAGCAGCTCAAGAATAAAGCACCCCTGGGTTCAATCTCTGGTACAAAAAAAAAAAAAAAATACACCTGAGCCAAAGGAACACTTAGAATGTTTCCTACCTGAGAGGTCATTCCTTTGTTCCCAAGCCCTCCACAATGACATACTAGACAACAAGACACCTACACCCAGTAAGAATTAGTATGAAGAAGTACTGTGAAGTGGGCTGGGGCTATAGCTCGGTTGGTATCATGCTTGCCTGGCAAGCACAAGGTCCTGGGTTCAATAAAAGGTACTGTGAAGCCTGAAGTGACTATTAGGAATGTGCCTGTTAAAAAAATTAATATATTTTGGCTAGGCACAGTGGTGCACAACTGCAATCCCAGAGGCTGGGGAAGCTAAGTTAGGAGGACTGTGAGTTCAAAGCCAACCTTGGCAACTTAGCAAGACTCTTGGCAACTCAGTGAGACCCTCTCTCTAAATAAAATACAAAAAAGAGCTGGGGATGTGGCTTAGTAGTAAGTGCCCCTGAGTTCAATCCCCGGTAACAAACAAACATACATACATACATAAATAAATAAATAACATTTCAGATAAAAATCCACGAATGCCCTGTTGGTACCTGAAATTTCTGGAACCTAGCCCAGACAAAAGAGAGTTAAGTCTTCATTTCAAACAGCTTGACCATCTTCCAATCTTCCTGTCTCTTCTCCTCTACAGCAATCAGTAAGTTCTGTCTCTTTTCCCACTAATGTATGACTGTCCTATTTCCTCCTCCTTTGGTCTGCCAACATGTACTCCAAGCTTGCACACCTTTTTGGTAGCAGTGCTCACTATCTGAGCCAGCTACTACTCTTCCAAAGGGTCACCAGTCCCTGACAGATGGATTCCCAGGTAGAGGTAGTTTGGGAAGAGAAGAATGCAGACTTAGAAGCAGGGAACTAAGGTTCAAACACGCCTTCCCTCTCAGTAGCTAGGTGGCCTTGGGCAAGGTCTGTTTCCTCCCACTGAGCCTCAGAAGACAACTCCCTTCCTCCTCCACAGGGCAGTGATGAGGGCTGCACATACCAGCTAGAAAGCACTGAACAGAGATCACAAACAGAAGCAACCATTATTAATTCATTCCAGTCACGTCCTAGCTCTGCTCAAAACCTGCTGGGCTTCCTCACTGCCATCCTATCAAAGTAGGAAGATGCATCCTGCTTGCCATGGTTTACCCATCCTTCCCAACAGCAATACCAATTTCTGTCTACTGCCTACTTTCTGTGCTTCAGGCCCAGACCAGGGCTTGAACTCATCAACTCATTTATATGTCACAGTCACCTTTCAAGGTAGGTCTGGCTATGTGATCCACATTCTTCAGATGAAACTGGGAAGGGACTCCGGCAAAATTCTGTGTTCCTCTTCATTCTTTGAGAGCCCTCCACAACACATGCTGAGCCTTGGTTTGGGAGACAAGCCCTCTTTCCTGGCTTCACTGTGTCAACCTCTTGTCGATATAGTTTTCATGACCCCATTCAGTTCCAGTTTCATCACCTGCGAGAATTTTCCCAACTACCATTCTTCGTGCTCAGTTTACCTCAGCTCTCAAATACTTAAATCTGTCCCAAAAATTTAGTATTTAATCATTTCTATGACTTCAGAATTTTTTTTGTGTGTTATCATCAGTTACAACAAAATTACAATTAAAAAGCTCCATTAATGAGAACTTATTCAACAGTTATCACTGTATTAGCCTTTTGACACTGAAATTAGCCTTTTTAGTTTTCTTGTGAATTCTGCATACTTTGGGATTTTAAAAAATGTTTCGCAAGCTAATTATTGCCAATCATCTGAACTCTTAAACATTAATTTGTGGCAGAATCATTTATAAAAAAATTCTTATCAATTTTCATTTTCTTTTCTTAATGTGGTGTTTCGGATCGAACCCAGTCCTTATGCTTGCTAGGCAGGCGCTCTACCACTGAGCCACAATCCCAGTCAATTCTTACCAATTATAAGAATTAGGTCCTATTTAGTTTCTAGCCCCTGCAAAGTACCCAGTATGTCATAAATGCTCAGTATTTGCTGAACAGCTGAACCCACAATTATTCCTGAATTTGTTCAATGGTAAGATTACCATTATCGTGCTCATGAATTCTGTATAAGGAGTTTACTGATTACAAATAATCTCTCATTGTCTCATCATGCTTACTGGTTCTCAACTTAGTACAAAATTTTTAAATAATGGTTTAAAAAAATTCCTATTGGAGAAACAGAGCTGACTACCAAAGCCTCAATCAATAAACACATGTTTTTCAATGTTATGCTCCTCTTCTCCTTGGACTGCCGATCCTTTAGGATGAATACTTTTCAGGATGAATACTGCTGAAATACCAAGTCCATAAGTACTTGAAGAAATTTCTCTTTCCAGTACCACAAAAATTCTAAAAGAGAAGCCCTCAAATTCCAGACACACCTCTGGAGGGGCAGCCTGGCTCTCACAGTCCATCTGGCTTCCCAAAACCTGCGCCATCCATGGGCATAGTCATGCCATGTCATGTGGGCCTGTGCCAAGTTCTCCTCATGGGAACCTGCTACTTGATACTCCTTGAGTACCCAGAAGCACTTGATATTGTATGACTTCTATAGAAAAATGCACATCAAATTATTTTAGACAGATTCAAAATGAATTAGGAGGAACAGTGTAGGTAATAAAGATAGGCCAGATGTGGTGGCATATGCCTGTAATCCTAGCGGTTCGGGAGACTGAGGCAGGAGGATAGCAAAAGCCAGCCTCAGCAATGTAGTGAGACCCTAAGCAATTCAGCGAGGTCCTGTCTCAAAGAAAAAAAAAACAACTTTTTTTAAAGGGCTGGGGATGTGGCTCAATGGTTAAGTGCCCCTGGGTTCAATTCCTGGTATTTAAAAAAAAAAAAAAAAAAAAAAAAAAAGATGAGCTTTACTCCACTTCCCCATTCTCATCTGAAAATTATCTCAGAAAGAACAAGACTTTTTGCCAAGAAAGAGTAAAATGTCCTTCCACAGGCGAGTCCAGCAGCTGTCAAATGCCCAATATAACCAGAAGCTTACATCATCTACACCTGTAATCACTCTTCCCACCTAAACCCCATGCCTCCCATTCTGAAGCCCCTCCCCAGTTTTTCGTCTGCTCCTCAGGTGGGGCCACACAGCACTGTTCTGCCCAAATGGCAACTTCATGACTCTCACCAGGCCTGAGCTTCCTTAAGCCCAGCCTAGCTCAGGATCCCTATCTCTGTACTAGTCTCCTTCCATCCATTTCTGCCCCAATCCAATTCATCCCACACAACCTGCCAGATTCATCTTCAGGAAGCCCTAGGTCACTCTCCCATGCAAAACCTCCAGGGCTCTGAAAGGCAGAACAGCTTGGACGGCACAGACTCCCAATGTGGGCCTTGCCCCTGCCCCCAAATGTTACCCTGAAGACACTTGGCTGTTGCCTGCCTTTCCTTCAGCTAGAAAAACCTTTCTCACCCCCAACATCCATACAGTTTCTATTCATCCTGACATAAATGTCACTCCTGACCTGACTCACCTAGGTGTGATAGTCTTTTACCCACTCTCCAATGGAGTGCCCACCACTATGGGCCACAGTTACACTCTATCCATATGCTGTGAAAGTCCAGGCCTTTTGAAAACAAGAAAGCAGGCAGGAGGCTGCTGAGTCACTGGCAGCCAGAACCAATTACTCAAAAATAGCAGGAGCAGTCCGAGTGGCATCAAAGGTCACCACTATAACATTCTGAAAATGAGAAGACAACTGATGGAATACTTTCTATTATCACCCCTCCTGACCACATTTCAACCAAAAGAGGGGCCAAAACTGACCAAGGGATTGCTTCCCAGAAGCACAAAGGATCACCTACTTGGAAAAACAGTGAACTGCTTGGGGTCCTATCTTAAAACACCTGAAATAAACCACATTACAAAGACAGCTGCGGAGTTTCTATTGGGAGGACCTATGATATGGTCAGGCTTGGGGCTTCTAGAGTCTCTTAGGAATCTATACACGGCCCATGGCCTGGGGCTGGCTGCTGGCCCATGCCTGCTGGACCACATCTGCTGAAACTTGGCAAACACTGAGGCCAGGGTTAAGGAGACACTGACCTCTCAGAGCCGAGATAAATTCACATCTTGGGCACAGCTCAATACACTACTTAGCCCAAATTTCCTTCAACATAGTGGGAAATAATGGGTATATTGACAAAAAAAAATCTATTCTTACGTTTGGGTGCACAGTTTAACACTCAAGTAAAAATGAGTTGTACAGCACTGCTCAGACACAAATGCTACATTCCAACCACCTACTCCTTTTTTATACCTTTGTTTTATTTATTTATTTTTACTTATTTTAATGTGGTGCTGAGGATCAAAACCAGCACCTCATGTGCAGTAGGCAAGCACAAGCACTCTACCACTAAGCTACAACCCTAGCTCCCCCACCTGCTCTTAAAGGAGAAAAAAGGCTTCGTTCATCTTATCAAACACCCACACAATCATAATCCACCTTTCTCACATTCCCTTCAGTTCAACAGTTACATCCAAAATAAGAGCACAATTAGCATTAACACTGTATAGAGCCTAACACTTACATACATAGATATATATGTGTGTATACGTATACATATACACATACATGTGTATACGTATACATGTGTACACACACACACACACACACACACACACACACACACACACATACACACGCATTCATATCACGGGTGTCAGAAGTCAGTCAGCCTTAAGATCACTTATCCCAATAGGAAAAACAATGTCAACCAGTGGTAGAGTTTCAACATTTCAAACAGGACAGGAAAATGTCTGTGTTGTTCACTACTCTATCTTCTAATAGTGGGCCTGGCACACAGACGATATCATTCAACATCTGTCATAGAAAGGAAACAGTTCTGAAAATGGAAGGAAGAAAAAAATATAAAGTGAAAGGAACCACGAGAGACACCTTGAGAAAGATGGGCACAGAATCAAGTATATAATCCTTTTACTAAGCAAAATGCTAACAACTAACTGCCTTCTTGGGTGTCCACCTATGAAAGTAAACCACCTCCACAAGCAAATACTGGTAAGTCACTTTATAGTTTACAAAGCAGCTCCATGTATCAGTTCTTTCAACCCCCGTTACAGGCCTGTTCAGTAAGTATCACAGCTCCATGTCACGACAGGAAACAGTCATCAAGAGGAATCAAGTGGGAGAGGTGTGTCTCATTTGCAGCCCAAGATCTCCTACTGTAACATGGTACTATGGTGGGAAGCTCACAAAATGACATCAGAAGTAGCAACACATTCTAAAATTCTAGCATTGTGTGACTCCACGTTCCTATGCTTGCGGGAGCAAGAAATCAAACATTCCAACCTTGCTCAGTTTGGCCCAGATTCTAGACCTACCTTCTCCATACATGTACCTCACAGGGCTGATTGAAACCGAGTGACAGATGTAAAGTTTCTAGCATAAAGCCTGGCACTTACAGGCACTTGAGGAAAGTTTAGTTCCTCTTCTGAATACATAAGGGCTTAACTGTTTATCTTCTTATAGGCCTTGAAAATTTCATCTTTCAGTAATACCTTTAAAGAGAGAGAGATAAGGCAAAACAGGGATATTTCTTTCTGCCCTGAATTTCCCAGAGAAAAGTAGCAGCAGAAGCCTAGTTTCAGCATGTTTTCCTTCCAATATAATTTTCCAAAACAAGACAGGAGCTTCCCTTTCTTGGTTTCCATCCCTCCTTCATCCTCACACACACTAGTTCACAGCCTACACTCACCTGGTGTTCCTGATCCTCCTCTTTACTAAAAACAAACCCTGGACAAGTCCCCTGTTACATGCTTCTGAGGGACTCTGACCCTGAAATGAGAACCTACCACCCACATCCCAGAGGCCTCTCATGTTCACAGTGCAGCTAGGCTGTGAGGGTGGGCAGGGAACCAGGCAAGGGGGAGAAAGGGAGGACAATGGGCCAAACAGCAGTCAGTCCGAACATGGACAGACAATGAGATGTCAGATGCAAGAAGTGGCCCCTGTATGACATCCCTGAATGGGAAGAGGTGCACAAAACATGCCAAGTGAAACTTTGACGGCAACCACCTCCAGAACTGCCTGCCCTTCACTGAAGGCAGGCTTCTCCCAGGGGTCATCAGAGGCTTCTCTTCTGGAGATGCGCTTTGGGTGGGTGGGTTGCAGTGGGAAAAAGCTGAGGGCTGAGACGAAAGCATCTTCTCCCCTGGCCCAGCACTGTCAGGCAAGATCTGCTAAAATAACAAGCTTCTGTTGCTATCACATGTTATTTCTTCCCCAAGGCAGCCTGTCATTTAAAAACTGTTAACTATGTAAAACCTCCTCTTCCCCCAGATAGTTTTTAAAAAATGAATTTAATAAGCTGCTAAACTGCAACATCTTTACCATCTCCTCTTTTCTTATGTGGCACTCCTGTTCAGGTTAAGTCTCTTATCACAAGGTGAGTCACTACAAGGCCGTCCTGTGAAATACAGGTTTCTTCACTGAAGAAAAACTATGAATAAACATTAGATAAATTCAATTTGCACATATCCCAACCCAGATTTCATCACATTAATATGTGTCATATTCAAATAATCTATTTTTATTAAACCCTTCAGTTAAACATGCATAGATACCAATCCTATTCCAAAAGGAGTATCAAGATCTCATGTATGGAAAAGGTAAGATGCTTTTATTCTTGCAAAGATCTCCATAGTAAACTCTTAAGAAAATATATATATTTAAGTTCCCTCTGAAAGGGGTAGGGAGGGGAAATTCTATACCCTCTAAAAGTGCTGGGACAATACTGGTGAACTAAAGACCATTATGAAGCAGGGAAGAGTTCCTTCCTGCTGCTTACCTTTCTACTGTTGTTTTACTGACCTTTAGACCATCCTGGGATGTACTATATTTGGCAGAGCACACAAATGATTTCTAAATTTTCCAATTTAAGTTGCTGAGGAACATAAGCAGCAAACTACAAAGGAGCTTCCACTCTAAGGGAAAGGCCCTAAATCCCCAACTGTGCAGAGACCCTACATACTTCTGCCACTTCTTCATCCTACGGAGGCAAGGGCAGGTGGGTGGGGGGATATGGTGATCTGCCTCCTAAAAGTGCAGTGCTTAGAACTGTACTATACTTTAAGGCTGGGGGTGTGGTTCAATGGCAAAGCATTTGTCAATCATGTACCAGGACCTGGGTTCAATCCCTACTACCACACACACGCGTACACACCCCCCCCCCCCCCCACACACACACAATAAGAAAACTGCACTTTTAACTATATTGAGTCATCAGGCTCTTCTCAATCACCCACTTCAGCTGAACAATGAACTATAGCATATGTAACATGAAATTTTAAAAAATGACACTGATTCGTTCTAGCAATTTGATTACATCAACTGACAGCATTTTATGCTCACTAAATTGCTGTGTTGTCAAAGAGGAAGTAAGCAAGCAAGAATTACATTAAGCTACCTTACACATTAATGGAGATCAGCCACTATAACAAGTAACCAAAAGTTTTGATTTGGTCTGTGTAATTCAAACAGTCTCTGATCCAGCCAGGCCACAGCAAAAGACCATAGCTCAAACCCAGGAGGGTAACACAGAGTTGCTCTGTCTAAATATCACTGTGAACATTAGTTCATCACTAGAAACACTCATTTGACACTTGTGCTGTTAGTCATTTATCACATATGGCTTATCTCTTCAACTACTCTTAACTAGGGGGAGAGGTCTTTCTTTCTTACAGGCCACCTTTGTAACAGTCCCTCAGACATTCTGACTTTTCCCTACCAGATCAAAAGAGTCTTTTTACATACCCAAATTTTATCAGGTCCTGGTATATCCCTAGTAGCCCATCAGCAGCCAGTTTCAAAATGCAGTCCAGGAGGACTGGCACAGCCTTTATGAAGAGCAAGATAATAACATAAGGTAGTATCGTTTCCTTTTAACACAAATTCAACTTCTGGAAATTTATCCTTAGAAAAGACTTTTCAAGCATGTAAACTATTTGTGATAGTCAACAACTGGCACAACCTCAATGTCCATTTAAACATGCAGATTCTTAAGTTGTGGTCTAGAACAGGTTGTTGTTCTTGAGTGGAAGAACTCAGATATAAAGAAGTATATACTAAACACTTCTATTTACAAAAAGTTTGAAAATAAGGAAAACTCATCTGTGATGCTGGGAAGTGAGATCAGTGGTTACCTACAAGGAGGTAAGTGGAATGGGCCACAGGGGAGGCCTCTAGGTGTTTTTTAATCTATGGTTTCAACTTTGTGAAAATTAATTAGGCTTTATACTTATACACATTCCAGTTTGTATGCTATCCTTAAATTTAAAATATATTAGTGAGTAAACACATGGATAGTCAAATCAGTTTTGTTTATAACATTATTAATATCCTATATGTGCCAAAAGGCAATGAGTAATTAAAGCATTTTAAATGAAGATGTTTATTTAATAACAAAGAAGGATGTTATATATTACCAAGTGAAAATACAAAAATAAACAATAGCATTCTAAGGTCAAAAATGTCACAAGAAATCATAAAACTATATTCACATTATAATAGTAATAAGTGTATTGTTTTGAGTATGTCTTGTTGAACACAGCAAAAGAAAGTTATTAGTTCTATGAATGTCAACAGGAACCAAGGTTTTCTACACAAAATAGGTACAAATACAAAACTACTATTTTAACATTTTGAAATGAATGACCAATATGAACTCATGATGTATTTTTTTCTTATTTTAAAACAAAAGGGGCTGAGGGATATGGCTCAGTGGTAAAGTAACTTGCCTAGCAGGCTCAAGGCCCTGGGTTCAAAGCACAGAAAAAAGAAAAAAAAGTTTATCTTGTTTTGTTTTAAGGCATTTTCCAGTTCTGTCCAATGAAAAGGTAAAGCACAATGGCCAACAGCAATAGGAGACTGTGATGCAAATGCTACTGACTACATAAAGTGATCAAGGCTCC
This sequence comes from Sciurus vulgaris, assembly GCF_902686455.1. Taxonomy (NCBI): domain Eukaryota; kingdom Metazoa; phylum Chordata; class Mammalia; order Rodentia; family Sciuridae; genus Sciurus; species Sciurus vulgaris. Next base: position 4,365,069 of record NC_136462.1, read on the forward strand.
TGAGACACTAGGGATGGGGCAATAAATGGACAAGATGAATCTGGAACATCTTCTTGTGCCTCTGAGCAAGAAAGATATCTACAAGTACTGAAAATGGACAAAAGACTTAAGAGGCAAAGTAAAAGGACTACCACTGGCCAAGATGAGACATCTTTTTTTTTTTTAAACAAACATTTAAGTATATATGTATGTATATATGTATGTATTATGCTGGAGATTGAACCCAGGGCCTTGTACATGCTAGGCAAGCTCTATCTGCTAACTGACCTATATCCCCAGCCCCAAGATGGGCCATCTTAAACATCAAAACAATCTACAGAATTTTTATGGAATAAAATGAGTTTATGCTAATATCAATAAGTGGGAGAAAGAGAAAGTTCTTCATTATAGTAAACTAGCACCAATTAACAGCAAGAAAAAAATAACGGAGTTTGAAAAATCATTTTACAAACAATAAGGTAACACATTAATAATCAATTTAGTCAAAAATCATTAATAGATGCTAAAACCAGAGAGTGAAAATTTTATGGGAAACAGGATATGTATATAGTTTTAAAATATTTTCCCCAACAAACTGTGTAATAATTACGAAGAAAAAAAACTGAACCTTAAGGATAGATTAATTTAGCAAATTCATTCTTAAACTTAACCTTAGTCAATGTCATCATTTACCAATGCTCACTTGGATAAACCAGCATCCAATGTCTTCTGATAGGCTATCCTGAAAAAGACACTACGCAATTCTGCAGTATTCTACCCAAAATGCAGGCCATGAATTTAATCATGAAAAAATATCAGACAAATCCAAATTAAGAGACATTCTAAGAATAACTGGTTTGAATTCAGACAAGGTAAAAATTCTGAAAACAGAATTTCTACAAAGAACAGATCCAGACTCAAGGAGACTGAAGAGAGTGTAACTAACTCTGGTATGTGAATCTGGACTGGATTGCAAACCAGGGGGGGAAATGATGACTACAAGAAAGCAGTGGGACAACTGGTGACATTTTAATATAAATTATGAAATAGATAAGAGAAATGCCTCAATGTTTTCTGATTTTTAACAAATGAGGTTATGGTAGAAAAAGTCTTTGTTCTTGGGAAACAAGTTTATATGTACAAAATAGGCATGATGTCTACAAATTACTCTCAGATTTATATATATATATAATATATTCACACGTGCGTGCGCACACACACACGGGGGAACAAATGGTAAAACAGGCAATTTTTAAACACTGGTCAATCTGTGTAAAAGACAAATAGAAGTACTTTGTACTATTCTTGCAACTTTTCTCTTAGGTGTCAAAGTATACCTACATTTTAGTTTAGTGGTAAAGTACGTGCTTAGCATGCACAAGGTCCTGGGTTTAATCCCTAGAATCCTAAAAAAGAGAGAGAGTGGGCTGGGGTCGTAGCTCAGCGGCAGAGTGCTTGCCTAGCACATGTGAGGTGCTGGGTTCTTCAGCACCACATAAAAATAAACAAATACAATAAAGGTATTGTATTCATCTATAACTACAAAAAAATTGGAAAAAAAAAAGAGACTTAAAATCATGTATACTGAATACAATATTGGTCCTTGTTTGGAATCTGATTGTGAAGTAACACTTATTTGAGGTGGCAGACTCACGAATCTGTACATGGAATAAAAACGCACGGAATCACACACATAGCACACACAAATATACATGAATACATGTAAAACTGGTGAAATCTGAATGAGCTCTGTGGATTACACCAATCTCATTTTGATATTGTGCTGCAGTTGTTATCATTGAGTAAAACTAATAAAAGGGTATATACACAGGACTTCGCTGCACATTTTTTGCAACTTATTATAAATCTATAGTTATATCAAATAAGAGTAAAATTAATTATATAACAAAATTCTTATACATCAGTGTTATGGTTTAGATCTTAAGTGTCTTCCAAAGACCCCTATACTAAAGGTGAGTTGCCAGCCTGTGGCACTACTGCGCGATAGGGGAAGCTTTAGGAGGTGAGGCCTAGCACAAGTTAGGTTACTGGGGGCATGCCCATGAAGGGGCTTTTGGGACTCCCACCCCTTCTGACTTTGCTTCCCAGCCACCAGATGAATAGGTTTCCTCTGTCACGTACTTCTGCCACAATATACTGCCTCATGCCAGGCCCAAAAGCAACAGGGTCAAGTGGCCACAGACTAGAACCTCTAAAACCATGAGCCAAAATACATGTTTCCTCCTTATAAATTGATTTTCTCAGGCATTTTGTCATAGTGACAGAAAGCTGAAGAACACAATCAAGAACCAACAATAAAGAATTTCATGGAGGGGGCTCAGTGGCACACACTATAATTACGGCAACTCAGGAGGTTAAGACAGAAGGATTTCAAGTTCCAGGCCAGTCTGAGCAATTTGGTGAGACCCTGTCTCAAAATAAAAAATAAAAATGTTTAGGGATATATATATAGCCCAGTGGTAAAACATTCCTAGTCTCAATCTCCAGTAACACACACACACACACACACACAAAGAATATTTATGAAATCTGATAGATGGGCACAGTAGCACAAGACTGTAATTCTAGCAACTTGGTGAGTTAAGGCAGGAAGATCACAAGTCCAGTCTCAACAATTTAGTGAGATTCTGTCTCAAAATAAAAAAATAAAAAGGACCAGGGATATATCAATAATAAAGCAGTTCTGGGTTCAACCCCCAATGATTAAAAAAAAAAAAAAAAATCTGTTAAGGAATAAACTGTTCAAATATAAATTTTTTTGCATGTGAAAATGTGGTTTTATCACCAAAAGTAGTCCATGCATCATAGAAAAAAATAAAGAAAGACTATGATGTTTGGGATTTGCTTTAAAATAATCCAGTGGGGATAAAATAATGGATGAACTGAGACTGGCCATATGTCAGGAGATACTGAAGCTAGGAGATAGGAACATGGAAATTCACTCTATCCTATTTCTGTGTAAGTTGGGACATTTTCATAATTTAAAAAAGTATGATTCTGTTTGGGGCATATGTTTATTTACATGTATACACTTGCAAAGAAAACAGTTTGAAAAGATATCCACCAAAACATTAACAAGTAGTTATTATTAAAGAGGGGTGGCAGCTCAGTAGTACAGCATTTACGTAACAACAGGAGTAATATTTAGGGGACAATTCTGCCTATAAATCTGTAACTTTTTGACAATAATTACACATAACATAATTTTTTAGGTAGAAAAAGACAATATTAGTGACTAGTTGCATCCACAACAGAGAGCCCATGAGATTATATTGCCTAGTGATCTCATAGCTGCCTTCGTTTGTATAACTACACTACCACATTCACACAATAACAAAATTGCCTAACTGCACATTTCTCAGAATGTATCCCTGTCATTAAGCAACAGAGATAGTTTTAAAAGCATGACATGTCCTAGTACAGGGTCACAGAAAAATGATTTGATAGTGAAATGCACCATAAAAAGCACATTGTTATATCAAACAAAAGCAAGAGTAGGGATGATATATCACCACAGGTGATGATCTATTTCTAACAGGCCAAATCACAAGCTTCATACTGATTCATGTCTCTGTGGCATGAGTGATGTTACTCATGAGAAAGGCAAGGAAAGTTCCTTCTTTAGAAACCAACCACTCAGGCAACAGATAAGGAAGGCTAGGTTGATTCTATTGTTCTACTCTTCAAACAGCTCTACAGTGTTAGAGTAGTTCACTGTGTGTTCCTCCCTGGCTACAGTGCAGATAAAGACAATTTTTCCCAGTCTTTCTTGGGAAATCCAATCTGCTCCAACTTTATTTTTCCTCTAATGCAGATCTGAAATATAAGTCCATGTTTTTTCTCATAAGAACTGGAATACAATTTTTTTTGGGGGGGTGGGGAGGGGCATGCCTGGGGCCAGAACTCAGGGCCTCACATGTGCTAGGCAGGAGCTCTACCACCACTGATCTCCAGCCAGCTCCAATCATTAAATTCATGCTCTACTAGAGGGTTCTAGAAAAAATGAATACTAAATTACCCTTAATCCAGAAGAAATCATACAAAGGTTACACAGCACCTTTTTATAAATCTTAATTGATTTTTAAATATTCAGTAATATTTTAGCATTTAAAAATGAAATAGAAATATTAAGCTTAACAGGGAAGGTGGTATATTCATAGTCTCAATGAGGAATAATATTGCATATGAAATGTAGGTTAACAGGCCAACTCACTTAAAACTGAAGAAGCTCTGCAATGAAGGCTAAAATCAACCATAATGCAAAAGTTCATCAACAAGTACACATTTATAAACTATTCAGAAAGAAATAGATTAAAGAAGTAACCACTTTACAGAGTGAGGAACTGTGTGATATACCTATATACTCAAAGGCCATGAACATAGGTAATGTTAGTCTGATATCTAGGAGTCAGATGAGGATAAACAGAGCTGGGATGGCACTTATAAATTTAGAAAAATCACATTGGCTCTCAAGATGCTGCAACTTAGACCAAAGTAAAATGCCTAAAATCATACAACCAGTTCATACTGCAGTGAACCTTGGAACTCTGGTCATATTTACTGTGAAGTCAGTAAACTCTAAAAGGCACTAAAGTAAGAAGCCCAGGTCTTTCCTTTCACTGTGATCTTGTTTCTACATCAGATGGTTAACAACTTGTTGTCAGAACTTTTAACTATATTATTTATAAGACAGAGTAAAGAAATACAGAAGACTTTGCAAAACTCATTAGGTTTAGAATAAACCAAATGACACTCATTTAGTTAGAGGAAAGCTCACGGGTATGTGCCAACTGCAGCCAGCCTTCATTAGAAGATAGCACCGGAAAAGAGTTGCTTGCCTCTTAAGAATTCAAAGTTCTCTAGTTGGTTGTGTCCTACTCAACTGAGGCCAAAACCCACTACCACTTCCAAATTTCCTGACTACATTCCAGAAAATGATACCTCTACAGTACAACCAAATGCTCACCAATAAAATTCCTAGCAGGAATGTATGCGAATGCAAGAAGGATGGCAGAAATCAGCCGCAGTTCCCATGCCTCTTGGATATAGATGTTTGAACCTAGAGTAGAGGTACTTTATTACCACTGAGCTACATCCTCAGTCCTTTTTATTTTTTTTATTTTGAGACAAGAGTTTTACTAAGTTGCTGAGGGTCTCACTAATTTGCTGAGGCTGGCCTCAAACTTGCCATCCTCCTGTTCCAGCCTCCTGAGTCGCTAAAATTACATGCAAGCACCACTGCACCTGGTTATCAGCAGCAATTTTAAACTAGGCTGCAAAGCTATGGAAAGCTAAGAAACATAGGCTAGCAACTCAGGTTGGTGATACATCTGGTTATGATAAAGGCTAAGGTCCCAAATATCAGCAGATTCCATAAGCTGCAGCCATGACTCTAAGTCAAAAGGCAGGCTTCAACCACTGTCTGGAAAGATCTTCTTACCTCTCCCCACAGAATATTTGTCTTTCAATAGGAAGAGACACACGATAATGTGAAGTGTGTAACCAAACCTTGTTGCTCATAGCAAGTTCAAGTACTTGTTGCTCATAGCAAGTTCAAGTACTTGTGTTCTCATAAAATTCTGGGGATTCCAAGCCACAGATACACTGTTCTGCCCAAGTTCCTGGCAAATGACCTAATTTTTTAACACTTTAAAAGGACACGAGTTATTTCTCTGTGTGAATTCATAAGCCAATCCCATTCTCCATATAGGTCCTAACCTGGGAAAACAAAAATACTGAATAGTTCAGCCTACTGTATCTATTTCAGGTGTCAGATTTTTTTAAAATTTTGACTTTTAAATACATTTACTTTGTGCCAAGCATGATTCTAATCACTTTATAATTAAAAAAAAAAAATTTTTTTTGTAGTTTTAGATGGACAGAATGTCTGTATTTCATTTGTTTATTCTTATGTCATGCTAAGGATCCAAACCAGTGCCTCTATATATACTAGGCAAGGGCTCTGCTACTGAGCTATAGCCCCAGCCTCACTTCACAAATTTTAACTCCTTTAAATCTCCAAAGGTGCAGTCAGGCACAGTAGCACATGCCTGTGATCCTAGCAACTTGGGAGAATGAGGCAGAAGGATCTCAAGTTCATAGTTGACTTTAGCAACTTAGTGAAGCTCTGTCTCAAAATAAAAAATAAAATAATTCAGGGATGTAGCTCCGTGGTAAAGCACCCCTAGGTTCAATTCCCAGAACCAAAACTAAAAACAAACCAAAAAGTCCTGCAAAGGCACATATGGTGGCAACTACTTTATCCCCCTTTTCCCTGTTTTTGTGGAAACAGTGGTATGAACAGGCAAATAGCTTGTTCAAGCTAACAGGACAGAACTTGAATCAGTATGGAGCAAAAAAAAAAAAAAAAAAAAAAAGTCTTGCAAGAAATGAGAAGTTTTTGTTGTTTGTGGTACTAGGGATTGAATCCAGGGCTTCACTCATAGGAGGCAAGTGATCTAAACTACATCCCCAGCTCCAATTTTCTTATTTTGAGACAGAATCTTGCTAATAAGTTACCTAGGCATCCTCAAACTTATGATCCTCCTGCCTCAGCCTCCCAAGTAACTGTGATTACAGGTGTGCACCACTGCACCTGTTACAAGACATTTTTTTTTTTTTTTTTTTTTTTTGGTGCTGGGGATCAAACCCAGGGCCTTGTGCTTACAAGGCAAGCACTCTACCGACTGAGCTATCTCCCCAGCCCAAAAGTATTATTTTTTCTGTTTAGGTATCTGGTAATAACTGTCAGCAAAATTATTTTTCCTAATCAATTAAGAGTTTACTAAACTCAATGTGACATAATTTTTAACGGTTATAAAAATAAGTTCAGAGGTCAGGGCTGCATAATACACCAATTTACTCTTCAATGAAAGTAAAAGTTAATTTCTGACACGAAAATAGTGAGTAGCAGTGAGATGATGTGTGTGCACATGTCGTATGTTTCCATCCATAGTTCTTGGCTCCTAGCTCCTTTCCTGGGGAGCTCATAGAACTCTTAAATTCTCTGACTCACCTTGTAGGTGTAGATGGTATGACCCCATTTCAGAGGAAGGAATGCCTAAGAATCTGATCTGACAAGCCCTGCTAGGTTTCACCACCTAGTCTATTAGCAATAATGCCTAAGCAAGGAAGTGTCCATAAAAATCCCAAAGGACAGGGTTGAGAGAGCTTCTGGATGGAAAACACGTGCAGGCTTGCAGGAAGGAGGACAAGAAGGAATTCATGTGCTGGAGAGTGGTGCACTCCAAACCCGCTGGGACAGAAGTTCCAGCTACGACCCTTCCAGACCTAGCCCTATGTTCTCTCTTCATCTGGTTGCTTATTTGTATCCTTTAAGATATTCTTTATGTATCAGTACATGTTAAGTATAGTAATTTCCTGAATTCTGTGAGTTGCTCTAACAAATTAACTGAGCCTGAGGAGGGAAGTCATGGAAACCCCAATTTGTAGCTAGTCTGTCAGAAGTTCTAACACTGGGTCTGTTCTTTCAACTGGTCTGAAGCAGAGGCAGCCTTTTCGGGGACTAAGCTCTCAACCTGTGGGATCCGCAGCTATCTCTGGATAGATAAGTGTCAGAAGTGAATTGGAAAAAAAAAAAAAAAAGAAGTGAATTGGATTAAGTACATCCAGATGGTGTCCCTTGCTGCACAATTAACTGCTTGTGTCCTGGTGAGAAGAAACCTACACATTTTTTACAGTCACGGAAGTCTTTTGTGTTGTTGTTGTGCAAGAGCAAAGGAAATACAGTTTGTGAGTCCAATACAGCAGCATATATAATGTGATGGTGGCTATGTACATAAAAACAAAGGTTGGACTATGATCTCAAAGGCCTCTCTTACTTACTAATTCTCTCAAATACCACAAGCAAATCAATATTAAGAAAAGGAAACAGTCTGTTAAAAAAAAAACAAAAACTGAAAGGTTGCTGCTTAGTGAATGAGGAAACCTAAAAATGTGGGTGTTACAACCACTTGTTACACAAACTTATAACAGCCCCACAATCACGTCTTCTTTGGGAGCAAGAGTCTCTGAAAAGCAGTGTGGTGTGCTAGAAGAACACAGGCTTTGAAGTCTCACAGAACTGCTGAAATCTCTCGCTATCACCAACTGAGTAACCTTGGCAAGTTACTGTGTTCCTCAGACACTCCCCATTTTCCTGTCTATATAAAGTGGAAAATACACCAGGTGTGGTGGCACATGCCTGTAATCCTAGCAGCTTAGGAGGCTGAGGCAGGAGGATCACAAGTTTGAGGCTGGCCTCAGCAACTTAGTGAGGTCCTAAGCAACTTAGTGAGAACTTGTCTCAAAATAAAAAAGAAAAAGGGCTGGGGATGTGGCAAAGCGCCCCTGGGTTCAATCTTCAGAATAAACAAACAAACAAACAATCTCTGCTGAGTATTTGTGAGGTCCTATGGGACAATGCATGCTTAGTACAGAGTAGGTATGCAATAAATGGGAGCTGTGATGAGACAAATATCAGTGGTTATTAATATAATCTAAAAACTAAGTAACTAGTAAGCTTTTACTGATTTTGTAATAAGTTTTCTATGAATTAGATCCTATAAAGCAGCGGTTCTCAGATGCCCTTCAGAATCACCTGGCCTGACAGTTAAAACACAGATTGCCGAGCTCTTCCCATAGTCTCTGATAAAGAGTGGGGCCCCAGGTCGGCATTTACACAAGTTCCAAGAAGATGCTGGTACTGCTGGTTGGGGATCACACATAAGAGAACCATTACTAAAAAGGAAGGATGAAATAGGAGAGTGAACAGTCCACTTCTAACAAGACCTAGAAGACACATATACAAGACAATTTAACCCTGCATATACAGCTCTTAAACCCTACTCCTCTCAAAATGGCACACATTCATTATCACAAAACATGGGATGCCACGATCCAGAGATACCTAGCCCTGCGGCATGTATCGATGTTGCTCAAAGTTCCTATAGCCTGTCAATTTGTATACATGAAAGAGGTTAAATATTTGTGCAATAGTCAGGCATGGTGGCACATATCTGTAATCCCAGTGACTTGGGAGGCTGATGCAGGAGGATTGTGAGTTTGAAGCCAGCCTCAGCAACTTAGGCTCAGCAACTTTGTCTCAAAACAAGAAAATTAAAATAAAAAGGGCTGGGGATGTGGCTCAGTGGTTAAGCGCCCCTGGGTTCTTTAAAAAAAAAAAAAAGGTATAGGCAAGCAGAAAGGTGAACGAAAACCAAGATGGACAAAACAAGTGTGTAGAGACAACAGTGGTGTCAATTTAGCCAGTTCACTACCTATGTGGAAGAATTTCAATGATGGAAAGATATGAGGAAGCCATTGGTAGACTACCTTACTTCCTAGGCCCACCTTGGACTTGATGTCATCAGTAAAGTAAGCCAGTACAAATTTTGGACAAGTTAGCCACATGGTAAAAACAGCAACTGCAAACAGAGATAGGACAATGTGGTATGGAAATAGGAAGAAAAAGGTAGAACAAGTGAAGGGTCATCAGAGATTCTAATGCAGGTGACAAAACACCTTTTTATCACCACAGTCAAGAACTGCCGCCTTCCAGTGTACAAGAGGAGCCCAATGCAGAGCACTGATAGTGCCCAACCAATGCTGAGCTCATGAAAATCAAGCCTCATTTCAACTTCAGTGTTTTACTAGCTTGGCATCAGCAGGCATAAGCCAAAGAAGCAAAGGGATCTCAAACAGGCTCCATCAAATAAGAAAGGAAGATTCCTTTATTTCTTGAGCTTCACATACTTTACAACACACATCCCTTAAATGTAGTGCATAATGTTAATTAGCTATCACTGCACTTATTATTCATCATCTTCATTTACAAATAAAATTCTACCAAATTTATTTTAAAGTGTTTACTAATAGGTTGTATTGCAATCATTATTTTTAAGTCAACATTCTTAAGACAGACAACTTCATTTTACACAGGACAGGCCCAGGGGTAGATACCATTCAGAGTTCAGGGAATCACCTAGGCTGAATAAGACAACAAATGGAAGGAAGAGGAGGAAGGTGAAGACAAAGAAGAAAATGATGAATAAGATGGTCCTAGCACAGCTTTCTCCCCTGTCTATAAAGCATTTAATCCATCTACAGAAAATTCACTCCTTTTTTAAAAATAATTTTTTAGTTGTAAATATAATGCCTTATTTTACTTATTCAGTACTGAAAATCAAACCGTTGCCTCAGACATGCTAGTCAAGGGCTCTATCACTGAGCCACATCCCCAGCCCCACAATTCACTCCTTTTAAAGAAAAACATTGAAATGTAAGCCTGTGTAAGATTTTACTTTAAAAAAAAAAAAGAAAGAAAAAGAAAAAGAAAAAACAAAAAACAAAACAAATGACAAAGTCAGTACAGTGATGCACACCTGTCATTCCAGCTACTCAGGAAGCTGAGGAAGGAGAATCACCAGAGTTCAAAGCCAGTCTCAGCAACTTAGTGAGACCCTGTCTCAAAAAATAAAAAGGGCTGGGGATGTTAACTCAGAAGTAAAGCACCCCTGGGTTTAATCCCCAGCACTAAAGAAAGAGAGAAAAAGAGAGAGAGACAGACAGACACACACACACACACACACACAGAGACAGAGAGAGAGAAGAAAACTTGACAAATTATTTTCCATACAAGATATAAGAGATTTAAAAATCCTAAAATTATCTTTGTTTAAAAATGGGCTTTAAAAAATAATGGGCTTGAAACCTCACCTAATATCTTTTTTTGGTACTAAGGATTGAACCCAGGTGTGCTCTACCACTGAACTACATCTCCAGGACTTTTTATTTTTTATTTGGAGATAGGGTCCCACTAAATTGCTGAGGCTGCCCTCAAATTTTTTTTTTCAGCCTCCTGAGATGCTGGTATTAAAGGTGTGTACATCATACCTGGCTCACCTCATATCTTAGAATAAATAAATAAATCTCAGTAGCCACCAAGAGATATTAAATATAAAAACTGAAACCCCAGAAGTACAAGAAGAAACCCATAAGTATTTTTATTTATTTGTTTGTTTGTTTTGCAGTGCTGGGGATTGAACCCAGGGCCTTGTGCATACGAGGCAAACACTTTACCAAGTGAGCTATATCCCCAGTCAAGTATTTTTAAAAAATAAAGTTAGGAGGCTTTGGTATGACCTGAAACTTTTACAGACATAAAAGACAAGACTAATAAGTTTGTCTATTTAAAAAAAATAAAATTTTGCCAGTGTGGTGGTACATGCTTGTAATACCAGAAACTTGGGAGGCTGAGGCAGGAGAGTAACAAGTTCAAGGCTAGCTTCAGCAACTTAGCAAGACCCTAAGCAACTTAGACCCTATCTCAAAATAAAGAATTTTAAAAAGGCTGGGGATGTAGGTCAGTGATAAAGCACTCCTGTGTACAATCTCTAGTACCAAAAAATAAATTAAAATGCCATGTCTTTTGATTCAGCAGTTCCACTAAGAGCAATTTATTCTTCAGATATACAGCATGGCAAAATGATATGTGTGTAATGTTATTTATGGCACTATAATAGCTGAAGACTGGAAACAACTTCAATGTTCATCAAAAGGGAAATTATGGCTGGGCACAGTCATACACACATGTAAGCCCAGCTACTCCAGAAGATGAAGCAAGAAGATTCCAAGTTCAAGGCCAAACTCAGCAACTTAGCAAGCCCTGTCTCAAAATAAAAAATGTTGGGGATGTAGCTCAGTGGTAGAGCATCCCTGATTCCATTCCCAGGACCATGCCAAAAAAGGGGGAGGGATTATGATTAATTCATACAATGGGATATGGAGCAAACATTAAATGAAAAAGCTTCTTATGGACAGAGAAAGAACAAGTATCATTTATAAAACAAAACAAGGTACAAAACAGTGCAGATGCTAAAATTTGCATTTTGTTAAAGATAGAATACACCTGTGATTTTATGTTGTGTCTAAAGATATACACAATAACTTAACATTGGTTGTTTCTGAGAAAAAGAACAGGGTGGCTGGGGGCCAAGATAGGAGAGACTTTTCATAATATGCCTTTTGAATTGTGAATCATTGTGAGTACAGTTAGTACTTATTCAGAAAATAAAACAGGCCCACCAGGCCTCATAATACCCATGTCCTAAATGCAGACTCACTCTCCATACCACTTAAGTTCTTTAACTCAGCAAATGCAAGTGAATTCTACTATATGTGCCAGGTACTATTTTAGACACTAAATCTCTCCTCTTACAGTGTTTAGGAGAGACATAACCAGTAAATAATCAAATGAGTATCACAGTAGTAAGGAATATGAAGAAAAATCAAAAGACAGCAGAAGGGCTGAGGGGGAAGAGGGATGGCAGCCCCAGAAAGGAAGAGGGGTAACAGAATCACATTTGGGCAGAAAAAAGGAGAAGTGAGGGAGCCAGTTCCAAGGTTACCAGGGCCATAGGAGTCTAGCTTCGAAGGGACTAGAGCAGGCACAATGGCTCTGAGGAGGCAGGTGCAGCTGCTCTCTAAGTATCAGAATGGAGGGAGAAAAGGGAGGAATGGACTCCCAACAGTATGTGGCAAGAAACTGAAGACTTGTCAGAAAAAGGAAGCCAGGGAGATAAGAGACAGTGAAAGGCAAAGAGAAGCTCATAAATTAGGCCAGGGCTAGCTCATGCAGGCCCTGCTAGGCCTTGTTAATAAATTTGTTTTTCATGCTAGAAGCAACAGGAACCACCAGAAGATTTCAAGGCTGGAAAAGACAGATTCATATTCTTTAAGATTACTCATTCTGACTGCTGTTTAGAGAGGTAAGAGGGGTGAAGAGTGGAGTATGCGACCAGAGGCTGCAGCTGCCTAGAGAAGGAGGTGAGGGCAACAGAAACAGAAATAGAAGCCAGGCTGGGGTTCAGTGGCAGAACGCTTGGCTCACATGTGTGAAGCACTGGGTTCGATTCTTAGCACCACATACAATAAATAAAATAAAGGTCCACTGACAACTAAAAAAAAAAAAGGAGATACCACACACATGAAAACCTATATAGATAAGGTGAAAGTAAGGGATATAAAAGCATTTCATGCAAACAGTAGCCAAAATAAACTGATTAATTTTCAAAACAGAATTTAGAGCAAAAAGAGATAATAAAAGGTATATATCAACAAAGAGTAAGCTACCGAGATTAATAATTCTAAATTTAATACTAAAGCAAAACCTGACAAAGAGAAATTGACAAGTTCAGAAACATAGTGAGTTATTCTAAAATACCTATCAGAGAGCCGGGCACAGCGGCGCACACCTGTAATCCCAGCAACTCAGGAAGCTGAGACAGGAGGATCAAGAGTTCAAAGCCAGCCTCAGCAACTTACTGAGGCACTTAGTAACTCAGTGAGACACTGTCTCTGAACATAATACTAACAAGGGCTGGGGATGTGGATCAGTGGTTAAGTACCCCTGGGTTCAATTCCCAGTACCAAAAAATAAATAAATAAATAAATAATTTTAGAAATCTATAAGAAACTGATAAATAAGGCAGTCATAAAAATTAGTGATATCAGACAATGTGAACAGCATTACATACGAGGTTGATCAAACACACACACACACAGATATTTCACCTTAACCCTAAGAGAGGACATATACTCTTTTAAAAATACAAGGAGCCAAGCACAGTGGTGCACACCTGTAATCCCAGCTACCCAGGAGGTTGTGGCAGGAGGATCGCAAGTTCAAGGCCAGCCTCAAAAATTCAGCAAGACCCTGTCTCTCAATTTAAAAAAAAATTTAAAGGACATAGTTCAGTGGTAAGTGCTCTGGGTTCTATCGCCAGTACTGTAAAACAAACAAACAAAGCAAAGAACACACACACACACACACACACACACAAAAGGCCCAAGGAACATTTTTACTAGGTCACAAGGGCAGTCTCATCACATTTCAAATTACTGATACATAAAATATGTACTATGACCATACAATTGCAAATAAACAAAGCTAAATATCATAAACAGAAACTAAGAAATGTCTGCTTAGAATCTCAAGGGTTAAAGAGGGAACACAAATGGAAATAATAAACTTTTTTTTTCTTTTTTGTGGTGCTGGGAATTGAACCCAAGGCCTTGTGCATGCGAGGCAGGCACTCTACCAACTGAGCTATATCCCCAGCCTAATAATAAACTATTTAGATCTCTATTACAGTGGTTATTATCATATATTTAACATAAAGGAGGCAATACTTAGAGGGAATTCGAGAGCCTTCAGTACATCATTTAAAAATGATAAAGTTTATAAGTTTATGTTTCCAATTCAGTAAACAAGAAAAAGAACAGAGTAAACCTCAAGAAAACAGAAAAGAAATAAAGATAACAGACTAACAAAGTAGAAAAAATAAGTTGTTTCTTTGAAAAGAATTTAAGTCAAAAATCTTGTCTGTTCAGCAAAAAATTAAAATCTGAACAAAGAGGTGAAGCTCAATGACAAGGCCCAGCAGTTGCCTAAGGAGCAGCAGAAACACAGCCCTGCCCCAGCAGCTCTGGAGCAGGTCATGACCCTGCAGGAGGAGAGACAGTTCAAGAGATGGCCACAGTCAGCATTGAAGGCAGATGGCCCAGAAAGCAACAGAAGCCAGAGAAGGAACTGGCAAGTCACTATCAAAAAGGAAGACCTAGAGTTGACAGTGACTGAGATGGACCTTTACTGGAGCACATGCTAGTTTAAGTTTTAACTGCCCTAACTGATCTGTGCTCCCACAAGAATACTCACTGGGTTACTTTACTGCAATACACACTTTTTCCTGGGAGAGAAAGAAAAAAGGCAGAAACAAACAATTTTAGGAACGAAAGGGAAATGTAATTTCAGATACAGCAGAGTTTTAATGGAAGTGAGAAAAGGAATTAGGATTGAATCATTATGGAAATCTAAAAGTTAAAAATGAGGCAGAGTTGAGTACAATGGCACACACCTGTAAACTCAGTGGCAGAGGGCTGAGGCAGAAGAAACCCAAGTTCAAAGCCAGTCTCAACAACCTAGTGAGGCCCTAAACAACTAAGCAAGACCCTGTCTCAAAATAAAAAATAAAAAGGCTGGGGATGCGGCTCAGTGGTTAAGTGCCTCTGGGTTCAATCCCTGGTACCAAAAAATAAAAACAAGGTAGAAGTCAGGCATAGTGGTACACACCTATAATCCAGCTACTTGGGAGGCTAAGACAGGAGGGTCAAAAATTTGAGGCCAACTGGGCTACCTAAGTAAGACCCTGTCTCAAAAATAAAAGGGCTGGGGACCTAGTTCACAGGTAACACAGTCTTGGTTCAATTCCCAGTACCAAAACATGCCCCCCCCCCCCCCCCCCCCCGCCACACACACAAAACCACTAGGCAAAGAAGGAACTAACAAAAGAGGTAAAGTAGTGGGTGGCCAGAGAGATGTGGACCAGAAAAGCAGAAAGAAAATTAGGA
This sequence comes from Sciurus vulgaris, assembly GCF_902686455.1. Taxonomy (NCBI): domain Eukaryota; kingdom Metazoa; phylum Chordata; class Mammalia; order Rodentia; family Sciuridae; genus Sciurus; species Sciurus vulgaris. The sequence continues at coordinate 4,380,477 of NC_136462.1, forward strand.
TTTAGAATGTCAAGACAAGGAGGGTTTCAATAAAGAAAAGAAGACTGATGGTGTTAAATGATGCTGAGGGGTGGAGGAAGCTATAAACCAAATAGTGTCCAGTGAATCTGGTGGCATGACATTGAATAACCAGACTTCTAGAGAATTAGGGGGGTGGGGGCGAGTGCAGCAGGACAGGAAGACAATGACACATTGAAGAAGAAGGGTAACTGTTTCTATCTAAATTTGGATTCTGGAGTTGAAACTGTTTCAGATGATATTAAGACCCTGAGTGTCAATGTGGAAGACAGTACCAGAGGTTGTCTAATAAAGACACTGGGGAACCCTTGGAAGCCACAAAAACAAAGTGCTTATGAAGTGGAAATGAAATCATCTAAGATGATGGCAGGAACTCAAGAGGAAGGAAAGGATGTAGGCAGGTACTGGAGTCTGCAGGTGGCCAGGAAGTCAGTATATGACTATGAGGAAGAAAGAGAAAGGTGGCATGACTATGAGGGGAGAGGCCCCAGAGGTATGCTAGGGAAGCAAAGGGACCTAAGCCTAGTCCATCTGCACAGAAGTGTAGAAGTCATCACTCTGCAAGGCCTCCCCAGCTCCACCTGTGCCCTGCTCTGAGAGCTCATGGAAACGTAAAGTGCTGGTACATCAAGGAAAACCCTGAGAACACACACATCATTTTTAAATTAACTGAGTTACTGTTGTCCTCAGTCTTGCTAACGACGAGTACACCTATTCCAGAATTCAGAGGGAAAAAAAGAGCAGTAATGTAAGGAGTTGTGCAATTCCTACAACTAAGAGAAAAGACGTGACAAGGGCCAACAGCTTTCTTCTGAAACCTTTTTCCCCAGGTCTCCAGGACAAGGAACACAGGTTCCAAACAAAGGTGGTTCCCAGCATTCAAGACATTAGACACCATTTCCTCCTTGGTTAACTCAAAAGAATTCTAAAAGTACAAAATTCCAGACTGTGACTCATTCCTAAAAGCTCCTCAACCAATGCAAGAGGGCCCAGCAAGCCTACCTCTGTATGTTTCACTACTAATGTGAACTGCATTTGGTTTGTGAAAGGGATTTTGAAAAATTACCTAATCAAGTCAGATCTTGGAGGATGTGATGGAGTCTGCCCTCAATATTCACAGTATAGAGGAGGAAATCAAATTCAAACAGCAAGTTCCAACACTGTATGAAGAGGTGGGAGGACCTTCAGAGCAGCCAACCAGCAAGAGCACATGAAAGGCAGGTCTGCCAGCCAGGCAGGCGCATAGTGCAGCCAATGCCTTGCCTGCTGTGTTGCAAGCCCAGCTGTACTGCGCACCTCCTCACCAGGCTATCCCAAGGAAGAACGGGGTCTATTACTTCTGGGTCCCCAATAAAGACCCTCAGCAGCTCACATCTTCCAGTTGACTGCCCAGTGTCTATCTGCAGACCATTCTCTCTGGTATTGCATATACCGGTTCCAGAGTGATCACCAGGGCAATGAGGGTCACACAATTCAGTCCCCTTGCTGAAGGTGTGGGTTAGCTAAGAATGGTTCAACCAGTGCATATTTCCTTGGCCACAGGAATGGCTGGTAATTCATTTTGGAGTTGTGAGTCAAAGAGGTTTGCTGAAGATTTCTATGAAATACCTTATTCTTCTGAGGGACTCACTAAAGCGCTGTTCATTCTCATACTGGCTCTCATTTCTGGTACACGTGGTCCAGCAATATGAAGCCTAACACCTCTACCACTGTTTGGTCACCTAAGTCAGACTGACAGACCACCGAAAGCAGAACAAAGAGAATCTTAGCAAAAGAGAGCTGGCACCCAGTCGAACCATGCTGAAGCCCACCCCACCTCTGGAATTTTCAGTAACACAAACCCACGCATCCTTTTAAAGATTAAACTGCTTTGAGTAGGTTTCCTCTCCTTGCAAAACTAAAACACTGCTAACAGTATAAAATACCCAGGATATGCTAAATCCTGTAACACACTAGTGAATTACAGTCGACACCCTTTGCAGCACATTTCAATGTTCATTACATTTCCAAATAAGTATTTGTTAAACTTAATTTCAAAATATTAACATGTAAATCTCTTTCCTCTTTAAATCTTAGAGAGTGGCAACTGTTAAACTACAAACTATTAAGAAACTTTATGAATTTATAAATTCAACTATAGAAAATATGGAAATTCTTCATAGCAAAATAAAAACCAAAAAACACACACACATACATACAACACACATACACACAAAAACAAACAGCAAACTAGGGAGAAAAAAAAAATCTTCAAAAAGCTCCAATACAGAAAGACCTCCTCCTTTAAAAAAAAAAAAAAAAAAAAAAAAAAAAGAAACAAAAATCCAGGCATCCCACAACTCAATTAAAAAAAAAAAAAAAAAAATCTGCCAGGGTGTTAATTCCTGTACCTTAGGAGGCTGAGACACAAGGATCACAAGTTCAAGGAAGCTTCAGCAATTCAGCAAGGCCCTAACCAACTTAGTGAGACCCTGTCCCAAAATAAAAAATAAAAAGGGCTGGGGATGTGGCTCAGTGGTTAAATGCCTCTGGGTTCAACCCTCAGTACCCCTCAAAAAAGAAATTTTTTGATTTAAAAAATAAGATTAAAAAAATGGCTGGGGGTGCCGCTCAGTTTTAGAATGTGCCTAGTGTCAATATCCAGCGTTAGGGAAGGGAAAAAAAAAAAACCTACAGGGACAAAGGATATCAAACAGACAGTTCAAAGAAAAAAAAGAAACATGTCATTCTTAAATATACAGAAAGATGCTCAGCCTCACTCATCACAAGGGAAAAACAAACAAAAATTCACAAATTACTCGAATGCAAAAGTCTTAACAACACTCTACTATGGTAAAACAGGTGCCCTCGGACATGGGAGTAAAATTAGTACAACCCACTAGAGGACAACTTGGACATATCTATCAGAAATATACATGCAAGAATAGCTAAAGCAATCCTTAGCAGGAAGAATCAAACAGGGGATATCTCAAAACCAGAACTTCAACTATACTACAAAGCAATAGTAACAAAAACAGCATGGTATTGGCACCAAAATAGACAGGTAGATCAATGGTACAGAATAGAGGACATGGACACAAACCCAAATAAATACAATTTTCTCATACTAGACAAAGGTGCCAAAAATATGCAATGGAGAAAAGATAGCCTCTTCAACAAATGGTGCTGGGAAAACTGGAAATCCATATGCAACAGAATGAAACTAAACCCCTATCTCTCACCCTGCACAAAACTCAACTCACAATGGATCAAGGACCTTGAAATCAGACCAGACACCCTGCATCTCATAGAAGAAAAAGTAGGTCCAAATCTTCACCTTGTTGGCTTAGGATCAGACTTCCTTAACAGGACTCCCACAGCACAAGAAATAAAAGCAAGAATCAATAACTGGGATAGATTCGAACTAAAAAGCTTTCTCTCAGCAAAGGAAACTATCAGCAATGCGAAGAGAGAGCCTACAGAGTGGGAGAATATCTTTGCCACTCATACTTCAGATAGAGCACTAATTTCCAGAATATATAAAGAACTCAAAAAACTCTACACCAAGAATACAAATAACCCAATCAACAAATGGGCTAAGGATATGAACAGATGCTTCACAGAAGAAGATCTACAAGCAATCAACAAACATATGAAAAAATGTTCACCATCTTTAGTAATAAGAGAAATGCAAATCAAAACTACACTAAGATTCCATCTCACCCCAATTAGAATGGCGATTATCAAGAATACAAGCAACAATAGGTGTTGGAGAGGATGTGGGGAAAAAGGTACACTCATACATTGCTGGTGGGGCTGCGAATTAATGCAGCCACTCTGGAAAGCAGTGTGGAGATTCCTTAGAAAACTTGGAATGGACCTACCATTTGCCCCAGCTAACCCACTCCTCGGCCTATACCCAAAGGACTTAAAATCAGCATACTACAGGGATACAGCCACATCAATGTTCATAGCTGCTCAATTCACAATAGCCAGACTATGGAACCAACCTAGATGCCCTTCAATTGATGAATGGATAAAGAAACTGTGGTATATATACATACAATGGAATATTACTCAGCTATAAAGAATAATAAAATTATGGCATTTGCAGGCAAATGGATGAAATTGGAGAATATCATGTTAAGTGAGATAAGCCAATCTCAAAAATCCAAGACGAATGATCTCACTGATAAGCGGATGATGACACGTAATGGGGGGTGGGAGGGGGGCAAGAATGGAGGAAGGAAGGACTGTATAGAGGGAAAAGCGAGGTGGGAGGGTTGGGGGAGGAAGGAAAAAAATAACGGAATGAATCAAACATCATTACTCTATGTAAATGTACGAATATGCAAATGATATGCTGTTACTCCATGTACAAACAGAAACAACATGTATCCCATTTGTTTACAATAAAAATAAATTAAAAAAAAAAAAAGGAAAGAAATATACATGCAGTACCCTTTGACCCAGCAGTACCTTCTCTGGGAACAAAATTTCCAGTGCCTAAGAAATGCATATGCCTCCACGTGAAATAACATACACGACGTTACTTCCTACAGTATTATTCATAATTTCTTCTTCTTCTTTTTTTTTTTTTTTTTTTTGTTACTGGGGATTGAACTCAGGGCACTCAACCATTGAGCCACATCCTTAGCTCATTTTTGTATTTTACTTAGAGACAAGGCCTCACTAAGTTATTGAGGCTGGCTTTGAAGTAGAGAGCCCCCTGTCTCAGCCTCCCCAGCCTATGGGATCACAGGCATGTGCCACCTCGCCCACGATAGTAATTTCTTTTTAAAGGAATTAACAATTAAGAGTTACCTGGAGGCTGGGGATATGGCTTAGTCGATAGAGTGCTTGCCTTGCAAGCACAAGGCCCTGGGTTCAATCCCCAGCACCACAAAAAAAAAAAATTACCTGGGATTAACAATCATGAGTAAACTATGATATATCCTCAGCATAGAGAATAAGGCATTTATAAAGAATCGAAGACATTCTGTTTTACTAACGTGAAAAGATTCCTTCTGTACATCATTAAGCAGAAAAGGCAAGATGCAAAATTCCATACTTACTACAATTCCTTAATCCCTACAAATCTACTCACATGTCATCTCATTCATTTTATCTGGATGAATCAAAAACAAACTCTGGAGTATATTTCCAGAGCCTGGTGTATATTTCCAAAGAATTTTTTTGTAAGCACACTTAGAACCATATGTGTATAATTAACAAACCTATGTACGCTTATGCCTGTGCAACTATTTTTTGCTAACTCCAGTGTAGATGGTTTCTAATAATGTGATCGTTATTTTGAAAAATACAGAACTTTGGAATTCTGAACAAATAAAATGATTATCCACAGGGAAATGAAGGAACTGGCAGAGGGGAGGAAAACAAATAAAATATGACCTTATTCTATAGTTCTGGTATTAGAATCAAAAAAGTTTTACATAATTAAAATTAAAAAACAATTCTTCAGTAGGGTGTGGTGGCACAGGCCTGTAATTCCAATAACTTGAGAGGCTGAGGCAGGAGGATCACTAATTTAAAGCCAACTTCAGCAATTTAGGGAGGCCCTAAGCAATTTATAGAGATCCTGTCTCAGAATAAAAATAGGACTAGTGGGGCTGGGGAGATAGCTCAGTTGGTAGAGTGCTTGCCTTGTAAGCACAAGGCCCTGGGTTCAATCCCCAGCACCGCAAAAAAAAAATTGGACTAGGGATATGGGTAGTAAGTGCTCCTGGGTTCAATCCCTAGTATCAAAAAGAGAAAAAAAAAATTCCTCATGTCCTAATATTAGATTGTGGTGATAATTTTACCACTCAGAAAATTTACTAAAAATTAATGAAGTGAAGATGAAGATGAACTGAAAGTAGAAGAGACTGTTAAGGACTGGGAAGTTGGAAGGAGAAATAGGGAAGAGAGGAAAGGGTGAGAAAGGGAAGAGAACATGATCAACCCACAATATGTGCACATATGGAAATGTCACAGTAAAGCCCATTACATTATCACCTGCAATCCCAGCAGCTTGGGAGGCTGAGGCAGGAGGATCACAAGTTCAAAGTCAGTCTCAGCAAAAGCAAGGCGCTAAGCAACTCAGTGAAATCCTGTCTCTAAATAAAATACAAAATAGGGATGGGGAAGTGTCTCAGTGGTCGAGTGCCCCGGAGTTCAATCCCTGGTAACCCCCACCCCAAAAAACAGGCTGGGGAAGAAATGGTTAGGTGACCCTGGTTCAACCCCAGTACAAAAAAAGAAGTGAGCATGTAGCTCAGTCATAGAGTTGTCTAGCATGTGTGGGGCCCTGGGTTTGACCAATAGTAATGAAAAAAAAAAAAAAAAGGCAATATATGCATTGTTGGAGGAATCTAACCTTTAAACCTTTAAAAAGGATTCAAACACAAGGTGGTCTATTTCAAATTCTTACAACTACTGCAAAGTGAGAAAACCATTTATAAAGACTTAAGGATGGCAGTAAGAAGGTTGAAGTAAGAAGTAAACACTGGAGAGTCTCAAGTATTAACTGAGTACTAATCCTACCAATTATTATGCACATCCTCAAGTCTTCTTCTATAAAGTAGGAATAACAATAATGACTTGCCTAGCATGTGTGAGGCACTGAGATTGATTTTCAGTACCACACATAAATGAAATAAATAAAGGCCCATTGACAACTAAAAAATATTTAAAAAAAAAAAGAAAACAGTGGGGAGTTAGGGATGTAACTATGGATGTAGTGGTAGAACACTTGCCTAACTTGCCTAGCATTCCTGAGGCCCTGAGTTCTACCCCCAGCAGGGGGGGGTGCGGGGGGTTGTGGATAGAAAAGAAAAACTGACAATCATCACACAAGTAAACTTGAAAAATACTAGAACCCTGGTCTGAATGTTTATGTTCCCTCAAATGCCTATGTAGAACCAGGCATAGTGACACAAACTTGTAAAACTAGCTACTTGGGAGGCTGAGGCAGGAGCATCCCAAGTTCAAGATCAGCCTAGGCAACTTAGAGGGACCCTGTCTCAAAATTAAAAAAAAAAAAAAAGGGGGGGGGGGGCTGGGATGTAGCTCAGTGGTAGAGCGCTTGCTTAGCATACACAAGATCCTGGGTACCAGGTCCAATACCCACCCACAAAAGAAAAAAATCTGAGTTGAAACCTTATCACCATTGACCATAGGAGGTAGAGCCTTTGTGAGCTAACTGTCATGAGTGTGCAGCCCTTGTAAGTGGGATCGGTGCCCTTAAAAAAAGAGAACCCATTGAGGTGCCTTGTCCCATCTTCTACCATATGAAAACTCAGCTAGAAGGTACCATTTGTGAACCAGGAAACAGGCCCTCAACAGACACTGAATCTGCCAGCACCTTACTTCAACAACCTTAAGAAATAATTTTCTATTTCTTATAAACTACCCAGTCTATGGTATTTTATTATAACAGCACAGACTAAGACAACCATAATAAGTACTATATGGAGAATTATGCGATGTTACTTAAGGTGACCGGTAACTAGCCTCTGAGGGATGATACTGAAGCTGTGACTTTACAGAAAGAAAAACTAGCAATGCACGAACATGGCTGGTAGAAGATATGGTTAGTGTGAAAAGGTTCTCAGTACAGCATAGAACAGATTAGCACATTCTGGTCTAACAGGAACCAGAGCTCCCTTGAGACTCCTAGTCCTGTGTAGTGTGTTAGTCAACTTTTCATCACTGTGACAGATACCTAAGGAATCTGACACATACCTAAGGAACTCAGAGGAAGAAAGATTTATTTTGGTTCATAGTTTGAGAAGTTTCAGTCCATAGTCTGATGGCTCCATTATTTTGGCCCTGAGGTAAGGCAGAATATCAAGGCAAATAGACATGGCAGAGGAAAGCTTCTCAGCTGTGGCAGTCACAAAACAGAGGAGAGGAAATGGGGGAGGTGAGGGCAGAGGGGAGCCAGAGGGAGGAAGGAGCCTTGGACAAGAAATATCCTTCCAGGGCCCATCCCAGTGATCTACTTTCTCCAACCATGCCTGACTGCCTACCGTTTCTACCAACTTTCATAATTCATTCAGCTAGCAATGGATTAATCCACTGATAAGATCAGAGCCCTCATAAGTCAATCACTTCCAAAGAGTCCCACCTCTGAACAATGCTACACTGGTGATCAAGCCTTGAGACTTTGGGGGACACTCCAGATTCAAACCATAACCCTGAGCTTACAGGTAAGTACTCAGGCTCTAGGGTAAAACAGAATTGGATTCAAGCCCCAGAACAACTGCTTCCTAAGTTTTATAACCTATGTGAATTTTTTAAAAAATATTTTTTAGTTGCAAATGGCCGTAATACCTTTATTTTACTTACTAATTTATTTTTATGTGGTGCCGAGGATCAAATCCAGCACCGTACACGTGCGAGGCAAGTGCTCCACCACTGAGCCACAACCCCAGCCCCAAATTTTTAAATCTCCCTAAACCAATTTTCTTACCTGTAAAATGGAGAAATTATTAACTTATTTTTCAAGATCCATGGAGATTAAATAAATCATACATAATCATTCAGCATAATGTCCATAATATACATTATTATTATATTATTATTAATAAGTATTAGCAGCAGAGCACAGTGGCACACACCTGTAATTCCAGCAGCTCAGGAGGCTGAGGTAGGAGGATCGCTAGTTCAAAACCAGTCTCGGCAACTGAGCAAGACCCTGTCTCTAAATAAAACATCAAAAGGGCTGGGATGTGGCTCGGTGGTTGAATGCCCCTGGGTTTAATCCCCAGCACCAAACTAACTAAATAAATAGGGCTAGAGATGTGGCTCAGTGGTAAAGCATCCCTGAGTTTTATCCCTGGTGTCCCCTACCCAAACACAAGTATTAGCTTTTATTATTTTAACGTGATCTCTTATACCTTGCTGTCTCCTTCTATAGAACTTCCAAGGATATCCAGCTCAATCTTTTATGTCTGAGAAAAATAAGAAGAGTCCCCACAACCCATGTCTTCTAAAAACTAATTCCTAGCTCCTTTCTAGCTTACTATCTCCCACTCCTGGAACAACATCAGCATCACTTATCAGGCAGGCCCTGCTGCCTTGTTATATTTCATTTTTGACGGAAAATCTGTGTAGGAGGGCTACTCAGAAGCCTTGGGTTCAACTCCAGGCTCTGCCATATTCCTTGAATAACTGTGGACAGGTCATGATGGCTCCAAAAGCCATTTTCCCAATAGACAACACTCAGTTGTGAATACTTTGCAGGAGCTGTCCTATCACAACAGATTTATCTGTCCCCCTCACACTAGACTGCTGGGACTTTAGGCCAGGGACTATGTCTTTTTTTATCTTTGGGTCCACAGGGTCAATAAATATTAGTTGAGTGAACAAGCCTTTTATTATTCCACTGAACTGTGAGCTCCTTGATGGCAGAAATTCTTTCCAAACAACAATGTAGAGCAGGCACTCTTCACTACACACTTGTAACTATCCTGTCTCCTTGGTCAGATGATAAGCCTCTGCAGGTCAGGGCCCATGTTTCATGCTGCTCGATTCCTCACTGTCTGGCAGGCTGCTTTTCACACAAAAACCACTTAGTTATTTATTAAATGAAATACTAAAGCAAGACAGGACCTCTGAAGTGGAGATCAAAGTAAAAAGAATGAGAACCTGTACAAATTTTGATGCAGCAGGGAGGGGAGGGGCAAAGAACAATGAGCTGGTTTTAATTAATTAGAGGAAAAATGGCTTCAGGTCAGAGGGATACTCTAAAAGGTAGTAACTGAGGATGCTAAAATATTCCCTTCTACTGAATGACTCAAAGTTTTTTGTTTGTTTTTGTAGTACTAGGGATTGAACTCAGGGCCTCATATAGCTGGGGAAAGCACCCTCCCACTGAGCTATATCCCTAGCCCAACTCTTACTTTTTTATAATATAAAAACTGTATAAAATTCCTTCCTTATGCCAGGCACAATGTAATCTCAGGGACTCAGGGGCCTGAGGCGTGAGGATCACAAGTCTGAGGTCATCCTCAGCAACTTAGCAAGGTCCTATACCAAAATTTTAGAAAGAAAATAAAAAGGACTGGGGATGAAATTCAGCATTAAAAGCAACTCTGTTCAATCTCCAGTACCCAAAAAGAAAAATCCTTCCTTATGAATGATTTTTGCATCTTTCTTATAAAATCTATAGATTCAAGCATATTTTCCTACTGCTACAAAATAAAGTGTAATAGACTAATTTGGCATGTTCTGTATATTGTACCTATTTTTAAAAACTCTATATTACAAAACAGAATTGGCAATACAAAATATCACTTAATTTACAAATTACCAATTGGCAGAGAAGCTGTGAAATTGAGAAAAATGCTAAAAGGTAAGAGCAACTGCCAACTAAAGCTCAATCAGAAATGAAGATAAAGCATTTCTGAAATTAGAAATGCAAGGCAACAACTTAAAAATATGACCTGTACACAATATTACAGGGCAAATCCTCTTTTTTGAAACCCAACCCAATATTCTCCTCCTACTAGACAGAGAAATACTTTTCTGCTTCATTTTTATTCCTTAAATCCACTTGATACTTATACTGTTTATGCCACATGCAGAATGCACACCTTCTACTTTATATTATAATCATGAGTTGAAAAATACAAATTCTTCAAATATAGGATGTCCCCCAACCTTCATACTGAGGATTGACCCAGGAGCACTCTACCACTGAGCTGCATCCCCAGCCCTTTTATTTTTTATTTTGAGACAGGGTCTTGTCAAGTTGCTAGGGCTGGCTTTGACCTTGTGATCCTCCTGCCTTAGCCTCCTGAATCACTGGGATTACAAGCATGGGCAACCATACCTGGCCAGAAAGTGTGTCTTAAGCCACCTTGAAGTCATCCTCAATAAACAGCAGTACCTTGTATAAAACAAATCCTCAATAAAAGCCTGTTGAATGAGGTGTTGTGTTTTTTTTTTTTTTTAAAGCAAGACATGCCTTATACTCCATTATAAAAAACAGATGTCAAATGTTCAAAGGACAAGATAACTTCTCACTAATATTCTGAGATAACTGAAAATGTCCTGAATATTAAAACAGAATGTCTAACTCAGAATGAGTTATTTATTTTCTTAATGCCTTCTCTTGAATAACCAAACAAGACCAGATTTATATTTCTGCACAAACCTCATTAGAAAACAAATAAAATTACTAAGACAAAAAATACAGCCTACAAACATCTTCAGATTTAAAGTAAGTTTCTTTAGCCATATGTACAGACAAATTGGTGAATGACAAAATCACTTTTGGGGGTGCTGTTTTGATTTTCAGTACTGGGGATAGAACTATGTTTTGATTCTTGCTCAAGTTTTCTACCAAGTGCAATACCACTTAAGTCACCAGATTAACTCAATGATAATAAACACAGTGACGAGTTTCGTGCAAAGACATTGTCTACACGCAGCATCTAGAACAGTACTATCTAGCAGACATGTTCCATATTACACTTGCAAGAGTGATATTCATGACAATCTCCTGCATTTCACTGATGTAGTATGCATATTCTACGTGCTCATATGCTCCCAGGGAGACCTTCAAAATCTCATCACTGCCCTCCTCTTCAAGGTCAAGAGAAGCAAGATATGAGAGTATTTCCTGCTTTCAGTGACAATTAAGATGTTTCCCCCTCAGGATGTAAGATCCTAAAGTCCAATAACTAGATCTTATCAATATTTCAGAAGTCAGTAAGTATCTCTTAATGGAAAAAAAACTTCTGCAGGCTCTCTGTCCTTCCACAATTCCACGTGTTGTCTACTAAATTAAGTACAAGATTTTTTAAGTCTAATGTAAGAAGTTTCAGACTTCTAAGCCTCTTTCAAAATTACAAGTGGGGAGGTGTGAAAATTATCAATAGGGAGAAGGGCAAGAACATGACCCTCTTTGAAGCTGTCCAGTATTTAAAACCAGTTAGTGGAAACAACCTTTAAAAGGCATCTAGTTCATCTTGCCAGCCACACAAAGCATGAATTCCTGCAATTTCACCAAGAGGTGATCCTGCAGTTTTTGACAGAGGCAGAACACTTCCCATAACAGAATCCCCACTCTCCCAAATCAACCCATTATCCTCTAAAACTTGGCTCTAAAATATCTTAGATGCTGTCAATTCACTCTTCTGGTCCCAACTTCATCTCAGCATGGTGAATATAAAGCTTTCTAGCATAAAGACCTAGAAAACACATTTTCAAATTGTTTTCTCGAACACCACACCCTTTCCAATTCAAATTCAAGATGCAGGCAATAAATTTAAGACATGAAAACCTCTCCCTAAAAGAAAATGTATTTATTTTCACACACACAAAAATTATTGAGCACAGAATCATATAATCTTTAGATTGGAAAAGACCTTAAAACCATTGAAAATTACTTCCCACCTACTGCAGGACCTGCTTCAGTAACACTCTGAGCGGTACATTTGTGGCCTGGAATCTTAAATGGGGTGGAGGAAGGGAGTAAGGTTCTTTGATTTGTATAAGTAATTCTGACTCCAGTTTTTTGTTTTGTTTTTTTAATTTGTCTGTTTGTTAGTATGTGGATCTTGTAGGTAACATGATTTGACAGAAGTGGATCAAAAGTAACCCATGCTATTCCATTACTTCATTGTCTCTTGCAATACAATTTCCCAGTTAAGAAAGCTAAATTTGTTACTACTAAGGACATTTAAAAATGTTGTGGGGTTTGTTTTGTTTTGTTTTTTTGGGGGGGAGGATCGCAGGGATTGAACTAAGGGGCATTTGACCACTGAGTCACATCCCCAGCCCTATTTTGTATTTTATTTAGAGACAAGGTCTCACTGAGTTGCTTAGCACCTTGCTTATGCTTAGGCTGGCTTTGAACTCCTGATCCTCTCCTCTCAGCCTCCCAAACCGCTGGGATTACAGGAGTGTGCCACCACACCCAACCTTAAAATGTTTTTTAAAAAGATGTGAGCTTGGGCTATAGCTGTGGCTCAGTGGTAGAGCATTTGCCTGGCATGTGTGAAGCACTAGGTTCAATCCTCAGCACCACATAAAAACAAATAAATAAAATAAAGGTACTGTGTCCATGTACAACAAAAAAATATTTTTAAAAAATCCAAAAGATTCATTTAAAAAAAAAAAGACGTGAGCTCGTGAACTACTAAAAACACACCCAAGTGCTGGGCATGGTGGCACACACCTGTAATCTCTGCAACTGGAGAGACTGAGGCAGGAGGCAGGATAATTCTAAGTTTCAGGCCAACCTCAGCAACTGAGTGAGACCTGAGCAACTTAGCAAGACCCTGTCTCAAAATACAAAATAAAAAGGACTAGGGAGGCTGGATTGTGGCTCAGGGGCAGAGAGCACACCTAATGTGTGAGGCACTGGGTTCAATTCTCAGCACCACGTATAAAAAAATAAAAACAAAGGTCCGTCAACAACTTAAGAGTGTGTGAGTGTGTGTGTGTGTGTGTGTGTGTGTGTGTGTAAAAATAAAAGGGGATACAGTGGCACACGCGTGTAATCCCATTGGCTCAGGAAGCTGACACAGGAGGAGTCAGTCTCAGTAGAAGAGAGGCCCTAAGCAACTCTGAGACCCAGTCTCTAAATAAAATACAAAAAAAGGGCTGAGGATGTGGCTCAGTTTGGTTGAGTGCCCCAGGGTTCCATCCCCATTACCAAAAAATAAAAATTAAAAAATAAAGGACTGGGGATGTAGGCTCAGTAAAGCACCTCTGGATTCAATCCACATTAGCAAAAGGAAAAAATTTTTTAAAAAGTTACTTTTGGGTCCCAAACTGAATGACTTTTCAGCCTCTTAAAGATCTTTTTAAAGTATGGCATAGATGGACTGTTTTATTAATCATTCACTCAGTAAGAACCTGATTCTGTGCTGGACACTGCACTGGACACTGGGAAGACAGACAGCAGAAAAGAGGTAGTGTCTATTCTAAGGGATCTTTGTTTACAGAAGATACAGATTATCACAGAGAAATACAAATTGAGAAAAGGCAAAGTGCAGGAAACTATGAGAACATGTTAACAGGGGAAAACTGAGACTGGGAATTCAGAGAGGACTTGCTTAGGAAGTAATGGTCAAACTAAGATCTGAATGAAGTCCTTCACATGTATATAAAAACAGATCTCCATTGACTACAAGAACTGGTCCAGTAAGTCCAAATACCTTTCGCATTTTTATCCTAAAACAACCACTTAAAAAAAAAAAAAAAAAAAGGATTACAAAATTTGCTATAAAAATGTATGAAAGTTACTAGTTCAAAATTCTTTGGGAAAAGAGGCAGTCTTCCTCATCTTTGAATACCCCATGTCATCCTGCCTAGTATTAATATCGCAGTAGCCATGGAAAATTTGTGAAATTAAATCAATGCTCATACTATATTTTTTTATTATTAACACACATTAGTTGTACAAATTAATAGGTTTCACTGTGAATACCCCCCCACTGCCCTCCCCTGGAAGCCAGAGCCTTGCACAAGCTAGGCAAGTGCTCTACTCAGCAAACTTCTCAGCCCCCTTTATTAAACTCAGGGTGCTTTAATCCTGAACTCTATCTCCAGTCCTTTTTATTTGTTATTTTGAGACAGAGTCTCACTAAGTTGCTTAGGCTGGCCTCACACCAGGAATCCTCCTGCCTCAGCCTCGTGAGTCATTGTGATTACCGGTGTGCACAATCACGCCTGGATTCAGGTTATGATCTAAATTCGTTAGAAGACATATCTTCCACCTATTTTACATACATATTTAAGTTGGATTTAAATTTCATCTAAACTAGAGTTCCTAAATGATCCAACTGTAAAATTTTATATGCCTTGAAGAAAAAATGAAAATGGAACAACAACAAAGTCAAAATGGCCAACTGTCAAGAAATGTATATCTACTAATTTCAAAAACTAAACACTGGTTTTCTAATTAAAAATAAATTGTCTTTGTTTTGTCGTATTTTTTGTCAGGGCTGAGAACTGAACTCTGGGGCCCTACATGCAAGGCAATCACTCCACCAGTGAGCTATCCCCATCCTCATTTGCTTTTTAAGATCAGAAAAGTCACAAAACCCGCCACTTATACTAAGAAATGACAAAAAAATAATGCAAACTCACTTACAGAAAAAAAATTCTAAATTACAGTGGCTACAGGAGTTTAAATGTCTGCCACATAGCGCAAATTTACTACCCATCAAATTAAAAAAAAAAAAAAAAAAGTGCAAATCAGATGTGATCAGTGCCTGGAATCTCAGTTACTTGGAAAGCTGAGCAGGAAGGATCACTTTAGCCCAGGAGGTTAGCAACACAGGAGGACAGATAAAAAAAAAAAATACCAAGAAAAGTTAAAGTGCTCAAATTATGCAAGTAAAGGCAATTTACATTATTTCAGGTTTGTTTTGCTTAAAATAATTTTTGTGTGACCTTTTTTTTTTTTTTTGAGGTGCTGGGGATACATTTTTGGTGTAGTTTTGAATAGTTCTCTCAATTTTACCCTTCAATGTGTTCTGCTAGAAGAAAACACTATGGCAACAATACTTCCAAGCAAGTGACTCATTTTTATGATGCAAACAGGGCTATCAGATCCAGATGAGGTTGGCTGGCTGGGGATGTGGCTCAGTGGTAAAGGTGCTTGCCTGGCATGCAAGACCCGGGGTTCAAATCCTCAAGCAAAAAAAACAAAACAAAAAAAAAAACAACTTCATGCAGCCAGATGAGGTTGACTATGAGAAAATTTCAAAAAGAACTTTTCAGGTCTGGAAGTGCAGTTCAGAGCGACAGCACTTGACCAGCATGCAAGAGGCTCTGGGGTTCATTGCCAGAATCAAGGAATTAAAAGAAAACAAACTTTTTAAAAAAAAGTAATGCCTGCGATGTTAGTTAATTGAGCGCATTGTATTTTAATAATTTATAATTCTAAACCTATTTCCAGATGACTGTCAAGATCACAGCTTACTGCTTGACAGTTTTTTTTTCTTTCTTTTTTTTTTTTTTTTTTTGGGGGGGGGGGTGTGGATTAAACCCAGGGTCCTTTATCACTGAGCTACATCCCTGGCCCTTTTTGTTTTTTAATTTTGAGACAGGGTCTCACTCAATTGCTTAGGGCCTCACTAAATTTCTGAGACTGGCCTTGAACTTATGATCCTCTTGAGCTGCTGGGATTAAAGGCATGGGCCACCACATCTGGCTTGACAGTTTTTTTGGTTTTTTTTTTTTTTAAATTTTGTTTTGTTTACTTTTTTATGTGGTGCTGAGGATCAAACCCAGTGCCTCACACAAGCACTCTACCACTGAGCCACAACCCCAGCCCCTGACAGTTATTCTTAATGCCTGCTTTAACTTTACTTTGAGTATTTCAGGGCTTTAAATTTCATTAGTTATTATACTACTAATTACAACATGTGCACTGTAATATTCCATTTTTAAAGAATGCAAATGTAAGTTAAATTACTTATCCAAGGTCACCCAAGTCAGTGACAAAGTTGAGAGTAACACTGAAACTTAATTTCCCAGACTACTCCTACACACTGTGCCAATTCCAAAACAGCGAAAGAAAAACTCAAGCGATTTATTTTCAGAAACTTCTAACAGCATACCCTAAATACATTAGCATGCTTATTTTAATAAACATTAATAAAAAGGATTCATCTTCAATCAAGAAACAACTCGTCACATTTAGATACTATTGTCATCTCCCTAGTTCCTGCAACCAAGCAAAAACACTACACAGGATATGCATATATTAAATCCTAGGGAACGTTCATTCTCCAACTTGGGCAATTTTCACACTAACTGAACGTTTATAAATTAATCTTTCATCACCTGTCCCATTCCAAGGTCCTGTGGGGTACATTAATTTTACTCTCCCCAGAGTCAAATTAAGACCACCATCTCAAAAGTAAGCAGTTCTCAAAACAGTTATGTAGCCAATGAAAGAAAAGTTCAATAAATTGCTGCTTTTAAAGAGATATTTTTAAAATATGATTACAAGCTTCACAAAATTGCTTTTAAGTCGCCCGCCAAGAAGGATAGTCCCTTTAAAGTAGCTTTCAAGGCACATCCCTCCCTGTTTGGGACACTGCCTGACTTGTTGGACAAGATTATTCTGGACACGCTGACACAGAAACCCTCCGAAGCAGTTCAGTTCACTGAAAACACTTCAACTTCCAACTGCAGTACCGTCCTTCCTACACTACAAGGGACAGGATGACCCTCTTTAACAGTGCTTCGGAAGGTTCCCTCGGCGGAGACAATGACAGTCATCCTCCCGCGGAGGTCTCGGGACACAGGAAGCGTTTACGCCAGGAGAGGCTCGTCGGAAGTGTCAGTGCGGCAGCAGGTGGAGCAGCCCCGCGCGCCGAGCAGGTCCTTTCTGACCTAGGCTCGGTCCTCCGCCTCCCAGCCCCGGTCCGCCTTACGGACCTCTCCAGGCCGCCCTGCGCCCCGGTCCTCCGGGGAGCGCGGCGCCCTAGCCAGCCCAGACGGGCACCCCACCTCTTCCGGGGACTCGCAGGCCCGCTCCCGGCCGCGTCGGAGCCCGGCAGTCCCGCCGGGGGAGGCGGCCGGCCGCTCCCGGGGCCTGCCGGCCGGAGCCCCGCACGCCGCCGCCCGCTCGCCCCTGCGCCGCGTCCCCCCGAGCACCCCGGCGGAGTTCCCGGCCCACTCAAAAGTACGGCGGCCGCCGCCCCCCCGCCGCCCGGCCCCGCTGTCACCGCCCTGCCCTCGGCCGCTGCCCGCGCGGCTGGCGGACCCCGGCGACGCCCGGGTCGGTACCTTGCGGACCCCCTTGTAGATGTAGAAGTAGAGCTCCCGGCCCACATTGAAGCAGAGGCGGTCGCCGTTGCCAGACTGGTCGTTGAGGTTGACGAAGGAGACGCGGACAGGGTTGGATCCCTGCGAGTTGAAGGGCACGCGGTTGGGCCGGCTGTACTCCGAGTGTGGCAGCAGCTTGTATAGACCTTCCCGGGTGGTGAATTGGGTCTTAATCTCGTTCATCTCCTTCCCTCCTCCCTCCGTCGCCATCTTGGAAAGCAGCGTTCATCCTGCCCTAAGTGCCCGGATCACGCCCACCGCGCAGGCGCCGTCCCCGGCGCTGGCTCCCTCCCACCCCTTCCTCCTGGCCCCGCCCACAAGCGAGCCTGCCCGGGGAAGGCGTGCCGAGTGGAAGGGGCGGGCTTGTTTACGGTCGGACTGCGCACGCGTGCTCACCTGGCGCGCCGGGGGGCCGCAGGCTCCTCCCCTCCCTTGGGCGCGACTCGCGACCGTCTAGGTGGTGCAGGCTCTTGCGAGCTCGCGCTCCGGCTGTGGGCGGCGGAGTTCGGAAAGCTCGCGGCTGTGTGCAGCTGCGCCCGCCCTGCGGGAGGGAGCCGTTCGGGTTTCGCGCGTGAGGCTCCCTCGGGCGGGCGGCTACACCGCTCCTGGACCTCGGCCGGGGTCCCAGGCGCGCGTCCGAGCGCTGAGGCGAGCAGCCGCCCCGCGCTGCCAGCAGTCGGTCGCTGAGAAGGCACCGAAAGGTTGAGTTTTACGCTTCCCTCCTTTAAGGCGGGGTGGGAGAGAGTACGCCTGCGTGCGGTGGCCCAGGTGCCGGCAGGGCGCGCGTCCGATCCCGTCTGCCGCGGCCGTCGGCCGACTGAGGTGGGGGCGCGTGGGCACCCGGGCTCGGCGCGGCGGCGCTGGGCGGCGCTCTGCAGCGGGCGCGGTGGCGCGTTAGGCGCAGTGAAGTCCGAGGTGACTGAGCCCGCGGGGTCCTGGGAATTGAACCTGGCGGCGCTTTGCCGCCGAGACACCCCTCTCTTTATTTTGAGAAGGCCTAAACTGCTGAGGTGGGCCTCGAGCCCGGGGGCCTCCTGCCTCCGGCGCTGGGATCGCCTGCGCCCCTGCTGCCCGCAGTAGTGGACGTTTTCCGAAGGCGCAGGTGGAATCTGACGCCGTTTGCCGGTCCGTGGCAAGGTTGCCGTGCCTCCCACCAGACAGGCCAGCACAGGCGCACCTGTTGGTAGGGTTAAACCCCCGCCGTGCCGACCGGGTTACTCATAAATGAGGCTCTGAAACACGTCTTCTCGAGGAGCAGACGTCCCCATCGAGCTCAAGGGGGAACACTTGTCACACCAGGTGCAAACTACCGGAAAATTCAGGTCTTATCCAGGGGCGTACAAAAAAGTGGAGGGAGGCGGACACGGCGCTGTGCCCGTGTCCCCGCTACGCGGGGCTGAGCGGGAGCACCGGTGGAGGCCAGCCCGCCAGCGCCGCGAGACGCAGGCTCAAAAGAGCCAAGATTGGCGGGCGCGGTGGTGCAGGCCTGGCCCCGGTGACTCAGAGAGGAAGGCAGAGACATCGCAAATTCGAGAGCAGCCTGTGCAATTTAGTGAGACCATATCTCAGAAAATAGAAGAAGGCTGGGTAGAGCCCCTCGGGTCAATCCCTGGTTCGCGGCGGGAGGGCGGGGTAAAGTGCAGAGGGCGAATTCTAGAAGAGGCAGTCTAAATCGTAAGCATTTTATGCATTACAAAGCAAGTACAGGGCTGGGGGTAGCTCAGTGGTAGAGCGCTTGCCGAGTGTGTGTGAGGCACCGGGTCGATCCTCAGCACCGGCATAAATGTAGATAAAATGCTGTGTCTGTCTACAACTAAATTTTTAAGAAGCACTACTAAAAACTATACCAATGATATAAAAATGCATTTGACAACTAACATAGCCTTTGTACGTGTTAGCAAAAATCCAAGAGTAAAATCCTATTTAATAGATCCTTAAATTACTTAAAATTTTTCATTACAATTGTTTTGATGCTATCTGCCTTTCTCTAAACGAATAGAAATCAGAACTCTTAAAATACCAGGATATGTTCTGTGGTTAATCCCAATCTCCTATAAATGTTATTTGCATCATAAGTATGTATGTATAATGATCATCTTGAGGGATAGTGATGTCCTAAATGATTTAGAAATAATTCTGCTGGTTTCCTACTTATCAAGAGAAAAATATATTAATACATTTTGGGGAAACCTCAGCAAGCAAAAGTTAAAAAAATTTCATTACCCCTCAACCACAACATTCTGTTCCCCTTAATACCTCTATACCTAAAGCATTCTGCCAACCTCCCCCCGCCCCTCAGCACAAACCCACTGCACAGGCTGGGGGCTGGGACTAAAACCAGGGTGCTCTGTCCCTGAACTATACATCCTCAGCCTTTTTTTGGTTTTGTTTTAAAGACAAAATCAAATTGCCCAGGCTAGCCTCAAACTTGTGATCCTCCTGCCTCAGCCTGGGACTACAGATTGTGACCCAGCACCTGGCTTCAAGATTAAATCCTACATAAATTCAGCATTATTTATTATATTAATAGGCTGTTCCCGGGGCACCAGAGTGCTCATCTGTAATCCCAATCCCGCAGGTGTGCAAGTGTGAGGCCAGCCTGGGCAATTTAGCAAGACCCTGTCTGAAAATAAATTCATAAAAAGGGCTGAGGATGTAGCTCAGTGGTAAAGTGCCCCGTGGTTCATTGCCAGTACAAGAAAAAAGGGGGAGAGAAGGAAGAAGGAAGGAGACCAGGAGGATGGGGGGAAAGAGTTACTCAATTTAGGCCGAGTTTATCACTGTCATTTATATTCAGAGATTTATCCATTAAGATATTTAAATACATTTTTTAAACTTTGAGGAAAACGTTTGGGCTTTAGGAACCTTACAAAGAGAAATAGACACAGCTGAATGTCTTTAGGCGCCACATTTGAAATCTTCACTGACTCAGCCATGTGAAGCACCAGTCTCTCAGATTTGTCTTGTTGACCAGACTTATTCTCTTATTACACACCATGACTCAGTACTTCCTTATAAGACCATTATGGAACTTGAAGACAAAATTTGGAAAACATCACATGCTATTCTATCCTTAATATAACACTTCTATCAAAATGTAGCCTATAAAAATTAAAAAATAATTTTAAAAAAATAACACTTCTACTTTGTACTTCAGAATTGCATGTGTTAAAACTGACACACCAGCCAGACATGGTGGCACACACCTGTTATCCCAGCTATATGGGAGGCTGAGGCATGAGTATCGCAAGTTCAAGGCCAGCCTCTGCAACTTAGCCCTGTATCAAAAAAAGGGCTGGGGAAAGCACACCTGAGTTCAGTTCCCAGTACCCCTAAAAATAAAAAGCCTAACACACCATTGTTATAATTATGATTTTTCTTTTAAATTTTTTAAAATTTCTGTCTCTATCTACTGTCCTTCACATCCCCGTCCACCCCACCCCTCCCCTCACTCCCCTCTGTACAATATAATGTTTTTAAATACAAATTGAACTTGTACAATGCATCTTTTGTTTTCATTAAGTAGATTCAACCCTTAATACAGGTTGAGCATCCTAACTGGAAATCTAAAACTCCAAAATTTTTTTGAGCACCAACATGACAGTTAGTGGAAAATTCCACACTTTAACCTTGTGTGATGAGTCACAGTAAAAATACAAGTGCACTAAAAATACTATATAAAATTGCCTTCAGACATATATATATATACATATATATATATATATATATATATATATAGTATATGGAATGTAAGTGAGTTTTGTGTTTGGACTTAAGTCCCACCCCCAAGGTATTATCTCTCTGTATTCATGTACAGCTAGCAGGAATGAAAAACAGTGTAGCTACCTTGAAAAAAAAAAATCCAGTAGTTCTTCAAAAATTAAACATAGTTACATATGACCCAGCATGAACACCCCCAGGTGTATACCTAAGAGAAATGGAAATACATCCATACAAAATAAAACCTGTAGAATGTTTGCAGCAGCATTAAATGATAATAGCCCAAAAGTGGAAACACAGAATGTCCCATCGACTGATGAAAGGGTAAACAAATGTGGCACAATACAATGGAATATTATTCAGTCATGATAACAGTGTAAAGGCAGAAAATAGTGGTTGCTTGGGATGGGGGAAGGAGGAGTGACATGGTTGCCAGGTTTCTCTTGGGTGACAGTTGCACAATTCTGGGTATGCTAAAAACCAAAGAATTGTAGCCTCAGTAGGCGAATTATATGCGCTGATTTAAAAAAAAAAAAAAAAAAAGCCAGGTATGGTGGCACTTCTCTATAATCCTGGTGGTTTGGGAGGTTGAAGCAGCAGGATTGCAGGTTCAAAGCCAGCCTCAGCAATTTAGCAAAACCCTTTCTCAAAAAGGGCCTTGGGATGTGGCTCAGCAGTAAAGTACCCTTGGGTTCAATACCCAGTCTCACACACACACACACACACACACACACACACACACACACACACACACACACGAGGAAAACTGATGCTTGCTGTAGGAAAGACAAAAGTAAAAGTTTTACTCATATGTAACTAGAAGTACTTCTCTCCCACTCTCTGGAGAGCCTCATCAGTCTTGTTGGCTGCTGAGAAGCCCCCAACAACAAGAGTGACTTCTAGCCATAGCTGCTGAAAATTAGTAGTTGGGGGCTTCGGGCAGGAAATTAAATGCACTGTTAATTTAGAATTCATTATAAGGGTGAGTAGCTCAGTGACAGAGCATTTGCTTAGTGTGTTCAATCCCCAGCACCCCAGAAAGATTCTTTTCAAAATTTTTTTTTTTCGTTATAGAGGTTATTACTGTTTGGGAAAATAAAAACAGTAATTCCTACAATTATAATCTTTTAATATTCTGATTATAACATTAATAGGGTCTACTCTGGGATGGAGTCAGGGATATTCTCTAAAAGATTCTTAAGAGAATCTATTCTCGACCCAGTATGACTCAGTTTACTGGGAGGGGGAACCATTCTTTTTTCTCTTTAGATTAAGACTCCCCTTATGGGCTAGGGCTGGGGCTCTGGGGCAGAGCACTTGCCTAGCACCACAAAAATAAATAAATACTGTCAATCTACAACTACCAAAAAAAAAAAAAAATCCCCTCATATCACCAAGTACACAGTAATGCTCATTTACTGACTTCAATTTTTAGTTGATTCGTCATCCCTCTTCCTCAGGTTTTGTCTTCTTCCTGGCTTCTTTCTCTCCCTGGCGTCTCCCTTTCCACCTGCCACATGCCCTCTTGCAAGACTGTGGTACGTGTGTTTCTCATACTGTCACACCTGGGCTTTCGTGCCTGTGCATAAATGAGAATCCCTGTCTGTCCGTCAGAGGGGACAGAGCTGCTTGTCCAATGCTTGGACTCTTTGCTCTGCTTGTCCATCCCTCAGGTTTTGAAGGCTACCTTCTCAGGAGGCTTTCCCTGACACCCCAACAATGAGGTTGCAGCACCTCATTTTCTCACACACTCATATTTGCTTGGGTGACATCCTCTTCAGAATGTCTATAGCTCTTGAAGAACAGGAATCCTGGCTTTTTTGTTCAACAGTTTATGAGTGGATTGGGCCTGCCATCAGTGAGTACCCAGTGCGTAACAGCCAGAGGAGTGCCTTGCCGCCTTTCAGAAGCATTTTTGAACTTTCAGCACCTTCTGTTAATCCTTTCATTACCCCACCTCTCACTGGATTATTAGCTTCACGTGATTACATGTCACATGCTTGAAAACATGCTCATTCAAGCTTTCTTCTCTCCTGCATGGCCCCTGAGGTGAGACTCTGTCTTAATGGTCACATTACTTGGCTTTTCAGGTAGCTCTGCATCTAGCTGAGGGGGTCCAGCCCCCTGTTTATTGTATGGATTTAGCTTTCAAGCAAATATTTAGCATGCATACTGTTCACTCAGTTCCTTAGTCCAGCTCCTTCCATTGCCACAGAAAACAACAAAAACAAAACACCATTCTGTCCATGGAAGATCATCTTGGTTTAAGTCACATTTCAATTTAATAGGGAAGAATACTGAATTTGCTAGAGAGCTTCTAACAACAAAATTACCAGCTGGATATTGATTGTGGTTCTAGGGTTTTTGGAATCTGAAAAGATGATAAATTTGGTAATTGAGTCTAAATATTTGTAGAAATATTAAGGACTCAGACAAAACAGTCTTTAAAAAGAAAAACTAAGGTAGAAGATAAATACTACCTGACTTCAAAACAAACTTTTAAAATACATGAATCAAAACAGTAAGGACTTGAAATGAGGGTAGTCAGAGAGGTCCATGAAACAGAATAGAGTCCAAACAGTCTTACACTTTTGTAGTCAATTGGCTTCTGACAGAACAGCCCAATGGGGAAAAGGAACATCTTACTCATAAGACGGAGGCAGGAGGATTACAAGTAGTTCAACTTAGTGAGACCCTGTGTCAAAATTTTAAAAAGGCTGGGGGTGTGGCTTAGTGATTAAGTGTCCCTGAATTCAGTCCCCAGTACAAAAAAAGAAACAATGAGACAGCCAAGTGCGGTGGCACATTTCTGAATTCTAGCAATTCAGAAGGCCAAGAAAGGAGGATCAAAAGTTCAAGGCCAGCCTTAGCAACTTTGCCCTAAGCAATTACCAAGACCCTGTCTCAATTTTTTTTTTTTTTTTTTTAAAAAGGGGAGGGCTGGGGATATAGCTCAGTTGGTAGAGTGTTTGCCTCGCAAGCACAAGGCCCTGGGTTCAATTCCCAGTACCGCAAAAAAAATAAAAATAAAAAAGGGGAGCGCTGGGGATATAGTGCAGTGGTAGAATACCCCTGGGTTCAGTCACCACCACAAAAAACAAAAACAATGAGACACTGAATAAAGTAGCAGATTATAAAATTAGTACTCAAACTCAATAACTCTTTCATGTCAAAAAATAACTAATTTAAACGTAGTAGGGAAAAAAATCACAATAACAAAATAAAAGGAATAAACTCGTAGTTGCCTGGGAATGTGAATGGTGCCCCCTGGGGCAGAGCCACCCAGTGTCTGAATGTTTAGAAAGTTTTCAGAAACTACTTGAAGAGCACTATAGATCATGAAGAAACATGACAAAATAAATAAAAACACCTGGCACCAGGCACAGTGGCACATACCTGTAATCCCAGAGGCTCGGGAGGCTGAGTCAGGAGGTTAGTGAGTTCAAAGCCAGCCTACGCAAAACGTGAGGTGTTAACTCAGTGAGACCCTGTGTCTAAATAAAATACAAAATAGGGCTGGGGATGTGGCTCAGTGGTTGAGCACCCCTGAGTTCAATCCCTGGTACCTCCCTGCCCCCCCCCCCCAAAAAAAAAACACACCTCATCACCTCATTCTTGGGTAAGAAGACTCAAAAGTGCCATTTCTTCCAGGATCAATGTATAAATAGAATGTAGTCCAAAATCTATAATGTCCTATGTGTATGTGTGTCAGTCACCGTCACTGAGGATGGAACCCACGACCTCATGCTTGCTAGGCAAGTGCTCTATCACTGAGCTACATCTTCAGCCCACAAATGTAGTCTAAGCCAACAGAATTTTCTTTAGAACTCATTTAAATTATTTTAAATTTCATTTAGAAGAATAATTATTTAAGAACCACTATGCAGGGCTGGGGTTGTGACTCGGTGGTAGAGCACTTGCCTAGCACATGTGAGGCAGTATGTTTGATCCTCAGCACCACATAAAAATACAGGTATTATGTCCAATACCTTAAAAAAAAAATGAATCAGTATGCACTGGGCATGGTGGCACACAATTGTAATCCCTCCAGCTACTCTGGAGGCTGAGGCAGGAGGATCACAAGTTCGAGATCAGCCTGGGTAATATTCAAGATGTTGTTTCAAAAACACAAAGATGGGCTGGGTATATAGCTCAGTTGGTAGAGTGCCTGCCTTGCAAGCATAAGGCCCTGAGTTCAAACCCTGGCACTGCAAAACAAAAATGATTTGGGGATGTGGTTCAGTGGTAGAGAGCATTGCCTAGCACGCATGAGGCCCTGGACTCAGTCCCTAGTACCACACACCCACACAAACACTGAAAAGCTTTTTTAAAAGCCATGGGTAGCCACATGCACCTGCAGTCCCAGCTACTCTGAAGGCTGTGACAGGAGGATCACTTGAGCCTGTCAGTTCAAGTCCAGCCTTGACAACATACTGAGATCCCATCTCAATAAGATCAAGAAATTTCAAAGAAGAGTAGTAATAGCCAGAGGGCAGGGACATCTTGCCTCCCAGACAGCACACCCATCCTTTCTGGATATTTAACCCAGAGGTGATCTATCATAGGGCTACATCCCCAAACACCTTACTGGTTTTTTGAGAGAGGGCCTCACTAAATGCCTGAGGCTGACCTTGAACTTGCTGTCCTCCCACCTCAGCTGCCTGAGTCACTGGGATAACAGACATATGCTACCAAGCCCAGTGCCTCCCAGATAATAAGATATGTTGGGGAGTCTGTAGCCTGAGCAATCTGGACAGACTGTACTTGCAGAAGGATTACCATGCCTTGGCTAGAGATGAGCTACATCCTTCCTTGGAGGAAGAAAAGAAAAAGCATTAAAAGAAACAGCTAGTTCAAAGTCCAAATTTTTATTTATGAATATAAAATGTCCAGGTTGTTACAAGACTACCACAGTTTTCAGCCATGCTTAGACAGTGGTTCTTTGAATAGGTTGTTCAACAGTGTTGTGCCAGCCTACAGGGGGAAAGGCCAGACTCAGAAGGTTGTTCATTTAGAAGAAAACAACACTAATGATGTATGCAACTTCCAGAATTTGTTTTCTCACAGAAGCTTTGTAAGTTAAGTAATTCCAGTTACTCTACCAAGATAATGTAATTATGTTTGATTTTGTAAGGTATACAATAATGATCTATTTTGGTTTTCAATGAAATTTTGATTATGGACAAAAAAAAAGATGTTTTGGAAGGGAAAGGGAAAATACTGGGAAATGATACTGACCAAATTATATTATTGTGTGCATGTATGAATATGTAACAGTGAATCCCACCATTATGTATAATTGTAACGCCTCAGTAAGAAAAGAAAAAAATAGAAAAAAGGCCAGGTATGGTGGCGCGACTTAAGACCCTGTCTCAAAATAAAGAAAAGGGCTGAGCATTTGGCTCAGTGGTAAAGTACCCCTGGGTTAAAATCTCTAGTACCAAAAGAAAAAAAAAAAAAAAATGTACGTGTTATAAAACCTCTTTGATTAAAACAGGTCAATGGAATTGTATGGGATTAGAATTAGACCCAATAAAAATGAATGTATGCTGGAGATGGAAGGATTAATTCAATAAAAGGTATTGGAACAACCAAGTAGTCATTTATAATAGAGATTTCTACTTCCCTCATTTCAAAATAAACTCCAGATGGATCAGAGATCTAAATATAAAAATTAACTACAGAAGTCTAAAAAAAAAAAAAAACTAGTTGAATAAATACATTTGTAGTCTTATATGGGAAAGGCTTTTCTAAACATAGCCCAAACTCAGAAGCCACATCTTTATTTAATATCTCCCATAGCAAAAACAAAACAAAACACAACACCATTTGAACCAACAGACAACAAACTTGGAAAGATATTTGTAACATGCATGACAAGAGGAAAACATCTCTAATAATAAAAACTCTTAATCAGAAAGGAAAACTAACCCACTGGAAAATAAATAGGCAAAAGAACAGAGCAGGCAACTCACAATAGTTGCATTCAGTAGCTGCACAATAGTCCTTGCTTATGACTTCCGAGTTTCCTGTCATGCCTAGAAAGAACTTCCCACTCTAAGATGTTTAGTGTTTCTAATGATTAAAGAAATGCACTTGGTTATGCACCCTGTAATCCCAGTAACTCGAGGGGCTGAGGCAGGAGGATTGCAAGTTCAAGACCAGCCTTAGCAATTTAGGGAGAACCTGTCTCCCTAAATTAAAAAAAGGACTGGAGATGTAGGGTCAGTAGAAGAGCACTTGCCTAGAATAAGCAAGATCCTAAATTCAATTCCCAGTATTGGAAGTAATGAGGGAAGACTCCCCCCCGCCCCATCCCCAGTAGTGGAATGGAACCCAGAGGTACTTCACACTGAGCCACATCCCAACTCTTTTCACTTTATATTTATTATTTTGAAACAGGGGAACCCAGAGGTACTTCACACTGAGCCACATCCCAACTCTTTTCACTTTATATTTATTATTTTGAAACAGGGACTCAGTGAGTTGTCCACAGGCTGGCCTGGAACTTGCAGTTCTTCTGAGTATGACACAAAACTTAGAAGCCACAAAGGGTTTTTTTGTTTTGTTTTTTGTTTTTGGGGGGATTAAACCCAGCACCTCAAACATGCTAGTAGAAGTGCTCTACTATGGAGCTACATCCCCAGCCTCACTGAAGAAATTTAACCACACTTAGAAAGACATTCAGAAAGACTGTTAAGCTGGGCATGGTGGTGCAGGCCTGTACTCCCTAGCTACTAGGGAGGCTGAGGCAGGAGGGTCATTTGAGCCCAGGAGTTCCAGGCCAGCACCAGCAAAGATCCTGTCTCAACCAACAACAAAATGGAAAAAACATAAAGCACTGTAGGTATCAATAAAAGAAAGACTACAATTCTAATGGGCAAAGAATCTGAACACACAAGAAGAAAAAAAAAATGTCTTTCAGCCACAAAAAGATGCTCAGTCTCAACAAAAATACAAATTAAAATGTTTTCAAAAACTGGTACATGCTTAATAGAGGATAATTTGGCAATAACTAATAAAAATCTAAAATGTATGTATTCTGATCCAGCAACCCTTCTTGATGTTTATTCTGCATATATCCTTGCAAGTCTAGATTCCTAGATTCTTTCTCCCATCCTGCAGAATCCTGCCTTATTCTCCAGAGAAGCAAAACAAAGAATTTCTGTTCAGGAGACACTAGGCCAAATTAAGACATGAATAGTCTTTTGAAAATGGGGATTAAGTGGGCATGTGATTACTGAATGCTGGGATCCCCAGTCTTTTCTCCTCACTAGTCTCCTAGAGCTATGGCACCCAAACTTTTACTCCCCAAGCTAAAATTCTAGAAGATTATTTTCTGAAGCATCTGACTTTTCCCAAGAATAGGCATAAGAAGTTCTCTAACAAATCGCCTCTGCAGATTACTATGAAGTGAATCTAAAAGTCTAAAAGTTTTCCAAGCCGTGTGTGGTGCTGGGGATGGAGCCTACCACCTACACCTGGCAGTTGAGCACTCTGCTAGCCCTGATCCCACTCCTAATCATAAGCAGACTTATTCTGCATCTGAGAAAAGCCTCTGAATACGGGTTTACACATCAAAACAAACACAAAAACCAACATTAGATGGACTCTACAAGGAGATGAAATTTTTTTAAAAAGAACTAATAGATTAAGTAGATACTACATCTGAAGCAACAACACACATCCTTGTAATCAGAAAATAAAAAACCTCTTGAATACTAAAAACATGATAGCAGAAATAAAAAGGGTTGGAAAAGAAAATGGAGATCTCAAATCAGAAGAAAAAAATAAGGAAGTGGAGGATCATCCTAATAGTTTCAGGATCCAAACCCTGGAGAAGGGAGTCATCCACAAAATATTCAAGAACAATTCCCAGAGCCACGGCATGTTTGCTTACAAAGTGAGCCCACCAAGTACCCAGTGAAAGGGATCAAAATAGATCCATCTAAAGGCACATCACTGTGAAATTTAGTACTCTCTCGGAATGGAGACCATCCTGTGAGCTTTGACAGGAAGAGAAGTCATATAAAAAGGATAAGAAAACAACAGCTTCAGACTTAAGCACCTCCAAAGCCAGAACACAACCTAGAATATAAACTCGGACTTGGTCTCAATGCATCTTTGTTTCTGTTCACTGAAGAATCCCAAGTGCTTAGAAACAGTGCCAGGCATGTATTAGGGTCTTAATTTCTTCAGCTGGCTTGATGGCACACTCCTGTAATCTCAACTGAGGCAGGAGGATCACAAGTTCAAGACTAGCCTTAGAAGACCCTGTCCCAAAATATAAAAAATAAAAAAAGCTAGGAATGTTCAGTGGTAAAGCACCCCAGGGTTCACCTGGGTTCACTCGACAGTACCACAAAAAAAAAAAAAAAGGGGGGGGGGGGGGATTGGATGCAAAAGAACAGAGAAATGGTTTTTCCAAATTCTGAGGAAATATTTCTGATAGCCTATAACTAAACCCATGCAAAATATCATTCAAGTATGAGGACAGAATTAAAGACATCTTTGGACATGCAAGATCTCAGTTTACCCTCTGTGTACCTTTCTCAAGAAGCTATGAGAGCACCTACTGCAGGGCACATGCCTATAATCTCAGCAATTTAGCAAGACTCTGTCTCAAGAAATAAAAAAGGCTGGGGACGTAGCTCAGTGGTAGAGCACCCTGGGTTCAGTCCTCAGTATCCCCCCCGCCCACACACACACAAATCACTGCTCTGAAAATATGGAAAGTTCTCAGGGACAAATACATAGTTTTATGGGCAGGTGCTTTTAGAAATCAAGAATGACTGAGGGCTATGTCTGAACAAAGACCTAGAGAAACCAAGCTCTGCCAGTGCCCATGTCCCAATATACAGGGACGGCCAGGCACCTTCAATCACAGAATTCCCCTCTGCCTGAACCACTGTCTCCCTGTGTCCCTGTGCCCAGGCTTGTGGCCTTCAAATCCAATATCACCCACCCTCAAGATCTACCTAAAGCACGAACCTCAGAGTAAACCGCCCTCCCAAAGGCTGGAGAGTATGCCCCCCACTGTCCATCTCCAGATGGTGCCCTGCCTCCTTGCAGGCCTCTTCCCAGCTGCCTCCAGCCACACCAGCTTCTTACTTGCACACCTTTGCACTTGCAGTCCCCTCACCTGGCACGCCCTTCCACTGAGCCCCAGGGTGTACCGTACAACTGGGGCAGGTGTCATTTGCTATCAGGAAGCCTTCTCTGGGCCTCACTGTGCCCTCCTAACACCTTGAACCTATTTTTGTCATTACACGTATGTCAGAGGATACAATTACCTATTCCTGGGTCTGTCTGCCCAACAGTGAGCTCCTGACTGAGAGCAAAAACTGGGCCTTGTGGATCTTTGAATCCCCAGACCTAGCAATGTCCCTGGCATGTTGTAACCTGGGTCAGTGTTGCTGAGTTCAGGTTTAATGAACCCTCTTGCCTCTTAGAGGGAACATCAGGCACTAGTGCATTAGTGATGTCTACTCTCTTTTTGGTTTTGATGGTTTTGTTTTTTGTTTGATTGGTTTTTGTTGTTGTTGTTGTAGATGGACTCAATACCTTCATTTTATTTATTTTTATGCGGTGAAGGGGATTGAACCCAGTGCCTCACGCATGAGAGGCAAACATTCCACTGCTGAGCCACAATGCCAGCCCTACTCTTTTTTCAAATTATTTTTACCTCAAATTATTTTGGAATATTTGAAAATCTTATACAGAAAAAATTAGATATTTTTATAATAAAAAATCCATTATTAGTCAGGTGTGGTAGCACATGGCCTGTAATCCCAGCATCTTAGGAGGCTGAGGCTTGCAAGTTCAAAGCCAGTCTCAGCAATTTAGCAAGACCCTGTTTCAAAATAAAACAAGAGCTGGGGATGTGGCTCAGTGGTTGAGTGCCCCCGAGTTTAATCCCTAGAACCAAAAAAAAAAAAAAAAATCCATTATTATCGCACAAGACCCTGGATTGAATTTCCAAGTACTGGAACAAAAAAAGAAAGAAAGAAAAAAGAAATTGATTATTTTTTCCCATTCATCTCATACCTTCACCAACTTCCAAAAATTGAGGCAACCTATAAAAAATAGTAAACTATAGCCAGATATAGTAGCACCCACCTGTGATCCCAGCTACTTGGGAGGTAGAGGCAGGAAGATGGAGAGTTTGAAGTAAGCCTGGTCAGTTTGGTGACACCCTGTCCCAAAAAAAGAAGAAGAAAAAAAAAAGTTTTAGACCACTCCCCCTCACTCACATTCGCTCAAGTAACAGTCCTGCTCAGTCTTATTCCCCACACTGAATCATGTGGCTCCCTCTGGCGGCTCTTGTGGCTGGGAAGGCCCTTTCCAGCTCCAGGTGGAAGTGTCAGGGAGAGGCTGCTGGAAATGACTGATTCAACAGTCTGCCCGAATGTCAAGAGCACTTAACACTTGTTAGTCCTGTCTCAGTAGCAAATACGTTTCTCTCTTTTTCAGTTTGTAAGACACTGAGCTTTCTTGATGAAAGAAATGGAAGTCTTCTTTTGAGATCCATGCCCCTAACAACAGATCTCCAGGGGTGCTGGGGAACTTTTACACGTGTGCCATTCAGAACTCCTTTGATTCAAGTGCTAGGCACTCACTGCCACTAGCCTGAGTAGAAAAGGAATCATGGACTCCCACAGCCAAACCACCAGAGAGGCCGGGAGGGAGCTAGTCTTCCAGGCATGGCCTTCACCACGTGGCACTTCTCACTGTGTCTTATCTCTGTGATTTCATTCCCCTCCAAAAGAGACTTAGCCTCAATGGCCCCAGGCTTACATCCTCAAAACCTTGAGTCTGAAGGGAAAAGAAGGCTGTTCCTGCCAACTCTAGTGAGGAAAGTCCCAGGGAAGGGCTCTGATTGGTTCGATTTCCATCTGATCGGGTCCATGGCAGGTGGGGGGTGGGGATGGAGTGCTGGGATTACAGACAGATGCCCATCATGTGAGGGGGGTGAGGTGCTAAGATCAGTTACCCCAGAGTCACTAAGTTAGAGAGGGTAAGGATCATGCCCAAAAGAACTGACCCTGAGAGAAAGGGCAGGCACCAAAAATGGGCAACAGAAACAGCAGCCTATGGCTTCTCAGGTGGGGAGCTCCAGCCTCCAGGCCACCAGCTTCCTGCAACTTCTTGCACTGCCTGTGCTGCTACAAAAGTTGTCCTCTGTTCTTCATGATGGGTGGCTACCTAGAGCAAGCACAAGCACTGTGCTCCAGCCCAGGGCTGGCTCACACCCCACATGGCCTCTGGGGGTCCCGCAAACAGCTCTTTTAGCCCATGCACTGCTGTTCTTTTCCCTGAAGTGTTGCCCACAGGCATCTGCTATACCAGGAGCCAGCCCCTGCCCAAGAATTCATCCTTGCCCCAGCCCCAGAGCAGAAGCCCCCTCTTCCCTTCCTCAGCCCAAGTAGGCTCCATTTCCTGCTTCTGTTGGCTTTTTGTTCCCTTTTGAGAAAACCCCACCTTGTTATAGTGGCTTAGTTCACAAAACCAACCTTACTCCCATTCAGAAGCATCAGCTCCTCCTAAAAGGGTGGTTGTAACCCTGCTACTACTGGTGAGACCAGAGGACTCGCAGACCACACCCAGTGCCACAGAGAATTCAGACCCGCTGGAGCCCTGTGTACCAGGCATTCCCCAATTGTCACCTAAATTAATCCCCCAAATAGCCACAGGCAGTAAATGCTATTGTTCCCCTGTGACTGACAGGAAAGAGAAGGCAAGACAGTGCCTGGATATGCCCAGGCTTTTCAGTTCTGGGCCCTTCGATACAGGAGGTAAAAGTAACTTTGAGCCAGACATGGTGATCCCAGCCACTCCTGAGGTTAGGCAGAAGGGACACAAGTTACAGACCAGCCTGGCAATTTAGTGAGACCCTGCCTCAAAATAACAAGAAAAAAGGGGTGGGGATGTGGCTCAGTAATGGAGCATTTCCCTAGCATGTACCAGGCTGTGGGTTTAACTCCCAGCACCAAAGATAAAATCATAAATAACTAGAAGCTGTTTCTTGAGACAGATGCAGTCTCACTATGCTGCCTATGCTGGTCTTGAACTCTGGAGCTCAAGCAGTCCTCCTGCCTCAGCCTCCTGAATAGCTGAGTCTGCAGATGCACACCACCACTCCCAGCAGCAGAGGCTGGTGACTTACAGGGGACTCATGCTGATGATGTCTTTGGCTTATTGATGTCTCTGTATGCACAGAGCCCTTCAGTGCAGGAATGTGCCCAGGTGCCTGGGCGGGCAGGCAAGAGGGGCAATCATCCCCAGCTGTGCCCTCGTGTGACCCAGCAAGTGAAGAGCCTCGGTTTTTCATACAGCTTGGTCCCAAAATCAAGTTGACCGGCCCACCTGGTGCTTGGAGAAGACCGGACACCAGTTCCAACTCAAACCTGCAAGAAGGCCTCCTGTCAGACCCCAGTGAGACACCTTGCTACAGGGCTTTCTCCCTTGTTTCAGTTTTCCCTGAGCCACTTCCACTTTGGGAGCCCAACCAGAACTTTAGCCCCTCTGTGCAGCGGTGCTGCAGTTGGCTGCACCATCAGAACAGATCTGTGTGGAACCTGGAAAAATAGGGACAGTTTCTACTGTGGCCCCATCCAAGAGTCTCTGATGCCAACAAAAATACCTCTGGGTTGGAGGATCAGGCCATACAACATCCTTGAAGAAATCCAGCTCCATGCCAGGTGTGGTGGCACACGCCTGTAATCCCAGCAACTGGAGAAACTGAGGCAGGAGGATCACAAGTTCAAGGCCATTTCAGCAATTTATGGCGATCCTGTCTCAAAATAAAAATGACTATGGATGTAACTCAGTGTGGTACAGCATCTCTGGGTTCAATTGCCAGTACTAAATAAAATAAAAAATTAATTAAATAAGTTTTTAAAATATAATCTCTGGCTCCCTTTTCTCAGTCTGCCTTTCAGTGCCTTGTTCAGTTTCCCAAGTTGTCTTTCCAAGCAGCAGGAGAGCAGTCTGTATTTTAGCCCATTCCACAGCCACAGGGATGCTTTTTTTTCCCCCTTGCGGTGCTGGGGATTGAACCCAGTGCCTAGTGCTTGCAAGGCAAGCACTCTACCAACAGAGCTATACCCAGCCCTCACAGGGGTGCTTTTGACAGCCAGGACTTCTGTAGGTCCTCCGCCCGCTGGCTCTCAGGTTTCACTGGCAGTTTACCCCCAACTCCCCTGCCCCAATGTTTGGCTTGGAAGTCCAGAAGGCGTGTTCCCAGCAAAGTACTTGCTCA
This sequence comes from Sciurus vulgaris, assembly GCF_902686455.1. Lineage (NCBI taxonomy): Eukaryota > Metazoa > Chordata > Mammalia > Rodentia > Sciuridae > Sciurus > Sciurus vulgaris. The sequence continues at coordinate 4,415,257 of NC_136462.1, forward strand.
CTGGACCCAGAGGAGGCCCAAGTGTCCCAGCATCTGGCCCCACCGCTACAGTCTTTTCTCTGAATCTGCTCTCTCAGGTGTTCATTCCACAGGACCTTGCCGCTGAACTCCCGACAGAGCCAGGCAGAGGGCAGAGCTCTTTAAGGATCGGCAAGCATACATATTGTGTAGCTTAATGGTGAATGGACTAAGACTAAAACTGCTAATCTAAACTTTTTTTTTTTTTGTACCAGGGATTGAGCCCAGGGGTGCTTCACCACTGGGCCACATCCCCAACCCTTCTTTTATATTTTGTTTAGAGACAGGGTCTCCCTGAGATGCTCAGGCCCTCCCTGAATTGCTGAGGCTGGCTTTGAAATTGTGATCCTCCTGCCTCAGCCTCCTGAGCTGCTGGGATTACAGGGCTGTGCCACCACGCTCCACTAATCTGAACATTTCTAGTTCAAGTTACCATCCCTCCAGCCAACCCTCGGCACAAGTCACAGTGTCATCATCTTTTTATGTATTCCCTTTCTGTCCATTTATTGCACTAACATCCCGCTAGCACCCACACAGTGCCCAAGAGGGTCCCAGGTTACCTGGAGTGCATGTGACAGATCATAACACAGGGAAACAGCCCACCTCTGAAAGGTGTCATGGGGCTAGAGCAGAAGGTGGTACCGCTCCCTGGGCTTCAGGGGGGCTCTACCACTGAGCTACACCTCCAGACCTTTTATTTTGTATTTTGAGATAGGATCTTGCTGAGGCTGGCCTCAAACTTGTGATCCTCCTCCCTCAGACTCCCAAGTCGCTGGGTTTACAGGTGTGCTCCACCATCCCCAGCATATTATTCTTTATAGCTCATAAGTACATACATACGTACTACAGTGAGACCCTAAATGTCCCCCAGGGGCCTGTATGTTTAAAGGCTAGTCCCCAGCAGGGCTTAGGGGAAGGGCTTCTGGTCACTGGGGGCATGCCCCAGAAGAGTACAGTGGGGCCCTAGCTCCTCCTCTTTTTCTCCTTTGACTCCTGCTCCCACCCAACAGGTGATTGACTCTACATCACCATGACATGTGCCAAGTGCTGCCTTGCCATAGGACCAACCAACCATAAGCTGAAACCCCTAAAACAGAGCCAAGCTCAGCCTTTTCTCCTTACAAGTTGCTTATCTGTCACAGTAACAGGAAGCTAACAATCACATCCACCACTGAACTATCCCCAGCCCTGGAGAGCAATGGTGAATGTAGACTGAAAAGTAGATTGTGTTGACTTCATTTCTAAATAAAATATTAAGTTGTTGAAAAGCTTCTCGATTTAGAGGTAGCATGCTGCTTGCTGTTCAGTGCTGCTCAGAATACCACACTGCCAAGTAGCTTGGGAATTTTCTATATTGGGTCTTGCTGTGTGTTCACCAGCCTCTTGAACCACTGACACAGTGTTATGATTTGCCACATCCTATTGACAGTTCAGTGAGATGTTCACATCATGTGTGTCTGCCCTAACTTGCTGACAGTGTGTGCAAGTTCCCAGTAACTCATTCTTGCTCGAATTGACTTACGGCACTTCTACCCAGCCAATCTGTTCTCAGGTGAAAGAATTTAGAGTCACATTTAAGTCAGAGGTGAAACCTCAGCCAACCCTCCCATTCCTACCCCATTTTACAGATGAGGAAAACAGGCTTACAGAGATGCCCAAAGTCAGTAATGGAGAAACAAAGAAGGGACAAAAAAGCAAACCCATTCCCCAAGGTGGTAGGAAGGCAGCAGGCAGGAGGCGTGAGCCAGCAGGAGGCCTGGCAGGGAAACCCTTTATGGGAAGGCAAGGAGGTGAGGACAGAGGCCCACAGGACTAGTCATGAAAGACCTGCCAGGCCCACCGCGAAGGCCTGTAAAGGAATCAGATTTATGACAAGGCAGCTACAAAGGCAGATTCCTGACAGCCGAGGTGACCCCTGCCTCATGAAAACAGAAAGGAACTATCAACTCCTGGGCCAGCCAGGGACAGTGGGCAATGGCTGCTCATTCTCTCCAGTTTCCCTTGCTGACCACCGCCCCCTACCCTGGGTTATCTAAGGATGAACACCACTGCTCCTGCCTGCACCTCCTCCGCCACACACTGACACTTGTCAGGGCAGCTGGGCCTGTTCTTCCACTGGCTGACCTGGAGGCCTTTGCCCTGGAGTTAGCCAAGACAACAAAGGGATTCCCATGCGGGCAGAGCCAGCTTGCACTCATCTGTGGCCACCATCCCTCTGCGGTCCCAAGAGATCCTAGGGAGGCAAGGAGAGGCGGGAGTTGAGGAGGCAAGCCCAGCTTTCTCCAGCTTAAGACTGCATTTTTTATCCTCCAGGCTTTCTTCTTCCAAAAAACTGATTGTAGGCAGGAGGATTGCTGGAGACCAGCCTGGGCAACACAGTGAGACCCCGTCTCAAAATCAATTAATTAAAATTAACAATTGGAGGTTGGGGACGCAGCCTAGCAAGCTCAAGGCCCTGGGTTTAATTCCCAGCACTAAAACGGAGCTCAACTGGGCTGGGTGGCACAGCCTGTATTCCCAGCAGCTGGGCTCAGGAGACTGAGGCAGGAGGATCACGAGTTCAAAGCCGGCCTCAGCAACTTCGCAAGGCCCTAAGCAACTCCATGAGACCCTGTCTCTAAATAAAATATTAAAAATGGGTTTTGTGGCTCAGTGGTTAAGTGCCCCTAGGTTAGATCCCTGATACCAAAATAAATTTTAAATAAATAAATAAAAGCAAGCTGGGCCAGACCTGTAATCTCAGCAACTCAGGAGGCCAAGGCAGAGGATCCCAAATTCAAGGCCAGCCCCAGCAACTTCGGGAGACCAGGTCTCAAAAAGTAAAAAGAGCCGGGATGAAGCCCAGTGGTAGAGCACCCCGGTTCAACCCCCAGGACCCAAAACAAAAGAACGGAAGAATGTTTTCTTCTCTTACAAATACAGTCAGCTGCTCAGGAAGTGCTGCACGGTGCGACCCCGCCGGACGCAGCGGCTCCGACTGCCCGACTGCCCGGTTGCCGGTCGGGGAAATGGCGTTCGCAGTGGGCGGCACAAACCCGTAGGTAACGGACCTGCAGGCGGCGCGCGCCCTCTGCGCGGGAGGGTCCGGCCGCGACCCACACGAGGCCTGCGTTCTGCGCCCGCGGACGGCCGCCCGCCGCGCGCCCGGGAGGGGCGGGGCCCGCGGCACGGAGACCCGAGGGCCGGGCCGGGGAGGTGCGCGGTGCCGAGCGGAGGGCTGGCCCGCGGTGCGTGCGGCGGGAGCCCCGGCGCGGAGCGTGCCGGAACCCAGAGGAAGGGGAGGCTGGCGCCAAACAGCAGGCCGCACCAAGCCGCTCGGCCCCGCGGCCGCGGGTGGTCTGTTCTCTCCACGTTTCTTTCTTTTATATATTATTTCTGTGCGGGGGATGGAGCTCGAGGCATCGTACATGCGAAACAGGCCTTCTACCACTGACCGACACCCGCCCCTATATTCTTCATGAATTGCAAGGTCACCTGGCCTCTTGGGGCTGACGGCTGCCCCACTGGGCCCCTTGGGACACTACGCTGGAATGCGGGCAGGGCCAGCGTGGCTGGTGGCTATCTCTGCTTTCCAGGTCTCAGGCGACCAGGTGAAGCACGGAGATGGGCACAGGAGGTGGGTGGAGCTCTGGTTATTGGGAACATGGAGCTCAAGCTGATGAAGGCAGGTGACCAGTTTAATGTCCCCAGTATTAGGTAAACAAATCTGTGGAGCATCCCTGTGGACCAGCTTCCAACAAACAGGATGCTGGGAATGAGGGCAGGAAGACACTTAAAGGGGATGTTTTGGAAAGGAAGTGAAATGGGCAGGATGAGGTTATAGTCAAAAAGCTCAGGAACTGGGAGGGCAAGAGACCTGGGGACAGGAGGCCATAGCAGTGGGAGAGAGGTGGCAGGACCCTCCTCAACCCCCAGGTTCCCCTCTCATGGAAGCCCTCTGTGCTGGAGCCTGCCTTGAGTCAGGCAGTGGAGAGAGGCCCAAGCCCCTGCCCTAGGCAAAGCACAGGTAACTGGACGTGTCCCAGACGGCACCCTCAGCAGCTCTCCTTCAGTGGGGGTTCCCAGGCAAGGAGGATGTGGGTGGACATCCCAGCAGAGAGAAGGGAGAGCTGGGAGGAGCTGTGTGTGTGATGGGGCAGGGATGCCTGTGGTCTGCACACCTGAAGAGGGACCTCTTGTGTGTGTCCCTGGAGCCTGGGGGTTTCTACAACAGGAACGGGCAGTTGAGAAAGGAATGTGGAACAGATCAATTCAGCAAGCGCCAGCTGAAGATGGCCACAGCACAAGTGCTGAGGGTCTGGGACAGGGAGACCCCTGAGCATGAAGAGAAAGAGCATTTCCAAGGAAAACTCTACCTGTCTTGGCAGTTATCAGAATCCGGGGGTGAGGGTGAGGGGTGAGTCAAGGATGACCCAGAAGGTTTCAAGGTGAGTAAACGGCAGTGCTCTGGAGCAGGCTACCTCGGGTATAGGTCACCTTCCCCCATTCTGTCAGAAACTCCGTGTCTCCAAAGTCAGCACTCCCTGCATGCCAGGTGCTGAGGGTTTTCCTGGGATGAGCCCATGGCCTCTCTCCACATTCCTGCCACCATCAACCCTCATTTAAAGATGAGAAGACCGAAGCACAGACAGGCTGGTAGCTTGTTCAAAGGTGCACTGTCAGTAGCAGGGCTGGGACTCAGTTTGACTCCTGGCCAGTGCTTCCCCCACCCCCCATATTTGTACCTGAGAGGCACACTTTTTTCCGAATCACTGATCTTCCTATATAGGGTAATCACAACTTGATGCTAAACATTTCTCCAGCTTGCTCCAGCTTGCTTTTGGTAAACATGAACATTTTCCCCCTTGCAGTGATGGAGGTGGAACTCAGGGACTCGGGCATGCTAGGTAAGCTCTGTTCCAGTGATCTGCATTCTCAGCTCTCAACCTGAATTTATTTTTATTTATTTTTTATTTATTTTATTTTTTTGTGGTGCTGGGGATTAAACCCAGGGCCTTGTGCTTGTAAGGCAAGCACTCTACCAGCTGAGCTATCTCCCCAGCCCTGAATTTATTTTTTGTTTTGTTTTCAGTACTGGGGATTGAACCCAGCGGCACTTTACCACTGAGCCACATCCCCAATCCTTTTTATTTTGAGACAGGGTCTTAAGTTGCTTAGGGCCTCCCTAAGTTGGTGGGACTGGCTTTGAGTTTATGATTCTCCTGACTCAGCCTCCCAAGTCACTGGGGTTACAGGCATGTGCCACCACAATAGGCTAATAAACGTCAATTATTTATTTTTATTTCTTTCTTTTTTTTTTTTTTGTACCAGGAATTGAGAGGCACTTTGGTACCAGACGCCATTAACCACTGAGCCTTATCCCCAGCGCCCTTTTTATTTTTTGAGACAGGGTCTCACAGTTGCTTAGGGCCTTGCCAAGTTGCTGAAGCTGGCTTTGAACTTGTGATCCTCCTGCCTCAGCCTCCCAAGCCATTAGTATTACAGGTGTGCGCCACTGCATCTGGCAATATCAGTTTTTTAAAAACAGTTTTATGTGGTACAGTTGACAAGCAATAAACTTCACGTTTAAAGTACAATTTGATATGTCTTTTGTTGTTATTTGAGACAGTCTGCTAAATTGCCTGGGCTGGCCTTGAACTTCCAATCCTCCTGCATCAGCCTCCTGAATAGCTGAGATTACAGGTTTGCATCACTACACCCCGATAATTCAATATGTTTTGCCTTATATGCACACTTGCGAGATCATTGCCATCAACCTCAAACCCCCCCCCCAAAAAAAAAATGACAGATCCATCACACAAGCTTCCTGCTACCCCTGTGTGAACCCTTCCTCTTGCCCCTGCCCCCCACCACCAGGCAAACAGTGATCTGTGGGCATCTTAGAATAGTATGCATTTTCTAGAATTTCATGTAAGTGACCAGCATCTTTCCCTTAGCATAATTATGTTTCATACAGGATATTTATCAAGATAGATCATATTCTGGGCCATAAAGCATTCTGGGTCTGAATAAATTTAAAAGGACCCAAATCATGCAAAGTATTTTTTCTGACCACAATGGAATTTAATATTAGTAATCAATAACAAAAAGACACCTGGAAAACCTCCAAATGTGGAAACTAAGTAACACGTTTATAAATAACTGAGTCCAAGTAGAAATCAGAAGAGAACTCAGTATTTTGAACTGAATGATGATGAAAATACAATATCAAAATTTGTGTGAGTCAGACCTGGGTGTGTCTGTCCTGGAATGACCCCTGCTCTGGGTGACCCCAGAATTGAGGCCTTAGCTCCCCTGAGCCTTGATGCTCTCATCTGTACAATGGACCACAGTCACCTACTTCAGTCAAGAAGGTTAGCTAAGAGGCTGCTACTCTACCTGGCTGCCCTCTACCTGGCACTTTCCGGGTAGGTGAGGGCAGGTCCCAGCAGTTTGTTTACTTTAGCAAACATTCAGTAGTTACTGTGTGCCAGGCCCTGGTCTGGGCCACTTCCCAAAACAGAAGCAGCTCATTAAGCCTCATAAAACTTTATGAGGAAGACATTTCTATGCTTTCATAGGTCCTGAACTAGAGGCATGAGGGTAAGTGACTTGTCCCAAGTCACACAGACGGTCAATGGCAGAGCTGGGATTTGAATCCAGACCACCTGAATAGAGTCAGTCCCTCATGTCCCAGCTTAATGGAGGGATACTAAAAGGTTTCAAATGGAGGAGGAGAATGGTGAGATTCCTTAACAGTAAAATCCCTTGGGACAGGGGCAGAGGGAGGCCAGTAGTGTAGCTCAGCAGTAGCTCAATCCCCTGCAATGAACAGCACCTTGGGACACACCAAGTATTTAGGAGGCTGAAGCTGCCGAATGTGGAACTGTATTAGAAATACATCTTTCCGGAAGGAGGCAGCGGCTTCACAAAAGGAAGTGCAGGCATCCGGGGCTGGAGGGCTCAAGGAACAAGAGGTCTGAGGGCAGGGTGCACAGCACTCTGAGAACCCCTTTTAACAGTGATCTGACCTGGTAAGAAGGAGAAAGGGTCCCTAAGGGAGCTAGTGAGCAGAAGGTACACTAGAAATTAATTAGATGAGGAGCAGCCTGCGAACTGCCCTGTGGGGGCAGATCATGAACGAGGGATGGCATAGACCTGGAGGGGGCACAGGGCAACCTGAGGGCATCAATGGGCAGAGCTGTGAAGGCCCCATCACAGAGCGCTTCTCCTGGGAACAATGGGAAGTCACTGGGAGCGAGCAGGGAGGAATGACGGGGTCAGGGCTGTGAAGTTTTGTAGTGGTGCCCGCAATGAGACCCAGACCTGTGTGTGCTAGGCAAGCACTCACCACTGAGCCAGGACAGCCCAGCTTTGCTCTTGAAGCTCACCCTGCTACAGGCTGAGACAGAACAGACCTGATGCAGCAGTTAGGAGGCCTTGAGGTGAGCCTAGGGTTGTGTGGGTGGGGGAGGCCCATGGGAAGGAGTCAGGGCGTGAAGATGGAGGGCAGCCGATGGATTCAAGGTGTATTTAGGTACTAATCTTTTTTAAAAAAACATAATTATGGGGCTAGGGTTGTGGCTCAGTGGTAGAGTGTTCGCCTAGCACATGTGAGGCACTGGGTTCGATCCTCAGCACCACATAAACAAATAAACATATTTCTAAAAAACTATAATTAGCCTGATGCAGTGGCACATGCCTGTGATCCTACCCACTTGGGAGGCTGAGGCAGGAAGATAGAGTTCAAAGCCATCCTCAGCAGAAGCAAGGCACTAAGCAACTCAGTGAGACCCTATCTGTAAATAAAATACAAAAATAAGGCTGGAAATGTGGCTCAGTGATCAAGTGCCCCTGAGTTCAATCCCCAGTACCCTCCCCCCACCCAAAAAACCCTATAATTAAATAGAAGGAAGACCAGTAGAGGAAGGGGAGTAGGGAGAGGCAGGAAGGGAAGGAAAGAGGAAGTACTGGGGACTGAAATGGAGCAAATTATATTCCATGCATGTATGATTATGTCAGAATAAACCACATAAATTGTATAACTATAATGCACTAATAAAACATAAAAAAAAAAAAAAAAAAAAAGACCAGGCATGGTGCTGCACGCCTGTAATCCCAGTAGTTCAGGAGGCTGAGGCAGGAGGATCGCCAAGTCCAAAGCCAGCCTCAGCAATTTAGCGAGACCCTGTCTCAAAAAAAATAATTAAAAAAGGGCTGGGGATGTGGCTCAGTGGTTAAACAGCTCCAGGTTCAATCCCTAGTACCAAAAAGAAAAATAAAAAGATGTATTTAGGAGGCAGACACAGCAGGACTCAGTGAGTCAGATCCTGTGGGGAAGCGGGGTTCTGGAAGGTGACCTAGGAGGTCTGGTTAGGCAGGGACCTGGGAGCCTGGCGTCCAGGTCTGGAGCTGATTCCTTCCTGGTCAGGGCATCTGTGAGTTACATGCACACTGGCACTGTTGGAAATTGAGTGCCAGCCACAGCCCAGGGAGAGGGTCGGGCCTGGGGAGTAGACAGGAGCAGCCGCGCGGGGCGGGCCGCACTGCTGCAGGGGAGGCCCGGCAGGGCTCTCAGGAGGGGAGTGCCGGGAACAGTGTGGATGCGCCGAGGCCCAAGTGTCTGGTACTTAGCCACTGAACGCACACGAAAGAGAGCACAAGAAGAGAAAATGGAGGGAGACCTCAGGGACCAGCGATGCTTTTATTCAGCACCGGAGGGGACGCGTCCAGGGGGAAAATGGCGGCGGGCCACTACGAGGGTCTCCATAGAGCCAGGCCGTGGGAGGACGTAGTTCCGATGGGTGGGCCCTTTCCGCCGGCAGGGCCAGGTCCTGGGAGGAGTTTCGGTGGCGAGGTTACCAGGGCAGGGCAGAGCGCAGGTAGGGAAACAGGGAAGCTCCCTCGCTGGGCCGAGGGTCCCTGTCCTCCAGCCGCTGCTGTGGGAGGGTGGAAGAACAGGACGACGCGGACGGAGGGAGGCAGGAAAGAGTGGTGGCCAGGGAGTGGCCTTGGGGCTGCCTGGCGGAAAGGAGAGGTTAACGTCCTAGGAACGGCGGGACAAAGAACCTCAAAGCCAGGGCACTGGAGGGCTCATCTGCGAGCACTCTTCGATCTCTTGGGCGATGGCAGAAGCCGGGGTGAAGGCAAGGCCACCGCGCCAGGGAAGGGCACAGGTTAAGGAGGCGCCGGGCACTGCCGCCAAGACCTTGCAGGCTGACAGAATCGACTGGAAGAAGCCCCGGCGCCTCAGAGAAAAGCCGAGTCTTGGGCTGCGCTGTGGCTCCGTGGTGGGGCGCTGGCCTGGGCGCCATCCTCGGCACCACACAATAAAACAAGGGTACTATGTCTGCAACCGAAAGTCGCTTTTTAAAGCAATGAGCTTTACAAAATCATGGTGGGTGTGACGAGGTATTAATTTGCCCACCAAAACCCTGACGCCCCAAGGGACCCTGCTGGTTTTAGGACAAACCAGACGGGGAGAAAGCCCCAGAGGACGAGGCGCGGCTTCCGAGGGCTCGCTGTTCCCACGTGTGCGTGGCAGCCTTTCCTCAGGACCGCGGGCGCTCGCCCCGCAATCCCGACGGCGGCCTGTGGCTGCGGCCAGGCGGCGGAGCCGGCTCCTCGAGTCCCACCTCGTCCTCAGAACTGGGCTCCCCCGTGCACGCAGGACCCCTTTTGCCCGAGGGCGCCCGTTTTGCCAGGGTGGACAGCAGGTCCAAGTCTTGCCTCCCGCCCGCCGTCCACGTGTCCTGGTCCCCCTCACTGACATGCTTCATGGGCCCGGCCTCCGCCGGGTTGCCAGTGCTGGAACCCGGGGACCCCTAACCACTGCCTCGGACACCCAACACGACCCGGGTCCCACGTTCGCTGCCGCGGGCCCCCAAACTGCCCCAAAACCCAAACACGCGGCCCAAGGCGAGTAAACGCGGCCGGGTCCCGCAGCCTTCCACTGGCGCGGGGCCACCGAGCACGGCGGCGGGCCCCGAGCTTACACGACAGGCGGGCGCGCCCGCAGAATTACAACTTCACGCTCGCAGAGTCCATCATACCCAAGTACGCGGACCCTGGCGGGGGCCGCGCATGCGCAAGCGCAGAAGCACGCCAGCGCGCTCGGGGAGGCGGGGCCGCGGCCTCGGGCGAGTCCGGAGGCGCCGAGACTCCCCGAGAATTCCGGGCCGCGCAGGCGCACGGGGGCTGGCGCGGGCGCGCGGGCGCGGCAGCGGTGGGGGGGCGCGCGGCCGAACGCCGCGCGGGGCACGCGCGCGCCGGGCAGAGGGGCCAGCGGCAGCCAGGGCGCAGGCGCAGGCGCGCGGCCGCGGCGGCGGTTGGGGAGGGTTCTTCCGGAAGGTTCGGGAGGCTTCTGGAAAAGGCGCCGCGCGCTGGGCGGGCCCGCCGCTATATAAGGGCGGCGCGGGGGCGGCGCGCCAGTTGCTTCAGCGTCCTGGTGCTGCTACACCGCGGATCCCGTGCGGTCGACTAGCCAAGGTGAGGCCCAGGGAGGGGGACGGGGTGCCGGGACGGAGCGGGGCGCGGGGTCGGGCGCGGGGCCTCGGCCCGGCGGCGCCCTCGGCGGGCCGGCGCGGGGGGCCCGGGCGTCCCGCTCGCGCAGGGCCGCCGCGGGCGGGGGCCGCCATGGCGGGGCGGGGGCGGCCGTTGGACGGCGTGCGCGGGCCCCGGCGCCCCGCGGCCGCAATGAGGTCATCTTTTGTCGGCCGCCCCGCGCCGGCCGAGCCGCGCGTCCGCCGGAGCCCGGGCCCGCCGCGGCGCTCCGGGCTCAGCGCGCGGTCGTTGCAGATGCCGGAGGAGACCCAGACCCAAGACCAGCCCATGGAGGAGGAGGAGGTGGAGACCTTCGCCTTCCAGGCGGAGATCGCGCAGTTGATGTCGTTGATCATCAACACTTTCTACTCGAACAAAGAGATCTTCCTGCGGGAGCTGATCTCCAACTCGTCGGACGTAAGTGCCCCGGCGCCGGGCGTGGCGGGGGCGCGGGCCTGGCGGGGCGCCGCGCCTGACGCCTGTCGGTCCCCCGCAGGCCCTGGACAAGATCAGGTACGAAAGCCTGACGGACCCCAGCAAGCTCGACTCGGGGAAGGAGCTGCACATTAACCTGATCCCGAACAAGCAGGACCGAACCCTCACCATCGTGGACACCGGAATCGGCATGACCAAGGCCGACCTGATCAACAACCTGGGCACTATCGCCAAGTCTGGGACCAAGGCGTTCATGGAGGCTTTGCAGGCTGGCGCTGACATCTCCATGATCGGCCAGTTCGGAGTCGGCTTTTATTCTGCGTATTTGGTGGCGGAGAAAGTGACTGTGATCACCAAACACAACGACGATGAGCAGTACGCCTGGGAGTCCTCCGCTGGGGGCTCCTTCACCGTCAGGACTGACACAGGTGGGCACGTGGGGCCGGCGCGGCACATGGCGGGCTGTTAAATGCCGTGACGTGTAGATGTTTTATCTCACCGCTTGAGCAAGCGCGCAGAGCTGCCGTTGGGAACCTGTGGTGATAGGTTGTGGCCCGGTGACAGAGCGCTTGCCTCGCACTTGTGAGGCTCCGGGCTTGATCCTCATCGCCGTATAAAAATGTTTGAAAAAACAAACAAGTGCATTTCCTCTTTTTTTCCGCAGGGGAACCAATGGGTCGTGGGACAAAGGTTATCCTGCATCTGAAAGAAGACCAAACTGAGTACTTGGAGGAAAGAAGAATAAAGGAGATCGTGAAGAAACATTCCCAGTTTATCGGCTATCCCATTACTCTCTTTGTAAGTGTACGTGGCAGTGCAAAGTGAGCTCCTGTGTGGAGAAAAGAAACTGGATTATCTCAAGCTCCCAAACTCTTGAAAGTCAGTCAGAGTTTACTGACTCTGAAGCTTGTTTGGAGCCTAAGTCTCACTAGGTGCCTGGGGGTTGCCTGGGGGTTGCCTGGGGGTGGTCAGGAGGCCTGGGTTTTTGAGAGTAGCTCCTTGGCTGTTGGTGCCGCTCAGCTTGGCCAATTCAGGGTTAGTAGAAGCAAACTGCTTTCAGTCTGTCCCGCAGTGCACAGGTGACACGATGTCTGTCTTCCTGAAGGTGGAGAAGGAGCGTGACAAAGAAGTCAGTGATGACGAGGCCGAAGAGAAAGAAGATAAAGAGGAGGAAAAGGAGAAAGAAGAAAAGGAGCCTGATGACAAGCCCGAAATCGAAGATGTTGGTTCAGATGAAGAAGAAGAAGAAAAGAAGGATGGCGACAAGAAGAAAAAGAAGAAAATTAAGGAGAAGTACATTGATCAGGAAGAGCTCAACAAAACAAAGCCCATTTGGACCAGAAATCCTGATGATATCACTAATGAGGAGTACGGAGAGTTCTATAAGAGTTTGACCAATGATTGGGAAGATCACTTGGCAGTGAAGGTGAGTGGTAACTGAGGGTGTCAGTGCCAGTGTGGATTGGTACTGTCTCCTCATCCTCACCCCCTTAGCTCCAAACTTAAGTGCAATTGTTAATTTGTTGAGTGACTCTTCGTGACAGTTGCTGGCATGGTTCCTTCACAATGCACTTTTTATTACAGCATTTTTCCGTTGAAGGACAGTTGGAATTCAGAGCCCTTCTTTTTGTCCCAAGACGTGCTCCTTTTGACCTTTTTGAAAACAGAAAGAAAAAGAACAACATCAAGTTGTATGTACGCAGAGTTTTCATCATGGATAACTGTGAGGAGCTAATCCCTGAATATCTGAGTAAGTAAGAAATGGAAGAGGATCACTGTCACTGGTTAAAGAAATTCATCCCATTCGGAGGTAGGGTGCATGGGCAAAGGCCCCTGTCCCTAGAAACAGAATTCATCCGTTGTCTCTCCATTTGGAATGTATTTATTACCCATTTTGTCTTTGAAATGACTTGGGTCCCTTTGGTCTTTATTTTCCAGACTTCATTAGAGGAGTGGTAGATTCTGAGGATCTTCCTCTAAACATTTCCCGTGAAATGTTGCAACAGAGCAAAATTTTGAAAGTCATCAGAAAGAATTTGGTCAAAAAATGCCTAGAACTGTTCACTGAACTGGCAGAAGATAAAGAGAACTACAAAAAATTCTATGAGCAATTTTCTAAAAATATAAAGGTTGGTATAAACATTGGATGATTATTAGCAGTTTTGTAATAACTGTCATTTTAAATGATTCTTTTCAATGTAAAAACTAAGCTGAATACTTCTTCCAGCTTGGAATACACGAAGACTCTCAGAATCGAAAGAAGCTTTCAGAGCTGTTACGATACTACACGTCTGCTTCTGGGGATGAGATGGTTTCTCTCAAGGACTATTGTACCAGAATGAAAGAAAATCAGAAACACATCTACTATATCACAGGTAACAGTGAATATTATGATGCATTGCTTTGTTCTTGTGGCCTCATGGGAGACATGGGTTGATTCTTTATCTAGGTGGCTGTATACACAGCTGAGTGCAGCTGTGTTTTAGGCAAGACACTTAACATGAACCTAAGTTATATCAGTGTGGCTAGATCGTGTTTATTATTATCCAATCTGAATTTTTACAAATCAAGTAGGTGAAGCCACTTTTTGGGTGCTGGGGATTGAACCCAGGGCCTTGTGCTATCTCTCCAGCCCCTGAAGCCACTTTTAAAGTCTAAAATTTTACAATGCACCTCAGGTGAGACCAAGGATCAGGTCGCTAACTCTGCCTTTGTGGAGCGTCTTCGGAAGCATGGTTTAGAAGTGATCTACATGATTGAGCCCATCGATGAGTACTGTGTCCAACAGCTGAAGGAATTTGAGGGGAAGACATTAGTGTCTGTCACCAAAGAGGGCTTGGAGCTTCCAGAGGATGAAGAGGAGAAGAAAAAACAGGAAGAGAAAAAGACAAAGTTTGAAAACCTCTGCAAGATCATGAAGGACATCTTGGAGAAAAAGGTTGAGAAGGTAATGTGAACACTTACCTGTTTCCTAATTATTCACTTTTCTAAGGTGTTCTGCTTACTTAATCCAGTCCCTTTAAGTTCTTGGCCAAGAGAAAAAGAAAAAAAATGAACCTGTGTAATTCATGGTTCTTTTGCAAATAGTTGCCATTTCTGACCCACTAATACTCCATTCCTTGGATTTCATTCATTTCCCACGGAAAGCGAAAGGAGAGGTTAAAATACTAGGATTTTTCTAGGCCTACTCATCACTTCAGGCTTTGATCACAGGTGGTTGTGTCAAACCGATTGGTGACCTCCCCATGCTGTATTGTCACAAGCACATACGGCTGGACAGCAAACATGGAAAGAATCATGAAAGCTCAGGCGCTAAGAGACAACTCGACAATGGGCTACATGGCAGCCAAGAAACACCTGGAGGTGAACCCTGACCACTCCATCATCGAGACCTTGAGGCAAAAGGCAGAGGCCGACAAGAACGACAAGTCTGTAAAAGACCTGGTCATCTTGCTGTATGAAACTGCACTCCTGTCTTCTGGCTTCAGTTTGGAAGATCCCCAGACCCATGCTAACAGGATCTACAGGATGATCAAACTTGGGCTGGGTAAGCTGTGTACTGCCACATGACCGCTGAGTGGGATGGTCAGCTTTCAGCTACTTACGCATCACCTCATCCTGTTTGGGAAGGAGACGTTAAAGTGTGTTTTTGTAGGGACGTGAAGAGTCTTGTCGTTGAATGTTGATTTTTATCGTGATGGGTATGTCCTGTAATGCTCAGTGTTGGACTGCTCATGGGCTTTAAGAACTGACATGGTGGCTTTGTTTCCAAAACAGGTATCGATGAAGATGATCCCACTGCTGATGATACCAGCGCTGCTGTAACAGAAGAGATGCCGCCCCTGGAAGGAGATGACGACACGTCACGCATGGAAGAAGTAGACTAGGCCTCTGGAGAGCCGCTCAGGCGTGTGCCGACTTCACATTCCTGATGTTTTCAAGGATTTTTTTTTTTTTTTTTTTTTTTTGGTTCATTTTTGTTGACATTTATTAAAGTCTATATGGCATGACAGTAACTACTTAAGGAGAGATAGGATTTCTTTGTACTTTTAAGTGATACTGTGATACTTTAGGCACTAAAGCAGAGCTAGTAATGCTTTTTCTAGTTTCACATTGGCTGTTTTAACAGGTTGAGATGTTTGTTCTAAGACATGTAACCTATCATTAACTGTCTGAAGTGTTCACTACCAAGTTGTATCCCTTAGTAGACCAGACCAAATCTTGTCCCTGAAGTGTTCCCAAGATAGACCTTGATGTTTAAAAGAAAAAAATTTGTTACAATGGCTTGAGTTTCATCTTGTTAAGATCTGCTTTTTAAACTCTCCATCCTTGTAGTTACCCACTGTGCATGTACTAGTCCTCTAGAACCAAGTGTGTTACACTGAACCAGCTTGCTGGGTGGGAGGAACTCTCCAGGGCTTGTTTTCCAAAGAAAAGTGTTTAGAGAGCAAAACTTAAACCTCCCTATGTGTTGCAAAGCCGTTCAAAAAGTAACTCAGTAAGGCTTGTGAATGGAAATACATAGTACCCAAGTCAGCATTCTGCTTAAAAAGTAATAAATGCAGATGAGTTAAGAATAGTGTGAGTGCCTTATTTGAGAGCAAGGGGAGGGGAATGAGTTAATGATGGGCCCCCAGAACTGCAAGACATTTTTGCACTAAGACATGTAACCTATCATTAACTGTCTGAAGTGTTCACTACCAAGTTGTATCCCTTAGTAGACCAGACCAAATCTTCTCCCTGAAGTGTTCCCAAGATAGACACTATAGAGTGTCTGGCCCCGGGAGAGGTAAGTAACATGGGCTGCTCTTGGTATGGAGGTGTGCCTGCCACCTCCCAGGGTAGCTGGCCAGTGAAGGGCATTCCTATAAGCTTGGGAAGAAAATAGGATTAGATAACTGCATTCCCGGTGATTGCATTCTCCCACCCTGTCCATCCTTGCTGACAATGACAAAACTTGGGGTCATATCTTGCCAGGGCAAGCCTTTCACTGAGCTACATTTCCATCACATTTTCTAGTGGATGGTGGTGTTCCCTTAGGTTTATTTTTGGGGTTCATTTTTAGGCGGGGGATTGAACCCAGGGGCACTTAACCCTGAGCCACATCCACAGCCCTTTGAGTCTCAACAAGTTGCTGATGCTGGCTTTGAACTTGAGATTTGCCATCCTCTGGGATTAAAGACAGGCATGTACCTTCATGCTCAGCTCCCCTTAGTATTTTTATGTCCAAACTTTTTTCTGGGATTACAGGTTTATACTGCTGTTCTCAGTTCCAGCCCCCTCACCTTTTTAAAAAACATGGATCCGGTCTTGCCAGCATTGAGCTTGGTGATTCTCAAGATTCTCCTGTCTCTTCCTGTGATTTTATGCATGTGCTACTGCACCTGCCCCCCGGTTTTTTCTGTAAAACGCCTTACACTAAATATGATATCTCAATTCTTTGAAGTTCTTCACAAAACTTAGAACTGTTAGATTTTTGTCAGTGACTGGCAATACCTGATGAGCAATTCAAAGATTTTGGTTTATGATTTCCAAGACACTGTTTACTGTCAATTGACTCCAAGGCAGAAACCTCCAAAGGTGTGGCAGTGGAAAGCTGCTGAGCTCCAGACCCGCAGAGCTGAGAGGAAGGGCTGGGTAGGAAACCCCACGGAGGCCTGCCCCAGTGATTCCCTTCCTCCCTTCAAACACCACGGTGCCACTGAGGTCGAAGCTCTCCAGATCACTTCCCAAAAGCCCCGCCTCTGAACACTAGAGGCTTTGGGGTTATTCCAGATACAAATCATGATGCTGTCCTACCAGAAATCCTACCTTCTTAATCATAAAGGCAGGGATAACTTAGCAACATGGAGTGGAGCAGGGGTGTGGGATCCCAGAAGATGAAGAGTCTTCAAATCGCCCCCAGAAAGAATCTTGTACCAAATGGCATGTAGAATTTAGATCCTAAGACAAGTGTGGGATTCTATAATGCTTAGTTTGGCAGTGATTGAGGTTGGGGTACAGAGGCAAGGAGGACTTGGTCTGGTTCCTCTACTGCCCAGGAACCAGGGGCCTAGTACGTGGTGATCACATAGTCCAAGTTCTCTGAGGACTTCTTCCCCTGAGAGGAATTGAAGCCTTCGTGTTTGAATCCTGCTTTAACTACGAAGCCAGTTCTGCTATTTCGTTGCTGGCAGCTGAACTGGATGGGAAAGGGGGCAAGGGTTGGGCACAGTGGAACAGGTCTGTCATCCCAGCTACTTGGGAGGTTGAGGCAGGAGAACAGCAAATTCAAGGTCAGCCCGGGCAACTTAGTGAAGGCCCTATCTCAAAACTAAGAAGGGCTAGGGATATAGCTGAGTGGTAGAGTCCCCCTGGATTCAATCCCCAATACTAAAGGGAAGAAAAAAGTAAAAAAATGTGTATTTTGCTACACACACAATAAAATAGGAAATGGATTTATGAACTACCACGTACCCATTGCCCCAAATATTGTTATATCTATTTGACTTTGGATATTTATTTATTTAATGCGGTGCTGGGGATCAAACCCAGGCCTGGCTTTGTGCTGACTAGGCAGAAATTCAATCACTGAATTTCACCCCAGCCCTTGAATCCTTGAATTTGTAATTTTTTTTTTTTTTTACATAGGAGTCTTACTATACACAGAATGGTCTTAGATTGCTGGGCTCATGTGCTTCTCCTGCCTCAGCCTCCTAAATGCTGGCATTACAGGTATGTGCCACTGCACCTGGCTGAATTTGGAGTCTTTTCATTGTTTGGTGCTGTGGATCAAATCTAGAACCTCACACGTGCTAAGCAAGCACTGTACCACTGAGCTACCTGAGATAGGGGCGGATATTTTGTGTGTGGTAAAAATATAACAATTTATCATTTTGACCATTTTAAGTGCAAAC
The DNA here is from genome assembly GCF_902686455.1 of Sciurus vulgaris. NCBI lineage: Eukaryota > Metazoa > Chordata > Mammalia > Rodentia > Sciuridae > Sciurus > Sciurus vulgaris. Next base: position 4,433,127 of record NC_136462.1, read on the forward strand.
TAAATGCCATTAACTACCCTTGCAGAACATTGCAAACTATTATCACTACTTCTCTTTTTTAGACCAAAAATATTACACTGATCTTTTATGTATGGAGTTTATATAGCGGGGAAAATTAGTTTTTTTATAACTTACAAAGCTTATTCATGTTTTAAACTTTTTTTACCCTTTGTCTTTTTTCCTTCTAAGTTGTGCATTTTTTTGAGAATTCTTTATTTTGTTAGAGTTTTATAGTTGGTTATGAGTCGTAGTTGGCTCACTGCACAAACCATATGTGGAATTCAATTTCAGCTCATGACCCCGCTCACATCACTATTTTCTTTTTAATTTTTTTAAAAATATTTTTATTAGTTGGTGAACCTTTAGTTCTTTGTATGCAGTGCTGAGAATTGAACCCAGTGCCTCACACATGCTGGGCAAGCGCTGTGCCACCCAGCCACCCCAGGCCCCTCCTCTCATCGCTATTCCTGAAGCAGCTTGCCTGGAGTGGCCTCACTCCACTGCACCAGGCTTCCCCTCCACCACCCTGCCGGTCAGAAGTCCTGCGTCACACATCCTCCTGGCCTCCCCTTCCTGTGCGCAGTGCTGGAGATGGAACCCAGGCCTTGCACGTTCCGAGCAAGTGCTCTTCACCTGAGCTCCACCCCCAGATGTCCTCTGTCTTGGTATCTTCACACTGCCGTAACAAAAGGGTCCTGTCAGCCCTGGAGGGAGGGAGTTGGCTTCGTTGGGTGGCAGTTTGGTGGACTGAACAGCTGGTGTGCACAACTGACACTCCTTTCTTGTGAGGATGGCAGTTGTTTAAATGATTCAGTGTCCTTTAGGACGGTTTTGTTCCCTCTCTTGGCCTTCAAGGTCTGCTCAAACCTTTGAAAGTGTGGTTGCAGATTCTTCTTCCATGGGAAGAACATTCCAGGAAGCCGCACTTGTAGTGAGTCACAGTGTATTAATAGCACCACCAAAATCTGAACAAAGATTCCATTATGTTGTTGCAGAGCCCACGAGCCGAGCTGATTGCCTGCCAAGTGTATCTGTCAGCTCGGAGCACACCTCATCCTGTGGAAGCACCGAGGCCGCCACACTTAGCAGTAAAAGTTCCCGAGCCGGAAATGGGTCCAAAAAGGAGCATCGTTTTTTTGTTTGTTTGTTTTTTGTTTTTTTTTTTTTAATTTCGGGTGAAAAACAAAAAGCGAATCAGAACAAAAAATGGTTAAGTCAGCTACTGACTTTAAATAGTTAGATGGACACCTGATGTTGGAGTGCATCACGGTGATCTAGAAAGCTCGGCGGTTCACACTTCCTTTCCAGTACGCGCTTTCCTACCTCCTCCGGAAGGCCTCTGCTGCTCGGTCTTCCGCAGCCTGCCACACTGGCGAGAAGCTGCCCAATCTCACTGGGGTTTGGGAAAGGGAAAGGGAGCATAGGTCCCCCTTTCTACACCCTTCGAAAGTGCGGAACGAAGGCCTCAGGCAGGCGTGAACCCACAGGACCGCTGGGACACGAACTTAACCTGAATTACCTCCTGGCAGGAACTAGGGAAAGTCTCGCCTGCTTGAACTTACGAGAAGCACACAAGACTGTTCCCTGCAATACTGTAGCATGGGAAATGTGAAAACATCTAACTACCCCAAAACAGGACAATATCCCAATAATTCCAGTTTATGGGATGCACAGGGGATAGAGGGACATGCTGAAGGACACTATGGGAAAGCAGCCAGACAAGATCAGAGCATCCACTGGATATTTGGCTTCATCTGGTCCACAGCAGGAGCCATTAAAACACCCACAACAGCAACTGTTTCTATAGTTCGAGAAATCGAAGAGGGCAGGCAGCGTGCTCAGTGGTAGAGCTCTTGCTTGGCAGGCGCAAGGCCTGAGGTTCAATCCCCAGCACCAAAACACACACACACACACACACACACACACACAAATTGAAGGAACATGAGTGGCCGCAGCCTCAGGTGTGTTGGCACGTGAGTGGGGAGGGGCGGGTGGGAGGCGGGGCCTGGTGGAGAAACAAGTTCCCACCAGGCTGGAGCTGCGACAGGTGCTCAGGGCTCCTGCCTGGAGACCCGAGTCCTCCTCGGACCTGTCGTTCCCTCAGTTTTGGGCTTTCTTTCTTTCTTCCCTTCTTGTCTTCCCCCCGTAGTGCTAGAGGCTGAACCCGGGACCCTGCATGCCGGGGGCACATGCTCTGCCACTGAGCTCCAGCTCCAGCCTCTTTTTTGTTGTTCTTTTTGACAGGGTCTCTCTAAGTTGCCCACCTGGCCTCAAACTTGCTGTCCTCCTGCCTCAGTCTCCAAGTCGCTGGGGTCACAGGCACGCGGCTTGGTGTCCTGCGCTTTGCTTACCGAGCTCTTTCTTTGGGCTCCACGTATTCCTGCCTTGACTTTCGCCACTTTCTGTTCTGGGAACTTCTAAAGCACACCAGAGTAGGCAGAGCAGCCCTGGAGGCCACGTGCCCCAGCCTCCCTCCTCCCAGAGGCCCCACTACCGCATCCTGAGCCTCTGTCCTTTGCGCTCCCTGCGCTCACGCTCAGGCACTGGCCGTGCGCGGTCAGACAGGGACTGGGCACCAGCGAGACAGTGGGTCCTCTCCACTTCACTCCAGACTCAGGGAGGGACACTCAAAAATATTTCTGAAGCCAGGCACAGTGGCACCCACTTATAATCCCAGTCCCTTGGAAGACTGAGGCAGGAGGATCACAAGCTGAAGGCCAGCCTCAGCAGCTTAGCAAGAACCTGTCAAAATGAAAACTAGAAAGGGCGGGGGTGTGGCTCAGTGGTAGGGCCCTGCATTCAAGCCCAGCACCAAAAAAAGAGAAAATTTACTTTCAGTGTTACTCTGCCAGGGGCTAAGGATTCAAAACCCCCAGGCTCAGAGAAAAGGTCAGCATGGAAATCCATAGTCGCCTTTTGCACGGTCTGGTCTGGCCTGCTCTGGGAGGACAGAGGGGCAGCTCCTACCCAAGATCCAGAGGCGAGGCTCACCCCAGGGTCAAGTAAGAAAGAGTCAAGCCTGGCCCATGCCTGTCACCCCAGCAGCTCGGGAGGCTGAGACAGGAGGATCATGAGTTCAAAGCCAGCCTCAGCAACTTAGGGAGGTACTGTCTCTAAATATTAAAATAAGGGGCTGGGGGTGTGGCTAAGTACCCCTGGCTTCATCCCCATACCCCCCAAAAAAGAGAAAGAAAGAGCCAGGGGTTGGGGTGAAGGGGGCGCTCCCAGCAGAAGGAGGAGCCGTGGGGGCAGGGCCCCCAGTCAGGCATGAGAGGAGCTGCAGAGGCCGCGGCTGTGGGACAGGAGACTCAGTGGGAACCGCGAAACTGGAGCGAGGGGCCATGTGACCAGTGAAGGGCGTGCAGCCTCCTGAGCACCGGGGACTCCTCAGGGTGATGTTCCTGCAAAGCCTCCAGCCTCTCTGGAGGCCACACCAGAGGGGCCGGGTGTGGAGCACTGAGCCTTGTGTGGCTCTGGAGCCCAGCGCAGGTGGCGCGGGTCAGGCAGGCTCTGTCCACAGCTGCGCAGCAGGTGGGACAGTGGAGCAGCAGGGCTGGGGGCCTGCAGCCCTGGGTGGGCATACAGGGCGCCTCCCCAGGATGTGTGCTCTGGATGGGGACTGGCACACTGGGTTGCCATGGCGATCTCTGTGACATCACACAGGCCTGGGCTGCAGGACACCGGCCTCCCTTCTTGACTCATGGGTGATCACTCTGGGAACAAAATGGACATCCCATCCAGAAGGTAAGTCTGCAGTGACCGTCCTGTGCCTTCCCTGCCTGGGGCCTTGAAGCTTGGCCTCGGCTGCTTTCGGTGACACCACCCCTGGACCAAATTCACAGGGGCTCTAGCTTAGGGAATCCCACCGCGGAAACCAGTCTTCGCTACCCCAGGCTGAGTTTGGGGCTGTTTTTCTGGGAAAAGAGAAAGTGTGCCTCTGCTGGGCTCTGGACGGAGGGGGTGCAAGGTGTCTGCGGACCAGATGGGGCAAGTGTGGCCTGCGGGGCAAGAAGAGGCAGCCAGGCGCAGAGCGTGTGGCTCCCTGAAGAGCAGGCGCGAGGATGGTGCCCCCTCCAAGAGGCGGGCGTGCCTGCCCCTGGGTAAAGATGCCACTCTGCAGACGCAGGCCCGCAGCGGGAGGCCTGGTGTGGGCTGGGTCCCGTGAGCGGCTCCCTCGGCCTCGGCCTTGCAGGCTTGGAGAGCGCCCAGGGTGGTGGGACGCTGGACAAGTCCCTCCCCTCCCCTAAGTCCACTGGACAATTCTAGGACAGCTGGGAATTGACCTGGGGGATTAATTAGCATCTACAACAAAGCCACACAGAGTTTTCCCAAAGTGAAGTAGCTCCTCCTGAAGCGTTTCCTCTCGGGTCACAGGGGTTGCAGGTGTGTGCCACCACACTTGGGTCTTTTTTTTTTTTTGCACTGGGAATTCAACCACTTCCCAGCCCTTTTATTTTTTATTTTGAAACAGGGTCTCACTAAGTTGCTGAGTCTGGCTCAAACTTGGGATCCCTGCCTCACCTCCAGTGGCTGGGATCATCACAGGTGCACGCTGCCCCGCTCAGTTAGGACAGGTGTTCTTGTAAGAACAAAACTTAAAACTTCTTAAAAACTTAGAACAGCAAAATACTAAACAAGGAGAACAACAATGAAGCCTGATATTATTTTTGAGAGGGTGGGAAAGTAAAGAATGGCAACCAGACACAACAGCCCATTCAGTTCCGCCTGCGCGTGAACACCTCTGACTTGCCGTCTACACGCCAATCGAGTTGATCCTCTAGGAGACGTCGTTGTGCAGAAGGAGTTTAAGGAACCTTCTTTTTTATTTTTTCTTTTTCAAGATGAAGACCTTTATTTTCTTTATTTTATGTGGTGCTGAGGATCGAACCCAGGGCCTCACACATGCTGGGCAAGTGCTCTGCCCCTGAGCCACAGACCTGGCTCAAATTTAAGAAATCTTTCAGCAGGAAAGATCTTATTGCAAGGAAAAGCTGTCTGCCTTGAACTAGAACTGTGGATGAATGTGGGATGTGTCTAGTGAGAACTTACTTGGTGTGCTAGCGATCAAGGCCTGGGCCCCAAGCGTGCCCATCCTCCTACAGCGGATCTCCTTCCCCAAGAGAGTGCTTTCACGCGAGTTTATTTTTCGGATCGGATGCGACGCTCAACAGATGGCTGGACCTCCCTCCTAGAGCTCATGGGGCAGAGAGGAGTAGGCGCGGCTCAGGAGCCACAGCAGCCACCAGCCCTGTGCCTTCCTCCTGCCCATGGGCGCTGGCCAAACACCAAACTATCTCTTTTCAGGGCCGGGGATTGAACCAGGGCCTCCTGCTGGCTGGGCAAGCATCCCCCCCCCACCCCCCCGGCCAGGCCCCCAGCTACACCTGCAGCCCGTTTTAAAATCATGAACGCATGAATCGCACAGCTGAGCGGGTTCTAGCGTCTGCCCACGCGCCACAGAGCGCGCTGACCCAATCCAAGCTGCTTTTCCCGTCCCCCCCGCAAGCAGCAGTCCTACTTCAGGTCCACATATGAGGGCGAATCGCAGTGCTTGTCTTTCTGTGTCGAGACTTGAGTTGACACAGCGTCCTCCAGTTTTTGCTGCGAGTGACAGCAGCACATGATCAACGCACCTTTTGTTTCTTCTTCTCTTCCAGTGTGGGAATGGAACCCAGGGCCTCCAGCGTGCTAGGCAAGTGCTCCACCTCTGAGCCATGCCCCAGCTCTATGCCACATTGTTTTTTAAATCCATTTATCTGTCCATGGGCACCTAGGCTGAGTCTATCTTTGCTACTGTGAATAGTGCCACAGTAAACTTGGGTGAGTAGGTACCTCTTTGGTATGCTGACTTCATTTCTTTTGGCTATATGCCCAGGAGTGGGATAGCTGGATCATATGGCAAATCTATTTTTAGGTTTTTTGAGCAACCCCCATACTTCTCTCTGCAATAGCTGTGCTAATGCACATTCTCACCAGTAGTACATAAGGGTTCTTCTGTAGCCAGATGTGATAGTGCACACCTGTAATCCCAGCTACTTGGGAAGCCGAGGCAGGAGGATCAAATTTTGAGGCCAGTTGGGCTCCTTAGGGAAACCTTGTGTTATAATTTAAAAAGGATTAGGGATGCTGGGCGCAGTGGCGCACACCTGTAATCCCAGTGGCTTGGGAGGCTGAGGCAGGAGGATCACAAGTTGAAACCCAGCCTCAGCAACTTGGTGAAATATATTAACGGGTTGGGGATGTGACTCTGTGGTTAAGCACCCCTGGATTCAATCTCCAATACCAAAAAAAAAAAAAAAACCTTTATCTCTCATATTTTGATAATAGCTATTTTAACTGGCATGAGATACTATCTAATAGTTTTTATTTGCATTTCCTGTTAGCTAATTATATTAAGCATTTTTTTATTATATTTGTTGGTCATTTGGTATTTCTTTTGAGAGGTGTCTGTCCAGGTCATTGCCTTTTTAAAAAATAAGCTTTTTTATTTTTTAGTTGTAGATGTACCTTTATTTTATTCAGCTTTATTTTTCTCAGCTCCTTGGATGTCTTTGGATGTCCTTGGGTGTCCGATTCTTATGTGATGCTGAGGATCGAACCCAGGGCCTCATGCATTCGAGGGAAGTGCTCCACCCCTGAGCTATCCACCAGCCCTTTTTACTTTTCAATTTGAGACAGGCTCTCACTAAGTTTCCTGCACTGCTGGAGCTTCCCGGGCCCTGAGCAGCTGGGATGCCCGGCTGTGCCGCTGCCCGACCCGGGGTCTCCGCGCTGTGCAGGGACTTCCTTCCTGATGTGATCCCACTTGTCGGTTTTGGGGTTTTTGCTTTCGTTGCCCTGCTTTGGGTCCTATCCAGAAAACGAGGACCTGTATCAGGATCTTGAGGGATTTCCTTCATGTAGCCCCAGAGTTCCGGGTTTTAACGCTAGGTCTCTGATCTACTCTGAGTTGGTTTTGTACAGGGTCGGGGTGCGGGGCCAGGCTTCCGTCTTCTTGTGGGGACCTCCCAGATCAAGCAGCAGTTCTGAGAGAGGCTGTCTGTCCTCCAGGGCGGCGCTGCAAGGACCTTCGTCAAGAGTCATTTGGGTAGATGTGACTTGACTTCTGGAGCCTTCCTTCTGTTCCCTTGGTCTGGGTGTCCATTGCTATGGTAAGGCCATGCTGTCTGGGTGGTTATGGTTCTGTAGGGTGTCTTGGAATCAGGTATCCTGACACTTCCAGCTTGAGCCATCTTCATGCCCAAGACCAGTTTGGCTCCTGGGGTCCTTCGTGCTTCTGTATGGATTTCAGGACTGCCCTTTCTAGTTCTGTGAAGATCGCCATTGGGCTGGACCAAGTGGCACATACCTGTAGTCCCAGTGACTCTGGTGGGGGATGAGGCGGGAGGATTGTGAATTCAAGGCCAGCCTGGGCAATTTAGGGAGACTTTGTCTCAAAATAAAAAAATAAAAAGGGCTGGGGGTGTAGCTCAGTGGTTAAGTGCACCTGGGTTCAATCCTTGGTACAAGAAGGAGGAGGAGGAGGTGCTGGGGGATAGCTCAGTCGGTAGAGTGATTGCCTTGTAAGCACAAGGCCCTGGGTTCGACCCCCAGCACCCAAGAAAGAAGAAAAAAGGGGGGGGGGGGGAGCCAGCACTGGTGTTCTAATGGGAATTGTGTCATAGACTTTTTTTTTTATTGTAAACAAATGGGATACATGTTGTTTCTGTTTGTACATGGCGTAAAGGCATACCATTTGTGTAATCATAAATTTACACAGGGCAATGTTGTTTGATTCATTCTGTTATTTTTTTCCCTCCCCCCCACCCCTCTTTTCTCTATATACAGTCCTTCCTTCCTCCATTTTTACCACCCTCCTTAACCCTAACCCTAAACCTAACCCTAGCCCTAACGCTAACCCTTCCCACCCCCCCATTATATGTCCTCATCCGCTTATCAGCGAGATCATTCGTCCTTTAGTTTTTTGATATTCTCAAATTTCATCAATTTGCCTGCAAATGCCATAATTTTATCATTCTTTATGGCAGAGGGAGCATGGACATTTTAACAACATTAGTTCTTTGTCGCGAGCAGTAAGAGAGGACTCAAGTTTTGCTCCAACAAGTGGATTTTATTCATGCAATACACACTCAGTTCAACACTCCTAATGATAGCAAGTCACACATACATTGAAAAGTCACTCCCTTGTTCACCTAGAGTCCAATCCCCGTGGACTTACTCAGTGCAACATCTCTTAGCCAAGGAGTCAGTCACCAAGACCGAGGGAACTCTTCTCAGCCATAGCCTCTCTCATCTCCTTGGATGTCTTTGGATGTCCTTGGGTGTCCAATAAGCCAGAGGCTGGGTGGCATTTGTCACCGTGGGAGAGGGGGTCAGTCATCTGGCCTTGGTGACAACGGTCAATCAGCAATCAGTGATGGAATGGACAGCAGCCACGGCAGTCAAGAGACAGAGTGACATGTAGTCCTCTGGTCACGGTGCTGCTGACAGTTTGCTCCAAAAGTCCAGAGGTTTAAGTAGTGATTTGCAGCCCAGTCACGCTCTGGTCTTCATTGATAAAGACCAGAACGCGACTAGACCAGGAGCCCCCACTCAAATCATAGACCAAGTTCATATTGGCATTGCTCAGGAGTGTCATCCTGCCACACAGCAAGTTTGTCACCAGGCACCTTTATTTTAGTTTTACCAGTGTCCAGGCAAATACCAAATACAGCTTATTATTACTACATAACACAACTAGAGCAATTCCTATTATTTCCTTGTCTCATTTCATTCTTCCAACCTGTGAATGTGGGAGGCCTTTATCTTTAGTGCCTTCTTCAATTCCTAGCCTCCTTCCTTTGTTGTTCTGGTGCCGAGGCTCAAACCAGGGCCATGTGAATGCTCCATCACTGAGCTAGGTCCCCCGGCCCTGTTTTGTTTTATTTTGAGACAAGGTATACTAAGTTGCTGAGGCTGGCTTCGGACTTGCCATCCTCCTACCTCAGCCTCCTGAGTGATCGGGAGTGTGGCCACCTCGCCCAGTTCTTTCCTGTCCTTCATCGGCAGTTTTTAATTTTCATGGTAGTGATCTTTCACTTCCTTGCTGAAGTTTATTCTAGGTGTTGATTATTTGTTTGTTTTTTGGTAGCCATAGTGAGTGGGATTGCTTTTGTGATTTCTTTCTTTGCAAATTTGTTATTGGTATATACAAAGGCACCTGATTTTCATGCTGATCTTGTATCACCTGCTACTTCGCTCAATTTGTCATTAGTTCTAATTGTTCTGTAGGTGGAGTCTCCAGGTTTTTCTGTATCCAGAATCAGATAACATGAACACAGGGATGATTTGACTTGCCTCCTACTGGTGTGCTTTTCTTTCTTTCTTTCCCTCCCCTTGTTGCTCTGGGTAAAGCTTCTAGAACTAGGTTGACAAGAGCGTCTTAGAGGAACTGCTTTCAACTTTCCCCAGTGGGTGTGGGGTCGGCCCTGGGCTTGACGTGTGGCCTTTGTACATGGAGGTACCATCCTACAGTTCCTGGTTTGTTCAGAGCGTTTCACGAAGGGATGCTGAACTTCATCAAATGCTTTTTCTGCATCTTGCCAAGGGAGATTTTATTTATTTATTTTTGGTACCAGGGACTGAACCCAGGAGCACTTAAGCCGCATCCCCAGCCCTTTGTGTATTTTTAGAGACAGTGTCTGGCTGAGTCGCTTAGGGCTTCCTAAATTGCTGAGGCTGGCTTTGAACTTGAGATCCTCCTGCCTCAGCCTCCTGAGCCACTGGGATGACAGGCGTGCTCTGCTGTGCAGGCAAGAGAGGACTTTTAACCCCGTTTTTCCTTGAGGTGGAAATGCAGCCCTGAGCTGGGCTCTCGTCTGAACCTGACAGCCTGGAGGTCACCAGAGGTCTCGTCAGGAGTCAAGAGTGACCTGTTCCGAATTCTGAAGCCCCACCTGCGCCTCCTGGGTGCGCGGAGGCTGCACGATTCTCCCTGTGCTTTTTGGATCCTGGGGCGGGTGGGGAGAGCAGCCCCCTGCTCCTCTTTCTTCCGGTCTGGAGAGTGGGCTGGCTAGGCCCCTTTCCTGGGCGGCTCTCCCCCTGCCTGTCCGCCCTGAGCTGGCTCCTCCCCTTCACCTGCTCCCCTGCAGGACTCTGGGCGGGAGCTCGGAAGGCTGGGCTGCAGGTCGGCCTGTCCCTCAGGTGCTTCAGCCGGCGGGCGGGCCCAGCCTCGGCCACTGTGGATCAGGTGACCAAGTCTAATGGCTGCCCCTGCTGCCTCAGGGAGAAGGCTGCCATGTGCTGGGGGCTTTGGGCTCTTAGGAGATGGTCCCAGCCCTCTTGGCAGACATTTTATTTTTATCATGTTTAAAAAAAATTGGTTATTCTTTATTCACTATTAGCCAATGTTTCTGAGGCATTAAAACATTATTAAAAATACTTTTTAAAAAGCTTCTTTAAGAAAATCCTCCAAGTATTCGACTTGAGCCATCATCAGGTCCCCACATTGCCCTTCCCTCTGTGGGTTTGGGGTTAGCTGCAAGGCCCCGTCTTGTACCCCATTTATGTTCTCTCCTCCTGCTTAACCACCGCTGGCCCAGGCCTGTATGTGCAGCAGTGACTCAGGAGGCTGAGGCAGGAGAATGGTGAGTTCAAGGCCAGCCTCAGCAACTCTGCGAAGCCCTAAGCAACTCAGTGGGATCCTGTCTCTAAATAAGATATAAAAAAGGGGCTGGGGATGTGGCTCAGTGGCTAAGCGCCCCTTGGTTCAATCCCTGGTTTAAAAAAAAAAAAAAGGCCACAGCTCTGTGATGTTGGGTGCTTGGAGGGACCAGGGAAGCATGATGGATACAGGTGGAAGCCAGGACGCCCCTCAGGGTTGGTTTGCTGCTCCTAATGCTTCCCTTTCAGAAGCTCAGACTGGGCTGGAATGTGGCCCAGTGGAAGAACACTTGCCTGGCACGTCCAAGGCCCTGGGTTTGATCCCACAGTGGATAAAGAACTTTATTTAAATCCAGGTGTTGCTGGGTGCAGTGGCGTACTCTTGGGAGGCTGAGGCAGGAGGATTGTGAATTCAAAGCCAACCTCAGTAACTTTGTGAGGCCCTATCTAAATAAGATATTAAAAAGGGCTGGGGATGTGGCTCAGTGGGTAAGCACCCCTGGGTTCAGTTCCCAGTACAAAAAAAAATTAATTACAATGTCATTTTCTCAGATCCTTTCTCCATTTAGCAGGGCAGATGAGTTTCCTGGGGCTGCCAAAACACGTTCCCAAATTGGCGGCCTTCTGGGTAGAGAGTGATTCTCACGGCTCTGGAGGTCAGACGCCGGCTGTTCCAGCTGGAGGCTGTGAGGGAGGACCGTCCAGGAGCCTCTGCGACGCACCTTGGCTGGTGGACACCCCTTTCTCCAGTCTGCTTTTCCCATGTGTATCTGTGCCTCAGACCTCTGCCCTTCTCTTACAAGGACACCTGTCAAGGGATTTAGGTTCGCGCTAAATCCAGGATGAGCTCATCTTGAGAACTTCAATTATATCAGCAAAGCCTATTTCTAAAGAAGGTCTTTGTCTTAGTCTTTTCTTAAACTTTTTTTTACTCACTCGGTACTGGGGATTGAGCCCGGGGGTTCCCCCACCAAGCCACATCGCAGTCCTTTCACTTTTTACTTTGAGGCAGGGTCTTGCTAAATTGCTCAAGCTGACCTCACACTTGCAGTCCTCCTGCCTCAGCCTCCTGAGCTTCTGGGCTGGCCTGCACATGTCAGCATGCCTGGCCTTAGTCTGATTTGTGCTGTCACGAGAGGGCACCTGAGGCTGGGTGATTCATAAAGAACGGAGCTGGGCCTGCTCGGGCCGCCATGCACCCCCCACCCAGGCCCCCTGAAAGCATCAGTGCAGTGTGCACGGCACCCAGCCTTCCCCTGCCTCAGAGGACAGGGGTGCGCTTCTGACAGATGAGGTTATTTCTCTGTGGTGGGTGCCCTTGGAGCCTGGGACCCTCGCCCAGGCATTCCTGTGGGAACCTAAGCGGTCTGTCCCAGCCTCGCCCAGCCCCTCCTGACCACTTGGAGCTGCAAGGCGAAGGCTGGGGCAGACCTGGGTTTGGACCCAGGGAGTCTGGTCCTAAACCTGGGACCGTTCATTTGTGGGTTTGGCTCAGAGGTTTTGGTGACTGAGGCCACCTATTGCCACCAGCACTACAAACAGAGGGGCATGTTTGGGGGAAATGCCTTTGGTTTGGGAGACCCTGGGCCAGAGTCCTGCGGAGCCTCCACTCATTTGGTCATCCATCACATGAATGGTCCTGGGCAGGGACCGCATGGCCAGCGTGCTGCTGGGCTGTGGGGACGGCTGCCGGCAAAGCAGCCAGCACCCACAGGGCCAGTTAGAAGGGGCGGACCCCCACCACAACACGGTACACAGAGGACGCTAGAGTGACGAGGACCAAGGAGGCACATGCCGCACGTGTGTCCACGTGTGCGTGAGTAGGTGTGTGCATACGCGTGTGCATGTGTGTGCCCAGATGTGAGTGTGTGCACATGTGTGCGAGCACCTGCGTGTACATAAGTGTGAGGACAGGGGCTCCAAGAAGGCCCGAGGGGAGGCCATTGGGAGGGAGGGGACATCATGTGCAGGTGAGGACACTGGGGAAAGGTGGGCAGGGGGCTGGGCAGGAGGCAGGAGCGGGAGGGGTCCTCTGAGGGACTCTGAGGGGGCCCAGCCCAGGGGGGTGGGTCTGAACAGCTGGATCTGGCTGGAACGGAAGCGGGTGGGCTTGGAGGGAGGAGGGCCTCGCCCTGCCCTGAGCAGGCGGCCGAGGGGGAAGGGAGCAGCCTGCTCCTGGCAGGGGCGGGAGCGTGGAGCGGGCGCCATGGGGCCACCTTGGGGCTGACGACAGGCACGTGTTGGTGGGTGACCAGCTGGACCACAGTGACCAGTCTGGAGGCAGTGGCCCAGGGGCCACAGGGCTGGAATGGGCAGGACTGGCTGGCTGCCGGGGTGGAGGTGGCGACTCAGACTCTTCATCAGCAGTTTTCAAACGTAATGAAGGGCTGGGGAACAGCTCAGTGGGTAGAGTGCCTGCCTCGCAGGCACAAGGCCCTGGGTTCAATCCCCAGCACCGCAAAACAGGAAAAACACACAATGGAGGAGGATGATAGGGTGATCTCCCAGCTCCAGGGCCCAGCTGGGCTCAGGGCCACAGGAAGCCCACTGCCACCCCCCAAGAGAAGGCCCTTGTTGGCAGGGACCCCGCCGTCCTCGGAGCTGCCCAACGATGGTCTCTGCTGGGCTGCGGCCGCCCTGGGGCTGGGCCTCTCCTGGAAGCAGCTGTAGCTGGGCAAGGGGCGCCTATAAAGTGCTCGTGGAGAGGGGCAGCCAGCCAGCCCCCAGGGTGGAGGGCAGGGGCCTGGGCCTCCCTCCGAGTCTCCCTATGACCCACTTTGACCTTGGTTAGGAAAAAAAAAGTCGAGAAGGAGTGGCCAGGAAGGACCACAGGGGCCAGTGGAACCAGGGGGCTTCAATACTCCAGGGCTGGTTTCCAAGGATTCTCCAGCGTGTCCGCAGACAACGGTGGGGAGGCCCCGGTTTTCCGCTGTCTCTGCCCCACCTAAGCACTGGGAGGGGCAGGCGTCGGGCGGGGCTGTGTGGCGGGACCTGAGCACCAGGCAGGGAGCAGATAGGGCTGTGGTGGGTCGGCCTCCGTCAGTCCCACCCTTCACGTTTCCCTGCGGTACAGTCAACTTCCCCCCGCCCGCCTGCTAGCTTCCTGCATTGAATTCCCGCGAGGCATTGGAAACAGCACCAGAGCCTAAGCCAGTGTCCTGCTGGTCATCTCCCCTGCAACTGGCTGGGGTGGTGGTTTGGGTGAAGTCCAGCAGGGACCTGGAGTCCAGTGTTCTGTGGCAGCCACCCTCCAAGGGTTGCTGGAGAGGGCAAGGAAGCTTCCGGTCCTAGGTCCCATGGGAGATACTTGACGAAGTGTGCTTCTGCCTCTCTGGGTGTGAAATGCAGTGACCAAAGGTTTATAAAAGGCCTGTGTGACTGGGCATGGTGGCACACATCCATCATCCCCAGGGATGTAGGAGACTGAGGAGGGAGGATCGCAAATTCAAGGCCAGCTTTCCCAATTTAGCAAGGCCCTACCTCAAAATAAAAAATAAAAAGGGCTGGGGATGTGACTCAGTGGTAAAGTACCCCTGGGTTCAATCCCTGGTACAAAGCAAAAACCCAAACCCACACGTGGAACTTCTGCTCAGCAAACTTCTAGGAGGACAGGGAAGGGCCTAAGTGGGGCTGGGAGCTTTGGGGGCGGGATGGGGGGGCTTCATGTACTTCCTGGGTATGGTCTAGTTGTTTGATTACAAATTCTACAAATATAAGAAGCACTTTATTCTGACCAACTGGCTGGTCTAGAGAACATGGGTTTGGTACTGACCCCGGGTTTGGTACTGACCCCAGCACCTCTAGAGTGAGACTGGGAAGGAGATGGCCCTGGGGGAGGCAGGAGAGGGCTGAGAAGCTGCTTCTGCTTGTTCTAATTTGACTCTTTGGTACTTTTATCTAAATCAGTCTAGAGAGACAGGTGGAGGTCAGGATGAGCAGGTTTGGGGCCACGTGCGGTGACACATACCTGTAATCCCAGCTAAAAGGGAGGCTGAGGCAGGAGGATCATGAGTTCAGGCCAGCCTGGGCAATTTAGCAAGATCCTGTCTCATAATAAAAAGGGGGTGGGGGGTGTGGCTCAGTGATAGGGTGCTTGTCTCACATGCTCCAGGCCCTGGGTCCAAGCCCTAGGGCTGCGATAACTAAAGTAAATAGGTTTGGGTGTGTGAAAGGGACACAGAAGCTAACTGAGCAAGTTCCAGCCGTACCTGGACAAAATGAGGCAGGGCGGTTTACAACCAAAAGCATGAGATAAAGGCGAGTCGATAAATCGGAGGGAGGACCTGCCAGCTCCAAGATCCCGTGGTAGCTGCTCCGCCCTCCAGAAGGAAGCACCTCACCTCTCCAGGTCCTTCCGAAGAGGCACAATATGGAAGGGTCACCTGCAGACACAGCAGCCTGGCGCTCAGTGTCACCAGCTGCCACGATGCTGTGGGCCACGCCTGTGCTCTCCTCAGGCTGCCAGGAAATGGCACTTTGCCTCGGTTGTCGTCCCTGAACCTACAATCTCAGTTTATTCTCGAGGAAAAGAGGCAATCCTGCTCCAGGGATCCTGGAGAAGCCAGTGTCCTCAGAAGATGTCACTGGAAAACCGTTCTGCTAAGAAGAACCTAAGGCGCTGTGCGGTCTGTAACCAGGCGACCCGGATGGGATGCAGGGACAGAAAGAAGTCACCTGAAAACTAAGGAAATCTGAATGGCGCTCGAACTTCAGATGACACACAGGGGGATTTTGGCCTCCGCTGGGATCTTTCTTTAAAATGCTCACATGAGAATCTGGGCGTAGTGGCGCACGCCTGCGATCCCAGAAACTCGGGGGCTGAGGCAGGAGGGTCGCAAGTTCAAAGCCAGCCTCAGCAACTTAGTCAAGCCCTAAGCAACTCAGTGAGACCCTGTCTCTAAATAAAATGTTAAAAAGGGCTGGGGATGTGGCTCAGTGGCTAAGCACCCCTGGGTTCAATCCCTGGTATAAAGAAATAAGTAAATAAATAAACAAATAAAATGCTCACGGGGCTGTGGCTGTGGCCCAGAGGTTGATGCTTGCCTAGCAAACTGGAGGCCCTGGGCGTGGTCCCCACACCACAGAAAGAAAACCACAGGTCCTGGGGACCCTGAGGGGCTGGTCTGCAGCATTTTCCATTTGTTCTTTTTTTTACCTTTTCTTTTTTTTCAAACCTTTGCTGAACAGGACTCAGAAGTGGGTTCCGAGATGCCCAGGGTGGGGAAACCTGGGTTTATCAGTGAAAAGCCTGTCGCGGGGCCGTGGCGGCACATGCTTGTGAATATGCCATTTTGGGGTGGGGACTGGGGAGTGGACCCAGGAGCTCTGCCACTCAGCCACTTCCCCAGCCGTTTTTACTTTTATTCTGAGGCAGGGTCTTGCTAACTGGCCCGGCTGGCATCCTCCTGCCTCAGCCTCCTGAGTCACAGAGATGGCTGGCGTCACTGATGCACTTTCCACAGGGGTCTCTTAGTTAGATTAAAAGAAACCACCTCTGTGTTCAGCCCCGAGTACTGTAAAGCCAACCAACCAACAAAAGAAGCAATAGGGCGGGGGCACAGCTCAGAGCCAGAGGGCTTGCCTAGCGCTCAAGGCCCTGGGTCCATCCCTAGAACCACAGAAACAAAAACCAAAAAAAAAAGTAAAGAGAGAGAGCAACATGCCAGACGCAGGGGCGCACACTTGTGATCCACGTCCACAGGAGGGTTTCACGTCGGAGGTCAACCTGGGCAATTTAGAAAGACCCAGTCTCAGTCTCAAAAATTAGACAGTTAAAAAAAAACAGGGTGGAAGTGCAACTCAGAACTGGCCCAGCACGCCGAGGCTCGGGCCCTCCAGAGCACCACCCAACGCAAATGAAAAAAGGTAAACAAAGCCAAGGGGGTCGCCTCTGACCCGCAGGTGCCTGTGGCCCCGGGTCCCCGCCCAGCGCTGAGGTTCCAGGACTTTACAGGTGGATGAGTTCCTGTGACTTCCCCAGGGCTTGGTCTTGGCCAAGGAGGAAGACCGATGGTCTGGGCAGGGTCCACCCCTTGTGCCTGGCCAGTTGCCATGGTTGGAATTCCCTGGGTGGCCTTGCTGAGGTCCACCTTGACCACAGTGCAGGTGGCTCCTGGTGAAGCAGCCGCCCCTCAGAACAGGAAAGCGCTAGAATGTCCCCTCCTGCCCTCTGCCCTCTGCCCTCCCCTGCCCCCGGGGCCCTGACGGGTGCTCCGACCCTACACACTTGCTGTTTTTTAGTTAAGTGGCAAGTCCAAGCCATGGCCAGCCTGAGGCACGGCAGACCCACCTGCATCAGGGCAGCGTTCAGCACCACTGGCACCGGGGCCAGCTTCCGGAAGAGGCAGAGGAATGCACGCCGTCGCCTCCAGGTGCCCCTGCCCGCCACCCCTTGGTCACGGCGGGCGGGTAGGGAGGGGAGGAAGGGACCCTAGGAACCACCCGGTGGCGATCGAGCTGTAGAGGGCTTTCACCAAAACCAGAGGCCCCGTTCCAGCTCCGCGCTCTGTCCTCAGACAAGGACCGGCCGCGCGTCTGCTCTCCTGGGCAGCCGGGCCTCGGCGCTCTGTGAGTTGGGAGCGCGGAAGGGGCCCGGACCTCCGCAACCTCTGGCTCTGCGTCCTGTTCGCCTCCTCACCCTGCGGGAGCACAGCAAGCTCACTGGCCCCCGCGGGCTCCTGGCGGCACGGGGCCGGCCGCAGGCCTCGGACAGACCCCCGCATCCCAGCCCAGCTCAGGCTCTGGGAGCTGCTCCCGTCCTGTCCCCGCCTTGCCAGAGCTGAGTGTCGGGCAGGCAGACCCTGCTGTGGGCAGCGGGCAGCCATGTTCCCGGGCCTGGGTCTGCTGCCTTGGTGGAAAGGAACACCCCAGCCCTTCCCCGCAGGTCAGTCACAACAGGAACCACATGGACTTGGCCGAAGGTCTCTGGAGAGAGGTATGTCGCCAAAGGCCCGGCAGCCGCTCCTCACTTAGGGGACAACAGGGCCTGCGGCTCCTGGGTGCTGCTCTGGGGCTTTGTGGACTAGAGCGATTCTGACTTCTTTCAGAATCAGGAGTCACCGTCGTCTACAGATTGTGTCATTTTCACGTTCACTTTTTATTTTTTGGAATAAATATCAGTATCACCTCTCTGAAGAGGCAATGAGGGGCTGGGGGTGGCAAAGTGGTAGACCACCTGCTTAGCATGCGCCAGGCCCCGGGTCCCTTCCCAGAACCAGGAGGCACCATGAAGAGGAAACGAGCTCTCCAGGGAGTGCTCCCTGCCCGAGCAAAGTGTCCTGGGCAGTGGGCCCTGCACAGACCTGGCTCTGGCCAGCCCTGGGCCCTTCCCGCCAGGCTTGCGTGTGTGGGTGACCTCCTGAAGCCCAGGTGTCATTGAGGAGGGTGTCACTGGTCACCTGAGGCTCAGCAGTGTCCCTGGGGCCTCTCAGCAGACTGGACAGTGGGAGTTCTTGAGAGCCGCCTGCGCAGGGCAAGACGCTAGGAGGCCACCTCTCAGGTCAGGCTCAGGGATTTAGAGGTCCTGCACACGGTGACTGCAGGGCAGGAAGGTGAAGGAAGGGGGACGGTAGCCAGGGACTCAGGTGGCCTTCCAGGTGTGTGCCCTGCTGGAGGCCCGGGGTAGAGGGAGCGGGACTTGGGGGCTTCGTTTGTCCTTTGGCCTCATCTGCTCTGCTCTCTGGGAGAGGTGTTAAGAGGGAGGAGGGACTCAGACCCACTGATGGTCTGCAGGGCTGCTTCCGGGCCAAGGTTGCCAGGCCTGTGCCCAGCACTGGGTCACTGGGTCAATGACTCAGGGTGGGCCCCCAGGATGGCAGATGCTCAGGTGCTATGGAATATTGATCTAATATATATGTTTTTTGGTTGGTAGTTTTTGAGACAGGATCTCACTTTGTTGCCCAGGCTGGCCTTCAGCTCCTGGATTGAGGCAATCCTCCTATCTCAGCCTCCAGAGTAGCTGGGACTTTTATGGCTGGCTTTGATTGAATGCATTTTTAAAAATTCACTTACCCCAAGGATTGGGGTGTAGCTTTGTGCTGGAGCCCCCCTGGGTTCAATCCCCAGTAGTGGAAAAAAAAATAATTCACTCTAAGGCAGAGCATATAAATTTCACCAACACTCAAGTGGAGGAAATGATTTATGCATCTGCCTCTGTTATACTTTATCTCACTGCTAGAAATTGCTAAGAGTCTCGGATTCACTTTTTAAGAAACTATTTATTAGTTTTTTTTGTTGTTGTAGATGGACAGCGTGCCTTTCTTTTACTGATTTTATGTGGTGCTGAGGATCGAACTTGGTGCCTCACACGTGCTAGGCAAGTGCTCTGCCGCTGAGCCACAGCCCCAGTCCTCAGATTCACTTTTGTCATCAGTTTTTAGATTCTTATGATGGGGACTTGGAAGACTGCCCTGGTCACTTCGGCTCCTGCCCCGGCTACTTCTTGGGTGAGAGGAACAACGTGCCTCTGTACACACCAAAGTCCAGGAGCCCGGAGGATGCTGGACTGGAAGACCTCCTCTCATCCAGGGCTCCACACCTCGCTGTGATGAAGGCTGCTAGCTGGGCCCCCACACCCCTGGAAGCCAATGACGTGGACATGCAGTCCGAGGGTGAAGCCAGGCTGCCCCTGGAGCCCGGAGGCCCCCAGGAGGCTGGGAGGCAGGCAGAGGGGCCCCAGGCATCCCAGGAGGACCCCAGGACAACCCGGGCACCCAACCCAGGCAATCCTATGGAGCTCCTGGAGCCGGGCAGACACCTGCCCAGCAGGGCCAAGGGGACACGGATGCCACCCAGACTCGGGGGCGAGAGAGACAAAGGGCCCAAGCTCTCGCTTTCCAAGAGGAAACTGGAACTTTTACTTGCAGAGCCTGAAAAAAATAAGAGAAAGAAGCAGTTCGTGGCCTGATCCAAGGTGAGCAGATTTAGCTCAGGAAGGGGTCCCGAGGCCGTGTGAGGAGCCAGGGTCACGGTTGTTTAAGAGGAATGTTGATAAGCATGAAAGTCTTTTTTTCTTAAATACTTTTAGTTGTAGGTGGACACAATACATTTGTTTGTTTGTTTTATGTGGTGCTGAGGATGGAACCCAGTGCCTCACATGTGCGAGGCAAGCGCTCTGCCCCTGAGCTACGGCCCCAGCCCAGCATGAAAGCTTTTAAAGGAAACATGGGACCCTTTTTGGATCCTAATAAGAAACTGGTCCTCATCATCTAGCTTGAAAATGGGTTTGCCTTTCAGGAAAGGCCCTGGGGGCCCTTATTAACCTCCTCCCCAGAACCCAGAGAACTGATTTTCTAGTTTCTGCATGCATGTGGTGCTGGGGACAGAACCCAGGGCCTCACGCGCAGGCCAGACACGTGCTCCAGCTGTATACTCTCCGACCCTTTGTGCATTTTGAAAGTTTGTTATTTTCAGTCACAACAGTTGGATGTTTTGTGACGACACACACAGAGCATGACTTGCCTTTTCGTGGTTGTACGAGGTGTGGAGTTACCTGCTTATGTTCTTTGTGTATTTTTTTTTTTTTTTGTGGTGCTGGGGATCAAACCCAGGGCCTTGTGCTTGCAAGGCAAGCACTTTACCAACTGAGCTATATATCCCCAGCCCTCTTTGTGTATTCTTAAAAAGACCAGAGGCTTTGGGTGTGGGAATGCTGGGAACTGAACCAGGGGCCCTCTGCCACTGAGCTACTTCCCCAGTCTTTTTTATTTTTTTGAGACAGGGTCTTGCTAAGTTGCTTAGGGCCTCACTAAATTGCTGAGGCTGGCTTTGAACTTGGGATCCTCCTGCCCCAGCCTCCCCAGCCTTTGGGACTGCAGGTGTGTGCTGCTGCTCCAGGCAGGCAGAGATTTCTGAACATCTGGTCTGGGCTCAGCCTGCTGGAAGGTTCAAGGTTCTTGGACGTTTTCCCCATCCCTGCGGTTTGCTCATTGGACTTAATCTACTTGCAGACACGAGCAGAGAGCGTCTGGTGCTGAGGTCCTGGTCTCGTCCTCTCCAAGTCTGGCTCTCTCCACACAGCAGTAGGATCACGCTGTTCCCAAGTGCCAATAAAGAGACGTTGCCACAAGGAACGACTCTTTCTTCCTGGTGGGGAACCGGCCCTGCCTCTGGGGTGCAGAGGGACTGTCCCCTGGTTGGACACTCAGGTGGCAGAGGGTGGGGTGGTTAGGGTCCTGTTTCTGGTTCTGTCAGGCAGGGACTGGCCAGTCGGGTTGGCGGCTGTCCAACCAGACCCTTCTGACTGTGGAGGTGAGTGGGGACGAGGTGAAGGTCCTGCCACGGAGCCAGGAAGAGCTGCCGTTCCAGAGGTGCCCTGAGAAAAGGCTCGGCACGAGGCTGTCCTGGACCCGGGTGATGGATGTCCTTTGGAGCAGTTTGGGGGCAGCAGGGAAAGCCTCAGGTGCTCCTTGTGGGGTCTGCTCGGAAGCCCTGGACCTGGGCAGCTGTCTCCAGGCATCACTGTGGCTGTGGCTGTCCCCTCCCCAGGCATCACTGTGGCGCTGACCTCTGGGCTGCAGTCCTTGCTCCCCGTCCCAGGAGCTTGCTGGGTCCCTCCAGCCTGGGTCCTGGGGGCTAAGAGGACGGTGCCCCCTGTGCCACGGCCCTCGGGGACCCAGCGCCACCTGTGCTCAGTGGGCCCTGCACAGCACTATCTGTGCTCAGTGGGCCCGGCACAGTCGTGGCCCTCAGTGCTCAGACCCCAAGATGCCAGGGCTGTCTTCACAGCTGGTGCCCGTCACCCCAGTGTGAGTGTGAGAAGCCACCTGCGCCCGAGTGTGTCACCACCTGGGAGGGCGGTGTGGGCCAACGTGCTGGGGATGGGCCTGGCGGCAGGGCTCAGTGAGGGGACGGACACCCTTGTCCCCAGGAGGGTTGCAGGTGGGCGCCAGGCGCCCCATCCCAAACCCAGGGTGACCCGGCTCCTGGGCAGGGCCTCCAGCTTCTTCACTCACAGGCACTGCGGCCACTGTGCAGCAAGTGCCCCAGGCTCCTGACAAAAGCAGGGCCGGGAGCAGCTGGCAGGTGGTGCCCAGGAGCCAGGCCCTCTGCCCCTGCCCACTGCAGCGGGCACTGGCGGGGAGGCTCAGGGGCTCCGAGCCTCGGGACCACACTGACACAGAGGCGGGAGCCAGGCCATGCTTAGTGTTTTATTTCATAAAACGCGTCATGCTCCAGCCTCCGGAACCCCCGCGTCGGCTCCAGTCCGCGCCCCGCCGCAGCCTTCTTCCCGTCTCCTCCACCTCCAAGCAACCGACCACTCCTTTTCACAAGTCCACACCTTCCGTGCACCTCAGGGTCAGTGAGTGTTAAATATCAGGCTTTCCTGTTACAGAACGGGTTAGCCATGGAGCTGGGCTTCACTCTGTGCACAAGACCGCCACGCCCCGCTCGTAGAAGCTCCGGGGGTCCTCCTTCGTGGCGATTTCGAAGTCCACCGTGAAGATCAGGTCTGCGCGGGTGAAGTTTAGGTAGACAGGCAAGGTCACCTGCAGGAAAGCAGCAGAGCAGCGTAAGGGGCCTCGGAGGGCTGGAGGAGAGGAGGCTGGCCTCGGCTCTGGCAACAGGGAGGCTATGGAAGGGGCCTGGGTGGCCTCCTGGGAGGTCTGCATCCAGGCTTGCCTATTCACTGAGGTCCTGCAGTGCCCAGACCACAGCCAGGAGGGCCACTCACCACGCTGGCCTTTTTCTCGGCGTTGGTTTGCTTGACCCAGCGCAGCTGTGTCAGGGGCAGGACGGTGGAGATGGCATTGGAGAGCGACAGCTTGTTGTTGCTGCACGTGGCCCCCTGAAGCTTCAGACCTGGGGTGGGGAAGTCCTGTCTGAATGGACCGTCCTGGCCACAGGGCTCTGACCGTCACCGTCAGCACGCCCAGGAACCTGGCCAGGCTGCCGCAGGCACACGCAGGCGAGCAGGCTGTCTCCAGCTCTGGCTCACCTGTGACCCCGAAGCTGCAGGCGTCGAGGGTGGCGCTCTGTGAGGTGGTGACGTTGACCTCCAGGCAGAGCTCCTCCAGGGACCAGCTGTTGGCCTGTGCCACGTACTGCCTGGTGGCGGTGATGTAGGCCTCGGGCACAAACAGGCCACCCAGGCACACGTGGATGTTCTGTGGGAAGCCGCCCCGGAGGAGCTCAGGTCAGTGTGGGGACTGCGCCTGGGACAGCGCAGAGCTGTCCCCAGAGCTGCCCGGCTCCTGGGTGGTGCCGCTCCCGCCTGCGGGGACAGTCGCACTTTTTGGAGTGAGCTTCCCTACCTTCAGCTCCTTGGCACCCCCCGACGCGGCTGCCAGAGAGATGTTCTGCAGCTGTTTGATCCGCTCACTGAAGTCCGACACCCACTGGATGACGGTCATCCCAGCGGGCACCGTGTAGTGGGACCAGCTCCGGGGCAAGATCCCTGCAGCACAGCACCGAGCCGGGCTCACTCCCAGGAGGCCCCACGGAGACCAGGGGCGCTGCGCCCGCCTCCCTCTGCACCCTCCCTGCCCCAGGAGGGCCCAGGACAGGTCTCAGTGCAGCTTCCGGGGCCAGCTGGCCTAGGGGCTGGGCGCGTGGAGGCAGCCTGCCTCCTGGCCCGGCCCACCGCTCCCCAGGGCGTTCCCCCAACAGCCCTCCAAGAGCACCATGCCGGCTGCTCCGGGGGCCTGCCCAGGAGGCTCCCCAGCCTCGGCCTGCCCAGGGGCCTGTGCGGGCAGCGTGCCCGAGAAGCGGGGCTGTACCTTTCACCAGCTCGTTGATGAGGGTGCGCAGGTAGTTGGTCTGCTTCTTCTTCCCCTCGCAGACCTGGACCACGTCGGCCAGGTCCTGGCGCACGTCCTGCAGCAGCCTGGCTCCCATCTTCACCTCTCTCTCAAAGAACCGGAACAGGGGGTCCTAGACGTGTTCAAGGGGAGGCCAGGGCCAAGAGTTAAGGCGAGGACGGAAGCCAGGAGACCGCCGGGGAGCTACCCAGAGCGGCGGCTGCCTCGGAGCTGGCCAGCTGACCGCCTGGAGAGGAGCAAGGGAGCTCGTGCCCAAGTCACCCTCCCATCTCGTGAAAGGGCACCCTCTGCTCAGCGCCAGTACCTTGATGTTCTCCACGGTGCGCTTGAGGTGGCTCAGCGTCTGAGGGATGAGGTGCAGCCAGTTGGAGGCGGTGGTGTGCAGCGTCCTCATCCAGGCGGGGCGCCCGTCAGACGTGGAGTCCGTCCTGGCCTTCTTCTCGGTTTCTGCGTAAGCCAGGTCGTCCTCGTCCTCCAGCATCTGCATCTTCAGCATTTTGCTGATCATGTCCACACCTGGGCCACGGTGCCGCAGCAGGGGAGAGGGAAGCATGAGGGAAGGCAGGTGAGCGTAGGGCCGCGTGGCCTCCGAGGCCTGTCCTGCTGCCCTCACCTCCTCAGCATGGGGGTGACGCCCAGGGCTTTGTTTGCAATGCTAAGCACAAGCTCGAGCTGGCACCGGGTCTCAAAGCCCAGGAAATGGCTTGGCCAGAAAGGTAAGGAGACAAACGCAGAACAACCGTCACCAGGTCAAGTTCATGACCGTCAAACCTGAACCAGTGCTGGGCACAGTGTTGCACATCTATGATCTCCACAACCTGGGAGGCTGAGGCAGGAGGACTCAAGTTCAAGTGTATTCAAAGCCAGCCTCCACAACTTAGCGAGGCCCTGTCTCAAAGTGAGAGGGTTGGGGAGGCAGCTCAGTGGTCAGGAGCCCCCGGGTTCAATCCTCAGTGCCAAAACCAAAGAGTGGAACCAGCCTGCTGGGTGCAAAGGCCTATGAGAAGCTCGCTCAGACCCAGAGCTCTGTGCCCACTCACATCCCGGGAAGAGCGGGCGCTGCGCTGCATGAACCCCTCGGCTCCGAGCGCACACCTGGTCACCACAGTGCCGTCCCATCTGCTGGGCTTCCGCAGGGCTCCAGGTGCTGCCCACCGCGGCCAGCTTTCCCTCAAATGCTGGCCCCAGCTGACGAGGCAGCTCAGTGGGGCTCTCCCTGACAGTGCCACTGGCCATGGGTGCAGACAACGGTCCTCGCAC
This sequence comes from Sciurus vulgaris, assembly GCF_902686455.1. Lineage (NCBI taxonomy): Eukaryota > Metazoa > Chordata > Mammalia > Rodentia > Sciuridae > Sciurus > Sciurus vulgaris. The sequence continues at coordinate 4,457,786 of NC_136462.1, forward strand.
CGTGCAGGGGAGGGTTCAGGGCGAGTGACACCAGCACTGAAGAGTCCTTAACACTGTGAGGGGGTCGGACCCCCGTCCTTTCGATGGCCAGGCCTCAGGCCCCTCGTCTCCTTGCTAGCCCACACAGCCACTCTAGCAGCCCTGCTTCCTGGGAACAGGTGGCTTGGCTCTGCAGCCTGCGGCCAGTGTGCTTGCCTTTCCCCCTGGGCAGTGGCTGCCTCCTCAGGGGAAGCACCCGCTGGCACAAGGCCGTCCCAGGGAAGGCGAGCCTGCAGCAGAGCTGAGGCACAGCCTGGACCATCTGGTCCTGTCCTCAACTACTGGTGGGAGTCTCGTCTTCTCTGGGCCCTTCTCTCCTGAAGAAGAGTTCAGATGGCATGGGCAGCCCCCAGCACGAGCAGGCACCTGTGGGATGCGGTCAGCAGGTGGCTGGCCCGGCCCGTTTCCAGGCGGCAGGTCTAGGCAGGTGGAACCAGGGCCGCAGGCACCAGCGGGCGGGCTGATGCGTGCTGGGACCTGCTGTGGGGACCACTCATCAGCTGCCTCAGCTGTTCTCTGGCTCAAAGTAAAGTGACCCATGGTTTGAAGGTACCACTGCAGGGCTGGGCGTGGCTCCGTGGCAGAACACACGTGGCAGGCACTGGCCCGGCTCCACCCCCAGCAGCAGGAAAACAAGTAAATGGGCAAGTAAACGAATCCTAACACCAGCACCACTCAACCCCTGAAGGAAGGAAAGCCCCAGGCAGGGTGGGCGTCTGACCACACTCCCGGGCGGCTCACGCACTGCCCAGGGCTCCAGGGGCAGCAGCAGCCGGGCAGGGGCACCCACCCTGGGTGGTGAGGAGGACCCTCTCTGCGTTGTTGGGCAGGCCCAGCCAGGAAGGCGTCTGCGTGTCAGGAAGCAGCTCTACCCACTGCACGAACTCCTCTCGCCTGGAAGACAGCACGCGGGACGTGGCGTCAGAGGCCGCGGGCGGCGACACCTCCCACCGCAGGACCAACCCGGCGGGCAGGTGCACACCTGATGCCGTCGGGCATCTGAATGTCCTTGTGCCCGTCGACCTTGCGCGCCAGCTTGAACTCGCTGTCGAAGCTGCTGGTGGTGAAGAGCCGCTCCAGGAAGGTGTTGAGCAGGCGCTGATCGAACTCGTTGTCCACGCGCCCGCCGTAAATGGACTGGGCCATCAAGGTCTTCAGGGCCGACCACGGGATCTTATCGGGTGAGATATTCTGCCGGCCCTGGGGGGAGCAGCCATGATCAGGCCCTTCTCACGCTCGCACCCAGCAGGTACCCAGCGTGCCATGTCCTGGCTGCTGGCCCCCTGAGGCCTGGCCCGCTTGCCTTGGCCGTGTCGTCCAGCCATGTGTCCACTGTGTCGCAGGCTGACCGCAGGTCGGACTCTCCGAACTCGTACTTCTTGGACCAGCCCAGGGGAGCGTAGCGTAGGCGCTCCTGGATGACGGCGTGGAACCAGGCCAGCAGGAAGTAGAGGCGGGCGCGCTCATTGGGAGACTAGGGGAGGTGACAAGGACAGGAGTCACCCACGGCACATCTCATGTTCTGCCCACGAGAGCAGTGCAGACGCCACATCTAAACCACAGCCCTGCCTGCCGGGAGCCTTCCACACCGACACCTGGGCCACCTCCAGGTGACTCGGGGACCGCGGCCAGAGGACGGGTGGTTTCCTAGGAATGGAGGTGCGATCCCAGGTCATGTGAAAGAATGAACTTGGCCAGGAGAGAAAGAAATGGAGACAGACTTTCTAAGTGAGGGTCACAGTATAAAATAAAATAGCACTTACTAAGTACAGAAAAATTGTCCCCCCACCTTTTTTGTGGTACTGGGGATTGAACCCAGGGACACTACCAAGGAGCCACATCCCCAGCCCTTTATTTTCACTTGAGGCAGAGTCTCAGTAGGTCACACAGGCTGGTCTCCAACTTGCAGTCCTCCTGCCTCGGCCTGCACAAGATTCTTGCACAACCCCGTAAAAGCAAGCGCACCGTGCAGTTTGCCAGGCGGGCGCTGCTGGGACACAGAGGCCCGCTCTGAGTTCTGAGAAGGGGCCTGGCGGCTTCCAGGTTCCCAGGGAGATGGCATCAGGAGGACCTGATCTTTACCTTGCATATCCGTGAGACAGGGATGCTGCTGAATGTCCGCAGCATGTTGGCCTTCACCCCCGGCGGTGGCTCAAACACAAAGATGCGACCTGCACGAAGCAGGTTCACAGGCACCTGGGGAGGACAAGGCACCAGTGACCACACCGCTCGGCGTGCACACGGCTGGCACGGGTGGCTGCGCAGGCACTCACCTTGGGGTTGATCTCCATGGTGAGGAAGAGGCGGAAGCAGGCGTGCGGCTGTAGCGAGTGCAGCTTCTTCTCCAGCTGCATCAGCCACCCTGGGGCCAGATGCACGTTCTTCAGCATCACCCACCTGCACGTGGGGGAGCCACAGTCAAAGGCGGGTCCCTGCCAGAATTCTTGGGGACGTGGGGTTTTTAATCACAACAATCAGGCCTACCTGCCAGACTTCACAGCAGTGTTTATCGCCTTATCTGCTTGGTTAAAGCCTTCTGCTGAGCCTGGCATGAGGGGGCTTAGTGTCAGCAACAGCAACCTTGTGCTCCAGGCCACCCCAGCTCCACAAGACCACGGAGAGCCCTTACCAATTGCGATCGAAGTGATCTGCGTGTTCTGCTCGGCTGCAAGGTCCTCAACATGCCCACTGGCGTCGTACCCAGGCACGGAGCACATCAGGACAGGCGTGTTTGGCTTCACCTGCAGGTGAAGGCAGCAGAGGTGAGAGGCATCGTGCCTGAAGACATCGTGTGCCTGTCAAGAGCCACCTGAGGGCGCGGCGGACGCAGTCTCTGGGCAAGGAAAGGGCAGCATACGGCTGGCAGGTCTGGGGTCTAGAGCGGTGCCTGGCCTTGGAGAAGACTGCGGCTGGGAAGCACAGCAGCGCCCGGGGCAGCAGCTGCTGGCAGGGAAGTTGGGGCAAGGAGGCTGGGAGGACTACCTCTGTGCCAACGATCTGGGTCAGGTCCAGTGGCTGCTCCATGATGGACATGAAGGACTCCCCCAGGTTTGTGGACACAAACACGTGGGCCATGGCCAGCAGGCGATCAGGCCGGAAAGCCTGAATCAAGAGCAAGCGGTGGACGGCCTGCCCGATGGGAGCTGAAACGAGGCGTGCCAGGTGAAGGGCATGAGGTGCACAGCCACCTGGTCCACCCAGAGCACCTGCTGCCCAGCACTCTCGCTCCTGACAGGCCAAGCCCCGCCCACCCTGGCGCCCTGCCCACCCTGGCGCCCTGCCCGAGGACCTTCCACCACCTGCTGCTTCTGCCAGCCCTCCACACCCTGGGGCAGGACGCACCCCGGGCCACCTGTTCGCTCTTACTTATTTTAAGAGCAGGGTCTCAGCACACTGTCCTCGATCCGCCCCAGGGTCCCGGGTAGCTAGGGTTTAGTGCACCACCATACCCGGCTCATTTATTTTTAGGGTTTTTGGTGGTATTTGGGGTTGCACTCAGGGCCTTGCACATGCTAAGTTCTCTACCACTAAAATACATCCCCAGTCCTTTCCAGTTTTTATTTTGAGAGAGTCTCCCTGATTTGCCCAGGTTGGCCTCAAACTTGTGATCACAAGAGCTTCCCTAAGTTTCAACCCTGAAACACTTATCTTGGCAATCAGGGGCTCGTTGCTTTTTAGGAGTGTCACTCAACAGCAAACCCCTCATTTACATTTAGACCCAGGAAGGAAACACGGGGGCAGGCGTGCCACTCACTGGCAGGAGTCTCCTCACTCCAGAGGTACGGCACGGTCTGCTCCGGGGAGCTGCTGTCCAGCCAGATGCCAAATTGCTGTGGAGACAATAGAGAGAGCAGTGTCTTGGGATGGAGCTGGTATTCTGTGTGTATGTTGCTGGGAGTAAAACCCAGGGCCTGGCTCTACCACCGAGCTGCACCTCCGGGCCCAGAGCTGACCTCTGGGGTAGGCTGAGTGGGTGCCCTGCTGTCTGGCACAGAAGGCACAGCACAGGCTCGGGGTCACGCAGCACGCAGTTTTTTTTTTTTTTAATATGTTTAGTTGGAGCTGGACACAATACCTGTATTTAAATCTACTTATTTTTATTGGGTGCTAGGAAGGAACCCAGTGCCTCACACGTGCCAGGCAAGCGCTCCACCAACGACCACAGCCCAGCCCAGCATGTGGTCTTTATTGCTGATTCCTGGGATGAGGCCAAGCTTCCCAGGGGTCCATCCCAAGGAGATACCTACCTCGTCTGCCTGGATCTTTGAGATGAGGTCTCGGAATGCGGGAAGAGAGCTCAGCCTCACAACGGCCTCTGCCTGCTCCACGGTCAGCCCCTGGATCTTGGGGGTGGATCCCGCGCTCAGAACCATCTCCTTTCCTCGCAAGAAGTGCTGGAACTCAGCATCGTAGGTGGGCTCCCTGCAGGGGGTGGACAGACGGGCAGACCTTACACTTGCTTCTGTTGGCACCAATCGGCTTCGCGACCCACAGGAGGCCACCCAGCTTACCCCACTGTGCCCTTCAGTTTGATCCTCGCCAGCAGCATGGCGAAGGTGATGTGGTCCTGATGCAGCATGCCTCTCGCCACTCGGTTAAATGCCACCTGCAGACACATGGGTGCTCACATTCCCCAAGAAGTGCTCTTCTGAGGTGGTGCGGGGATGGAACCCAGGGCTCGCACAGGCTAGACAAGAGCCCCCACTGAGCTGCCACCCCCGCCCCCGCGCAGGAGCCTTGCCCACCTGGAAGAGGTCCTTGGTTATGATGGAGAGGCGCTGCGTGTGGTCGGTGATGCCCTTCAGGTTGGGGTTCTCATACAGCACGTTGTGGTAGATGTCCAGGAAGAACTGCAGGGAGTACTGGTACAGGAAGTGGATCTGAAAGCAGGCACGACGTCAGGCCACCCACCCGGCAACACCAGGCAGGGCGGGCCCCCGCCCAGTGCCCAGGGTGCCCGGTCACCTGCTTCAGGGACTCCATGGTGAAGTAGATGCTGCTGCAGGCGGTGGAGAGCGGCAGGTACTGCTGGGAGACCGTCTCCACCTCCTGCATGACGATGTCGGTCTCCTCCACTTTCCTGGTGACCTCGGCAGCCTCTCTCTTCAGGTTCTCCAGAGTCGTGATGATGGTGTCGTCATCCAAAATGCGGCCCTTCACCTCATTCAGAGCTTGCAGCAGGGACTTTTCTAGCTGGCGCAGTCGTAGCTGGAACTCTCCTGAAGCGACACAGCACACGCACTTGCTGCGACACACTTGCTCCAAAGGAGAGCCTTCTCCAAGTGTGCCACCCAGACGGGGTCCTGCGGGTCCCTCAGGCCGGCTTCCTCGCCTGCGGGCGGCCACAGGCCATACCTTGCAGCTTCAGGAGGTCAGAGCGCTTCTCATCCACGTCTGGCCTCTCTGCTTTGAGGACCTCGTTGAGACACTGGCTTTGCAAACTGCTCCGGGTGACCGTGAAGTTTACAAAGGTAACCCGGGAACAGAGATCCGGGGGGAACTCCACCTGCCGAAGCGCACAAGAGGACAGTCTTCACCCCGCTGCCAGAGGGCAGGGCCACCGCTCCCACAGAACCGCCTCGCTGCGTACCGTTGGGTCCCGGGTGGACAGGAAGATGACGAATGACGGCGACAGGTCTATGTCCTGGTCACCCAGGGTAATCAGCACTCGCCCCCCTGTCCGCCGGACCTCGCGGTTCAGCACTGGATTCAGCACTGGGTCGTAGCTTTCCACGTCCTGCACGGCACGGGAGGAAGGCCAAGCTCAGGTGACGTATGCCCAGTCACTTCCCACCCAGAAGCCACCAGCCACTGGGACCTGCACGGTCTCACAGATCCCCCCGGGCCACACGCGGCTGCTGAGAACTCGGCTCTACTCACACTGGCCACAGAAGCACTCAGCGGCCACATGTGGCTCGCGGCTCCTGTGCCGGACAACTCGAATGGTGAGAGGTCTACCATGGCAGGGTGGTCTGACGGGTGGTGCCGACTTACACCCCCCAATGGGATTTTAAAAGCAAACACTGCTCACGTTCAATAGATATGGATGTGTGTGTGTATATGTGTAGACACACACAAATAAAAGATTCTGCTAGATATGTATATATATTACAGAAATTTTTTTTTTAGTGATACTGGAGACTGAACCCAGGGGTGTTCTACCATGACATCCCCAGCACTTTTATTTTTATTTTGAGACACGGTCTTGCTAAGTTGCCCAGGTTAGTCTCAAATTTCTGGTCCCCCTGCCTCGGCCTCCTGAGTAGTGGATGACAGACATGCACCACCACACCTGGCTTATTGGGTTTATATTTTTAGAACCGTCTTGACGCTTTTATAAAAGTCTGTTATTTGTACACGTTAATTAAGTTTGACTTTACATCAACTGTATTTGAAGAAAAGTAAACACAGCCCTAAAAGGAATCACTCTTGGAAGCAGGTCTCAGGAATTCAGACACAAACACAAACCTGGACCAGAAGCGGGTTGCCGAATCTCAGTGCACTCTCTAAATTCTTTCTGAAGGCATCATCCAAGAAACTGGTCCGTGTGATTTTACGATCCTTGTACTCATTCATGATGAATTCCGTGGCCTGTCCAGAGGGGTCAATGATCAGTGGGTACCTGAGGATGAGGCCACAGAAGAGCAAGTTATGAAGTCCAGCAGGGACAGCAGAGTCCCTGACGAGACAGGAAGAAGGCAAGCCCATCACCACCACTCAGGGTGACCATGGACATTTCCAGATTCACCAACAAAGACAGATGAGACCTGCATGCTTCACACAGAGACTGAGAGGCCCACAGGGCACGGTGGCCATGCCCACGATTCCAGCAGCTAGAAGGGCTGAAATCCCAAGTTCCAGGCAGGCCTCAGCTACTTAGCAGGGCCCCATCTCAAAGTAAGAAATAAAAAGGGCTAGGAGTGTAGCTCAGTGGTACAGCACCCCTGGCTTCCATTCCCAGGATGGCAGGGGGACATCCCAGTAAGCCTGCGTCACCTCCTGAACCGTGAGGAGCAGGTCCCCCGTGCCGGTCTTCTCCCAGGGCTACGTGCTGCGTGTCTGCCTTTTGCTACCCTTCCATTCGCTAGCTCCAGGGAAGCAGGCATCCACAACAATGGGCTGAAGGGCTTTCTGTGGGCGGGGATGCGGGGGATGCGGGGGAATGCTGGGCCCGAGCAAGCTTGGCGAGTGCTCTGCAACCATGCCACGCTCAGCCCTGTGGCCTCAGAAGAGCCCACGTCCAGGCTGGGGTGTGGCTCTGTGGTAGAGTGCTTGCTGTGCGAAACCTGGGCTTGAGCCCTAGCACCACACAAAAAGAGCTGGCTTCTGTGGCATTTAAATGCCGTCTCATTCACCCCACAACTAGACTGTAGGCAGGTACCGTCGTCAACTCCACTTTACACACGAGGAAACAAAGGCAAAAAGAGGCTGAAGTCTAGGGTCCAGCTAGTGAAAAAACCCAGCAAACCACACACAGGTAGTAATGACACCTGGCCTGTACAGAATGCCAACACTGTGGAAGGGCAGAGGCGAGGGAGCCTCCCGCTCTGTTCACCAGATCCCCTCCCTAGGCGACGGTGGCAGGGAACAGACCACCTTCACAGGCAGGCTCAGGTGTCCACAGTCACCTGCTGAGTGTCCGGGGGGACACCAAGCCTCTCCTATCGCCAGCCAGCACTTCTGGGCTGAAGGCTGGGGTATTTCTACGTGGACGAAGCCTGCCCCGCACAGACTGCATGACTGATCAGCATTGTGCAGCACGGCCTGCAGGACTGACTCGGCCCCGAGGCCAGGCTGATTTCAAATGGCATAAGCCACTGTTCTTCGTCCTCAGGACCATGGCACACGGCCAGGGCTCAGCAGGGGCTTGACGATGCTTGAAGACATGCACAGGAGCTTAGGGGCAGTCTGGGAGGCCTGGGGGCCACCCACAGGCGAGAGCACATGAGCCCAGGTCGGCCCTGGGGCTTCCCCAGCTTCCGCACAGGGGCACCTTTCCTGCAGCTGCTCTACCTTGCTCTCTTTTACTTATTTATCTTAAAACATCTCTTAGTTGTTGCTCGACCTTTTTTTTTTTTATTTATGTGTGGTGCTGAGGTTCGCACCCAGTGCCTCACACAAGCTAGGCAAGTGCTACCACTGAGCCTAGGCCCAGCCTTCTTTTTCTCTTAGGATCTTGCTGAGTTGTTGAGGCTGGCTTCAAACTCAGGGTCCCTCCAGCTGAGCCTCCCGAGCAGCTGGTATTGCAGGCATGAGCTGCCATGCCCAGCTTTATTCCAGCCTTCCCCAGGGAAACAGGCAACAACTTCCCGTTTAAATATTCAAATTCTTGAAGTATTTCAAGAGGACTGTCAATGTCCACCCCAACACACAGCTGCCAATCAGCTTTAAAAGGACAACTCAGATCATCATGATGTAAGAATGAAGGACGTCACGCACCCTCTGCCTGCGTGGTGCTCCCCAGCCTCCCTGCTAAGGAGCAGCTTGGAGCAGGCGGTGCCGATGCCTTGCCCTGCTCCTCTGCGTCCAGCACTGACCTGTTGAACCGCTTCAGCATGATAGCGTTCTCCGTGCACAGGTCGTCGGCAGGCAGTGAGCTGGCTTGCCAGCGAAGACGCTCGTCGGCGTTGGAGAGGTATTCTGTCCTCGCGATATCTGTGCGGAACTGAGAGGCGAGGCTGGTTACCTCCCTCCCACCCAGCTACACAGAGGCGCTGATCTCAGGTAGCCTCTTTTCAAAGCCTGCTCTTCCTCAGTTTGGCCCAGAACCCCTGCAAGTGCCCCGGGGCCCCACCTGGATGTTGGCCTGCTGCAAGTGATGGGACCAGGTCGTGAACAGGTTCTGCCGCATCTGCTGGTCAAAGTAGCCTGCATAAGCGATGAAGGCGGCCGACAGGAGGCAGTCCCCAGCAATGGTGGACATCTGGTTTTTGAAAGTTTCACTTGTTTTTTCCCATCGTTCGCGTTCAGCAGACAGACTTTTCAGAAGAGCAGTGCTCCGGTTCACCTAAGAGATCAGACGAGCAGGTCAGGCGGGCACGTTCGGGATGTACCCCACGTGCCGCACGTGTGCAAGCTCCAGGCAGCTAGAAACTGGCTCTGGCACACGGGCCCAGAGGTGCCAAGACTGCCTCCTACGCATAGATGACAATGGGAATGTTGGAGTCTCATCAGGATGAAGGGGGACAGGGGCCCCCTCTCAGCCCAAGACATCTGTGTGCGCAGAGACCGGTGTGGGAAGAGGAGCCCTAGGGAAGGAGCGGCTGGGGGAGGCCGAGGTGGGAGGACTGGCTGGCTTGGGCTGTCCAGCTGGTGTCTGTCCTAGCACTATCTGGTTAACACCAACAGGCACTAAAGCGCTAGTTCACCAAGATCACCGTGGCCTGTGAGGCTGAGTGAATGCCTGTTCTCGGCTTCCACCAAGGGAGGCCAGGAGCACTGCATCGTGAGCAGGGCCGGCCTACCTTGGCTTCCACAGCTGCCAGGTCTGCCTTGATGGCCTGCGCCTCGGAGATGAGCACCGCGTACTCCTCCTTGTAGCGGGCGATGCTGGCCTCCAGGTCCCGGATCATCTGCTCCACCTCGTTGGCCTTCTGCTGGTTGTCCTTGGCATCATCCTCCAGCTTTTGCAGCTCGTTCCGCAGGGGCTCCACCCTCTTCAGCATGTCTGCGTAGTTCAGCTGGGAAGGGCAAGGACCGTGCGTTCAGAAGAGGCGGGAGAGTCGCCTTCCCGCGCACTGCGGGCCACCCACGGGCCGGGCATTACCTGGGCAATGGCCCACTTCACCATGGGGCCGCAGGCCAGTGAGGCCCGGTTGACGATCTCATAATTGTAGCTTGGGTTGGACATGTAGTTCTTCTTCATCTTCTCCCTTATGGCGTCACTGCAAAAGGGGACGTGTGCTTAGAAGTTGGGATGAGAAGGATGAAGACGGCAGCCAGCTCCCTTCCCCAGGACCACAGCCGGTTCCCAGGGAAAGCAGGTGCTGGAGGAGGGTTGCAGACCGGGTCCCTAGCCCCTTGCCCCACAGGAGAGACCCTCGGGCCAGTTTTGCTGCAACAGGATGGGGCCCTTGCTCCGACTCGGGCAAAGGGCTATGTCCACAGAGCTCATCCATGACGGGAGAGGACTGGCTGGCCGGGTGAAGATGCGAGGAAAGCACCCTGGAGGTGCCTGGGACGCTCTGGCTCCGTCTGAAGGGACAGCCTAGAGGCACTTGAGGCTGTGTGACCTGCACCACCTGAGCTGCCCCTCAGGAAAACTGCACTCAGATGCCACCTGTCCCCACCCCTACCTGATCTCCTCCGCGGAGAAGTTGACGATGGTGGGGATGAAGTTCTCGCGCATGATGATGGAGCGGATCTGCTTCCAGTCCGTGGTGCTTTCACCCAGCAGCAGGCAGATGGATTCAAGCGCCAGCTTCACCGCAGCAGGAGGGTTGGCCATGGAGCGCACTTCCACCAGGTGCTGCTTCTTGATGGACTTCACAGCTGGGCCACGCAGGGGTGGGGGACGCAGGGACAGAGGGCAGAGGGAAGAGGAGTGAGCCCCACAGCCAAGCAGCCGCTCACAGGCTCTGGGGCCAGGTTCTGTCTCCAGCCCTCCGAACAGAAGTGGCTGACCTCCTAAGTAACTAAGGAGGCCTTACACGGCCAGTCCACACCGCCAACCTCCCTGCAGAGCAGCGTACTGCTTCACAGACACCTCACCACGGGGCTGGGGGCTCAAGGGCAGACAGTTTGTCTAGCATTTGCAAGGCCCTGGGTTTGATCCCAGCACCAACAAAACAAAATAAAATGCCCCACAAATTTTCAATTCCTTTATCTCCCAGAATAATGTAATGGCATATTATTGTATACAAATTCAATGAAGACATTGCCATTCTGCCATAGTGTTGAAGCCAGGGGTGCTTTACCACTGAGCCATGTCCTCAGCCCTTTTTACTTATTATTTTAATTTTTTTACAGATATAAATGGACAGCATGCCTTTATTTGCTCATTTTTGTAGATGGTACTAAGGATCGAACCCAGTGCCTCTCTCGTGCTAGGCAAGCGCTCTTCTACTGAGACCCAGGCCCCCTTTTTAATTTTTGAGAGAGGGTCTCACTAAGTTGCTGAGGCTGGCCTTGAACTTGAGACCCTTGGTTTTGGCCTCCCAAGTCACTGGGACGACAGGTGTGCCTTGCAGTGCCCAGCAAGCCCCACTTGGTTACTGGGCGAACCACAGGCCAACAGAGGGCTACAGGGATACCGCCTGCTTGTACAGGCACGTAGGGAACACAGAGTGGGTTGTGTGCAGCTGAGCTGGGAACTAGCGGCCAGGGGCCAAGAGCAGGGCACTTCCAGAAGGCACTACAAGAGGTAGTGCTACACACTTCATGGAACTTCTCTCATGAAATTCATTCAGGGGTTGGCAAAGGGCATGTTTTTATGATTATCAGTAGATCTTTAAAAAACGTATCATGGTGTTAAGCTTATTTTGCCAATTTTCTCTTATGGGAAGGTTTCACTGTACAGCCTGGCTTCACAGGAATTTTGCCTGAAGAGATGGTGTTATGGTTTAGATGTGAGGTGTCCCCCAAAAGCTCATGTGTGAGACATGTGCAAGGACATTCAGAGGTGAAATGAATGGGTTAGGAGAGCCTCAACCCAGCGAATCAATCCCGACGGGGGTCAATTGAATGGTAACGAGGGCAGCAGGTATGGCTGGAGGAGGTGGGCAGTGGGGGCGTGGCTTTGTCTCTGGAGAGTGGAGACTGCTCTGCCTGCTGATCACCATGTGAGCTGCTTCCCTCCACCACACTCGTAGGCCAGGATGCTCTGCCTCACCTCAAGCCCTGATATCTGAGGCCTCTGAAACTCCGAGCCCCCATATAACCTTTCTGTCCTTTAAGACTGTTCTTCTTGGTTTCTTCCTGATTTAGACAGATGGAAACATCCTAAGTACCCACAAAAGGCCTCCGGTACCCAGGACAGTGCTCTGGCCGCACCACCAGAACCTCGGGGAACGCTCAGAGGCACTGGCACTCACATACCATTCTGCGCCTCGATGACGGCAGGCTCCACCTTATCGAGGTCCTCCTTGACACTCATTTGCTTGTCTGCGATTACTTCCTGCTGCTTGTGCAGCTGCTCCTGAATCTCCTGGCTCATGACCTGGAAAGGAAAGCTGGCTAGGGTACGGGGTCAGCCTTGGTCAGCCTGCGAGTGCGTCCTGCACAGCATGCCTACACACCCACAAACCCTACAGCCTACTCCAAACCACTCCTGCTTTCCCGCCAGGCTGCACAGGCCCAGAGCCAGGCCTGCTCCAGAAATAGGAAGCACCTTCTTTTTCTCGGCCTCCTGCTGGTCTTTCACCATCTTTTTCAGTTTGTCGTTGGCTGCTGCATTCTTCACCTCCAGCTCCTGGCTCTTTATCCTCAGGTCCCGGCGCAGTTCTTCTACCTAAAGAGCAAAACCCGTGCTGGGACACAGGAACGTGCACCAGTTATCCCACTAGGCTCCACTGCAGCCGCGCGCAGGAGTGAGCCTTGTGCTTGCCGTACCTGGTCAACCGTTTCTTTGATTTTTCTGAGCCCGACGTTCAAGTGCATCTGCTGTTCCTCCAGCTCGCTACGCTTCTCATGGAACAGGTTGGCATAGTGGTTGATGAAGTCCAGGTAGTGGCGGGGTGTGATGGCCATTGTCCTGCCTCCCCGCTTTGCTAGCCGAGCATTAGCCTTTTAGAAAAGAAGTTAAATCTTCACTTTTCAGGATGCTCTCTGAGACTCAACCTCAGAAACTGCTGACTGTTCACTTTGATAGACCACAATGTGACGTGGTGGGACGAACCCAGTCCTCAGGTGTCAGAATACTCCAGCTGGCCTCAGTCACTAATGTGCCCTCAAGAAGTACCCTAAGAACTGGGTGCAGTGGTGCACACCTGCAATCCCAGCGACTTGGGAGGCTGAGGCAGGAGGGTTGCAAATTCAAAGCCATCCTCAGTCTCTCAGCAAGGCCCTAAGCAACTTAGCAAGACCCTGTCTCAAAAAAATATTAAAAGGACTGGGGATGGGGCTCAGAGATTAAGCACCCTTGGGATGGATCCAGCAGCCCCCACAATCTTACTGCTTTCTTTAAACTTCTCTGGGTAATGGTGGCACCTATGCCCCTCAGAGCTGTCCGTCACGCGAAGGGCTCCACACTCCTGACTACCAGCTAAGCACTGTGTGCACACCTACTCGCCTTGCCTATTTTCAGCAGAGGCTTATTGACAGGCTTTGTGGCCAAGTGTGATAAATGGCTCTGGTCTCTGACTGGGAGGGAGCTGCCTGAAGCAGGGCAGTAGAAATCAGGGCAGCAGAGGGAAGCCCGAATCAGACAACGCTCTGGAGGCCACGGGGACAGCCTGCAGGAACAGTGGGTGACAGGACACTCAGGCCCCACGTGGGGTTTACAGAGCTTTTCTGGCAGAGAGGAGAGGTCTGGACCTGTCTACAGCAAGGATTCCAGTGTAAGGATCGGCAACCAAGGCCAGCAGGGCCGAGGCTGCCCGCCACAGACTCCGCGCAGGCTTGCTGGTCTGGCCGTGGCCTTTTGTTCAGGTGCAGTCTGTGTAGGCCTCTGTGCTACGCTAGCTGCACTGGGTGCTGCCCAGGGACTCTGGGAGCCTGCAAAGCCTCTCACTCTCCGCGGTGTGAGGAGACTACGTGTGCTGCAAGCGGAGAAGACGGCTTCACAGAGAGCCCATGGGGGCAGCCAAGCTCAGGGGCTCAGACTTGCCAGCCTGGTGACAAGAGTGACGGTCACCGAGGAAAGCAGAAGTCAGAGAAACGAACGGTTCTTCTGCAGTGATGGAATGGCATGGAGCCTGAAGTCCCACAGGGCCCATTTTTATCTCAACTGGGTTTAACATCAGCACGACCTGCTCATCTCAGAGCCCAACCCACCTGGTGAAGAGTCTGATGGACGAAGACACAGCTGTTGACGATGGCTTCCCGGTGTGACGGGGGCTGTGGCAGCTTGTCGTACACGACGGGCATGTAATCAGGGACGACGTAGTTCGGCTTCTCCAGGTCCATTTTACTTGTGAATTCCTTGCCAACCTGGTACAGTGCTTCAGTGGACCAGTCACCAAACCAGTTCAGCACACACCTGGAAAAGGTGCCCGTGACTCCATCAGCCACCAAGAGCGGGTCTGCCTTGGAGGGAACCCACTACCCCGACCCAGAACCAGGAGACCAGCGTACCTGTTGAACAGGGCTGGCGACGTGGCGGCCCGATCCTTGAGCCCCTCGGAGGACGGGTTCATGGTGAACACCACGTGCAGGTTGCGGATGACCTGGCTGGTGAACCACTTGTAGAGCTCCTCGTGGGAGTCCAGCATCAGGCCTTCCTTCTGGGCCCCCTCTTTGCACTGTGTCATCAGAGTGGCGTATTCGTCTCCCTCAAAGAGACCCGGGACCTGGGGAGAACACGGCACTGACTTGCTGGCCTCCCAAGGCGAGCTACTAACAGGCGATGGGGCCCAGCACTCGCCTCTCACCTCTCCATTGGCCAGAAGGGTGTTCATTCGCTCCAGGAATCCGGAATCTAACACATTGGATTCGTCCATTATGAATGCGATCTTTTCATTTTTGCAGCCCGAACGTCTGAGTACTGTCCGAAGATCTTCGTCAAAGTCTTCCCCTGTGTACTTTCTATGGACCTACAGAAGCGGGTGGCGAGTCAGGTCCACTTCACCCAGGGCTTAGGATCCACTGTGGGATTACAGGCCACAAGCAGACCCACCTTGATCTGGTACACGCTCAAGCCATTCATCCAGGCGACGAACCGAGACAGGGTGGTTTTCCCTGCTCCACTAACGCCAATCAGAAGCAAATGTCCTTGAGGTTGACGGAATATTCTGAAATGTTATCAGAGCTGATGAATCTTAGGTTCTAGGGCCTCATTCCTCTTCTGTTTTTTTTTTTTTAGTTGTGGATGGACACAATACCTGTATTTTATTTATTTATATCTATGTGGTGCTGAGGATGGAACCCAGTGTCTCACACGTGCTTGGCAAGCGTGTCACCACTGAGCCAGGAGCATAGTCCCTCATTCCTTTTTTATCACTCAATCCTGACACTCTTTTAGGATTATTTTGAAATTTTTAGGATATTTTGAACATGTCTTAACTTGAATTTGTACACTAAACATTTGTTGAACAATTATAATCTGCCAGGTCCCATGGGAGTAAAGATCAATCAGACATAGTCCCATCTTCTGCACTCTCTAATGACCTGGCTGATGGACCCAATTCTGGCAGGAGGCTGACAGGGCTCTGATGTATGGTAGGCCTACAGTGTGAGGGGAGAGTGGAGTTCCTCTGGGGGTGGAAGGTAAGGGCAGCTGGGTGTGGGGCGCACGCCTGTAGCCCAGCCACTCTGAAGGTGGGTAGGAGGATCACAAGTCCAAGGCAGCTGGGCAACTCAGCAGGACTCGGTCTCAGTAAAACAAACCAGCTGGGATGTAGCTCAGTGGTAAAGCGCTTGCCTGGCACGATGGGACCCGGGGTTCAATCCCCAATAACACAAGAATTAAAACAAGTAGTTTAGGACAGGTAAGCTGGACCCAGGAAGACGGGAAGGCGGCAGTGGGGAAGAATGCATGAGGCCTGGTATGACGCCCCACACTGGGTCAAGAGCAACGGAGGCGAGCAGGTGGTGGGCACCATCTGAAGGCCCACCTGTCAATCCTGAGCACGTGATCCAGCACTTCATTGAACAGCACCAAAGGAACATCGAGCTCTTCTTCGTAGAAGACTTTCAGCCTCGCTTTGACATAATCTCTTAATTCTTCTTGGTCTACTGGGATATAATCCTATGGAAAAAAAGGTGACATACCAATCATTTAGAGGAAATCACGTGAGTTATTAAAACAAAGGCAACTGTATTTCCTTAGACTATGAAGAAACTCGAAAAACATGCTACAAAAGAAGATGATCATTTTTACAGCCAAGCACCAAGAACCTGAGGGGGTCCCTCCCCTTTTTCCTATCTACCTATCATACCTAAGACTGAACCCAGGGGTGCTCTGCCACTGAACTACATCCCTGGCCCTTTAAATTTTTTTTTTTTTTTTTTTTTGCTGTACTGGGGATTGAACCCAGGGCTTTGTGCTTGCGAGGCAAGCACTCTAACAACTGAGCTATATCTCCATCCCTAGATTTTTTATTTGGAGACAGGGTCTTGCTAAGTTGTACAGGCTGGCCTCAAACTTGTGATCCTTCTGCCTCAGTCTCCTGAACTACTGGGATTATAGGTGTGCACCACACACCTGGCTTTTTGGATCTATTTTAGATCCATTTTTTTGAGAAAACAAATTTACAGAAAGATATTGAGACTTAAATATATGAAGAGATACACCGTGATCAGGGAGAGAAAAGCACACTACTATAAAAATGCCAGTTCCATGCACACTGATAGACAGACACTTTGATCCCTAGTGAAACCTTGGTGGTGGTGGTACAAGCCAATTCTATTTCATTTGCAAGAGGAAAGGGCTGAGGACGGTCAAGTCCTCCTGGAGAAGCAGCAGGCGCAGGGTCTCTCCCCTCTCATAGACTTACTACCATCTTCAGGACCATGTGGTCTCAGCATAGGAGGTGACAACAGCAGGGGAAGAGGACAGAGCCTCAGAACAGACCCCTGCGCACACACAGGCTCTCAAGGAAAAGACTGAAGACGGGTTCACAGCCCACACCACACCCTGACTTAGTCAGGGAAGGATCAAGGGGCGAAATTATAAACCTTCAAGAATGTTCTTCAAAAGATCCTAGAGAGAAAAAGGAAGGAAAAAGCCACTGGGAAGTGTTTCCTGTAATTGAAAAAGGATGGGTACTCGCGTCTGGGATCACGTGAAGTTCCAGAGACCCTGCATGGACTGAGCTCGCCGTTTCTGGCTTGTGAGGCCCTCTGCCCAACAAGCCTTCCCTGACATCATGAGCCTCTCTGTTTTCTGGAGACGGATCTTGCTACATTGCCCAGGCTGGCCTCAAACTCCTGGGCTCACGGCATATCTGGACTGTTACCTGCCAAAGCACCCTTAATCCTCTTCAGAGAGAAAGGACAGTGCACAGCTGTTCTGACTCCGATTAGCATTTTAGCACATGGAACCTTTCCACGCACATCATTCACAACTGCCCCCCTGTGTGGAGAGTGGAAGCCGCATCCGCCTGTGCTGTAGAACCTGCTCCTCGCTGCCCACTGACAGGTGGGACGCAGTGGGGGCCAGCCTCAGAGTGGGCGTCCCTGTTTGGAGACAGGGCCTTGCTAGCTTGGCCAGGCCGGCCCTGAACTTGCGGCCTCCCTGCTTCAACGTCCTGAGCAGCAGGCTCACTGTGCCTGGGGAGAAGCGACGTCCCTTACCTTCGACAGCCAGTTGCTGTACAGGATGGGCCGGCTCACTGCCTTCTCTTTGTCTATGTTAGGAAAGTGCTTCAGGGCAACCATGTCGATGTTCTCATCAGTCCAGCGCCGCTCCTCGTCTTCCACGAGCCTGTGGGATGGACAGAGGTGTGAGCTAGACCAGCTGGGGCCCTGGCAGGACACACAGCTGTGGGCGCCGCCATCTTTACTGGTCTGTCACCACACTGGAGGAGCCCGGCCTCTGGCTCAGAACTCAGGCAGGTGTCTCCCTTCTCCCCCACCCCGCTCAGCATGGGGGGAACCCAGAGCCTTAGCCCTTTTAAGACAGGGTCTCTCTAGGTTGCCCAGGTTGGCCTCAAACTTGCAATCCTCCTTCTTCAGTCTCCCTATCAGCTGGAATTACAAGCATGCTCCACTATACCAGGCAGCAGATTTTAAAAAATATATATTTTATTTAGTTGTAGATGGATAAAATATCTTTATTTTTTTATGTGGTGCTGAGGATGGAACCCAGTGCCTCACACATGGAAGGCAAGTGCTCCACTGAGCTGCAATCCCAGCCCTCCAGGCAGCGGATTTTGATGTGAAATATGCAAGCCCTCAGAACTATGGCACCATGCCATTAGAGACAAATTCTTCTAAGAATATTTAGTTATAGGGGCCTAAGAAATGAAAGTACACATAACCCCTGGTGTGGGGACCCAAAGTACGGACGTTTGTTTTGAGATGAGGGGTGAGGGAAAGGTTTCTCCCTATGCTGCCCAGGCCAGTCTTGAACCCCTGGACTCCAGCAACCCTTCCCTGTCTCCTGAGTAGCTGGGACCACAGGCGCATGTCACTGTTCCTGCCTTGAATCTGGTTTCTAAGCTTGCTAACAATAAATGCTTCCCATAACGTGGGGCACTGGAGCAACAGAAGAGGGAAGCACAAGGCTCGCAGGGAAAGCATGGAGCAGGCAGGAGGACAGCACCCTGAAGGGTGCATCCTGGGTTACAGGGGTGAACTGGACACTCTGCTGCTGCTGCAACTGAGCTGAGCCAGCTTCTCCCTGGAGTTACGGGAAGTCTGTGACAGTGACATCGTGGTGCAACTCTTCCACGAAACGAGTGACTGGCTCGATCAGTTAACAGAGACCTTTCGAAGGAGTAGGATGCAGTATGAACACCAGGGATCTCAGCTCCCGCTGCAGCACACCTCCCCCATCAGTTATAGCAGCTGCTGGAAAGGAGGTCCAAGGACTCAGTGGGACGCCAGCACACCACAACCGAGGACTCAGTGGGCCGCCAGCACACCACAACAAGCAGCAGGCGGTACTGGGATTCCCTGCGCGGCCCGGGCAAGGGGAGCTGCGGGACTCACTGTCCAGAGGCACGTGTGCCCAGGCCTCACCTTCTTAGTCTGGAGGGACCCTCTTCCTTGAGTCTTCCCAGCGGGTAGCTAGCTGTTAACTAACTGCTCTCAATCACCTAAACCTGACACCGCCAGAGGCCGGAGGAGCTTGTGCTGCGGGGACCACGACCTCTGGAGACCAGCGACCTCGGGGGGCATTGTGCCTTGACCTGCCTGACCAGAGAGTCCTCCCTTCCCTGCTCCCGCCCTGCAGGCCCCTCTGACCTCCGCAGCCCGGGGCCTGAGCAGAGCACTGCCTCTCACGACATACCACAGGAATCACCTTCTACCTTAAGGAGTCAGCCAGACTCAGGAGGCAGAAGGATCCCAGGCTCAAGGCAGCCCTAGCAACTCAGTGAGGCCCTGTCTCAAAACACAAGATAGAAGGGCTGGCGATGAGGCTCAGAGGTGCAACGGGTAGGGGAGGACTCTCGTGGGGCAGGCTCAGTAGTAGAGAATTCCTGGGTTCAATCCCCAGTATCCCTACACCCCGCCATTGAAAAGAACAACCGCCAATAACGTGGGTGCAGCTCCGCGGTTGAGCGCATGCCTATCATGCAGGAGCCCCTGGTTCCATTCCCAGCACTGGGGCGGGATGACAAAGCACAATGGCCAGTGATTTTTAAGATGCTTTGATTTGTCTTCTTTTGTGATTTTCTTTTTTTTTCTGAGACAGGGTCTTGCTATGCTGTCCAGGCTGGTCTTGGACTGGTGAGCTCAAGTGTCCTCCTACCTTGGCCTCCAAAGTAGCCAGGATCACAGGCATGCACCACCACACGCACCTGGCTTCAAGACTCCCCGAGAGACAGATGCGCTAGGTGTTCATGGCGAGAGAACATGACTCAAACCACTAAGCTCCCTCAATAATCCCAATCATTCAGTCATTAGCAATTCTTTCCCTCAAATTACGAGCGGCAGCCAATACACATGGTCAACAGGTAGAAGAGGAAAGAGGGGCTGCAGACACAGCTGGGACCCTCTGAGAACAGGGCTGCAGGTACGGGCAGCGGGGAGCGAGCCTGGCCAGGGAGGCGGCTGCTGGGTGCCCTCACTTGCCAGGGACCCAAGTCCCAGATGCAAGGTGCCTGCATGGCCTCCGCTCCCAGTGGCAAGCACAGCCTGGCTCAGACCCTGACTCCGATGGTCTTTAGAACTCCAAGAAGGGGAGACAGAACCAGCGGAGCCTTGGCTTCCTTACCTATCCTGGAAGAGACGGAGGGCTTCGTGGGCCCAGATCCGGATGAGGCCTTCAACAGGCAGTGTCTCCAGGGGCCGCAGGGCTTCAAAGATACCTCTGACCCACCTGGTCATCTCACGGGGTGAATAGATGTAGTGGGGTTGTGTATCCTGAGTGAATCTCTCCTGTGGGAATGAGAGAAATGGAAGTTACATGTAAGCCTATTAAGAGGTGGAAAGTGGCTGAAAGGTAAAATGCTATAAAACGTTTTTACATTAAAGACAGAAGATCTAGACCCTGGAATACTTAAGGAAGTACTAGTAAACCACCTCAGAGGCTGAAACAACTGGACTGGGGATGTGGCTCAGTGGCAAATGCTTGATGAGCATATGAATAAATAACAACAAAATCCTTCTGAACATACTTAAGAAACAAACTACTGGGAAAAAATATTTGCAGTCCAGGACAGGCAAGCACTCAGAAAAACACCAAGAGCTAGGCACAGTGGCGCATGCCTGTCAACCCAGCACCTCAGAAGCAGAGGCAAGAGGATTGCAAGCTTGAAGTCAACCTTAGCAACTTAGAAGAGACCCTGTCTCAGAATAAAAAAGGGTAAGGGTTGTAGCTCAGTGGTAAAGCCTCCTGGTGGAAACCCCAGTACTGCCCAAAATGAAATCAAAACCACAGAGCACCAAGAGCAAGACAGATACACTTTAAAGGGCCAGCATGGGAAGGCTTAACGACGTGCAAATTCAGACCATAAGAACTGTCTCTCCTTAAAGGGGCAAAGACTTTTTCTTAACAACTATTTTTTAATGTTGACCAGAGTAGGGAATGAGGTGCTGCTGGTGTTGAGTCTAAGTGGTCCATGTCAAGAGCATTTAGCAAATGTGCAGTCATAACATACAACGTCCATGCACCACAGACCTGTGGTCAAAAGTGGACAGACCCTTCTAGAATTCTAGGCACAGCCCATTTCCATAACCGGACAGGCACGAAAGGGCCAGCTGCCTTTGCACCTTCGTAGAATGGTTTTGACGCCTAACCTTGCAGAGTCTGCTGGTTCACCAAGAACTCTGACCAAAGCCCAGTCCTTTCAGGCTCTTTAATTACTAAAGAGAAGGCCTTGGAGAGCGACTCCACGTACCTGGGACATGGTGTAGAACTCCACCATGGCAGCAGTGAGCGGCTCTGCGTAGGTCCGCAGGGAAGGGATGAGCCTCAGCATGGCACGGTTGAAGGTGCCGTAGATCTGCGTCAGGGAGGCCGGCCCTGGGTAATCCACGTACACAACAGGCACGTGCCGCAAGAACCTGCGCAAGGACGGCTGGGCTCAGCACCTCCGTGCAGGGGGCGGGGGCAGGTAAGAGGCCAGGCGCACACTGCTGGTCAGCACAGAGGCGTTACAAAGAACCCAGCAAAACGGAAAATCCAGGCCAATTTCAGCCTCATTTTGCCCCACGGTGTAGCGCAGCTCACCACCACCCAGAAGGCGAGCGCAGCCTTCTGTTCTTCTGGTGCCGGGGCCTGAGCCCAGGTGCGCATGCGCTGGGCGAGGGCTCCACCACCAAGCTGCAGCGCAGCCTGGTGCCGCCATCTGTACCACAGCTCCCTGCAACTTCAGCGCAGCCGGCGGCCTGGAGGAAGCCTGCGGCCAGCAGTCTTATCACCTTTAGAATCCAAGCTATATTTACGGGCCTCCGGAACCGGTGTATGTGCAGCCAGGAGCCCAGAGCTGCATTACCTGTGCGAGAGGGGTTTTCTTCCAGGGTCGGTGGGTGGGTTACAAGCCCCCACAAACTGGATTCTCTCCAGCTTCACCCACGTTTGATCTGAGGTCCGGTAAAAGCCTCCGTGCTCCACCATCTGAGGAAAGGGCATGAAGCACGTGAGAGCAGAAGGAGCAGAAAGGGAGAGGGAAGAGGCGTGGGCAGGGGCAGACCTGTCTGATGAAGGATATGACCCTCTGTGTCCCGTATTTATCCATATCCGGCAGGTTGATCTCGTCACAGAACAGCACCAGCCACTTCCCAAGCTGCACAGGGGCCAGGACCACCCCGTTGGGCGTGCGCCTGTACTCGCAGTAGTGGTCGAACGTCTTCAGCAGCAGCTCTGGAGTGGTGGCACTGGAGAAGTTAAGGCCCACGACCTTCGGAAGGAAGACAGACGTGGTCATGGGACATGCCCACACCCAGCCCCCACAACTCTGGTGCCCGCCTCCTGGCTGCCATACCTCCATGTCAGGCAAGGCCCGGAGGGCACTGAAGAGCGTCATGGTCTTGCCCGACCCGGGAGGGCCACAGAGGACCAGTGGCTTATGTTCGGCCAGCCAAGTGTAGAGGAGGGCCTCGTGGCGGACGGTGTCCAGGGTTGGCACGACGACGTCTGGAGCCGCCACCTTGTGTGTCTCCACTTCTATCTGAGGCACCTTGGCCTGCCATGGGGACCACTCTCCACTGATGGACACCTGCATAGGGACAGGGGCGCAAGTCACTCTGTGGCCTGAACATCTCCTTCCCAATAAGATGGCTCACTCTACATAAACAGAGCACTCAAAAAGGACGAGTTAAGTTCAAGGCCAGCCTCGGCAACTTAGCGAGGCCCTAAGCAGCTTAGTGAGACCCTGTCTCAAAATAAAAAATGAAAAGGGCTGGGGACGTGGCCCAGTGGTTAAGCATCCTGGGTTCAATCCCCAGTACCGAAAAAACAGACGGGTCAGCCTGCACTCCTTTGTGCCTTGTGAAACTGAAAGGATGGAGGCCTGTAGGCCCTGGAAGGTAAAGTGAAGTCCCCAGCAGGCCACTCTGGGATGGACTGAGCCCAAGCAGCAAGAACGCAGGGAACTCTCCCTCACTCACCTCATAATCAATGATGGGTATGTTGGGCGCGGTGGGCAGGGGCACAGTTGTGATTCTCCGGATGTATTCACCCAGTTCTGCTCTCATCTTTAGTCGGCTGTCTCCAGACAAGGACCAGAGTATGGCATAAACCAGGTATCGCTATTGAAAGAATTAAACTTTCATGTTCACGAATTGTTAGCAACAGCAAACAGACAGACGCTGAGAGCAAAGTTCACCGTGAAGCCTTCTCGGACGGTGGCCCCACATACCTCCCAGCCCCTCGCGGAAGCCTGATTATGACACACCCAGAGGCACAGGGTTTCTGGGCTCTGAGCCCCCCGGCCCACCCTGACCTGGATGTAGCGCTCCAGCTGCTCGATCTGCATGGGGAAGTCGGGGTGGTTGGCGTTGTACTGCGCCACGTTGCGGCAGGCCTGGTGCAGCATGGAGAAGAGGGAGCCCAGGCAGCGCAGGCGCGTCAGGTCCATGATGTGTTCCAGCTGGAAGGCGTGCTCCAGCGCCTTGGTGACCAGGCCGTTGGATGTGAAGTAGGGCTGCATGATGGTTGCTGCATCCCTCTGGATCTGGAGGAGGGGTGAAGGAGGCTTGGCCACCAGCTCACGTCACTGGAGTTTCACCTGTCCCAACCTAGGCCCCAGGGGAGGGTCACATGACCCTGGGGACACATCCATGACCCACATGCATTCCTTCTTAGTGGTTCCCCAAAGCCCTGTTTCCTGGGAACACGGTTTTCACACTGACCATGGGAAAGGGGGACTTTCCACAACGCGCAGAGGGAGAAAGAAGACTGAAGGGTCTTTAAATTTTCCCCACACGTCTTTTAATTTCTGCAGCTGATACAGCTGGGCCTCCCCAGAAGCTGGTACAAGACAGACCTGCCTCTGCAAGGCTTAGACTGCCTGGCTTGGGTGGAAGAATAGTGAGTGACCATCTGACCTCACTGCCTCACTGACCTGTGGCCCAAGTGGGGAGGGCATGCCTCCCATACCTGCAGCATGGGGGAGGCGGCCTCCTCCCCCTCGTCCTCCTTGCCCTTGCGCCGACGCTGTGCCTCGTCCTCCCCTTCGTCCAGAGGGATGCTGCGCAGCCGGGCCAGGAAGTTGTTGAAGATCATGTCCGTGCTCAGCACGTCCTCACTGAACCAGACCATGCCACAGCGAGACACGGTGGCCAGCGTCGCGTACTTCAGGTCCTGCACCTCAAACATGATGCGCACCTTGGGGGACAACAAGAAGCGATTTAAGGACAGATGTGGCAGAAATGCAGTCATTATAATTGTTACCTACAAACTGAACGGATGATTTGAATTTAATTTTTCTGCACTTACTTTAAAAAGATGTACCTGCAGTTCTTACTGCTACAGTACCAACCTTCTCTCCACAAGAGCTGGGCAGGGAACAGGCAGGGCTGAGCAGGACACCACCTACTCCCTGGCCAGGGGCTCTTGGTGGGACAGAAGCAGCGGTTCCCCAAGGGTGCCGTGCACACCCCATCCAGGCACTGTCCCCAGGGCTGCGCTCACTGTCACGCAGACCAGGGGGACAGGCCTGTTATTACCTCCACTCACACAAGGGCTGGGTAACCTGCCCAGCTGCCACTGCTAGTAAATGGGTTGAGACTCTGATCGTGGACCTGGTTTCAGAGCCCTGACCCCATGCTACATGGCCTCAAGAGACCAGCCGCTTTCTGCTGAGAACTGACTGGACAGCCAGCTACCAAAGGACCTCATGGGTCAAATCCAGACAGTACACACAGATTGCACTGAGGCCCCACAGCCTGGTTGAGGGCATGGTGATCGTGCGAGTCCTGACCCTCCCTGATAAAGCAGAGGCCACACACCATGGAGTCAGTCTTGATGCCATCCCTCACACTCTGGTCCCGTCCTGCAGCAGATCCCTCTGCACCACCCCTAGTAACAGCACCGTAAGCCCTTCCTCAGCACCTTTCCTGAAAAGGACAAGTTCCAAGGCCTCCAGTGGACACCTGAGCACAGTGCTGAACCCTACAGAGGCCATATTCTCCCTGCCGCACACAGTTAAGACACAGTTTGATGTAAGTTTCAGGTGCAGTGGGAGGTGACTAATCAAACTAGGAGAATGATATGCTGCAGCAAGTTACACGGATCCTACCACCACCGCCAGAGTCCTCCATTCACCACCTTCCAGCTGCGGCTGGCCTCCAGCTCTGCAGACAAGGGGCCGCACTGCAGCTGTGCCCAAAAGGCTACTCACGTTGGGTGGCAGGCTGAGGCGCTCTCCGTTGGGTAGGGTCAGGAGCTTGTTGTCATCCAGCACTGAGTTCAGGTTCTCCACCCACTCGGGATCCACGTCGCCGTCAAAGACGATCCACTGGCGCTTCTGCAGCTCGCCCCGCACGTTGTCTATGATCCTGCATGGGAGGGGTTTCAAACGCCCGTTGACACGTGCTCAGCCACCACGGCTTTGGAAGTGAGCTTTAGCTTGTTACAGTGTGGCTGGGAAAACCAAGTCCCCTCTGGATGTGACCGAGACAGTGCATGGGCCCGCACTGTCTGCTGCAAACCAGACCAAAGCCAACGTACTTCCTCAGCACATGTGTGAAGAGCCCGTCCGTCCACTCCCTGGTGTTGGGGTCCAGGGTTCCGTAGAGGTGGTCTTTGCTGATGGCCTTGGGGTCGATGATGTGGGCCACACCCTCCACACCCTCCAGCCTCTCCAGAGCCTTCAGCAGCACCCGCCAGGCCATGCTCTTGCCACTCCCCGAGGGCCCCACCATCATCAGGCCATGGTTGATCTGGGTGATCTGATAGAGCTGGAGAACCTGCAGGGCCAGAGATCAGCACTGTGACACCTCAGGAAGAACAGGAAGCGCTTTAGTCACCGATGAGCGTGAGCAAGAAATGTGTCCTATGGGTCCTGGGAAGCAAGTACTAGAATTCTTCAACTGAAGGAAGTGAGGGACGACCTCCAGACACTTCTCAACCGGGGCGGTCCTACCAGGCTCCCTCGACAGTCACAAAGCAGGTCCCCAAAGGACAAGGCCATGTGGTGACCACACCTATAATCCCTGCCTCCTGCCTCCAGCTGAGGCAGGAGGGTTCCAAGTTCCATGCCTGTCTGGGCAACTCTTAGATCCATCCCAGGACCACCAAAAAAAAGGAGACCATAGCCATGGTTTGATTCAGTATAGCATTTTTCCGGTCAATACAAACAGCTTGCATAGACAAACACAAAGAGGAAAGGAAGAAATCAATACGAAGGCAAATCACATACCTCGGGGACTGAAGATGTTAAACTAGTCTGAAAAATTCTGTGAGAAGTAGTTTTACTGGCTTAAACAAATTTCCATTATAATCATGTCTTTAGTCCACATTTTTAGGGACTTAACCAGACCATGTAAAGGAAATTCCCAGTTTTGCTATCGTGAACAGGCCGTGGGCAAATCACCCTGCCCTCCAGCGAGCGCCCCCTGGGCCCTGCAGCACGGGGTCTGCGAGGTGCGTCGAGAGAGCGAGCCCCAGTACCTTTTCAACCCACATTCCCCCGACTTCCTCTCCGTCGCCGTAGGTCAGGTACATCTCCTGACACACTTTCTTTAGCTCTTCCCGAAGGGCAGTCATCTCACCCCGGTGGTACTGGACCCCGGGGAACACATCTGACAGGAGGCTGAAGAGCAGCGGGATGTCCTCTGCCACCAGCTTGGGCACCATGGTCTCACAGACGCTCTGTATCAGGATCTGCGGGAGGGAGGGGCGCAACCAGCACAGCTCCAGAGGCCTGAGGTGAGGCCCGCCACTCACCACACTCGCCTACTCAACTCCCTGTCCATCAGTCCACCCCGCCCATCCCCAAGGTGACTCAGGACTCAGAACCAGGTGTGCACAAACCTCTTGTTCAGGCAGATTTTCAGCAATTTCTCCTTCATCAACAGCTTCCCCTCGTTCCTCTTTCTCCCTCTTTATCTTCTGAATTCTCTCTCTCTTCACATTGCCTGCACTCACTAGCACACTCTTCAAAGCTCGAAGACCAAAGTCATAGTGGCTTTGGGAAGAGAGTTGCTCATCGCACAGTCTAAGAAGGAAAAAAAAGTTTTCTTGAAAAGCAGCACTTCAAGTAATAACAGAATTAAGTGTCAAGGAATCAGACATGAATACTTCAAAAGATGTGCCTTAAATACAACCAGGAGTTGTAAGGTCAGGTGGGCACGGGCTGGACACATGACTGGCTCTCTAGGCTACTCACTTAAAGAATGGGACAATCTTGTTGGCGAGGACCTCGGCGGTGCGGAAGCCCTGTGAGTACAGCATGACCTGGGCAATCAGCTGCCGATCAGGCCTGGTCATGGCCAAGCTCCGGAACAGCTTCTTGAGGTTGTCGGGCAGATTGGAGCGGCCTGCGTAGCCAGGGTTCATGGTGATGAAGATGGCCATGTCCGGGCTCACCTTGACTTGCTTGTTCAGCAGCTCGCAAGTGATGGGGGCAGAGGCTGGAACAGATGATACCATCAGAACTCTCGACACTAAAAACCCTTGGAAAGGGCTCTAAAAATGGGCTGGTCCCCAGCACTGCAAAGCAGTGCCCCTGGGGCCTCCAAGCGTGAAGCCCAGCACCCTGGGGAGCTAGATGCAGGGTTGAACAAGGGCTGCTGTGGCCTGCCCATCACAGTCCGCCTGACCACTGAGCAACCGAGGCAGGGAGCCTATCTGCACTAAGACACTAGCGGCACAAGGACAGCTCAGGAGTGGAAATACAGAACACAACACCTAGATGCTCAAACACAAGTCAGTCTGCTGGACCATCAAGCCTCACCAACAACCCAACCACCCCTCTCCTACTCCTGGAATCGCTCAGGGATCGTAGGTGTTTATTTCATCAGAGTAGTGACCACAGAAGTAGGTTCGCTTTGATGCTCCCGTGTTATTTAGGAGGTCTGGGGGATTCTTAGTAAGACAAGTTACTACTATTATTGAATAAGAGGAAACAATAAAACAGCTTGTGCACATGGATAGGAAACTTCCACGCCTAACCAATTATTTTTTTTTTTTTGTTTCCAGTTGTAGACGGACAGGAGACCTTTATTTATTTACTTGTGTGGTGCTGAGGATGGCACCCAGGGCCTCAGGCATGCGAGGCAAGCGCTCCATCGATGAGCCCCAGGCCCACCCACGCCCACTCCATCCTGACATCGGACCCTGCACATCACACGGGTGGGGCCTCTTGCACAGAGGAGTCCTGGTGCCTCTCAGGGCAGCTGTTTTCTGTGGTGGTAGGGCTCACTCCCCACACAGGATGGCACAACATGGACCCGCAGGGCTGGGGAGCTGGCTCTCTGGGATGTGGGCAGCTGGTGCGTACTGAGGGCTCATGTGGCAAATGCCGCATGGGAGAGCTCAGGCCCTGGCTTCGCAGAGGAAGTCCTGCGCCCCGGCAGAAGAGCAGGCGGGGTGTGCCCAGCATGAGCGAAGGCGATGAGCCTGCTGAAGCAGAGCTACCCGCTCTCCCCATGGTCCCAGTCACGGTGCGCTACGCTGCCTCATGGTGTTTTCCCGCAATCCGCTCCCACCAGAACTCCCTCCACCTCCTCTGAGTAGGTCTTTAAACAGAGGCGCCTTACTCTTGTCGTAGTTGGGGTTGGAGTGCTCACGCAGTGCCTCCTGGATGCACTGCACCTGCTGGGACACAGCCGATAGCATGCGCTCCTCCAGGCGGTTGAACTCGTCGAAGCAGCCCCAGGCGCCCACCTGGCACAGCCCCACGAAGATCCGCCCCATTGCCTGAAGTGGAGGTAAGAAAGGAGGTGGGACTTCTGCCATGGCCTGACCAGTGTGCCCCACACCCACACCGATGCCTCAGCATTGCGGGCTGTACTGGGGGCTGTGACCTTTCTGGAGGTAAAGTTCATTTTCGAGGTACTGGGGATTGAACTCATGGGTGCTCTACCACTTGGCTTTTTTCTTTTTTTTTAATTCTCTTTCAGTTTTGAGACAGGATCTCACTAAGTTCCCGGGCTGATCTCAGACCTGCTATGGTTCCGCCTCAGCCTCCTGAGTTGCTGGGATTACACGCATGTGCTATTGCACTGATTAGGACTGGTGTTCTCATAAGAGGAGGAAGATACTTGAACTCTCCCTGTGTGCACCGGAGGGTTCGACGGGAGGGTAGCTGTCTGCACACCAGGAGAGAGGCCTTGCCAGGAACCTGAATCTTGGTGAGAAGAATGGCTCCTGTTGGCTAGCTGTGCAGCCTGTGGTTCTCGGTGGAGGCCTGAGCAGACTCCTGAGCAGACTCAGACTTCCCTTGTCTCACAGAGTGGGCTTTGTGTAGAATCCTGGCTCTGGAGGTTGGTCCAGTCTTGGGCAAGTCAGTCATTCCTGAAACCTATGACTCCTACTTTATAAAACCAGAGATGGTTGTGAGGATCAGGTCCAAGTCATATTCAGGAAAGGGACCAGCACCTACAGACAGCATGGCTACCATGCAAATGGACGCTGCAGTACCAAGTTTTTCTCCTGTGCCAAGAAGCTCCCACTTACAAAGCAGATATTTTTGTTCTACTACTTTTTGTGATTCTTGCCCATAATAATGTTTATTTCCAGATAGGAGCTAAGCATTTCTGGATAAATGATAAAGATTTAACTTTGAAAACATGAAGTTAAAAATCAACTTCAAAGCATGTGTCAGATTTCTCCAACACTATGAAAGAATACCAATCCCTATGGGACTTGGAAAGCCAGAAAAATCACACTGAGCTGCAAGGCTCCGAGAGGCTCGAGTTCAGCGTCCCATGTGACCTCTTCGGAGCATCTGATTTTAGGTGGATCTGATAAAGCTTCTCACCTGAAAGTCAAAGGTCTCGTCACAGTTGAAAACTAAAACAAAACGTCCAAGTTGATGGCCCAAAGCTTTGACGGACTCTGTTTTCCCAGTTCCAGCAGGACCTATTATTTGAAGAAAAGTAATTGAGTGCTTGAATCTATTACTTTATTGGGAACATACCTTTAACTTCTAAGAAAACAGTAGAAGATAATTTTTCCTTGTTTTGGTGGTATTAGGCTTGAACCAGGGGGAGCTCTGCCACTGGCTACATCCCAAGCCCTTTTTAGTTTTAGATAGATCTCAATAAGCTGTCAAGGCAGGCTTTGGATTTGTGATTCTCTTGCCTCCACCTCCCAACTGCTGGGGCTATATGTGTGCACCATGCCAGGCAAAGCAATCCACTTTAATGTAAAATAAAAGCAATCCACTTTAAATGTAAAAGCAGCTATAAAAGGGCAAACAACTTTAAGATCTTAGAATGTACTAACAATGTAATTAAGAAGTATATCCAAACCACCTTCTTAGCCCTCTAAAATCATGTCCATTGCATGATTCTGTCCTATCCAGGGTTATGGAGTGCTTACCGAACGGGGAACCCCCCAGCCTGGCCTCCAAGGCTTGTGTCATCGTCAAATAGCAGCGATCAGTGAGGGGGGTCTGGACCAGCTTGTCCTGAACACCCAGGTACTCAAAACCATAGTTAAATTTGGCATTTGCCATTTGAATCGACAGCTGCTGTAACACATCAGTTTGCTTAGGGTCAAAGTAAAATCGCATCTGGCTGAGCCATTCAAAAGATTTGGCGTTGTCAATCTTGCTTTTTATCAAGGACCTGGTGACATCTCTCTGGTGAACCAACTCTGTTATCTGAGGAAATAAAAGTTTGGCATAAGATAAAATAACACTCGCACCAAGCATTCTCTGGGTTTGTGGATTACTTGTTAAATTAAAATTGAGATTCTATGTCCAGTTATAGCGGCTCTCAGTAAATATGAGCTCACTTCCAGAGACAACAGCAAAGCTTTTTATGACACAGAATTAAGAACTATTGCAAAATGAGGAAACGAACAAAACATTTACTCAATAAATAAAAACTGCAAGTGGTGTAACGCGGGATAGGAGTGGCTTCTGGTATCTGCCCAACACCGAGGCCCTACCTGCTGGGCTTGGAGTGGGAGCTCCCACACTGAGGTGCCTAGCACCGCCTTGGTCGTGAGGAGAGGACAGGAGGCATGAGAGGCCCTGACCAAGGCCGCACGCTCTTCCTGCCTGCAGTCACCTGAGTCCTGATCACGGCTCAACAAGGGCCCTCCACTTTCTGTGACACGACAGAAGTGCTTCCTAGGGGTGGCTGAGGTGTGAGCCTGGGAGGTGAGGAGCAGGCAGCTGGGGACTAACCAAATGCTCCAGCTTCCGCCTTCGGAGCGGGGGCTGCTCCATGAGGACAGAGTCCGCCAAGACATTGAGGGTGACCTCCACGTTGCTCAGTACGGAGTGCAGGGGTGCAGCGTCACCACCGCCACCGACGTTGCTGAGGGCACTCTCCACGTTCTCTGACCAGGCGATCTGGGCTGACAGCACCACAAGCTGGGCCTGGAGGGAACGGGACACAGACCCACAGGGTGAGAGAAGGTCTCACTGTTGCTTAGGCTGGCCCCAAGCTCCTGCACGCAAGTGACCCTCCTGCCCCAGCCTCCAGTGTGGCTGGGCCACTGTGCCCGGCTCCCAAAGGGTCACTTGTAAAGTCAGGCAGTGCTTTCATCCCCGGATACCTGGTATTTATCAATCCATGTGATGTAGGTATTCGGATCAATTGACGTTGCTTTGCCAAAAATCTCCACTTCTGTAACAGATTCAGCAAGAAGTTTGGCCAGGGTGACTCTCATCTCCTTTTCCACCAGAGTGAGCCACTCATTGATTTTGGGGTGCTCTGTGATAGACACAGGAGTTTTAAACATAACCTGAAATTTGAAGAAAAAAAAAATGTATAGGATGTGCAAAGACATGAGAGAAGTTTTCTAAATCATAAATGTAAATTTTAGTACCTCCTCTCCTTCCCGGGAGGAAATTCCCAAGACCACAGAGTTATCTTCATTGAGGATGATGCTCGAAACTCCAGCAAACATCTTCTTGAAGTGTTTTTGTAGTTTAGCTACATTCTTGCTGTTTCCAATGATTTCAAGCAAATCTTCATCACCCACAAAATAGAACCTATAATTAAGCATTCAAATGGCTATTATTTTCTATACAGAAGTTAGGAAAAGTTTCAAATTATAAGAAGACAAAGAAGATGTGGCTACTAGTAGAAAAATCTCCAGCCTGAATTTGGATTATATCCCAACTTCTAGACCTCAGCAAAATATATGCATTTATTCAATAAGATTTTGAAGAAAGAATTCAATGCCATTTACCTTACTTCATTAAGTCATTTTTCTACTCACTGCAAGAAAATTATTCATAAAGAAAGAGCCGCCACTTAGAACAATCGGGGAGACCCCGAGGGACACCAGCTGCTCCAAGGGAGCATGAGAGCCAACTGGGAGCCTAATAAAGCCAAGGGAGAAACTGGGGACCACCCAGGGCCACCAGAAATCCATGCATGCGAGGCCAACGCTGTCCATTAGGAGATTTACTGGCAAACAAAACTGACAACATACAAGCCCAGAAGGAAAAGGATGGTCTGAAAAAAAGCACAACTCCGTTTCAGTCTGAGACAAAGCAAGTGCCTTACCTGGGGAAAGACGATCGCTCTCTTTCCAGGTACTCTCCCAGTGCTTTCTGGATCTTTCCTAGCAGGTCTGCCAGCCTTTCCAGAGACCTTTGCACCCCCTGGATGTTCAGAACATCCATAACAAGGGGAGACTTGGACACTTTTTTCATCAGTGCCAAAAACTCCGTGCTGATGCTACAAACCAAGTCAAAACATAAATCATGTCAGCCTCTGAGGAGACTGGTTTCCAGCCCTGCCAACGCCTGGTCCCCAGCTAGAGGCCATACCTCTGGAAACGCTGGGTTTCCACGGGCAACAGGTGTTTGATGTCTGCGCTCCCTGTGAAGATGCCTTCCAGGTAGACCCAGCGCCTCTGCACATCAATCCACACATCGAAGAGAGCCATGATCCGATTCAGCTTGTCTTCCCAGCTCAGGGCGTCCTCCTCGAAAACCTGGCAGGTACACGGAAAGCAGAGGCCACCTGGTGAGCTTTCCACTCACGGATATGCTAAAACTCACTGGAAAACGAGTTTAGGATCGCAGAAAAGGCATGCGACTCATGTTTTAAAAAGCAGGTGCCTCGTCAGTGTGGAAGTACTACAACGAAGCACAGAGCCCTGCCCACGGGGCAGGTCTCCCCAGTCACCGTACCTTGTAGTATGGAGAAAGCTTCATGGCAGACACGCTATTGATGTGCTCCTTGACCTTGTTGAAGAGGTCATCCCAGCCTCGAATCAAGCGACACTTGTTCTGGTAGTTGACCAAGTCAAGTTCGTAAGTATTCCACACTTCTCTTATCTAAGTTGAAACAGGAAGAAGCACGCCATCAGAACATTCCTGGTCCACTGCCCAGGGACAAGGGTCCTGGGGATGTGAGGAACCACAGGTGACAAGGCTTCATTTTAATGTTCAAGTCTACAAAACAGCCTGAACATGGGAGCAAGCCGTCTAATCCTGTTACTGACCTGCTTCAAAAATTCTTCCAGGGCCATCTCCCCCTGTGCCACCAGCAGGACATCCTTGACAATCGCTTCATTCTTCTGCAAATCGACATCCCAGATTTGGCCAAGGGTCAGCTCGGAGACGACCCAGTTCACATGCAGCCTCTTCATCAGCTGCTTCCAGTGGCGGTCCTTGAGGGCTTCAGATTTCAGCTCGATCACCAACATGTTTACCTGTGCAGACAGCAAACACGGTGCTGTGTAGGTGGCTTCTGGTGGACGTCCACCGTGGCCTGGTTCCGCTACCTACCTTCATGTAGCCTTTCAGCAGCCTCTGAACAAACTCGTAAGAGGCGTACTGCCGCAGGCGGGCAGGGAAGCTCTTCAGCTGGTTCAGGAGACCATCTAAATTCTGTCGAAGCTGTCAACAGAGACATAAGATGGTATTAGTTTGCTGATATTTCTTTAAATGGTGAAACACTTTAGAAATGTTTTAACATAAACTTTACATTGGTCTGGTTGAATAATGTAAGTGTCATACAGGACATTAAGTGATATCTTGTGAACTCACAAGTCACTTGCTTGAGAGGTTCCTAAATAAAGCCTGTAAGTGATCCTACACAGACACACACCCGGCAGCACTGTGACAAGGCCTACCTTCCGAGGCTGGACTGAGACCCAGGGCTGCTCCTTCATCTGATCGATCTGCTCCCACACCTTAGACAGCTCCGACCAAACGCCTTTGAGGTCCTGCAGTTCCTCCAAGGCCACCTGTGATCAAGAGCAAGCAGTTAGATGCTGGAGACAGCAATCAGCTCACGACTGGAAAGAAAGAAAGAAAAAGGAAATCACGCCAGGTTCTGGCGGGGGTCAGTGGTGGAGTTGGGTGGAGCAGGGTCCCAGCCCTAGCTCTGTGGTCAGTACCTGCACGCGCTCTTCACTGCCACTGAGGAGCCCGGTGTCCGTCAGCTCCAGCGCCTCCTTGGCCTTGGCACACTTCTCCCTGTCGTCCTTCAGCCTGCCAAACTTCCCTTCATATATGGTCAGAGCCTGAAGCGCCTCCTCTGGGCGAAGGTTGCCCTAAAAGCAGCCAGAACACAGACAACTGCAGTTCCGCTGTGGCTTTGACCGGAGGAGACCCTGAGCTCCCAAGAGCCGGCTGCCTGAGTCCACTTGGGTAAGTATTGGACACAACGTCTGTCCACTAGGGCATATGCACAGGGCTGAATGTGAATCCAACTGCAACGTTCCACAAAAACAGGAGCAACTCTCCGCCTCCAGTGCCCAGGGAGGCAGGCACAGGGAGGAGCTGGGGGGTTCTTGCAGTGGTTCAAAGGCAAAGCTCTCACCTGCCAGCCAGGCCTTCTCAGGCAACAATGCAGGAGATCTGCCTAGTTCCCCATGAACAGTAGTTACATACTTCCTGACTGTAACTGTTGGCTTTCAGACAAAGAACAACTACACAGAATCCCACCTAAAATGTTAACTGTAACACTTTCCTGGCACCAAGCTGAGGTGATCCACAAGAGAATCTTGCTATGATGGACACTCACTCCCCTGCTGCAGTGAGCGTTTGTAACTGGGAAATATGGGCAGTGAGAGCAGGTACTTTTAAACTTTTACCACAGGAACCATCAAATCAGAATTAAACACAAAGGAGAACCTACAAGGGCCCAGCCACACCCCAGGAGGCTCAGTTCCCTACCAGGCCTGCTGTGGAAAACTTAGGTCTCCAAACAAGAGGAGCACTCAAAAGATTGTAACTTCCTTTTATCTTCACATCTAAACACATACAACTGAATTCCACCTCCAACAAGCCAAACACATGCCACTATCTACTTTCTGTCACCGCTCCATGAGCACCACCTGCCACTTCCCCTCCTTTAGGTCTTCCTTCACTGTCCCCTTCCCAACACAGCAGTAGCCTCTGGCACCCCCTGCCGCCCTGGACACCCCAGACAGCACCTGCCACAAAGGACCTGCTTTTTGTTCACCCATCACTGCCTTTGTGTTCTCTCCCCCGACACAAGGGCAGGGGCTCCTGTCCTTTTCGCTGCTGCGTCTGTGCTCTTAGGACAGTGCCTGGAGCACCAGGGCTCAGTGAACAGGGATGAACGGCGCTCAGGCGTGGTGGGTTCTGGGTGCAGGATTCCCTGCCAGGCAGGGCAGGCAGCAGCAACTGTGAGGCATGCCCTGTGCCTACAGAAACCGACCTTTGACTGATTGATTGATTTTTGGTACCAGGGATTGAACCTGGAGGTACTTTACCCCTGAGCCACATCCCCTGCTCTTTTTATTTTTTATTTTGAGACAGGATCTCACAAAGCTGCTTAAAGACTCGCTAAGCTGCTGAGGCTGGCCTTGAACTTGCCAGCCTCCTGCCTCAGCCACCACACCCAGTCCAAATTCTAATTTTTGAGCATGCCTAAAGGAAAAGGCTAGTTTAAAAACAGAAAATTCTTAGCCCTTAAGACTACCCTGATTTCAATGATGGCCACTCTAGGTACTGAGAGGCCCAAGTTGACTTTGTAGTGACCATCTGCAAGTATTGCTTTTTAAAGCACCATTGGCTATGAAGCCCAGGTCCTCATGCATGCTAAGCAAGTACTCTACCACTGCACTATACCGCAGTTCTGTTTTGTTTGTTACCAGAGATAGAACCTGAGATGCTTAACCACGGAGTTACATTTCCAGTCCTTTTATTATTATTTCTTTTATGACAGGGTCTTGCTAAGTTACCTAAGGCCTTGCTAAGTTGCTGAGACTGATCTCAAACTTATAATCCTCCTGCCTCAGCCTCCCAGGCTACTGAGTTGTTCTGTTTTTGGGAGGGGGTATTGCTAGGTTGCCCAGGCTGGCTTTGAACTCCTGGGCTCAAGCCATCCTCCTAACTCAGTCTCCCAAGTAGCAGAGCCTACAGGTGCATGCCACCATGCCTGGCTCCAAGTATTGCTTTTTTAATCACAAAAAGGGGGGGAAAGTCTCTGGTATTGGCAAGCTGTGACATGGTAAGGCTTTTGAAAGTTTAAAGAAAGTATTCCAGATCATGCTGGTGGTCAGCATGGCCTGGCAAGGCTCACTGTGACTGGCTTGGTCTTCTCCCAGTCTGTTAGCAAGTCAGTGGTGCGGCTCTCCACAGCCCGGTCCTCCTGCACGATCTTCATCTGCAGGTTTGCCACCTGCTGTTGGATGGCAGAGTCCTTCCGCCGCATGATGTCATTGAAGGCTCCCCACTCTCCCTCGATGTTGTCAATATAGAGCCAGGAAGGCGGGAACTGGAACCTCTGCTTTTCCAGCAGGCGCTGACCATTGCGGTAGAGCTTCAGAAGTTAAAAGACAAAAGTGACTTTCCCACCTTCTACAAGTATAAGAGAAACTGCTGTCAGAGTCCCACCACAGAGAAGACTTTTCCAGCTAGAGAACACAAAAGATCACATTTGTTCTTCTACAACCTTCCAGCCTGACTAGAGTGGAAGAGGGCAGCACGCCCTGGGAGTCCAACATGGCTAGCCAGGTACTACATTGCACTGTACCCAGAAGGCCCTGAACGGACATGAAAGCAGGGAGCAGCTGTGCTTCACTCCATCCCAGAATCTAGAAAGGATATTCAAGTCCAGTAACTTGAAAGCAACTGCAATAAATTAAAGAGAAAAAACAAGCAAAAAACCAGTTGTTCTCAAACCTTGTGTGCAAGACAATCGCCTGCAGAACTTTTTAAAATGCAGACTCCCAGGGTGCTGGTCTCAGCAATGTATTTAACAAACACATCAGGTGGTATGACAGTGATGGTCCTGGGCCGTATTGTAAGAAACAGTGCCTTCAAGGTCCCTTCAGAACATTCCCTCAGAAGGCAAAGCAGTATGAAAGTCAAACTCAACGAGAGGCTCTGGGCATCTGAACGATTCACAGGGCTCACCTCAACTTGTTTCTCGAATTGCTTGATCTTCCGCTTTAAAGACTGCACGTAGGTGATGAAGGTCACTGCATCGGAGGTGCTGGCCGTGTCCACAGAGTGCTGCTCCAGCTCTTGGCGGGACTATCGGAGAGAGGCTGCATTTTACCCCTGGCCAAGGCTCCAGGCAGACTACTTACATGCAGAATCCTACCTCCTCACCTTTGAGATCTGGGAATGGAATTCGGTCATGTTTGAGCCCAGCATCTGCCCAAATTTGCTCAGAACCTCTTTATGCCAGGAGTCATACTTCAAGTTCACCTTCGATTGTACCTGTGAAGCAGCACACAGCAGCACATCAGCAGCCGCACAGAAATGCTGCTTCCTGGCACCTGGCACCACCAGGAACGAGCAGAGCTCACCTTGCCGTAGTCTATGACCACTGGTCCAAACTCCTTCTTGGTCTCTGCATTGTCGAAGGTACCCCTGGCCTTCCTTATCTGGACCAAGAGGGCCTGCCATTTGTTGAGATCCTCGCCGAGCCTGTTGTAGATGTTCTCAGCCTGCATGTCCCACAGGCACTGATACTGCAGCCAGACCTGCAAATGAGGAGCGTGGTCAGACACGACCGCTCCACCGTCCAGAGTGCTGACAGACATTACATCCACATTTCACTAAAAGGATTCATGTGTTCTCGCCATTAGAAAAACTGACACCTCACATGCTCAGAACTTTGTTATCAAAAAAAGCATAAAATATACTTTCCTTGAACATCACAGTTAAAATTGAAAAATACTTGACCAATTTTCACTTTTTGCTTTAAAATTAGCAAATGTTACCTAGTGAACCACGTTAGGGTGGTTGAGGTCCTTCAGCTCTTAAGAGTCTTGGACAGACTGCAGCCCACGCAGGTAAAGCCAGGACTTCCTACCTTAACATACTGCTCGACTTCAGTCACGATGCCCATGACAGCAGAGTACGATTCCTCCAGGGCAACAGGGCCATCGGGCATCCGTGTTAAAGCGTTCCGGTAGAACTTCTCCTCCTCAGTCAATTCATAGTGCACGCCCACCTGAGCAACCAAAGCCAGAAGTGAAGCCAGACCAGATGGCCACAGGGGGTCAAGTTCATGTGACAGGAAGATTTGAGAGAGGGAAGAACCCAAGGAGAGGAAACAAGAGCTAGAGCACAGCAGAGGCTGACTTCAGGGTGTTGAGTGTGAAGATAAACCAGAGAACTGTGCAAACGGAAACGGGGCTACTTAGACCCAGAAGAACAAGGACCTCAAGACTGTAGGTGGAGTCCTAAGGGGCAGGAACTAGCACTCACTGCTTGGTTCTGATTAGCTGGACATTGCCAAGTTCTGGGCTAAACACTGCCAAAATTTCAAACCATGGCAGTTAACTACTTGAACAACCTAAAGAACTGAATTGATGTCAAAGCCAAGGAAATAAGTTCTCAATAAGTTCACTAAATTCTAGAAGAGTCTGCCACAGCAGAGTTGTGGGATCTTTTTTATTTGAAAACCACTGGTGCTATTTAGAAATAACATTAGCTAGAGGCCAGGGACTAAATGGTCTTTTAAGTTTTCATTTGGTTCTAGCAGTAGAGTAATAAGAGTATGTCATACCTGGAATTTACTTTTAAATAATCTGGTAGGAGTGGGAAGTAGGGAAGGAAATATAAATGAAAAAAAAAAAAAAACAAACAAACAAAAACAAAACAAAACAAAAAAAAACTGGTCACATGTTGACCAAATAAACCCAAAATAAACCTGGGTAGTGCGAGCTCACAATTACCACTACCTCTGCGCATGTCTGAACATTTCTCTAAAAAAATGGGGACAGCCCTGACAGAGGGCACACGCTCTGAGACCCTGGGAGCTCACCTGGTATCTCTGGCTCTGGATCCTGGGGAGGGATAGCACGACCATCTTCCAGGCAAACATTTCCTGGTACAGCTTGTATCTGCATTCTTCAATTGGTGGATTCAAATAGATCACCTGATTGGTTATTCTCAGCTCATGAACAACATTCTGTAAAAGAAAGGTTCCATTTTTTACTCAGCATTATATTTCAATAAATACATTAAACTCAATGTTATTTTTTTTAGTTGTTGATGGACCTTATTATTTTTATTTATTTATATGTGGTGCTGAAAATCAAACCAGTGCCTCGCACATATGAGGGAAGTGCTCCACCACTGAGCCGCAACCCCAGCCCCCTCAATGTTGTCTGTAATACTAAAAAGAAAAAATTCAGACATTAAGGATGGGGAGAGGAAAAAAGAAGATAAAAAAGTCTCTTGCTTCTTCCAGTTCAACATCTGCACCTGCAGTTCTTCTGGGCTCGTTTTGTGAGGTGTTTTTATTGCCAACATGAGAACTGCCAACAGAAAATAAGTACTTGACCTCTGAACTTCAGGGCGGCCTCCCAGGGCAGCAGACCGGTCCATGTGCACAGCTGCTAACAACAGAACTGCAGAATTCTCTGGAAAGCTCACCAAGTGCTGGCTGACCACTTCTTCACACCGTGGGGAGAGGCAGCTTGAGAGACAGAGACTGCTGTCTGCAGGGGCAATCCTGTGCTTCTATATCCTTCCACAAGACTCAGATTCAGCCTTCTACTTGTAGCAGATTGGATGCCGTTCATTAAATAATTTATTGCATGAATGCTTGGTAGGCAGAGCCCTGATGTAGATTCTTTTCTAAAATTCATCTTTTTTTTTTTTTTTTTTTTTTTAATTTCATTTAGAGACAGGGTCTCACCGAGTTATTTAGGGCCTTGCTAAGTTGCTGAGGCTGGCTTTGAACTCATGATCCTCCTGCCTCAGCCTCCCAAGCTGCAGGGATTACAGGCATGTGCCACCATGCCCAGCTTAAAATTTATCTGTTTTCTTATGCCTTCCTTCTTCAAAATTATTTTAGGCTTCTAAGTTGAGTTCCTACTTCACCTACTCTTTCTCATGTAAACATCTTACACAAGGACAGAAAGGCTGACCTGAATCTGTGAACTACAGTCCCCAGGACCTGATCCAAACAACTACTTGACACTCGGGTGTCACATCTCTCCCTCACTTTCAATCTGTGACATCTGTCTAGTTTTTCCTTGATATTCATGACCCTCAGTATGGGTTTGCAGGGCATGGTCTCATGACTAGAATGAGGCTGAGGAATCCAGGGAAGGTCACAGAGGCAAAGTACCCTCTAACTGCACATCACAGGGAATATGACCCTAACTTTAGTCACCTGTTATGGTGCTGTCCCTCAGGTTTCTCTGCTGTGAAGTGACTTCCATGGCACCTCCGCCTCTTAAGGTGCTGGGGATGCAGCCCAGGGCTCTCTGCACATGACAGAAGTGACTGCCACCGAGCGCCATGCCCAGTCTCCATGGGTCCTTCTAAGGGGAGGCTTATTTTGCCCACTCACACCGGGATGCCACAGGAAGTACTCACTTTGATCTTTGGCTCTCCACCAGGCTTGTGACTGACTTGTGGAGCATCTGTATCCATGTCAACTTCTGCTTTATCTTCAGCCTGTCCAAGAAGGACCTGGGTCCAAGCTCTGAGGCCAGCTTGTAGACGAACACCCAGTATCCTCTCGATCTACAGAGAAGTTAGCATCAGAACAGTGCTTCGTCCAAGTCAGCGCACAGACATGAGCACAAGCAGGTGGGTGTTTGGGGTCAAAGACGGAAAGTCCTAACTCTGATCCTCAGCCTCCCTTATCAAGTTCCCAGCCTCACATGGCTCATCTCAGGTTCTGGTCTGCATCTCTGGACCAACTGAATCTCTATCCTTCCATTTCACAAGTGACAAGAAGCCTAGAACCATGCAGCAGATGCAATTAAGGTCTTAGTGTTTATTCAACGTGAAAGAAAACCATGTTCTCTGGTAGCCTCAAAGACAAACCTGGAAAAACTATAATTTGGATATCAAACAAGAAAAGAAGAAACTCTTCTGATTTAGAATTAGACAACTTTCTTATAAATAGGATATCTGCATGCCTTTGTCAAGTCTGCCTGGGCCACACAGTCAGCTGGGAATGTGGTGGAGGCTGCAGGCACTGTCAGAACGTGGGTTCAGTAACGTTCCCTCCCCTAGTGTCCCTCTGTGTGCAGCCACTGCAAATGACTTACCCATTTCAAAAGAGAAAGGAAACAAAGCCTGGAAACTGATCAGGCCAACCTCTCCTACCAAATGCCCCTTCCTAAGGCTGCATTGCTGTACTCTTGAGTCAGCAACCAGGGAAGCACAGCCCCTGCCTGACCCCAGGGCTGAGCAGAGAACTCTATACCAGGAGCAAGAGGTACTTTGTGCTAGGTATTTCTTTCCAAGTTAGTTGTATCAGGGATATTGCAGAAGGCTGCCTGGGGGGGGGGGGGTAGGAAGGACAACCCAGGGGTAAGGGGTGTGGCTCAGTGGTAGAGGCATGGCTGAGCATACTTGAGGCCCTGGGTTCAATCCCTGGCACGTCCAAAAAAGTCAACCTAACTCATAGGAAGAAAAGGAGCAGAAAGGGGCAGAAGTGTCAACATCTAGCAAACAAAGGGACTTTCTCTTCCTGGTGGCTCTGGCTCTCAGCTCAGTGAGGACGTGGGTACTGGCCTGTCGAGGCCCAGCTCAGCTCTAGAATCAGTTAAGTGAGACTCTGGGGGGAACTGGACCATCACTGGTAA
The DNA here is from genome assembly GCF_902686455.1 of Sciurus vulgaris. Classification (NCBI taxonomy): domain Eukaryota; kingdom Metazoa; phylum Chordata; class Mammalia; order Rodentia; family Sciuridae; genus Sciurus; species Sciurus vulgaris. The sequence continues at coordinate 4,499,658 of NC_136462.1, forward strand.
TTTCTAAGGAAAGTTTTTCAGTGCCAGACTGAAGAGCTTTCTGAACAGGGCCCACTCCTACATCCTCGCAGAATGAAAAATGCTTGAACCGATCCAGCTCACCTCCATGTCAAGCTTGTTGACCCAGATGGGCAGATTAGAATAGGAATGCAGATTTAAGTCGTCCACTGCTTTCTGGACTCTGTTCAAGATCTCTGAGAAGGTCTTATGATCATACATGCACGTTTCCAAGGAACGCACTTCCAGATCTATTTTTTCTTCAATAATCAGCAGATCGTCCACCTACGGGAGGCAACAATCAAAACATCCACTTATTCTATTCCTTTATTGCACACACTCTTCTCAGTTCATTAACGAAAGCTGTGGTTGAGTAGTTCCCCACAAAGAGCCAACCCTTGCTGTTGGGTTGAGCAAGATGCTTATCCCCACCATGTTCCCAGAGGGAAGAGAAAGACCTGGGTGCCATTGGCCGCTCTTACTCCAGCTCATGGCAGGGGTGGCCTCTGGCTGCTAAGTCCAGGAGAAGGAAAATAACAAGCCCACTCCACCCCTCCTGCATCCTGTGGAGGGAGGCGGCTGCTCACAGATGTGTAATGCACGGTATGCTAGCAGTGGCAGACTCTGAGACAGGAAGTCTACAACTGTCAGGCTGGGCTGGGGCCCGGGAAGAACGTCTAAGCCCTGGAGGAGGCAGCCAGCACTGCAGACCCCGTCCTCCTCAACCTCTCACTTGGCTGACAGCCTCCTCAGACCCTCCCCCCACTTAGTTTCTAGGCTCAGGGTGTTACTTGTCATCCTCCCGAGAGCCCTGTCCCCAGCACAGAGCAGGGAGGAAGTCAGCGCATTCTCCCTCTGTGCCCCTGTGGCCCAAGGCTGCACTCGTCGTGCACCCCTTCTGTGGGAGCACGTGGGAGCTGCCCTAGCTACTGCTGCATGCAACTCACTGCTAGAACACTTGAGCAGTAAATTAGAGTCACCTTTTCTTGGAAGTTGAAGACAGTCTCCGCCAAGCGCTGCACATAGGGATCGAGTTTATACGACTCCCACACCAGGGCAATGCCTTCTGCGATCAAAGCCTGCACTTCCTTCTTCAAGCCAGCCACCAGGAGCGAGATGGTGTTCCGCTCCTCCACCTTCTCGCAAGTGCGCTCATAGGTCCGGACGCTCTCAATCAGCGAGATGGCAAACGGGTAGAGCTGATTTGCTTGATGAGCCTTGTTCACAATGGCCAGAGGAACCCGGAAGCCGAGCCACTTGAGGTTTCGGACTTCCTTTGAAAGTGTGATGATCTCAGGAAGGAAGTTCACTTTTAACTTGAGGACATTTCCAGTTCGGCCCCGAACACGAGTACTTTCAATGGTGAAAATGCGGCCAGAGACGCCCAGGTTGCGCTGCTGCACCTTCCTTGCCCAGTCGTCGAAGATCTCCTGGGTGTTGAGCTTCATGCGGAAGCTGTCCCCATCCTGCTTCAGCTTCTGGCCCTCCACGTGATTCTCCCAGCCCTTGCCGAGCACGTCCTCCACGCGTTTCATGTAGGCAGTGAGCTGCCTGTCGATCTGCTTAGCCCAGATGATAGACCCCGACACTGGGGGCAAATCGCGAACATGACTCATTTTGCACGCCTGGCTTTGTGGGTACTGGACCTTGAACTTGTCGTGGAGAGATTCAATGTCATCTTTCACCCGCTGGATTAGCTGGGTCTGGTACTCTCGAATGGCCCCACGGATGTGAGGCCTGACAAACAGTGCGTTGAACCTGGAAAAGATCCTGAACATCTCGTTGGCGTTCTTGGCTGTGCCGAGCTGGTCTCGGAGGCGAGCAGTGATGCGGGTCTCCACCCGGTCGATCCTCTCATCGTACCTCTTCATGGCAGCCTCCCAGGCCTCTGTGCCTTCTTTGGAGACATCCAGCCCATCCACCTCCTTGACGTTCTCATACGCCAGGTTGACTTCCTCGATGGCATTTGCATCCGCAGCATCAAAGAGGACCTCTGCCACTTTCATATCCTGGGGCTCAGGAACCTCCCCTTGATTCTGTTGTGCAACTGCCGTGACCTAAAAGATTGAAACAAAAAATTTATCAAATAAAGAGTTTTACTTTGTTATACACATAAGATTACCAGTCAGCAATACAGGTTTTTGAACTTTTAGTCAAACATTTTATAACCAGATCTTGACAAAGCCAAGTAAAACATGACATATTTTAACTACACAATAGAGGTTTTCTGACAATATGGCTTTGTGGGATTACATTTATAATGGAAGAAAAGAATGGGGGGGATGAAAGGTGAATCCTGAAGCGGGAAAGGAAGCATGGACCAAGAAATAAAAGGAGCCCGTCTTCTTCAGTGCGTCTCAGGCACACACCATCACCTCCACATCTTCTAGATGAGGACTCTGAGAAAATGCAGGGAAGTGACATGTGCGAGCCACACAGCTAGCAAGTGGTGAAGCTGGAACAGAACAGCCAGGAGTCTGGCTCTAGGGTCCACCCAAGCCAGGGAGTGAGGGAGAGGGAGAGCATCACGAATCTGGACTGAGACAACTTGATACAGAATCAGTCGCTCTTCAAGATGACAGCAATGAGGTGAAGATGAGGCTGAAGGGAAAGAAATACTCAGGGCCAAGCGACAGCAGAGGTGTTTTCACAACAGGCATTAAAACGGCACATGTACAGGTTTTTATTTTTTATTTGTTTGATATCGGGGATTGAACTCAGGGGCACTTAACCACTAAGCCACATCTGTAGCTCTTTTTAAAAATATTTTATTTTGAGACGGGGTCTCACCAAATTGCTGAGGCTGACCTTGAGTCTGTGATCCTCTTGCTTCAGCCTCCCTAGCAATGGGACTACAGGCACGCGCCACCGTGTCTGGCACAAATCTTTAGAATGCAAACCATACCTGTGGCCTTAGGACTCTGACGATAACAGCTCTTAGCTGCTCGTGCTGGCGTCTAAATTTTCTCATCTGGTCGAGGCGGGCTTGAAGCTTTCTGTGAGCAGGGTTGATGCGCCACACCATCTTCAGATTTTCTTCCCTTTTTCTTTTGACAATGTCTCTCAACAACACCTGAAGCTTCTCATACTCATCATCCCATGTCTGAAAAACTTCGAAGCAAGCTACCATAACCTAGGATAGGACAAGAATCCAGGAATAGAAGCTTATTACTAAAGCATGTTTTTGCCTTGTTACTCTAAGGTTGGTTTTCTAATAGATTAAAGCTTACTTTTTCAAATTCTTCATAAGCAACATGCATCAGTTTTCTAGTGCCCAATACTTTGAGTAACTGGGAACTCAAGTCTCTTGAAATTGCCTCCACCAAACGCAATGCCCTCTGAATGGGATATTTTGTGTTTCGTATCTTTCTCAAGTGGGTGAAAATTGCAACAAGTGCCTGACGTATCTTGTCCAGCTCAGTGGCAGACAGTAAGTCATTCAGAGGGAAATCTTTCATTAGAGGATTGTAGTCATTCACTGTTTCCAAAGCTTGTTTTAGACCTAGATTAACAGAGAAAACAGTTAATGGTCTTCACATAAAGTGATATTAAGTAAATGAAAACATAACCTTACAATGGAACATTCTTATGTTGCATGGGATTTAGTGACACAGAAACCTCAAAACATTTGAAAAAGGAATGCTAACAGGATAAACCTAGTGTGGTCCCGGTTTTGCTGAACAGAATCAGGGCTGGGGTTGTGGCTCAGGGTTGTGTGCTTGCTTAGATGCATGAGCCACTGGGTTCGATCCTCAGCACCACATAAAAAAACTAAAAAAATAAAGGTATTGTGTCCATCTGCAACTGAAAAAAAAGAGAAGAGAATCAACTCATATGGACTCTCAACACTGTGGGTGGTAGTCTTATACATTTTACTTGCTGTCTACATTATCTACATATTTTACCAATTACAATTAAGTTTAGAGAAACTAAAATTTTGTCATCTTTGAAAACACAAAGATTTCCCATGGGTCAGGCTAGGAGAGTGTGTTGTTATGGCATCATACCAAAAAACTGCATCTTCGTCTATTTCTTGACTTCTCTTTTTGGTATAAGATTTAAAAAAAGAGCCTCGCGCTATGATGCATGCCTGTAATCCCAGCAGCTCAGGAGGCTGAGGTAGGAGGATCACAAGTTCAAAGCCAGCCTCAGCAAAAGTGAGGTGCTAATTAAGCAACCTAGTGAGACCCTGTCTCTAAATAAAATATAAAATAGGGCTGGGTTTTTGGTTCAGTGGTCGAGTGCCCCTTGAGTTCAATTGTTGGTACCCCCCTAAAAAAAGGTTAAAAAAGAAATGAAAATTTCATAGGTGTCCAAAAAAAATCAAAGTACACATTTCAGCATTAGTGAAGGCCCAAATGTGTACAATGTGACTGAAGTAACCAGAGGCTTCTACTTGGACTCTCCTCTAATATTTAAAAATGTGGGTACCACAGCTTTTAAGGGGGGCAAGGGACAGGAATATGACAAGCACTGTCATTTTTTTTTTTTTTTCTCTTGGCACTGAGGTTTGAACTTGGGGGCACTTTACCACTGAGCTACATCCCCAGCCCTTTGTATTTTTTATTTTGAGACAGGGTCTTGCTACGTTGCACCAGCTGGCCTTGAACTTATGATCCTTCTGCTTCAGTCTCCCAAATGGTTGAGACGATAGGCATGTAGCACTGCATCTGCTTGTGTTAATGACCTGGTCCAGTAAGTATCTGTGGGTATAGAGTTATACAGAAATGCCTCACAGTACCTGGTCATTCAAACATTTGGGTCCTCAGTATAATGCAATATCATTCACACTGTTCCATACTCAGAAAATGAAATTTACTTCGACCACTCAGAATAGGGAAGAAGGCAAAGAAGGGAAAGAGGTAGCTAAAAAGAGGAAGAGAAAGCAGTACCAATGGCCTTCTTCTACAGCCCCCTGGGCAAGGAACTTCTCAGTTTATACTACTTCTTGCCATTGTCAAAAGCACACCTGACTTTGTATAACAAAAAGTGAAGCTTTTTTTTTTTTTTTTTTTTTTTTTTTTGGTACTAGTGATTGAATTCAGGGGCACTTGACCACTGAGCCACATCCCCAGCCCCATTTTGTATTTTATTTAGAGACAGGGTCTCACTGAGTTGCTTAGCACCTCGCCATTGCTGAGGCTGGCTTTAAACTTGAGATCTTCCTGCCTCGCCCTCCCAAGTTGCTGGGATTACAGGCTTAAGCCACCTCTCACCAGGAAAAGTACAGCCTATCAAGGAAGCAAGCAGCTGAGAAGCAGGAGGGACACTCCAGGCTCACCACTGGAGCCTGGAGACTGTCACATGTTCTCAAGAGCCCTGAAGGGAAGAAGGTACGTGGGAAAACTTTCTCAGTTCCCTGGAACTGAGGGAAAGATGAGACAGGATGCAAGATGGAAAACTGAGAGAGTACAGGGCTGGGAGTGCAGCTCAGTGGTAGAACACGAGCCCAGCACGATGAGGCCCTGGTTTCCCAGCAGCACCAAAGAATAAAGTACATTTACTCGTTTTCACCTAAATAACTACATAAAAGACCTCACAAAGCCAGATCAACAACTTATCACATTATTCTAGTTTTCACCTGTGTCTGTGTCGAAACTGACAGTGGCGTGGAAACGCTTGCCGTGTTTCAGGATATCCAGAGTCAGGAGAACTTCTGGGCTCTCTCGCTTCTCCTGAATACGGTACAATGCACGTTCCAAGTTTAGCCAAAAGCTGATTTCCTGTAAGGCGGTTCCTGATGCAGGATCTCGATCGAGTTTGGTCACCTTTGAAGATATAAGAACAGCCAGGGTATTCACTATTTAAACAAAGAAAAAGTTATCATTAATTAAATGTATTACAACTTAATTTTTATATTTCAAGTCAAAGGCAGGAGCCTGCTCGAGACCAATGCTCTCTCAGAATCAACCTTAAACAGTCCAAACTGCACCTGACCACTCCACCCAGACCAGGGCCAACCCTGCACTGAACATGCCCAGGAGAAGGAGGGACCCCACCACCAGCTGACTGCTTACTGACAAAGCTCAGAAGAGTTTCCCCACAGGTATCTTACACAATAACTTTCAAAGATGTGCTCTCACTTTTTGAATTTCTCGGATCCAACGGTTAACTCCAGATTGTAATTGATTGAGAAAAGTTGGGTCTTCAACTTTATCTCCAAAATCTGTAACTTTGGGCTTTTCTCCACGTTCATAACACTGCTTTGCAACATTTGTGATAATTGGGTGGATTGGAAGGCTGATCTCTGGAATCTCAATGTTTTGCTGTAAGTGCAGGAGTCCCATTTCAAGTTCTGCAATCTTTTTCTCAACTGAAGGAGCCATTTTATCACCATCTCTATAAGACAGGAAACATTTAAAAGTTAGGGCATGGCTCGTCTTCAGAGATCCTGCCAGGCATGAATAAAACCATATTCACTATTGTGAAGGAGTTCTCTTGACTTCCCTCCCAGGCCTGAGTTTCACACCACTTCCTACACTGCCACGTGGACTGGGAGTGACCCGACACTCAGACCACAGGAAAGTGGTCTCACCTGTCTGCCTTGCCAGACTCCCGGATGTAGGACTTAAAAAACGGAGCCACAGCATTGCTGATGAAGGAGTGCAGCGTCTCGTACGGCGAGTCTTCACTGAGCGTGAGCACGCGGAGCTGAGAGGACACCGGCTTGTCCGCGTCGATCACAGGGGTGCGTTTAATGAATGCCAGGCTGGAGACAGTGAACGAGAAGTCAGAACGAGAGTCTCACTCCTAATCCATTTTAATAACTGTAGTCTTTGTGTGCACACAAATCAAGACTTCATTTGAATGTTCAACTTAAAAATCACAGAAGATCATACCGAACTATCGCTTTCTGAGAGTGAAACACACCCCCTGCCTTTCTTTACCCACCATGTGAGAACCAGTAATTCAGAGTTAGGATTAAGGGTGTTCTCATGAAACCAGGCAAAGTTCGTGTGTCTCACACAAGTTGGATTTTCAGTCTCGGATTACAGTTGACCTCTCCTGTCAACTGTGCTACAAGCCAAGATGCTCTCAAGTCTGACCGCATGCTCATCTGTACTGCTTGCTCACATAAGTCATGGGTCAGCTTCAACACGCAAACACCAAAACAAGCTGAAGTGGCAGCCTAGGCACCCCTTCACCAGGTCCTGGGAAGTCCTCCAGCCCCATCTCCATTTGTACACTATGCCCCACAGGCTCAACCAGCTAACCACTGTCTGATTCTTAAATGTCTCATGTGCTTTATGTCTTTGCTTAAGAAATCTATATCCGTCTGCTGAAAGTCTAGGTAACTCTCAAAACTCAATTTTGGCATGACCTCTTCTGTGGGCTTCCCTTAATCAGAAGCAACCTCCGATCTCCATGATTTCAAGATGCTTTGCCAAGCATTATAATTAGCTGTGCATCTGCCAACCTCCCTCCCAGAGCATGAGCTTCCTGCAAACAGGAACTGGTTTTATTTCTTTGTATACCACTCCATACCGGCAGCTACACCTTCCACTCAACAGGCACTCACAGTTAGTTGAAGCCAGTGCTGGGCTGGGGAGATAGTTCAGTTGGTAGAGTGCTTGCCTTGCAAGCACAAGGCCCTGGGTTCAATCCCCAGCACCACAAAAAAAAAAAAAAAGAAGCCAATGCTGTTTGAATCTCCTAGTTCCTTGGCCAGTACTTTCCAGATAATACTTCGTATTACTCTAAAAAGGCCAGGGAATTACTTTTATGGCACATTAGGAAGAAACAAAACCACAACAGTATTCCTGCCCAAAATGTACAACCTGAATCTAATCATGAGGAAGCATCAGATAAACCCAGTTGTGGAAGTCTGTAACTGCTAAAAAAGAAAATAAAGTCAATTTACAAAGGCACAGAAAGGCTGAATGGCTGCCTCAGAATAAAACTTAGAGAGACAGTAAACCAGTTGCAAAGTGGGATCTGGACAGGTTCTGGATTAGGAGAATTATCATAAGGAGCATTATTAATTTAAACATGTTCTGTAATTAGAGAATAATACTGTGTTTCCTGCATATGATAAGGCTATGTGCTTGTTCTTAAAAATACACCCTGTCCAAGTATGGTGGTGCACACCTATAATCCTAGTAATTCTGGAGGCTGAGCGAGGAGGGTCACAAGTTCCACACCAGCCTGGCAACTTAGTAGGACCCTGCCCCCAAGTCAAAAATAAAAAGAATGGGCTGAAGCTCAGGGTGGAGTGCCCTGGGCTCAATCCTCCCATTCTAAGTACTATCCATGTGACTCTTATGGAATCTTGATATTGATCAAAAAATTTAAAAAGCTGAGGTTCGCTTTGAATTTGCAATCCTCCTGCCTCCACCTCCAGAATTGCTGGGATTAAGGCATGAGCCACCGTACCTAGCTTAAAGAACAGAAGTCTTAATGTTTTCTCAGTAATGTGTCTGAGTCAAAGAAGATTTACATTAATTTACAATCATAAATCTATAATCTGAGATAATGGTATATTCATGTACTCACCTATTGGACTTGACCCCATAATGAATGTCTATGTTGATGTTATAGGAAATAAATTCTTTTTCTTCTTCTCCTTCATCACCAACATCCTCTGTAAATCATAAAAACATCATATCAAATACATATCATCATTTCAATTTCCTACTGAACAACTGGTTAGAGAGTTCTTACCTCATCCCACCCCTAACCTGACATTTAAGCCCTTGGAAAATTCGGTGCCATCTGTTTGTCTCTCCTGCCCGTTTTCTGACTCCTGACTGTCACTGATCTGCCATCTTACACGGAGGCAAGTGGTTGCCATTGCTACACATGTCAGGGTGGTACTGGCCTGCCCGGGTTGCTGGAAGGATTAGCAGCAGACGAAGGTGAAGCAACAGGGCAGGCCCTGCCTGTGGGCAATGCGGCTGCACTTAGCTTTCACCAAATTCTTACCACCCCTGCCCAGGAGCCCTGTACTCTGTGCTCCAGATACAGAAGGCATTCTCTGCCCCCATCCTCTGAGTATATTCTGCTCAGTTGTTTACCCAGCACTTACTATAAGATAGGCACTTAAATACATCATACATTGAACCCTAGTGGGTGGCATGACTGTTGTTATTCCTGTTTCCCAGGTATGACGTCTAAGAAAATGGCCCACAGACCCTCAGCTGGAAAGCACCAAAGTGAGTATTCAGAGGTCTGTCATTCCAAAGTGCATACCCTTCACCATTGCTCTGCGGGGCAGGCCCAGGGCCAAGACCAGCCAAGAAACAGAAACCCCTGAGGGGCTTGCAAGGAATTCACCTAAGCCCTTGCCTCTGCTGCACAAGCAGGAGTCACTTTACAAAGCTTTCTGCCACAAGAGGCATGAGTCAACTTTCTAAATAACTCAAAATCAAAATCATAAGACAACTGTAAGAATGGAAGACTACCCAAACTTCTGCATCATGTTAATTCATGAGATGTCTAAACATTCTAGTTATCTTTTAATGACACACCGCATGAAATACCTGTGTTAGCAAAAATCACAACGTAGGAATTGTTTTGTTTGTGTGTTTGCATGGACTGAACCCATGACCTTGCCCATGCCAGGCTCTACCACTGGATTACATACCCAGCCCAGTACATTGCTCCATCTTTCAAGAAGACAATTCTTCTAAATTATTGTTTTGGTATAATTTTAGGAAGGGGAGGAAGGAGGAGGTGGCAGAACATTCAGCATGCTAAGCGCTGCCTAGCTGTTTGTTAAAATGACCGCTGTCTTTTTGTGGGTGTTGGTGAGTTCAGAGTGCCTCAGAGGCCTTGAGTACACTTCAAGATACGAGGTGGTGGGTACTGCCTGCCCAACCTGATGCTGCTGGATACTGCTCGACCACATAAGAATCTCTGCACATGATCACATCATCGTTAGGACTCACTGTTGGCACTCTGTATCTCAACAAAAGAAGAGGAAGTCTGGGGGAAATCTGTTGTAGAAAGATATCTGAGAAGTGTCTTGTAGGTAGAGCCCTCTGGCACCTGGCTCTGCTGTGACCCCACAGCAGCACTTACGAGGTGGACTAAGAATACCAGGACCTGACCACCTGTCACTCAGGGCTACTGAGGCCCAGGAGCCCATTCCATCCAGACCATGAAGGTAAGGGGATCGAGTGCCATCAGCCTGTGGTCACAGTTCCATATCCCCAAGATCAAGTTTGCCCTACTGAGTCCCTCTGTTACCAGCACAAGCTATTTTCACCACTAGGAGGTCCAACATATCCTCTAAGTGCAGGGCCTTCCCACCCTGGTACTGCCCCCAAAACTCCTGTGGACCACCAAAAATTTTTTTAATTAAAAAAAAATATAGAGAGAGCTGGGGTTGTGGCTCAGTGGTAGAGCACTTGCCTAGCATGTGTGAGGCACTGGGTTCAATCCTCAGGACCACATAAAATATAAATAAATCAAATAAAGTTAAAATATATATATACTGTTTCAAAAATCCTACACATGCCAATCAGTTTTCTAACCATTCAACTGTGGCTGTACGACAAGATGAATTATGCGGCCTGAAACCAACTGCCATCAGTAAGACAACAGATGGACAAGAGCACAGAGAAACCCCAAACGACACAGCCGTCCAGGGGTGGGGTTACAAAATACGTTCTCCCTCAATTTTCTGAACTTTTCAGGATATTGTTCTATGATTTATATAAAAGTATCAGCAAAACAACACTCAAGCAACATTAAGAAAATAAAAGTAGGGCTGGGGTTGTGGCTCAGTGGCAGAGTGCTTGACTCACACGTGTGAGGCCCTCAGTTTGATCCTCAGCACCACATGAAATGAATAAATAAAATAAAGATGTTGTGTTTATCTAAAACTAAAAAAAAAAAAAAAAAAAAAAAGAAAAGTAACATTCTAACATCACCAAAGGAAACTGATCACAAAACCGAAACTATGATGCTAGTTTTCTGATGCTAGTTTTTGATCATTTCTCCCCCTCAGATGAAGGCACATCACTTAAACACCAAGACAAGAGGCAGCCTGGCCAGAGTCCCAGTGCTGCTGGCACTTCCTATGCAAACGGGGTCCAGGACAGGCCCCATGCCCAGCCACAGCGCCTCAGGAGGCCTGGCAGATGCCAGCTCTGCACAGGAAGACTGCAATGCAGCAGAGAGCTGCTGTGGCTCCGGAAGGCACGCCCAGTGACATAATCCTCAGACGATGATGAAGCAGACATTTCCCACTGCTTCCTTAAACTGACTTTGGATGATAACACCTTATGGAGTCCTTCTGAACCAGTCAGAGAACACACTGTGGCTAGTCGTTTTATGCATATTTCTATTAAATACACATCAAATGAATACATCTCTCTGAATCGTACTTATAGAACTTAGGACATTTCTTAATAAGCTGCTATACTGGGTCCTTTTTGCCTCTCTGTAACTTATTACATCATTCAAATAATAAAAATGCGACATTTTACTTTTGTAGAAACATTTAAAAAATTGTTCAGAAGAGGAAAGACACTTGATTGCTAACTCCTAATAACAAAAAGGGGTCAATGCTGTCAGAAGCTTATATACAAACACAATCTGCATGCTTTATCAAGTAATACCAGTTTCAGCAAAGTCTGAATCCATTTCCTGAAGTCTGATACAGTTTATATTCATGCACACAGTACTGCCTGTTGGATAGTTACAGAATTGATGTAGTACAGCAGCTCAGGAGGGACTGGGGCTGGCTTACAAGTTCCTCTGCTGCAAGCTGTGCTGATACACACCATGACGTCTTGTAGATATTTTGGTTACCTTGGAAAAGTTACTGAATTTCTAGAGGTATTCAAAGTGACATTTAGCACACATTTGTGTATACTTCTATTGAGAGGCTACTTTACTATATTTCAAACATACATATGGTGATTTATATCATTACATTGTCTTGCTTAATGAAATATCAAAAAAGATAACAGTTACCTTAAGAATCATGCTACTCTACCCTGAGATGCATGTTTTCACAAAACATAGTGCAGGCACAATCAGAAAAGGGATAAAAATAAAGCCCCTGATAAAGCCAGGCAAGCCAGGCAGGGTGACACATGTCTGTAATCCTAGTGACTCAGGAGGCTGAAGCAGGAGGATCACAAGTTTGAGGCCAATCTCAGCAACTTGGTGAGGACTTAAGCAGCATAGCAAGATCCTGTCTCACAAGAAAAAATTAAAAGGAAAGGATGCTTCGACCAGTGTGGGAAAATGTCTAGTTTCTCTAGCACACCCTAGCAATGGGCCACTGTTGTTTGAATATGGTACCTCTTAGATGAGAAAATGCAGACCCCTGGTAAACTTGCTACTACAGCATCAACAGAACTTCAAGGATTACATAAACTTGTATACCATCCACTGAGTGACTGTGGAGATCACTTTTCATAATGAACACAAGATACATTGTATTTTCTGGAAACAAATGGGAACAAAAAGCAGCTCCTCACATGCTGGCTACCCAGGGGGGCTTAGACAAGCTCAACTGCACCAGAAGGATCCAGAGGTGACTATAAAATCAGCTATTGATGCATGCTGCCAAAAACCTTCACCAAGAACACTGATGCAAAGGTTGTGGCTTTTTCCAGATGAGGACGTTCCAGGGGTACGTAGGACATTCTTAAGAACTTAGTGGAAGAGCTTCCTCGGTCTTGGAAAATTCCAAAGCCTCTAGATGAGTACACCCAGGAAGAAGCGGAGGCTTTCCCAAGAGTGAGGTCCCTGTCTGAGGAGTATTGGGTGTAGGAGAATGAAAAGTACAGAAAATATCGAGAAGTGATTGAGGTTCTGCCCTAGTACAGTGAAACTGCAATAAGACACACTATTTTATAGAAATGTTTCATTATACAATGACTGGAATAAAATTGCTTACTTGGTATAAAAAAAATTAAAAGGGCTGGGAATATGGCTCAGTGATTAAATGCCCCTGGGTTCACTCCCTGGTGGGGAAGAAGCAGGGGAAGAGAAGGGGGGAAAACGAGGGAGGGAGGGAGAGGGAGGGAGAAGGGGAGAGCACAGGCGAGGCTCCTTGGAGGCTCCCTGCTTTGCTCTTCCTCCTGACCCTCTGGCCCCTGAGGTCTGGCCGGGCACCCCCACATCTGTCCTCCTCTTTCCCCATGCCTTCAGTTTTCCCGTTGCCTTCTATGGCACTCTCCATCACCTGGATGCCACCCTTTGGTCCCCCTTCTGAGAAGACACGAATGCCACAACCACTCTCTGCTCTGGCACAAAACTAAGAACCTGATGAGAGTCTGATTTTTCCTTCAACCTGAAGACTCCCATCAAAACACGCGTAGAGGGGTGTGAAGGAAGAATTAAACCCCACGGATGTGACATAAGAGGGCTTCATTTGGTATTTCCAGAAAGGAAGAAAAAGGAATAAGACTTAGTATTTTAAAGTTAATACCAATTCAAAAGAAGTACTTGATATAAAACAGATTAAAATGAATACTACCATTTTAATAGCTATCAAGGAACTGCAGAGATTGGTTTTCAGGTCTGAGAACACTCACTCTTTGGAACGTCATTTTCCCACCTGAGTCTTCACATTCCAGGGCTTCTCTGGTTTCCTCATTCAGGAAGGAGGAGGCTCATCTTGTGTCGTGCCTGATGTCCTGCAGTGCTGACAACCAATTCCGAGCTGACTGCTCGATTGCTGACTATTTTCCCTTTGCTGCACATGCATTTCATTGACTGTGCTACACTACACACTCAATTCTACCTTGCTGCAGATTGCTTGGTCTTCTCGGGGTGGGGAGCTCAGGGCAGGAGGAGTCCGGGGTGGGGGCAGTTCCTGCCAGTGCTACAAGGCATTACTGTTTTACAGAAAAAGTTTCCTATTGATCTATTCATAGAAGTGAATGCGGGCTGTGATCCACCATTAGAAAACCTGCTATCTCTAACCTGGAACTTTCTGAACACTGATGTGAACCTCCCGAAGCTTCAGCTCTTGGAGCGTTTCATAATTCAGATCAACGATGCAAAAATCCAAAACCTCAAACACTTCTGGTCTCCAGTATTTAGATGAAGGATATACCACCTAAACTATGTATTTTAGTCATTAATTTGCTAAATGTCTTCATTCTTTGTGAAAATTAAATCTCAGAAAAGTAATTTTAAAAACTCACAAAATCATCTCCCATAGGACTTTCCGCACTCTATGAAGCTGGGTATTAAAAATGCTCTGGTTTCCAGTCACATTCCAGTTTGTAGCATCTCTGCGCTAATGAAGAGGAGGAAAACCCCTAATTACCTATCTCAGGAGCAACTATGACTACAAGCTTGGAAGAAGCACGCCTTAGAGGTAGCCTCTCTTCCTGTGATAAAGGCAAAGCGATACACCTAAGATGCGCGAGTGAAACGCGCACACTCCAGGCACCGATCCTGGCCTGCCTGCCTGCCAGCGGGCTGGAGAGTGCAGGGAAATGGCCCACACCTACGAGACAAACCCAGCAAAAATGCATGCCAAGTAAAAAGTGGGATGAAACATCTAAGGGTGCGTGCGAAATGTCTAGTTAAGCATGAACACCTAATTTGGTCACAATTATATGAGGGAGACAATAATTTCTTGCTGACTAGGAATTACAAAAAGGAGATTTTTCTTTTTCAAATGAGAAGTTGTAACCTTTCCTTTCTGACTCTCCAATTCTTCACAAGCAAAATAAGATGCTACACTCACAACCTTTATTCTATATTTTGAAGAAAGCTGAACTTTATCAAAAGTTCACAGCTGGCCAGGGTAGCTTAAAATTTTTATACACACACATATATAATACGTATATGTATGTATTTGGCTTCATATAAAAATGCTTCTATATTCAATACAAATGTTGGGAATAAAATAGGGGAATAAAATAGAAAAAATAATTCCCTGTTCATGAAATAAATTATGCTACTTCATGGTGATTTGTGGTTTTCCATTTAAATAATTCGAATTTGTTTTCCCTATTAATGCAAGCCTACCCTTTCATTAAAATCAACTATTATATGCACATATTTCAAAAATGTATAAATGTCAATATTCATTCATACAAACTACCCTAAGAAAGCCCTGCTAGCAAGTAGCAAGGGTCCTGGGTCTGTACTCATCTAAACTGTCCTTGTGCAGGAAATGGGGTAGCTTGGTGGTAGAATGTGTACTCAGCATGTCCAGGGGCCTGAGTTCAATCCCCAGCACCAAATTAACAAACAAATAAAAAATAAATTCTCCTTATGTGGCCAGGAAGCTAATAAGACCAATGAGGTCATGTGGTATAAATTTGGATTAATTTTTAAATCTTTCTTAAGATTTTTGTAAGTGAAAAATAAATTACAAACAGGTTGAATTGCCAGAAATACATCATGGAGTTTTATAAATACAGGAATGAGGCAGCATTTCCACTTTAGATAGTCTCATTCCTTACTCAACTTTCAAAAGTGCAAGTCATTATGGAGCCAAAGATTTGAATGCCTGGATGTCTCTTTGCTGAAAGGAAGAAAAAGCACATCACTCAAATATGCCCCCGACACCTACAATAATTTTAGTGGAGTTTAATTCTAAGATGTTTGAAAAAAGAACTGCTGATGATCTTTCTAGAAGAGCAAAAACTTGATTTTTTTTTTTTTTTTTTTTTTTTTTTTTTTTGCGGTGCTCGGGATTGAACCCAGGGCCTTGTGCTTGCAAGGCAAGCATTCTACCAACTGAGCTATCTCCCCAGCCCCTTGATTTTCTTTTTCATAAAAATAAATCATGATCCAAAGTTTAAAAAAATCACTGATTTTAAAACAAACAGTGCAATAAAAATATGATAAAGAATTATCTATGGTAAAACTACTCAAAATATAATAACTTAAAAAACTCAGATTAAGATTTATTTGAAAACCAGAAAGACATGGGCCAAAATGCAGACAGTGGTTCTATCCCAGTAGAAGGATTCAGGTGATTTTTATCTCATGTGTATGTGTTTTGTTAACAGCGGATGAATTTTCTTTTCTTTGTGATGCTGGGCATGGAACCCGGGGCTTCATGCATGCTAGACAAGCACTCCACCACTGAGAGCTTAAATTTTTTTTTAGCACTTATGATTTCGATGAAGAAATACATTATCCCAACCAAGACAACATTAATGCTTTAAACATGCCCAAATGGCTTATTTGCTTTGAATATTCCACATGGATGTAAGAAAAATATTCTTTTATACTCTGACAACCTCTGGCCCAAATTAAGGCTATAGTGAAGCATTTATGAATAAGAATAGCATCTGAAAGAAACAGACTGTCACAAAGAAACAAGTAAGAGAATTGGTAGACAGGTAGCCCGGGTTCTCTATGGCCTACAAGCCATAGTTCTGTAGAAATTTTAAGAAACTTGCTGGTGACCACTTTCAGACAATCTCCAATCTCTGGGTGTTAACCTTAAAACTGACTTGGACAGCATCCCTGGGATCCCAGATGCCATGGATGGTGCCACACCCATTCATGGACGGTCTCATATGCTATCCATCCACTACAAAGTGGTTTTTAAAGAACCAACAAGAAGGCCAGGCAAGCATGGTGACCCATGCCTGTAATCCCAGCTGCTCTGGAGACTGAGCAGGAGGACTGCAAACCCAAGATCAGCCTCAGCAACTTAGCTAGGCCCTAAACAACTTAGTGAAACTCTGTCTCAAAATCAAAAATAAAAAGGATTGAGGACAGGCTGGGGTAGAAGCTCAGTGGTAGAGTGCTTGCCTCGCATGTGTGAGGCACTGGGTTTGATCCTCAGCACCACATATAAATAAATGAATAAAATAAAGATACTAAAAAATAAAATTAAAAAAAAAAAAGAAAAGAAAAGAAAAAAAGGGCTGGGGATGTGGCTCAGTGGTTAAGCACCTCTGGGTTCACTCCCTGGAACCAAAAAACCAAACAAAACCAACAAGCAACACTGCCACCAAGTTCGGAACTCGAGGTCATCTAGACCTGCTGTCAGGGGCCTCGCTACTTGAGAAGACTGTAATATGCAGACTTTTTTCCTCCTTCTCCAACTAAGTCCTCAACCTCTTTTTTTTTTTAACTGTAAAATCAGACTTAAATATTACAGGTTTATTGTTAGAATCACGTAAGCATTGAACAAATCTAGGCATAATTGGTGAAGCAATGGACTGGAAACTGATATGGTGAGTCTAGGCTAAGGACAAGGACTAAATGGTGACCTTGGGCCAGTCACTGAACTGGAGACTCGGTTTTCTCACGTGTAAATGAAGAGATGCACCCATTCAGCAACCATGCTGAGGACCAGCGTGTGAGCATCCTGCCGGCACTCTCATCCGGGGGCCTCGGCCTCTGGGTCCCTGCCGGGCCGGCCCCTGCCCTAACCAGAGGGCCAGAATCCAGCTGCCACGGCTCCACCGACTGCCCCTGACACATCCCTCCCGAAGCCGCCTCGGCCTGGACGCGAATCGAAACCGAAAAGCTCATGTGACATGGGAGACAGGGATGCGGCCTCCGCCTGCACTCGGCCCAGGGAGACGCTGTCTCCACCCAACTCGGCCATCTTGAGAGGCCGGAGCACACAAAGCGACCCCATTGTTTGGGGTGACGGCAAGACAGGGCCACTCTGGTCCCTTCCCGTGACCAGGACGTGGGCATCCCGCGGGGCTTCAGCCCGGGCAAGGGGTGTGGCAGCGCCGGCCTCCGCGGGGCGTCAGGGACGTGGGGGGCTCGTCCCTCCCGCGGGGTGTCCGTGAGCCTGGGGGGCTCCTCCCATCCCGCTGGACGACTGGGGCGTGGGGGCTCCTCCCATCCCGCGGGGTGTCCGCGGGCCTGTGGGGGCTCCTCCCATTCCGCGGGGTGTCCGTGGGGTGGGGGGGCTCTTCTCATCCTGCGGGGTGTCTGGGGCTCTTCCCATCCCGCGGGGTGTCCGTGGGCCTGGGGGGCTCCTCCCATTCCGCGGGGAGTCCGCGGGCCTGGGGGGGTTCCTCCCATTCCGCGGGGTGTCCATGGGGTGTGGGGGGGCTCTTCCCATCCTGCGGGGTGTCTGGGGCTCTTCCCATCCCGCCGGGTGTCCGCGGGCCTGGGGGGGCTCCTCCCATTCCGCGGGGTGTCCATGGGGTGTGGGGGTGCTCTTCCCATCCTGCGGGGTGTCTGGGGCTCTTCCCATCCTGCGGGGTGTCCGTGGGCCTTGGGGGACTCTTCCCATCCTGCGGGGTGTCCGCGGGCCTGGGGGGGGCGCTCCTCCCATTCCGCGGGGTGTCCGTGGGCCTGGGGGGCTCCTCCCATTCCGCGGGGTGTCCGCGGGCCTGGGGGGCTCCTCCCATCCCGCTGGACGACTGGGGCGTGGGGGGTTCGTCCCTCCCGCGGCCGCCCCTACCCTGCGCAGGGCCCTTCCCGCCGGGCCCGCACCTTTGAGGGTGGAGCGCTCCACCAGGACCGTGTGGACCTGCGGGTCCGACAGGAACTTGCGCATCTGCTCCAGGGCGCTCTTCTCCTCCAGCGCCGCCTCGAGCGCGGCGGGCGCCTCGCCGCCATCCTCCAGCAGCAGCGGCACCAGCTTGCGCAGGTGCTTCTGCAGCACCGACACGTCGGCCACGTTCTGCACGGCCGACACCTCCAGGCCGGCCGAGCCGTCCTCGCCGCCGCCGCCCCCGGGCTCCGACATGGCGCCGCGCTCGGGACCCGCGAGCAGCGCTGAGAAGGCGTCCGCGACTCCGCGCGAGACAGGAGCGAACGAGAGAGAGAAACGGGCGCCGGAAGCCGCACCGTCCGCTAGCCCACGGCCGACTGGGGTGAGCGGGAGCCGGCTCCGCCCTAAAGGCAGCCACCGCCCGCCGGCCCCGCCCCGCCCGCCGGCCGCAGCCACCGGCGCCCGCTCGCGGCTGGCGTCACGACGTCGCGCATGCGCCCAGTACCTGCGGCGGCGCCGCGCGGCCTTCTGGGACTTGTAGTTCCGATGCTGGGCGGGGCCGCGTCTCCTCACCGTCAGCCCTGCAGATGCGGACCTGGCTTGGCCCCCAGAATGCGAGCGGCGGGCTCTGGAACCACGTCTGCCTTGTTCATTGCAGTGGACGCAGCGAATAGCACACATCCCGAGAACGCCACAAACAGCGAATGAATGATGTGTGGATGAGAACTGAGTTGTAGTGGGCACTCAGCTTGTGCCAGGCTTTGTTCTTTTTTCTAAGCTCTCTTAGTGAAGGAATGAACGCACATTAAGTGCCAAAACGTGTCTTATTAGGCACACTTACATATCTTAGGTACGAGTATATGCATGAGAATTTTCTCAGAGGGCGAAGAATGGGGGGAAGTGCCTGTGGTCGTATTGCTTGGTAGAAGGGGACATTTCAGTGGAGGAACAGGCCTCTACCAGGACAGAGAGGCCTGAAGACTGTGGCTGGGGTCTCGACTGCAGGGCAGTGTGAGGTTAAGGCAAGAACGACACTTGGACAGTAATATTCCAAACTGTGAAGGGACCTGGCTCCTAAAGACATAATCATGCTTTGACCCAAGCAAGGATGCTGTGAGGACCAAGAGGGACGCCTATATTCAAACATCTGTTTATAATAGTGATGCCCCTTAGCAGCCCTGCACTGGCACTGCCGTTCCGTAGGCTTCAGCATTCGGAGCAGTAGAAAGCAAGGGCTGGGATGCCTGCCGACTAAGGTTCCCCTTATTCTGACCCACCACAACCTCCTTCCCTACACCAAGACCACTTAAGGCCAGAGTCCAGTCCTGCCATGGTTCCTTCTAAGGGGTAGTAATTGACCTTGAAAAGCTCAAACTCGTAACTTGCTTTTTCAGTTTGGCAGTGGGAGGGAAGCCAAAGGCATGTTTTAACATCAAGGTGCAGAGTCAGAGAGCCTCGTCCTGATTGGTGAAATGATGATGGTATGATTCTATTCTCCCAAATCATCTTTGGAAAACTGCAAAATCTACAATATGCTTTTTCCTTGCACAATTACCTGGTGCCAGGCCCCAGAGACTGCTGGAACACAGCGACTAATCAGATGGTTTTTACCTTTAAGGAGCTTATGAAATAAAGAACAGATTGGTATCCCATCCTCCTGCCCTTCACCAGCCCACCCTTGAATGATATGCCCATGTAGTTCTAAATAATCTTTTAGGAGGAAAAAATAGAACAACAAGTTTGTGTTATGATCCTAATAGTAATGAACAAAAATACACACCAATAGCTAATGCTGAGTGCTCACTTCATGCTAGGCACTGTGCTAAGAGTTTCCTTTCATCTGTCATTTATTTAGGGGTAGGAACAGGGATGAAGAGGCAGGTCAGTGAATTTTGAGCTGGCCATGCACCATCTGAGATGCAGACATCTGCAGAGACCTGGAAGATACAGACTGCATGCTGGCTGCACCGTGAGTCAGCACCAGCTTGGGAGACTCAGTCACTCAGGCATCTAAGGGACTTAAACATCTGCAACGTGGCTCTAAGTCAAGGATATAGATAACAGGCTCCAAATTTGCAATCCTGTATGATAGGATCAAACCTAAAAGCATTCACTATTTCTAAAAGGATGAAAATCAGAGGAACCTGAGCAACCCATTTACTAGGATTCATAAATGAGCCAAATGCCCTTGGTTTTCTAGTTTCTAAAGGTGTTTGTTGTTTTTAATATGTAAAAAGAAGAAGGTCAATTGTGATCAGGTGCTTTCTGCACATAGCATGCTGCCATTCTACGTGATGTAGAGGCTGGCCAGACTGCAGCAGTGCCAGGAGGATCTCACGGGCCTCTTCTGTCTCCTGATCAGACCCCGAGCTGATCCTAGGTGGGGATCCACCTACCTGCTTCTCCCATGCATTTCCTTACTTGATATCTCTGCTTTCTCCTGTCAATGGTAGAATCTGCTCTCAACTGGCAGGGTGGGGAGCTGGGGATGGGTGGGGGGATGCTGGAGAGAGAAGTCTTTCTAAATCAGTGTAGGATGATAATAGCTGCTTGTATTTATCAGAAATTGGTGAGGTGTGGTCTGCACAGATGAGAGCATGCCACTTTCTACCTCTAAAATATCATGTCAGTACTGGGCATGTTGGCACGAATCTGTAATCCCAGTTACTTGGAAGGCCAAATCAGGAAGATTGCAGGATCACTTAGCAATTTAATGAAGCCCTAAGCAGCTTAGCAAGACCCTGTCTCAAAATTAAAAATAAAAAGGGCTGGAGATGTGGCTCAGTGGTAAAGCACCCCTGTGTTCAATCCCTAGTATCAATAATAATAATAAGAGTGGCTTCTCAAGTTCTGGTTGGTGTCAGCCTCATCCCCATCCCTCACCCAACCCGTGGACAGCACTGAGCCCCGCAGTGGAACCCCTGCTGAACCACATCTTCAGGCTCAGTGCTGGGAATCCCCACTCCTCTCTCGCATAATTCCACATTGAACTTCCATCACTCCATGGGCTAATTCAACCCTGCTTCTGGAAGCAGAGAGATCCCCTAAGCTCGAATCATCAGTACTATCAGGGCGTGGCCCAGAGTTGGCACTGTGAAGCCAGCATCTTACCCCTGGCCCCAGGGGTGAGTGCTGGTGGTGGGAACAACAGAGTACTTAGGAATTTGACATTCCTTGCCACTTTAAGGCAGGCTACAGCTGTGGGCCACCAGGGCACAGCTGGAGGGGTGAGCTGGAGGGCGGAGCTGGGCCTCTACCGGGTTACGAGATGAGTCCTGATGAAGCTTCGTTTCAGGATACACCCCCTTTGCTGTCTGGGTTCTTTGTCAAGCGAGTCTTAGTGTGAGGTTTGAACCGAATTTACGTCCTGGAAGCTTTGAGGCCCGCAGGCCGAGGGATGAGGAGGGAGCACTTGCCCGCAGGATCGGAATGAGTCGTTGGCACCCTCTGGTGGTGCAGAGGAGGATGCCGGCCCTCTGGAATTTTCTCTAGCTCCGGAGAAGGCCTGGCTCCCTCACCTGCTGCCCCACCATGGGGGTGGAGCCTCCAGACTCATCTTCTCAAGGGCACCTGGGTCACTTGTTCAGGGTCACAGAGCGAGTAATGACAGTGACCAAAGGGAACTGCCAACCGGTGGTCTGGCCCACATTCCCCACTCACAGGGAAGTTGTTGCCGAGGCTGTTTTCTAACTGGGCAGGCGGCTGGGGGTCTCCTGACTGCTGGATTGAGTGGGACTCTGCAGGCCCTCTGAAGTCTCTGGTGCTGCCAGAGCCCCTTCTCTGTGTCCCTGCCAAGACCTCTGCTCCCTGGCTGGTCGGGAGCCCAGCCCCTCAGGGACACCGCCTTGGATCTCTCCCCTCAGTTCCTGATGTTCTCTCTTCTTCCTGGATTCTTCCTCCCAGCAGCCACCCTACTCTGTCATATCCCTTCTTTAAATGGCCTTACCTCGCACCCTCTCTTTCTTGTCCTTTCCACAAACTCCTTGGAAATACGTGTGCCCGGGTACTGCCTCTTACTCCTGCTGGCCCCACCAGACTTTCCCTGCCAGTGCTTGGGGCCAGGTCAGCCAGCCTCCACCTGGACAGGCCCAGTGCCCATTTCTCAGTCCTCTTCTTGCTTGACGCGCCGTGGGCCTTGAGGTGGTGGGCACGCACGCCCTCTCTGCATCCCTCCTCCTCTTATTTCAGCAGCCACCATCTCCTGTTCCTTCCCTTTACTGGGTGGGTCCTCTTCCTCTCTGCACTTTTGAAGGTTGGAGTGGCCCAGGACCTGGTCCTCACCTGCTTTTGCCTTCTGCCAACTCCCCCTGCCCAGGAACTCCCCAGCCTCAGGCACCCCACACGGCTGCACCTTCCTACTCCCAACCTTCGCAGGGTTCTGCGTGGTTAGCTGGGGTGTTCGAGAAAATGCCACAGGGTCGAGCTGGTTGGAGGTGCAGTTCAGAGCAGGGTTCAGAGCCCTGCTGCCTCCTGGCTCCAGCCCCTTCTGCCTCACCTGGGCTGCTGCTCTTCTCCATAGCTGAGGGACCAGTCTTTTTTATTTTTATTTTTTAATTTTTTAGTTGTTGATAGACCATTATTTTATTTGTTTATTTATATGCGGTGCTGAGACTCGAACCCAGTGCTTCACACATGCTAGGTGAGCACTCTGCCACTGAGCCACGATTCCAAGCCACAGGGACCAGTCTTCTTAAGGTAAGTCCAGTCATCATCTCCTCCTCCTCCTCTCTTCTTCTTCTTCTTCTTCTTCTTTTTAAATATTTTTTAGTTGTCAATGGATCTTTTATTTTATTTATTTATATGTGGTGCTGAGGATTGAACCCAGGGCCTCACACATGCCAGGCAAGTGCTCTACCCCTGAGCCACAGCTCCAGCCCCAAAGTCATCTCTTCTATGTCCAAATGCTCCTGTGGCTTCCCATCTCACCTGGGGAAGCTACCCCGGGTGTCCTCTACGGCCCTTGGCTCTCCTACCAAACTCATCTCACCTCCTTCCCCAGGCTTTGCTTACCTCCTTGTTCCTGGGTCACACCAGCCCGGCCTTAGCCTGAGGCTTTCCTGCTTTCTCTTTTTCACTCCTCCCCTGCCCCCAGCCTGGGCCTCTGATGAAGTATCCTCCAGGGAGAGGTCCGTTTGACCAACTTTTCCAAAATAGCTCCCCCCACAACAGTCCCCTTGCCTGGCTCTATTTTTCTTCTAAGCTCCCTTCTCTGCAGTACACATTCTTGGGTTTTTGGTTCATGATCTGAGTCCCACTACTAGAACACAGTTCCACCAGGGCGAGGTCCCTCTCTAGCGAGCTGCCAGCTCTTGGCCTGCACCAGTACATCCTGTTTGCCAGTCATGTGGGGCATGAGTCAATGAATGGAGTACTTTTGCCCCCCAGGGTGACTTTAAGAGAACAGAGCTTTAATAAAATATGCCCCTTGGTAACCAAGCAAACAGCAAACTGATTTGTAGAAGAACCCTGCAGATTACTTCTGTGATGTTACAGATGTGTACTAAGCATGTTGATGCCACACACACACATCAGTCCCTGATGGGATTCATCCCAGGCTCCATAGTTTTTCTCCAGCCATAGTTGAAATGGCAACCAGGGTGCATTTCTTCAAGATTTTGAAAAGAGGTGACACAAAGACAAAGATCTTGAAGGAGAGACCTATGATGGTTGAATTGTATTCCTCCAAAAGACCTAAGCCCTGTATCTGTGAATGTGACTTTATGTGGAAACAGGGTCTTTGCAGATGTCATTGAGTTAAGATGAGATCTTTCTGGATTAGGGTTAGCCCTACATTCAGTGGCTGGTATTCTTCTGAGAAGAGGGAAATAGGGACCTAGATACGTGAAGACTCACAGGAAGAGCAACATGGGATTGGAGAGATGCATCTGTAAGCCAAGGTACACCAAGGGTGGCCAGGAATCAGGAGAGACACTTGGAGCAGATTCTCCCTCAGGAGTCCTGCAGGAACCAACCCTGCAGACTACTAGGCTCCAGACTTGGAGAATAGATCTCTCTTGTCCTAGCCATAGAGTCCCTGGTACTTTCCCACGGCAGCCCTAGGAAATTAACACAGCTGCATTCCAGGGGCTGCTCAGCACTTTGAGCAGAACAAATCGTGCAACCTTGGAACTGTCAAGCAGGTAACTTAAAGATTATGGGATGGGAGGAGACACCATCTGCCAGGAAATGAAGTTGTCTGGGATGTCCTGCGGCTGTGGGATAAACCACTCCACTTCCAGACACAGTGGCAAATCTGTCTGCCACCGAGTTCTTCACAAAACCAGCTGGGTCCAAGGCCTGTGTGTTTGATGTGGCACAAAGACATTAACTTTGGTAAGTCCCAATGTGTGTGATTGCTAGGTGGCTGCTCTCAGCGCCTGAGGACAGCCTGTACGTGTTCTTCTCTGGAAGGTGAACACAGTCTTGTCCTTGAATGTGAGGACCTGCAATGTGAGCCTCATTCCCTGATGCCTCTGGCAACTCTGTCCCTCTTGAAGAGGTCTCTAGATCACTAGTGGAGGGCTGCCTAACTCTCTGGTCAGCTTCATGGGACTTTCTGAATGGTAACCCATGGCTATCTCAATCACCAGTCTGTCTCATGTGTTTGCATCAGCAATACACATCAGGCCCAGGTGGAGGTGTCTGATGTGATCTTTGTACTGGAGTTGCAGAGCCAAATGAGCAAACTCCAACTTACGCCATCAAGGAATGCAAGGGGCCATCACCTCAGTAGGGAGACTTGATTATGCTGTGGTGGCTGACGAGCTGCATCCAGCCTCAGGGCCACAGTGATGTTTGTTTCTTGTTCCTGTTAGATCTTCGCCAAAGGTTGGCTGCAGCTTCGCTCTGCTCATCTTATTCTGAGAGCCAGCCTGATGAAGACTGTTGCTCTCTCATGGTAGAAGGAAAGAGCAACGTGGAGAACCAACACTGGCCCTTAGGTTTATGCTTGGAAGTGCCTTGTGTCACTTTGCACTTGAACTCCATTTGTTGGTCAAAGCAGGTTGAATCGCCAAGAGTGATGTAAGTGGAGAAAGATGTATAATCCTGTCACAGGGAGAGGACATGAAAAGACCACAGGGGCCACAGGGACATGGAAAGACCACAGTGTCTTTTTCAGGAGGTGCACCTGAGAGTGTACTCAGGTGCACCCTGGTACCTGAGTGTTCCCCGTGGAATTTTTTAAGTTATGCTGTCTGTTTGAAAATTGCTACAATGTTAGAAATATATGTATGCTAACTACTGAATGATAACTTTTTAATATGTTTTTAGTTGTAGATGGACATAATACCTTTATTTAATTGTATTTATTTTTATGCGGTGCTGAGGATGGAACCTGTGCCCCACACGTGCTAGGCAAGTGCCCTACGCTGAGTCGCAGCCCAGCCCTGAATGATGACTTTTTGAGAGTGTTCAACTTTCTTGGTGTCACCCTGATCCCCTGTTGTGTGCTTACCAAGAATCCTCATGTTGACTTCCCATTTATGCGAGTTGTGCTTTTTGTAATTATGGAATTTCATTCAATTTCCTGTAAGTCCATGAAATAGAAATGCAAAAATAGGGGGCCGGGGGGGGTTCTGGCTCTGTGGTAGAGCCCTTGCCTAGCACATGTGGGGCCTGAGTTTGATCCTCAGCACTACATTAAGATAAATAAAGCAAAGGTATTGTGTCCATCTACGACTAAAAAAATATTTAAAAAAATGCAAAAATAGTTGTTGTTTTTATGAAAACTGAGTGGGGCGCTTTGGACAGCCTGTCTGAAGGCAGGTACCTGGGAAGTGCTGAGGATTCGGACTTGAGTCCCACAGCTAAAGGCCCCAGGTCACGGACCTGCAGAAGGTGCTGTGGCTGCTTCCCCGGTGCCCTCCAGGTCTCCCTGCACTCTACAGACCCAAGAGTGAAGGTGACACCTGACATCTCAGCGTGGATGGTGCATGGAGATGCTGTGGTGTTTAAGTTGGGGGATTCAACCTGGAACAAAAAGTTTTGCTTCATATTTTAAAAAGGCTGTTGGATCATGTGGCATATCAAATAGAAAGGAATTTTTTTTTTTTTTTTTTTGTTGCGGTGCTGGGGATTGAACCCAGGGCCTTATGCTCATGAGGCAAGCACTCTACCAAATGAGCTATCTCCCCAGCCCAATAGGAAGGAATTTTTAAAAATATGTTGCCAGGGATCAAACTGCAGGCCTTGCACACGCTAAGCACATGCCTTATCACAGAGCCACATCCTCAGCCCCTCAGAGAGGGGTTCACACAGGTCTGGCCCTAAGTTTTAAGACCCCCCCATGGTGGTTACTATCACCTGGCTGTCAGGGGACTGCTCCTGACCCGTGTCCTGTTCCACATGACAAAGTGCCCAATCACTGCCAGCACACAAACCTGCCCGCGCCCGCTGCCCTCCATTTAATTGGTGAAACCTAATTTTCATTAAGCCCTAGCTATGAGAGAGACTGGGAAATCCAGATCTTTTTAGTTTTCCAAACTCTCTGGAGAGAAAATGGGTGAAATGAAGCTTTGGTACAATTGGAATGAATTAATATTCTTTTGTATATTTAAGTTAAAATGGTTTGAAGGAGCAGACTCTAGTAATAGCAGTTTTGATTCTTAGCTTTAACCAACATTTTGTTATTAATGATCAGGTCCAAATGCATCACTGATAAGGCCTAACCAGAATTTCGAAGTGTGCAAGAAGCTGGGCTGGTAACTGGGTGAACCACGGGGAAGAGGCACTGTAAGGGGAGGGAAGATTTCACTTGGGAGGCCTGGTGGGAAAACTTGAACTGCTGCTTAATAACAAGACAGGATGCGTGCTGCGCTCCCCTTACCGGGCAACCTATCTCCAGACTGTCCCTTGGCTGGCTCCTTCTGCGTTTGTCTCACAGACACAGAAAATACCTACTGTGCATCATGCTGGGAGCTGAGGCCCCACTGTGAGCTCTGGAAGCCCAAGGTCTTATATCCCTGGCTCCTAGAACAGGGCTAAATAAATACTTGTCAAATAAACAAATGGATGATTGTCCCTGATTGATAGAAAACTAAGACTCACAGAGCTCACATACTTCACTGAAAATGGCTCTGCTGGGTGGGGTGCGGCTGAGACCCTGCCCGGGGCCAGACCTCCTGGCCACCCACTGCTGGGGGGTCCGAGTCTGTGGGCTGATTAGTTATGCCACAGGCAGTGTTTTCAAGCACAGAAGTCCTTGCTTTGTATGACTGTAAGAGCAAACAAGCAACCCATGCCAGGCAAAGCAGTCCTAAAAATCAGTGGGTGGTGACAATTTCAAAATGGTGAAAATACTCAGACCTTCTAAAGGCACACTTGAAAATGGAGGGTGCCTTTCACATGGTCATGTGTCTCCTTAAACCCTAGTTCTTTAGGCTGAGGTTGTGGCCTGTGTTAGAGCACCTACCTATGTGTGTGAGGCCCTGGGTCCACCTTCAGTACCACAAGAGAAAAGCTGTTTTTATAAATGAGCACTTGGGGAGAAAAATAACTAATGAGAACATTACTATTGTCCTGGAAGACCTTCAAACATTACAACTACTATTGTTTATAAATGTATAGAGAAATAAAAATAATTAAATGCATGCTACACCATTAGAAACAATGAAAATTAGACTTTTTTTTCTTTGTACTAACCCTGTCGGGGGACTCATTCTGGAGTTGGTGCATGCATTAAACTGGGCCCATACAAAGAGCGTTAGCAGGGCTGGGGCTGCGGCTGCGGCTGCTGCTCAGTTGCAGAGTGCTTGCCTGGCACATGTGAGGCACTGGGTTCAGTCTTTAGCGCCATATGAAAATAAAATAAAGGCATGCTGCCCTTCTACAACTTCAAAAAAATTCTTTTTTTAAAAAGAGGATTCGCACACCCCAGAGCGAGGCATGTGCACACATTCATGAAGCATTTTCATATTTTTACAAGGGTGTGGATATATTTAATACTGCAGAACCTTAGGCTTGGAAGTGGTTAAAGTGGAAATTTTCATCGTGTGTATCTTTACCACACTTTTTTTTTTTTTTTTTTTAAATGAACGGCTTAGGAGTAGCTGGAAGGGCGCTGGCCGTGGTCTCGCCCCTCTAGCAGGCCTGGCCTGCCTGCCTCCCCTGGGGCCCCGCGCCCCTTCCTTCCTAAGTCGGTCTTGGCTTCCCACAGTGACCCTTGGCACCGGGTGTCGCGAGCGCCCTTCCTGGGCACCTTCATCATCTCCTTCCTCAGCCGTGTGACGGCTGCAGTCATTGGGCCTCTGGCGGCACGTGGCCTCGCCGGGTCTGTGGGGCCGCTCCACGTTCCCTGCCGGCTGTTTCCTCCGTGCGCTCCGCTCACCCAGAGTTGGAACTGCGCTTCCAGCAGCGTCACCTTCCGGTTCTTGGCTGCACTTTCGCCCAGGCGGGCCAAGTCCCTCTTTCCAGTAGCCGTTCTCGTAAAACGTCAGGTGGTCCGTCCCAAGCAGCACTGCACACACCTGCGCCTGCACGGCTGCGCTACTGACAGCCTTTGGAAGAGGGGACCGCGGATTATGGTGTGCGCCTGTCGTTTACCACCTGGTGTTTTGTGGACCGATAGGTTAGTGACAAAATCTGCTCTTTATGTAATTGGAACCTGGAGTCCGGCGCGGTGGGCACGGCCATCATTCCAACCAAAGGCTGAGGCAGGACGATCGAAAGTTTGAGGCCAGCCTCAGCAATTTACATACACAGTCTTAAATAAAAAGGGCTGGGAAACGTCCCAGCTGTGGACCCACCCCGCTCGGTGTAGAGTGCCCTGCTCCAATCCTCGCGCCTCCCTTACAACCTACTGTGGGGCTGATATGCCAAACAGGCCAGGCAGGGATTGGTTTGTTCCCCCTGCACGTTCTGGCCCTAGGACTGAGAGAGAAGCGTCCTGTTGGCCTCTCCGACTTGTCTAACCCCAAGCCCACACCCTTAAGAGAACAGGGCGTATGGAGGGGAGAGGGGAGAGCTGGGATATCCCATCCGCAGGCCAAGTGTTGGGTAAAAGCAGGAGGCAGCCGAGCATCCCTGGCCCAGGAAGAGCTCCAGCCGGTATGAGGACCGGCAGGTGAGCGAGCCCCAGAGTCAGGCCCTAAGAGCAACCCTGGGGAGATAAGGGGCTGCACACAGGTGACAAGACCCCAGGCAGGCTGACCAAAGAGGTCCTTGTACCCATCCAGCCCGGGGCAGCAGGAAGGTGGTGCAGTAACTGCTGGGACAGATGACCAGGGGCCAGCAGGTTCTCTCTCAGGGCTGGTCGCTGCCTGAGCTTGTCCTGTCTGGGGTTCGGGTAGAAGCCTGAAGCTGGCTCTTGTGAGGTGGCAGCCCGAGGATTCGTGGAATGGGGGCTTCCATCAGAAATCAGGCTGTAATGTGAAACAGAACAACCGTGCGGGCACAAGACTCGGTGGGCGAGCCTCCCGCCGGTCTGCCAGCCCGCTGCGGTCATCGCACGTTCATCCCCATGTGCTGGGCTCTTCCAAAGGCTTTACCCAACCTTCACTATGGAATGAGGTCGGTTATCATCTCCGCAGTCTGAAGATGCGCGGGCAGTGTGCAGGGAGTTTGCTGAAGGCGACTGGCCCAAGGCCTGGGATAGCAAGGGTGGAGAGGAGGCGTTCAAACGCAGTCGCTGACTGTCCCTGGTGCCTTCGAGCCTCAGGAACGCACGGACTGGGTCGTCCCCTTTCACGCTCAGCGCTCAACAGGAAACTGACCAAACACCGGAGATCCTCCAGCTCTCTGTTCCCGTGTCCCACGTGCCAACCAGAGTCTGCTCACCGAGGGGCAGCTGCGAGGGCGCTCAGGCCCTGCTGTCACTCAGCCTGTTGGGCGGGGCTGGGAAGGAGGGGCTGCCGACTTCCAGCGGGCCGCTCTGACATCTGCTGGCTACCCCATGTAACTGCAGGGCCCGGCATCAAGGGCTCCTGGGACTCTGGTTCTCTGTCCTGCTTCAGTCTGCCCAGGACACACCATCCTCTTGTCCCGCATATCCACACGTATATACTATCGGCCCTTTGGTCACTAGTAGCCTTCTGGGTTATCAAATCCACTATTATGGTACTGCAGAGCTTGTATCAAGCAACACTTATTTTAGCAATTGACCCAAAACACAAGAGTAGTGACCCTGGCAATTCAAATGTGCCACAGAGAAGCCATGAAGTGCTGTTTAAGTGAACAGGTGAAAGCTTTCCATGTAATAAGAAAAAATTGTATGCTGAAGTTGCAAAGATCTATGACATATTGTTAATTTCTTACTGTGCCCAGTTTATAGATTAAACTTGATCATAGGTGTGCATGGAGAGGAAAACTTAGTATGTATTAAAAACTTAGTAGGTATATGGTTTGGTTCCATCGGCCTGTGACTGAGGCAGGGGGCTGCTGTTATTCGTAAGAACTTTCATCCCAGACTGCAAAGAGGCAGCACCAGAATCTCCTGACTTCTCGTGAGTTAGGTAGAGAGGGCTATGTTGCTGGCCTGCCATGGTCACATTTGTCCAAAAATCCACTCAGAAGGTTAAATGTACAGGTATACACTTTGAAGAAAGAGATCCTATTTTACTCCAAAGGACATAAGCATTTTATTTGTTTTTTTAAGTTAAAGTTTTTTTGGTCTTTTTTAGCTCTACATGACAGTGGGGTGTATTTTGACATGTCATGCATACATGGAATATAACTTCCCATTCTTGTGGTTGTACGTGGAGTTTCACTGATCGTGTATTCACATGTGAACACAGGACAGTGATGTCCCATTCACTCTACTGTCTTTCCCATTCCTATCCCTGCTCCCTTCCCACCACTTCCCCCGTGCAATCTGGTGAATCTCCACTTCTTCCTCCCCACGTCCTAGTGTGTGTTAGCATCCAAATATCAGAACAGTTGACCTTTCATTTTTTGGGTTGGCTTATTTCATTTAGTATGATAGTCTCCAGTTCCATCCATTTACCAATAGATGGTATAATTTCATTTTCTTTTTTATGGCTGAGTAATATTCCATCGTGTATATGTACTACACATAAGCATTTTAGAGGGGGTCAAAATTTTCAGTGTCATGGTCCTAGTCTAGTGAGCCAAGGTACAAGGCCAAACACAGAACACAACATCCTGCTAGACTGGGACTCAGCTGGGTCCAGGGCATTGATCCTAATTCACCATGAAGGTCAACAGATTCAAAGCAGAGTCGCTGGTGTCAAACCCAGACAAGAGAACTGGGGAAGGCCGTGGAGGCCTCACCACAGGGACTGCTGCAAGGATTCCACACAACCACCACCTTGTGCAAAGACCAGATGACACTTCCACAGGAGGCCTGCCCAGCAACTTCTGACCTTGGGCTGGTGCTGCCCTTGTCATTAGTCCTGACGTCCCTGTCATTTATCTTTGTGGCCACGGATGATTGTTTCAGAACTTATGCAATCCTCCTCAGTTTGACTTTCCTTCACCCTCTCGATGATGCCCCTGGCTTCCACGCGGGTGTGTGTCTCCTGTGTATTCCCAAGTAAGCTGGAGGTGGGGAGAATCAAGCGGGAGCCCTGAGTAGGGAAAGCTGCCCTGGCCTGGGCAAAGGTGACAGAGATGCCAGTGGGATGTGAGATTGGGGTGGAGGGCTTACTGCCTTCCTGCCCCTGGGCTGTGTCCTGCTCAGGAAAGCAGCAGTCTTCCAGGGGCTGTCTGGGCAGGAGGCCTGAGACCACCTGCAGTTGCAGAGCAGATGGCTAGTTCCTCAGATGCAAACAGGGTGGTGGAAGGGCTGGGGAGATAGCTCAGTCAGTAGAGTGCTTGCCTTGTAAGCATAAGGCCCTGGGTTCGATCCCCAGCACCCAAAAAAAATAAAAACAAACAACAACAACAAAAAAAACAGGGCGGAGGAGTCTGCAAAGGGGAGGCTGCCTGTGGAGCAGGATGTGGGGCGAGGTGGCTCTACAGATGCCATTGTAGGTGGATGGGGTCCTGGGGGCTGATTCCCTACCTCCCACAATTTGGCAGCCACAGCCACGGAAATGAAAAGGGGACCCTAGATAGACTGGCACTGAGCTTCTGTCCCTCTGTGAACTGGATTATTGAAGCAGAAATGAAGTGCAGGAGCCTTTATGAAGAGGAAGAAAAGCTTCCAGATGGACCTGACATCCATCAGATGCTACCTTCAGAGTAGGTCCAAAATATGAACACCCCTGCTCTCCTGCACTGCTACCAGTGTCTAAGCCACCCTGCCCTCTTCAACAGAAAGCATCTCAGTAGCCCTCTCACCAGCCTCACGGCTCCTGGCCAGCCAGTCCGAGAATTCTGCAGTGGTCTCGTGAGTCTTTCTGTGGCCACCTGCTGCCTCTCCAACCATTTCCCACTGCTCAAACCGTGCTCAGTCCACTGCAGGACTGCTCCTCCTGCAGGGCCCTCTGCGCGCTGTGCCCTCTGCCTGTGAGTCTCTTCCCTCACTTGCTTCAAAGTCACCTTACTTACTCCCTGCTCCTTTTGCAAATATCTGCCCACTCTTTGGACCCTTCCTATCCCACTTCCTAGCTTTGGTTTTTCCCCTGCAGCACAAACTTCTGACATAGTGTGGTGTGTGCGTACCTGGGAATGGAACCCAGGGCTGTGCCCATGCTAGTCAAGCACTCTACCACTGAGCTGTGTCCCCAGCCCCAAACTATGGGTTTTGTGCATCTTCTCTCTAGACCCTAAAGTCTATGAAGACAGTCATTTCTCTTTAGTACTTTGCCATTTCTCACCTCCCTTCTTCCACTTACAGTTTCCTGGTTCCTCACTCTCTCTGCTTCTGCTCTTTTGCTGGCTTTAGCCTGAGACCCTCTTGCCTCTGATGCAAGGTACTTTACGGACCAGCAGGTCTACTGCTGCAGGGAGGGGAGCCTGGGAAGCACAGGCAACATCTCCCAGGGTCACCATCTTGGGCAGGAAGCAGCGAGAAGGGACATCATCAGGGTGGGGTGCCCACCTCCACCTCTCAAGGTGCAGGAGCTACCTGGCCGAGTGGGTGCGGTCTATGGGTCAAGGATTAGCCCTGGCGCCTCCATTTCCGGGCTGAACGGCCTCAGACAAATCTTTCCTGGACTCTGGCCTCACCGCCGCCACTTCCTGCCACTTCCGAGTCCTCAGGGCTGTTGTAGAGATAAGGAAGTGGTTAACCCAGGGAGTGCTGGTCTGTCCCATGGCCAGCATGCACACAACTGGTCGCTGAAGCCAGCCCAGGACACGAGGCTCTGCTCTGCTCAACAACCCGACCACGGTCGGCCTTCTGGGCGTTTGGAGTGGGGTGTCCACTCCCGAGGCCGCCGCGCCCACTGAGGCGGCGCTCCACAAGCAGCGGTGCAGTCCACCTGCCTACCGGAAGCCCCACGCTTGTGCCCACTGCAGGGCGAGGAGCGAGGAACCGGAGCCTAGTCACTGGCGGGAGGATACGAGGCACATTAACTGGGCTCTGGGCAAGTGAACGAACTTGTCTGCCAGGACCGCAGCCCCGCACGCAGCTCGCCCGCCGCCCTCCCGGCCCGGTCCCAACCACCTCTGAATCGGGGTCAAGGCGGGTTTGGTCACGTGCTCAGCAGCTCAGTCAGGTGCGCCCTCGGACCAATCCCGGCGCCCGGGAAGGAGACGGGTAGTGATTGGCCCATCCCGGCCGCGGGGCGGAACTCCGGCTCCAGGGGAGGGAGCGGGGTCTCCCGGCCTTCTCTTCGTGGTCCTCGTGAATCTCATTCTCTCGCGAGACTCGGCGCCGGGCGGGGCCCCTAAGCTCCACAATGCACCGGGGGAGGCGGGGCAGCCTCCCACTGGCCGCGCCGCGCACGTCATCTTTCTGAGCCAGCTCTGGGGCCGCGCTCTTCCTCGCCGTCCTGGGTCGCCTCCCGAGCCTTCCTCGGTCGCGCCCCGGCCCCAGCTGCCGGGCCCCGTTCCCTCGACCACCTCGGAAGCCCGGCTCTTTGCTTTCCGCCACCGCCCGGCTTGCGCTCCGAGCGCTCATTGCTCTCGCTCCAGGCGAGCTGGGATGTAGGCCGAGGTCCGTGGTGGGCTTCTGGGGGCCGCGACCCCTTCGGTTACATGCAGCGTACGGGCTGCCTAGGTGCCTCCATCACCCTGAGGTGCCGGGGACCCTCCCAGGGCCTCTCCGCCCACCTGCGTGTGTTAGCACAGGGCCTGCCGTAGGCGTCCCGGGGTGCTCCTAAAACGGAAGCGAAAGTCGTGGCTTAGTTCCCGATGCCCTCTTGACACACCCGCTGTTAGCTGCTGGAATAGCTGCTGTTGGCTGCCCCAGCTCCTGGTGGCACGCCTTCCTGCTGGTATGCGTGTCTCTGTGCTCAGCGGTTCCCCATGCATTCTTTGATCAGACCTCGATTGAGCCTGTGAGGAGGGGGCGGAGGGCCCAGCACAACGCCAGACCTGGAGGTGGTGGCGAAGCGGGCAGCCCAGGCAGTGTTTGCACTGAGCTCATGGTCTCACAGGGGAGAAGCTGTGAGCGCCTGAGGGTTCTGCACCAGAGAATCCGAGACTCAAGGATGAGCAGCCAGTGGCCAGGTCAGGGCAAGAGCAGGCTAGCGTTGGAAGGCGCATGGGTGAGATTCAGTCTGTCACCGGAGAAGAGTAAAGGTAACCGGGCAGTGGGTCACATGAGGAGGCGTGCAGACAGGAGGAGGGACTTGGGCACGCAGAGGTGGGAAGAGAAACAGCCTGAGTGAAGGGTGGGTGTAGAATCGTGAACATGTGCGGAGCCTTTCTGGCTTCAGTTCTCCCATCTGTACAGTGTGGGAATTGAAATCCGTCTTTAAATTCCTCCCACCTCTGATTCAAATTTAGCAACACTTCAGGTAGGTGAGGACTTGTAGGTGGTTAAAATGGAAAGGTGATGATAATGGGAAGGAAGAGAGCCATGAGAGGATGAGAGAGGGAGGAAACACACCATGTGGTTATTGGGGAGAGGTTTTTGAGGGGAGAGCAGGACCTGGAGCCCCCCAAGTCAAGATAACTATTCTCAGACTCAGACCCTTGAGTGCCTTGCTGTGTGACTGTGCATTTCATCCAGTTCTCTGTCTTTAAGATGCTGCCTCTGTAACGTGGATAGAGATCCACTCTAGTACTAAGTGACATTATTACTAGCACATCACTGCTGCTAAGTGACACTGTTTGGGTTTTAGGCGCTATCATAGGGAACTCCAACTCAAAGTAGAAACACGCATTTACTTGAATACCCTCTGGGAAAATACACAAACTGGTAACATGGTTTGCCTCCAAGGAGTAGAGCTGAGTGGTTGGTGTGTGCGTTGGGATTTGGGGGACAGACAGAATTGGAAGGATTTTTTTTTTTTTTTACTATTTTTTCTTTTTGAATTGTAAGCAACATGGCAAGTCAGAGATGTCAGGCCTTCCTGTTTTTACACTGGTTGTAAGAAAAATGTGGCTCAATTTGGGTCCCAAGGCAGTTCAGACCCTTGAATCCAGGGGAGCAAGCACTCTGGGGTGCCCGGTTGTTGGGAGAAATCCTAAGTCTTGGCTAGCATCTGTGAACGTCTCAAGTGTGTAAGGAAAACCTTCACACATTCATATCCTTCTGGAATACCTACAGAGAGGAGCATTCCACTTTGGTCACTTAGGAAAGTAAACAACTGTCCCCAAATTTACTTAGTGTTACCAAGGGAACCTGTATAGGGGCCTGGTGGTCTGATCTCCCGTGGTACATTGTGATTGGGTTAAAAGTCTATAAAATATATGGTTTTTCCTGCAATAAACGAGTTTGCAGGTTGCTCGCCACAAGCCTGCATTTACCCAACTTCCGGGGTCTGGGTTATGACTGTCGGCTCTTACCTGCGCCTGAGCTAGCCTGGCACACACCCCTACACCCGGTCTGAGTTGCTATAGCACCCAGAAAGCCACTCTGGACACGGGAACTCACACCAGAAATTTTATTAGGCAGACGACCAGAGCTCTCTCAGGGCTGGGAGAGAGAGAATGGCGCAGGAGCTTCTCCTAAGTAGTGGAATTTTGCGGGCTAACAACAATCAGGCCAGTTGCTGAGAAGGGGGCTCGAAGACTGACTAGTGGACCGATAACTGGCTAGGATGTTCACAGACTGACGATCTAGGTTATAAGTTGGGAGAGGGAGAAATGGCTGCAGTGTATAGGGTGGGGGAGCAGCTTTATGTTACACTGGTCACAACTGGGCACATACCAGGTTATGTATCTTATCAAATCTGATAAGATTTGAAGGCAGATGGAGCATTAACAAGGACATGTTCTTGGTACCTGGGCACCTGAGTTTTATTGAGAGCCTAACACCAACACATACTGGGTTTTAACTTCTTCATACATTTGGGGACAAGTGAAGGCTCTATAGAGGGCAAAACAAGATACTAGGGCCGTGTGGGCCTGCATTTGGACTCACTGACTAGCTGACAAGCTGGAGTACTTAATCCTCAGAATCTTAACACGACCAATTCAGTTATGAGGATGTGATGAGAGGACAGTGTGCATAGGGCTAGCCCAGCATGTCGCGGGGACCCCGGAAGAGGACTGCTATTCCTTTGCTGCTCTTGGCTTTGAAGAGCCTATCATGGTTTTGCTGGAGAAACGTGATTAACTGATATTTACCTCTTTCATCCCAGAGTTTAATTTGATCCAAAGGCTTTTAGAACATTTAAAGCTGGGGAAACATCACAAAGCTGAGAGTTCACTTGACAGTTGTTAGATGATTATGGGAAAAGAGTGGAGTGGAGGATTCTTGCAGGATTCCACACGCTATCGGTGGTGGTGGCCTCACCCTCTGGGGAATTAACGTGCACCTGTGAGGCAGTGTGGTTGGGTGGAAGGTGAGCAGGATCTGGTGGCTCTAAGTGGTCAGTGGACACGATTTCTTAGAAAGGCAGTGCACACTTGCGCAGGGCTTTTAGAAAGACATAAGCCCTGGGGTATGTATCTGATTATTTGCAAATACTAACACGGTATATGACATATATTCCACTTTAGGGGCCTGTATATGTGTTTGCATGAGATGATTCTATTATGCTGTTTTATAATTTGCTTGTTTCATCTCAACAAGTATCTTGGAAAACTTTCCATGTGAGCATGTGTAGTTTTAACCCGTTCTCCAATTTAAAAAAGATTTTATGGGACATGAAATAAAGTCATGAAACAGGCTGATCTTAAACCTACACAGATCAGTGAATTTTCACGTGTACACCCATAACGTATCTTCCCGACAGATGAAAACCTAATAATGTTGATACTAGCTAATGCACCTTTCTAATGCTCCAGGCACTGCTTTTAGTGCTTTTCACAGAAGCAGTGCCTTTGAAAGGCTACATATTCCATCCTCTCCATCCTTAAAGAAGCCAGACATTAAAGTGGTAAAAACATTGTATTCAATAATTATTTGCAATAGGGAAGAGAGCCCGTTGTGTTCTAATTTGTGCAGAATGACAGAGGACAGTGGTGGTGTGGGGAAGCGATGGGTTCCAGTGAAAATACAAGGGCTGCCATAGTTAGAGTGATTCAGCCATCTGTGTTTGCCAGATTGCAATTATGGAAGTTAGAGACTTTTAAAAATTTTTTCAGATGTTGATAGACCTTTATTTTATTCACTAATTTATATGTGGTGCTGAGAATTGAACCCAGTGCCTCACACGTGCTAGGCAAGTGCTCTACCACTGAGCCACAATCCCAGCCTGAGACTTCTTGATGACATATAAGGAATGGCTTTCAGTTCCTTGAGAAAGACACTCTTGAGTTATAGCTATCTATACCTATATCTGTATATCTACATTTCAAAGAGACAGGAAGGATTCACATTTGTAAGCCCTTTTTAGTAAATGCTGTAAAGGTCAGGGTCCTATTTTCTGGTCTGGTTCATTTTTGGTTGCTGTAACTGCATACCACAGACTGGGTAATTTAGGAAGACTAGAAGTTTCACAGATCTGGAGGCTAGATGTCAGAGCATGGTGCCAGCATCTGAGCATGTGGCAAAGGCTTCCTGCTGAGTCGTGCCTTGGTAGATGGGGAGACAGCAAGCATGATCTGTAAGAGCTCTCTCGCTTATACTACAGACACGCCTGCGGTAGCCCATTAGTCCATGGGTGAATTCATCTGTTCACGAGGAAGGACTCCATCACCTCCCTCCCAAAGGTCCTGCTTCTCAACACTACTGCATTGGGGACCAGGTTGTCAACACATGAAATTTGGGGGACACAT
The DNA here is from genome assembly GCF_902686455.1 of Sciurus vulgaris. NCBI lineage: Eukaryota > Metazoa > Chordata > Mammalia > Rodentia > Sciuridae > Sciurus > Sciurus vulgaris. Next base: position 4,538,179 of record NC_136462.1, read on the forward strand.
TTAAACCATAGCATAGGTGTTGGCTAAAACGGTTCTGGCATCATTGGTCTTTGTCAGCCAGGGGTTTTGCTGGGGGGCTGGGGTCTTCCTGGGGATGTGGACTCAGCGTGGTGCAGGGGTTTGGAAGGAGTCGGTGTGTCATAGAGCTCTGCAGTGCTCCGGGTGCACTTCACTTACTTATTTGAAGGTTTCCTGTGGCTTCTGCCGCCTTTTGGAAAATGCTGCTGTAGTCAGGCCTCTCGGGCTCGTTGCTGTCATTCTCATGTGCAGTGCTGCTGGCGCCTAAATCCCTAGAAGCAGGACTGCAGGGTCACAAGGATGGCATCTTACAGTTTTTTTTGGGGGTACAGGTGATTGAACCCAGGGGTGCTTAACCACTGAGCCACATCCCAGCACATTTTTATATTTAGGGAAAGGGTCTCACTGAGTTGCTCAGGACCTCGCCAAGTTTCTGAGGCTGGCTTTGAACTAGTGATCCTCCTGCCTGGCCTCCTGGGCCGCTGGGATTACAGGCTTGCACCACCGCACCTGGCAAGCATGACATCTTAAGTAGGTTCAACACTCGATGTTTTAAACACCACCCAGCTGCCCTTCCCGATGGTGGCACAAATCTGCACATCAACACTAAAGTAAAACACAGTTTCCTCCTATGCTCCACACCGCGACTGGAATTTCTTCCTTGTCCCACCTTGAGGCCTCTGTTTTCTCATATGAAATGGGGACAGGACAGTTACACTCCTCACAGCAGGCGTTGCCCTCTGAGCCTCCTCAGCCTGCTGTGCACACGCCTCTCATCCTCCAGCCCCACGTGGAAGGAGCTGCCACCTCCACTTCAGGGAGATGAGGGCAACTGGCCTCCTAAAGCCCATGTCGAGGGTAGACTGAGTGCTGCAAGGACGCCAGGCCCCCGCACTGGGGACTTCTGCCGTTACCGCTTTGGCAAGCACCGTGGTGATCATCTGTCTGATATCTCTTCACAGTTCAGAGGGATGCTTCCCAGGGACCCCGTTGGAGGAAATAGGGTTTCCCTCCTCTAGGGAGAAAAATGCCAGCTACCTCCTGTGGGTTCTGGGCTATCACCTACCGCCACCGTGAAAGGGCAAGTGCAGGGAGAATGGGGCGCTATCCAGCGTCTAAGGGAGGCCTCCTGGGAAGGGGCCTGCGGGTGGGGGCGTGCAGGTCCTCCCCTCGCCTCTAGGTGGCCAGATGGCAGCTCATCACTGGCTTCACTTTAAATCTGTGACCTGGGCCTCTGGTACATTCATAATTGCTAAGAAACCTGCGTGGGTGTGCTTGCCTGCAGCGTCTCCTCCCTCCGCTCCCTTTACCAATTCTCCCTTCTCTACGAGGGATCGCCTGCCCAGGCCTGCCCTCCGCCTGGGCTGTCCCCTCCCATTCCCTCCCATCCCCTCCCTGACTCGCAAACACCATGTGTTTTGTTTGCTAAGCCCCAGTGTCTAAGGACACCCAGACAGTCCCTGTCCACTCCTTCACCTTCCCCAGTGTGTTCCAACTCCACCTTGCCAAGATCATTAGTGACCTTGTCGCCCAATCCAGCAGCCCTGACTGCCTGGTTGCATTTGGCCTCCAGGCAGTATTTGCTGGCCACTCCCTCCCTGCGCTTTGAAACACTGGTTCTGGCTTCGGTGACACCAGTGTCCTGGTGTTCCTCCTACCTCGCGACACATAGCCCCAGGCCCAAATTCCCCAGGTGGGCATTTTGTCATTTGCTTCCCCACCTTCCCTCACATAGCCATATGTACATATTGCCCTTTTTAACACCCAAGGCCCTTGAACTCCCCCACTAGTCCAAAACACAGGGCCTCCTCCCATCAGGAAATCAACATGCTTAACAACTACTGGAGTCATCCTCGCCAACTTTGCTGGCCTCTTCCTTTCTGGTCCAGTTCTCTCTAAGAATAGCATTGCCGTTCGTTGTCTCAGCCACCTCCTTTGGTCTGCAACAGTTCCTCGACCTCTCCTAGCTCCTGTGTTCTTCAGCAGTCTGTTTGTGCTGCTGTAACAAAATACCACAGACTGGGTGATTTATAAAAACAGATTTGTTTTTCAAAGTCTGGGGGCTAAAAAGTCCAGATTCAGGGTGCCAGAGGTTTTGTTGTCTGGTGAGGCCCAGTCTCTGTTTCCAAGATGACCCCTTGAATGCTGTATCCTCTGGAGGGGAGGAATTCTTACCGGCCAGGAGGAATTACGGTTGAATTCCCTTTGTTGATCCATTTTTTTTCTAGTCGCAGATGGACACAGTGCCTTTATTTTACTTACTCATGTTTTTATGTGTACTGAAGATTGAACCCAGGGCCTCACACATGCTAGGCAAGTGCTCTACCACTGAGTCAGAGCCCCACACCTTGCTGATCCATTTTCTATGGGCAGCTAGCCCCACTCATGAGGACTCAGTGCCTCTTAGGGCCACACCGCCCAATACCATTGCACTGGGATTCATTCAACATGAGTTTTGGAGGGAATACAAACACTCCAATGAGATCACAGCCTTACAGAATATGTCATCTTCTGTGGGATGACTGTCAACCTGAGTCCAGTTCATGTGTCCTTGGGACCAGATTCAGCCAACCTTCTTGGCTGGAGGAGGACAGAGCTGAGGTGTTCCTTTCGGTCATCACTCCCAGAGTTCAGAGTGTCTTGCTTTAACCTCGACCACCCGGTCAATGTGTCGTGCCAGGTGTGTCCACCGTGAAGTCACCATTTCCTACTTTATATTTGGTTAGCATTTTTTTGGGAGACATTGCACTATTACACCAATATCGAGTTTCTCATCAAGTGTCCGCTTATCAGTAGTTTTAGTCAGTGTTTTTGCTGCTATGACTAAAAGACCTGACCAGAACAATTGTACAGGAGGAAGTGTAACAGAGGTTTCAGTTCACAGTCAGCTGGCTCTATTCCTTGGGGTTCTGGGTGAGGCAGGACAGCATGGTGAAAGAGTGTGGTGGAGGGAGCTCACATGATCAGGAAGCAGAGAGACTGCTTGCAGATGCCATCTTTCCATCATCCTCCTGTGCTCGCACTGGCGTTGCACTGCGAGGAAGAGCTTTCCTTTCTCCGTGTAGTTTTTTCACTTATTAGTGTGGACTCACGAATACTGTTTTATTCCGTGGCTTGTCACCTGGTGATCTCGTCACTTACTGATGCTCAGATTGCCCTAGATCTGAGCAGCGAGGCGCCCTTGGGGCTCGGTGCCCTTTCAACGAGTCCGCATCGTTCTTTGAGCACTTCCTCACTCTCCGGTACAAACAGATGTTCCAGACTCATTTGGAGGCCTCGCCTTTCTCCCAGGAACTGTTTCCTTTCAGTGGAACACAGAATCGTACAGATTTTAGACCGAGGTCTGGCACCTGGCGTGCACACTCACCGCACACCGTTGTTTCTAGGCCCTCTTGGCAGAGGCGTCGGGACAGACACAGAAGGATCATTTTGGTATTTGTGTGTGTGTCTGCACATATGTATGTGTACATCCTGAAATCCTGTACTTTATTTATTTTTAAAAAATTTTTAACTGTCAATGGACCTTTATTTTTTTAATTTATTTTTATGTGGTGCTGAGAATCGAACCCAGTGCCTCACACGTGCTAGGCAAGCGCTCCACCACTGAGCCACAACCCAGCCCCTGTATCTCTTTCTTGTACTAGGGACTGAACCCAGGGGTGCTCTACCACTGAGCTACATCTCGGGCCCCAATTTTTAGATTTTGAGATAGGGTCTTTCTAAGCTGCTGAGGTGCCCTGAACTTGCCATCCTCCTGCCTCAGCCCCAGGGTGACGGATCAGGGGTGTGGGTGCCCTTTGAGCTCTCGTGGACACTTCTGATTCAGCCTCCCTCAGGACTCTTTCTGGCTTCCTTCTTTTTTCAATTTATTTCATCTTACTTTTTGTTTATTTGGTCCTGGGGATTGATTCCAGAGAAGCTTCTACCATTGAGCCACATCCCCAGACCTTTTTATTTTGACATAGGGTCTTACTAAGTTGCTGAGGGCCTGGCTAAATTGCTGAGGCTGGCCTAGAACTTGTGATCCTCCTGCCTCAGCTTCCTTGGTTGCTGGGATTACAAGAGCGCGCTTCCTTCTTTCCATGTTTGAAAACCCTCTCAAATAGTGAAAAATCTGACTTTCATATTCCTGAATGTATTGATCTACTTGCTTATAAGAATCGGCTCACACGGTTATGGAGGCTGAGAAGTTCCATGATCTGCCATCCGCAAGCTGGGGACCCAGGAAAGCCTGAGGTGCAATCCAGTCTGAGTCCAAACACCCAGGGCCAAGAGAGCCTGCAGTGTACCTTCCAGCCGGAGAAGGGGACCTGGGCCACTGGAGTAAGGCTTGGAGTCCGAAGGCAAGGAACCAGGAGTTCTGAGGGCGGAAGATGGACATGCTGGCACAGCAACGGTGGACTTGCCTTCACCTTTTTGTTCTTGCCAGGCCCTTCACAGATTGGAGGATGCCCGCCCACAATGCCCACGGGCAGACCTTCTGTACTCAGTTACTTGTTCAGATGTTCATGTTTTTGGAAACATCTTCACTTTCACACCCAGAAGCAGACTCCACTGGCTACCTGGGAACCCCTCAGGACAGTCAAGGACTCATAAAACTAGCAACCACAGCTGGGTGTGGTGGCACGTACCAGTAACCCCAGCGACTCTGGGGGCTGAGGCAGGTGGACTGCAAGTTCAAAGCCAGCCTGAGCAACTTTGCAAGACCCTGACCTTTTCTCAAAATAAAAAATGGACTGGGGTTGTGGCTCAGTGGTGGCTCACCTAGCACATGTGAGGCCCTGGGTTCGAGCCTCAATACCACCTAAAAATAAAGGTATGTGTCCACCTATAACTAAAAATTAGAAAAACAAAAAATAAAAGGGCTGGGGTCTGTTTCAGTGGTACAATGCCCCCCGCTCATTTCCTCACTACCAAGGGAGGAAAGAGCAGCCATTAGTCATTTCCTTGGTTGCTCATATAATCTCAACCATTCTGCCACCAGTGCCTGTGACATCCACATCCCCACCTCTCACCGTCTTGATGAACCTAGGTCTTCAGCACACCTTTATTGCTGTGATACTTCTTTTGATTAGATACTAACATATGGCATACATTTTCCATTCTTTTATGTTTGGATGAGGTTTCTTGTAGGTAGCATGCAGTTGGGTGGTGATTTTCTATCCAATCTGACTACACCTGTTAACAGGAGTGTGTGTGAGATAGGCATGATCCTGACACTCGGGTCCTGTGAACATGCTGTTATGTGGCAAATGGAAATGAAGGTGCAGATGGAATTAAAGTCACTAAGCCATTGACTTTAAAACAGGGAGATGACTGTGTGTTGTCCCAGTGGGTCAGGGTCATCACAATGGATGTGGGAGGCAGGGCAGGAGATTTAGGGGGAGATGAACTGATGCTTTCTTTCTATTTCTTGTGCTTGCTGTTCATTGACCTTCTTGGATCTGAGTTTGTTGCACTGTTTGGAAATTTTCTGTATTTCTTACTATTTTTTCTGTCTTCCCACTCCTGTAGAGTGGGCCACCAAAAGTTGCCCTGTAGCTTACTGGTGGGTGCTCTTTACATTTTCTTGGCCTGTTTTTCACGGTGGAGAGTCTCTATTGCTATACCTTCAATTTTAGTATGTTCCCTATCACGTTATTCCCGTAATATTTTTTCTTTATGTTTGAGCATAAGTATATATATATATATTTTTTTCCCATTATTCAGATTATTTTCTTTTTTTTTAAATTTATTTTTATTGTAAACAAATGGGATACATGTTGTTTCTGTTTGTACATGGAGTAACAGCATACCATTTGCGTAATCATATTTACATAGGGTAATGACGTTGGATTCATTCTGTTATTTTTTCCTTCCCCCCACCCCTCCCACTCCTCTTTTCCCTCTATACAGTCCCTCCTTCCTCCATTCTTGCCCCCCTCCCACCCCCCATTACATGTCATCATCCGCTTATCAGTGAGATCATTCGTCCTTTGGATTTTTGAGAATGGCTTATCTCACTTAGCATGATATTCTCCAATTTCATCCATTTGCCTGCAAATGCCATAATTTTATTATTCTTTATAGCTGAGTAATATTCCATTGTGTATATATATATACCACAGTTTCTTTATCCATTCATCAATTGAAGGACATCTAGGTTGGTTCCAGAGTCTGGCTATTGTGAATTGAGCAGCTATGAACATTGATGTGGCTGTATCCTTGTAGTATGCTGATTTTAAGTCCTTTGGGTATAGGCCGAGGAGTGGGATAGCCGGATCAAATGGTGGGTCCATTCCAAGTTTTCTAAGGAATCTCCACACTGCTTTCCAGAGTGGCTGCACTATTTTGCAGCCCCACCAGCAATGTATGAGTGTACCTTTTTCCCCACATCCTCTCCAACACCTATTGTTGCTTGTGTTCTTGATAATCGCCATTCTAATTGGGGTGAGATGGAATCTTAGGGTGGTTTTGATTTGCATTTCTCTTATTACTAAAGATGGTGAACATTTTTTCATATGTTTGTTGATTGCGTGTACATCTTCTTCTGTGAAGTGTCTGTTCATTCCTTAGCCCATTTATTGACTGGATTATTTGTATTCTTGGTGTAGAGTTTTTTGAGTTCTTTATATGTTCTGGAAATTAGTGCTCTATCTGAAGTATGAGTGGCAAAGATATTCTTCCACTCTGTAGGCTCTCTCTTCGCATTGCTGATAGTTTCCTTTGCTGAGAGAAAGCTATTTAGTTTGAATCTATCCCAGTTATTGATTCTTGCTTTTATTTCTTGTGCTATGGGATTCCTGTTAAGGAAGTCTGATCCTAAGCCAACAAGGTGAAGATGTGGACCTAATTTTTCTTCTATAAGATGCAGGGTCTCTGGTCTGATTTCAAGGTCCTTGATCCATCGTGAGTTGAGTTTTGTGCAGGGTGAGAGATAGGGGTTTAGTTTCATTTTGTTGCATATGGATTTCCAGTTTTCCCAGCACCATTTGTTGAAGAGGCTATCTTTTCTCCATTGCATATTTTTGGCACCTTTGTCTAGTATGAGAAAATTGTATTTATTTGGGTTTGTGTCCGTGTCCTCTATTCTGTACCATTGATCTACCTGTCTGTTTTGGTGCCAATACCATGCCATTTTTGTTACTATTGCTTTGTAGTATAGTTGAAGTTCTGGTATTGTGATACCCCCTGTTTCATTCTTCCTGCTAAGGATTGCTTTAGCTATTCTGGGTTTCTTATTCCTCCAGATGAATTTCATGATTGCTTGCTCTATTTCTGTAAGGTATGTCATTGGGATTTTAACTGGAATTGCATTGAATCTGTATAGCACTTTTGGAAGTATGGCCATTTTGACAATATTAATTCTGCCTATCCAAGAACATGGGAGATCTTTCCATCTTCTAAGGTCTTCCTTAATTTCTTTCTTAAGTGTTTTGAAGTTTTCATTGTAGAGATCTTTTACCTCTTTGGTTAGATTGATTCCCAAGTATTTTATTTTTTTTTGAGGCTATTGCAAATGAAGTTGTTTTCCTCATTTCCCTTTCAGCTGTTTTGTCGCTTGCGTATAAAAATGCTTTAGATTTATGCGTATTGATTTTATAGCCTGCTATTTTGCTGAATTCATTGTTGAGGTCTAGAAGTTTTCTGGAGGAGGTTTTTGGATCCTCTAAATATAGAATCATGTCATCAGCAAATAGTGACAGCTTAAGTTCCTCTTTTCCTATTCATATCCCTTTAATTTCTTTGGTCTGCCTAATTGCTCTGGCTAGAGTTTCGAGGACAATGTTGAATAGAAGTGGTGAAAGAGGACAACCCTGTCTTGTTCCCGTTTTTAAAGGGAATGCTTTCAGTTTTTCTCCATTAAGAGTGACGTTGGCCATGGGCTTAGCATAAATAGCCTTTACAATGTTCAGGTATGTTCCTACTATCCCTGTTTTTTCTAGAATGAAAGGGTGTTGTATTTTGTCGAATGCTTTTCCTGCGTCAATTGAAATAACCATATGATTCTTATTCTTAAGTCTATTGATATGATGGATTACGTTTATTGATTTATGGATGTTAAACCATCCTTGCAGTCCAGGGATGAACCCCACTTGATCATGGTGCACGACTTTCTTAATATGTTTTTGGATACGGTTTGCCAATATGTTGTTAAGGATCTTTGCATCTGTATTCATCAAGGATATTGGTCTAAAATTTTCTTTCCTTGATGTGTCTTTTCCTGGTTTCGGTATGAGGGTGATATTAGCTTCATAGAATGAGTTTGGTAGGGTACCCTCCTTTTCTATTTCCTGGAATAGTTTGAGAAGTATTGGAATGAGTTCTTCTTTGAAGGTCTTGTAGAACTCGGCTGAGAATCCGTCTGGTCCTGGGCTTTTCTTGGATGGTAGGTTTTTTAATGGCTTCTTTTTCATTGCTTGATATTGATCTGTTTAAATCGTGTGCGTCCTCCTGGTTCAGTTTGGGAGGAGCATATGTCTCTAGAAATTTGTCAATGTCTTCGGTAGTTTCTATTTTGTTGGAATACAGATTTTCAAAGTAGCTTCTGATATAGTTTATAAGTATGTATTTTATATACTGACTTTAAAATAGATTCATATGCTTATAAAATATGCTTATATACATGAGCTGTTTCAACTTCAGTACTGTTTGTGAATTCCACAATTTCTGTCATCTCTGGGTCTGGTGTTTTTGTTTGTGATGCTGAGGACCAAACTCAGGGCTGTGTGCATGAGACAAGTGTTCTCCCCCGAGCACAGCCCCGGCCCTCCGGGTCTCTTTCTGTTACTGTTTCCCCTGGTCATGGGACCTGGATCCTGAGTTTTGCACGTCTGATGATTTCTTTGGATTTTCATGAATTCCATGTTGTCTCGGCCGTGTTCTTACGGATCAGGCTGCTCTTCTGCACCTTCAGTGCCGTCCAGTGGTTTTCCTGGGGACGGTTTGGCTGCTGCTGAGCCTCGACCTTGTGAGATGCTACCAGGTGCCCCCGCCCACCCCCGTGTCCAGCCGGTTCTTCCTGCTCTAGTTGGCGGCAACACGCAGGAGGGCTGGAAGCCACTGGGGCAGCAGCTGTGGTGACTGCTTTGTCCCTGAATTGCCTTTGGTCTGTCCTCAGGGTCCCCCGTAGCTGAGTACTCGGACCCTTCCCGCTGGGGCTTCTGCAGCTTGCGGCTTCTGCGGTGAGGCATGGTACCTCAAGCAGGCGCCGCCCCAGCCTTCCTGAACTCCTGTCTCCTCAGCTCTCTGCCATGTTTCAGCACAGCGGCAGAGCACGTACCGGGATGTTGGTGCCATGCTGTTTGGACCTTTAGTCACCAGAATTGTGAGCCAAACATCTTTCCTTTCTAAAGTACTCTGCCTCAGCTGTTTTGTTACAGTAATACAAAATGGACTGAGACCAAAATTTTGATAGATTTACCTGTGAAACCTTCTGGGATATGTAATGTCATGAGTATTTCTTCTCTGTTTTGTTATGAATGTTTTGTGTGTGTGTGTGTGTGTGTGTGTATATATATATATATGCGTGTACATAAGTATATGTGATCTTTATTTTTTCTTAATCTTTATCATGTAACATAAATGTATTGACTCTGTATCATAGCATTTATGTTGTTAACTTTGCATCATAGCATTTTGGTTATAGAATGGCAAGAAGAGTAAACATCATCCAAGGACTTTGCATCCTCTTCAGGGAAAAGGGCTCGTGAATCGCAGTATGATTGTAACATGCAAATCAGTCGATATCAAGTAAAGCAGATTACACTCCCCGTGGGTGGGCCATATCCAATCAGGTGAAGGTTTAAATAGAGTAAGCCTGACCTCTCCTGAGCAAGAGGGAACTCTGTGGCAAACACCTTCAGACCAGAACTGCAGCACTGGCTCCTCTCTGGGTCTCCAGCCTTCTGGCTCATCCTGTAGGTTTTAACTTACCAGCTTTCCCTAATTGTATGAGCCGATTCCTTAAAAGAAATCTCCCTCTGGGTGTGGTGGCACACATCTGTAATCCCAGCACCTCAGGAGGCTAAGGCAGGAGGATTAGAGGATTGCAAATTCAGAGCTGGCCTCAGCAATGTATTGAGGCCCTGAGCACTTAGTGAGACCCTGTCTCAAAATGAAAAGGGCTTGGGATGAGGCTCGGTGATGAAGTACTCTGGGCTAAGTCTGTGGCACAAAAATCCCCCAAAAAAACTCCTCCCTCCTCCTTCC